>NC_042515.1:16714888-17326388 GCF_900963305.1 Echeneis naucrates | reverse complement strand
TAATTGAATATAAACTCATTTGTAGATGCACACAAGTTTTATAGTAAATATATAAATGTTACTTTTTTCCTTGTTCATTACATTTATAATTTACAAATATTTGAACAAATTTAATTTAAGGTAACAGCTTTGTGACCACTGATTATTTACTACTTTCAACTATGTCAAGTTATGTTATGCTCACTATCTTTTTTTTCCCCATGTATTGCTACTGCCCTGCGATGGACTGCTGACCTGTCCAGGGTGTACTCTGCCCACGCCCAGTGTGAGCTGGGATTGGCTCGAGCACCCCCCACCCCCACCCCCACCCCACCCCAACCTGGAAATGGCTAAGTGGTAGAAGATGAATGAATGAATATAGTTTATATACAATATACTAACAATATAACAATATATTGTTGGTAGTTTTTCAGCAACACAATTGTGGGTTATTGTTATATTAATCAAATTGCAATTTGTAAAATGTTTTTAAGTTGTTCGAGTTAATTGAGTTTTCCCCATGCCTATAAAGATAGTCCTTTAAGTGCAGGTCCTGCCAGGTGCACTCTTGTTCTCTCTCTGTATTCCTTCAATCTGTTGTGACATTTGCTATATTTAATTTCATTACTCTTATTGAGAGAAGTTAAATATTTTTAAATAGTCAAATGCAACAATTTGATATGATAACCTAATGATAGTAATGATAACCTAAAAACTGAACTACATCAGACTAAACATTCTGGGCATTCCTAGATGCTATCTGTCCCTAGCTGAAGCGTTAGTGATGTTATCCATTCCTCCCCTCTCTGACAGATGAGCCATGTTTTGGAGTATCCTCTGGGCAGTCCACTCAACTGCCTGAAAAGGAACCCCTTAATCTCCACTTTCTCTTTGTTTGAGCTATTATCAGACCTGTCAGTCCAGGCTGCTTTATCTTCACAGGATTCATCTATTGGCTGTTTGACGTTGGCTTAATTCTATCAAAGGCTCTTATCTCTGCGTTGCCTGAGGATGCGTCCTTCCTCTGACTCACTAGAATGGTCTGATAAGAGATTCACTTATTATGTTATGAATAACATTGCTTGGTGCAAAGGCTGCTCTATGCATGCAGCTGACTCATTGGCTTTTTGTTTAGATGCCGTATTTTGCCTCACCGAGTCCATTAGTGTGCTTCTTCTCTGCTCATATTGTTTATTAGCTGAGTGTGGTCTGAAACCTGAGCTAACGACAGAACGATATCACGTCAGCCACCACTGATTCAGCTTGGAGATATCACCCTTTGATGACAGTTAACTCTGGCTTTTGGCAGTAGTCACTTGAAACGGTCTGAAGGAGTGTGATGGATCTTGATCTGATGAAGAGGAATTACATGGGAGGGAGCTGTTACTTTTGAGGTGGAAGCTTACCTGCCACACCCTGCAGGCTTACAAATAAGCCTCTGGACACGTCCCAAATGTGTGAGAGTGTTCCCCTTTTTCGTGTGCTTCTTGTAACAAGTGGTCTGACAGGACCTGACAGGTGAGGCAGAGAGGAAAGCATTAGCCAAAGCATTGAATTAACTCACCTAATTTCCTTTGGTTGGTATTATGTCAGTGAGAAAAAAAAAAATTAGCAAAAGCAAAGATATTTGGAGTTGCTGACAGAAAAAATGTCAGAGCTCAAGATGTTATGCTAATTCAATTAACAATTATAATTGAATAGTTTTATTTCTATTTGTCAAGCAAATTGTGATAGAAACGATAAGATCATTATTCTAATATAAGATGAATTATACTATGTAGGCTATGTGCATGACTGTTTGCATTTGTGTGTGTGTGTGTGTGTATTAGACTGTGAGAAAAGGCAGGGTTTCTGTGCATAGGGACACGCACAGTATCTTTGGGTTTAGTATTCTGTGCATGAGTTTGCATGTCTGCGAATATTTAGATGTTAATTCTTCTTTGCTATCATAATAACCACAACACAGTTTTTGCATATAAATCATAAGCTTTGCATGCAAGGTCATGTACATGTACGTTTCCTGGAAAACTAATCATGGAAAAAACATGCAGCTTAGCTACTTGGACCAACAAATAGCTACCCATAGGTTAAGTAGAGATGTTGCAATCACAAATTGGATTTTCCATAATGCAGTCACTGTTACAAACGCTTAACTTTATTTAGATTAGAAAAGGCATTGCCCATTACCAACAGGCTTCAGGCACAAGGTCTCTGGTCCAGGGATTAACCACAATTTATGCTTTTATATTACTGGCATGGTGACAGCCAGGAAAGGGAAACTTTCTAGAAAGGCACATCTACAAAGCAAATTACCATTTACCCACTTATTTTGTTTAGTCCAATTCATCACCATAAGTACAAGCAAAATGGTTATTTAAGAAACTAGTTTTTCTTCATTTGGTAACTGGATTGTGGCCATCAGTGTTACCACTCTGCCACTGTTATGTATTGTTTACTCTGGGGACAAAAAAAAATTTAGTCAGTTTGATGGTTGTTTTACAAAGACTGTGGATATGTGAGTTTTAAAAATGATATAAATCATGGCATGACCAGTGTAAGACAGTTCAGATTTAAACTTTCTGGATATGCTTGACTTGATAATTTTCCACAAAGGTCCTCAGAAATGGACAGCAATTGCCCCACCAATGAAAGGAGATCCTCTTTGTAATTAAAGCCAGTAGAAAATTGGATAATTTTTTGCCTGGACAGCTTTCACATTCCTGCCTAATATGGCACTGGAAGCTTTGAAGTCTCTGTCTTGGCAGTCCCAAATTATACCTTTCATCAGCCAATCATAAGAAAATGGCAAACTGACATTCCCAATCGTAACTTGCTTTTGAACTGGAGTCCATGTAATCAACCAACAGTGCATGATACCTCCTGACAAAACAACTACAAATACTAGAATTTCAATTTCTATGTCATAAGTCATGCAATGTTTTTATTTTAAGATTAAACTGACATTTTCACTTGGTCCACCAAAGGTCAGATATTTGTCATTGTCTTCACTCCATAAATGATACTTTATTGCAAATGATTATCCATTAAGTAAACTCTAATGTACACTACTTAGTAATGTCTAAATGAAAACTGTCAGATTGATCACCATGATACTACTTATTGCTATCATCAGGTGAGTTTTGTTACTGATTAGGCATTTGTTCCAAAATTGAACACTATAACTGTAGATTTAGCAGCTCAATTCTTGGGACCTTCATCACCTTCACCTAGCCGGTAACACCGTTACAAAACTATAAGTCGTATTTGCGCAGTAAGTATTTTGTCTTTATTTTCCTGAACCAAGGAAAAATACTTAGAGTGAGCAAAAAAAGACTAATTAGGGTAGAAACATGTGAGTTGTATAAAAAATATGAGCAGGCAGGGTGTAATATTGAGTTAATGGTTGTGAAGGTCAGGAGGAGTCATGTATATGATTGCTTCACTCACTAAGCTCAAGTTCTATATGGAGATTTAATATGTCATCATTGCGTTATGTAATACCTTCTAGCAGCTTCTACATGATCGCCCAAATGTAACTTGTCAGATGGGTACATCTGAAACAATAATCTTTGAGGGGTAAAAATAAAAGCTCCATGGAAGCATTTATCGAGAAGGTCACTGGTTGCCCCATTGCCTCATCCTCACTGGACAGCTGTTATCTTGGAAACAATTTTGTGTTTGAAATCACTTATGGCTGTTTTACACAAGTCACCGGGTCCACTGAGGAAATCAGTTTAAGGTACAGTGAGAACAAGTCTGTAATTTCTGTATGATTGCTGGTAACCCATAGCATCCCAGTGAAAAACTCTTCCAGGACAGCAACTGGCCAGTTGAGTTCAGTTAAACTTGTCCTCCTTTGCTGAGAGTCTGTTGGCCGACAAGTGTAACCCTGAAACAATGGCAACTATTATGCATCCTCTGGCATGTCCACTGTACAGACTTCTGCCCCAGAAGAAACCAGCCTCCTCAGAGACACTGAAATGAAACATGAACTAATTTGTGTCTTGATGTTTTCTCCCAGTCTTAACCCGGAGGTCTGGCCAAGGCCAGAACGTTGTGAACGACTTTGTGTATTTATAAATAGCCAAAGAGAATAGGGGGGGAAAAGAGAAAGGAGATGACTGAAACCATATGGAACTGGTAGAGAATAACTCATCTTGTGACAACATAGCATGAAACCCCCCCCACCCTCAAGTCCCATTCTGTCTCATGTCACAGCCGTTCAGGAAAGACTGCAAATGGAGAAGGTCAGTCGGTGGCTGTGGCCAACAACAAAGTGATCGTGATTTTCAAAAAGTACATGCAGGATCTCAGGAGGAAATGGTTTTGCCGCCAAACACTCAATTACACATAATTACAATAATTCAACCTTGGAGGAAGGTTTATTCCATTTTATTATGAGGTTTGCTCTTTCATGTCCAATAGGGGAAAAGAGGAAGGGGAGGGTTATGAGCAGTGACATGGACAAATCAGAGACTCGGTCCCTCATCTGAAGGTTTTTTTAAAAGTCCTGCAGTAGTTATACCCGTGGACAATCATTTTTTTCTCCAGATTTGATCAGTCACTATCTCCTCACATGCTAAGTGTGACACGCCCATTATAATCTTTATGAACAACAGATATTAGCGGCACAATGTCTAGAAGGTCACTGTTTGGCATCTCCAAATTATTTGGCCAGAAGCAATTACTCAATTCACTGAAGAATCCTAAATCTCTGAAATTGTTACTGTTTTTAGGGAAAAACTATTTGATGATGAAACTGGCAACAGAGACTTTTATTCAGTGGACTTTACAACTAGCCTCACACACTAAACAGTAACAAGCCATGCGAAGCGCTGGTCTGGCAATTTCATGTCCAATGTCGAACCTTGTCTTGGCCAAAGACACTTCATCATTTCAACAGAAGGAGGCAGGAGCCATTTTCAAAAACCTATTCTTTCTTTCAGAAATCTTGAGTTTCGAGCCCAAACCACAAAATGGTATTTCAACCAAGTTGATCCAGAAACCACAGATAGCAATAGACAGCTGTGTTCACATATTGTGTAGAACACCATGTGATAAGTAACCCGCATGTCATGTTAAGATCTAATCTTAAAACAACAACAAAAACACATGATTTGTTTGTACATGCTAACAATGGCAATTTGCATGTATTTGATATTGGGTAGATGATGAAGTTTCAAGGACTCATGTCTGCTCATTGTCATTATCTGATTCTGGATCACTTTCAGATTTAAGCATATTTTCCTGTTCAAAAGCTCTGACTCACATTGTGTTCCTTTGATTTTTTAATTTATTTGGGGGGGGGGGGTCATTTAACAGTGAGTGATTGTACATTTTCACTGAAGCATCTTCACAGAGGACAAAGGCCTACTCACTGCTGAGACAACCAAGCTCCGTGGCTTTTGGCTTGTCGAGTTGACAGCGTTTCCCAGCCTCACTGCAAATTTAACGTCGAACATACCATCTCTATTGCAAAAACACTCTCACACTCAAATATCAGCCCACTCAGTGTCGTAGGGTTAGACTGTTGAGAGCCCAGGTCCGCATACCACCACACCCCAAATGGAGGACTGAGAACTCTGTGTGATTGATCGTCACATTTAATTTACCTTCAGGTTGTCTGTGTGTTTCTGCTCTGAAATATAGGCCCCTTAACGAGACTGAATCACAGAAATGGGAAGAGAGGAGGCTTTGAAATGCGGCAACCCCTGAACCAGAAAATAATCAAGAGGACTTAGGCATGGCACTGTGGCCGGAAATTCACTGTGAACACTGGTTTCAACCATGACCATTTGAGAGTCTACGTTTTTGGTTGTTGCAATGATTTTGAGCGCCCCTGCCCCCCCCCCCCCCCCAACCTTCTCCAGTCTCCCTCCTGGCTGTATGTCACACACTCAATTTGGGCTCCCTCTGACCTTAAAGTTGATGAGTAGGGTCTCTGTTTTTGGGGGCAGCTGTTGTCAGCAAAATATGAACTGGTGCGTGCCTTTGGTCTGCTTATGACACACAAATGTGCGTATGTATTCCCAGAACATACACATACAAATATACAGAACGTCCCTTTTTGCCCTGCAGCTTGCCTACTTTTTTCACAACACATCACAGGGATGGCTACTTTTCTGCTCGTCCAGCAAAAAAGTTCACTCACCGTTTCCCCTTCTGTTATTTCTCCCCGTCTTCTTCCACTCCAGAGGAAGAAATTGCGGTTGTGAGTTTAGGCCAAGTCTTGCCACAGCTTGTCCTGATTACTAAGTATTCAAGTACCCATGGTCTCTCTGGTCCCTGTTTCCCCTCCTTCATATTTCAGAATGACTGTCTCTGAGGTTTCTATGAAGGACCCCTTTTGAATTGTGGCTGGTCCTAAAATAAACCTGAGTTTAATCAGCCACCAATACGTGTTATGTAGACATTATAATTGTAAGCAAAGTCATTGATAAAGTGAGTCATGACCTCATTTGGCACATGGGAATACACACATTATAATTTAGCTTTGAATAAATAAAGTTCGACCACATGTCACTGTTTGGCATGTCTTCTAATCTTAATGGTCTGACCAGGCCTCAGAATGCCAACCAACCATGGATTTTTTTAATCTGCAGTTTCCAATCCTTTCCTCTCCAGTCTCCTCACTGTGTACATTCTGACTTGTATCAGCAGCTCACTGCCTTCCAGCCAATTAGTAAAGGCAAACACAACAACAATCAGCCTCTTGGCTTAATGCACTCCACCTCTTCAGCAGTAAATACCAACTGATTCCTCAAAGTATTGTCATTCACAAGGGCCCTGCTGGCTCTGGTCTTTGTCAAGAAGAGAGGGGGCCCCTTTGAAATGGCAGGCCATGCCAAAAACACGCTTTGTTTAAGAGAGAGACAAAGGCTGAAGGGAGTATCACAATGGCCGATGGAGCTTGATAAAGGCAGATTACAGTTAACTGACTGATTCATCAGTCAAGCAGAATAGGTTTTGTTGTGTCACAAGGATGGCTCATTGCTGGATCTCTCGTGTGTCACCGATCTGAGTTCAAAGAGAAGGCTGTCACGTTTTCATCGCAAAGACTGAGCACCTTTTCTCTTATTTCTATACAGGTTCTTCCAAAACTAGGCTAGACGTATCTTCAGTTCAGTAAGAACTTTGGTTTTCTGCTTCTGCTGCTATTGCAACATGATCAAGTGACAGGGACAATCTGAACAATCGAGCTATTGAAGCTGCAAAAAGGCAGCAAAATTGAAGAGAACAAGACTTTTACAGTTTTACACACAAACTGGAAAGTAATGGAGACTGTTAAAAAGAAGTTGATTACATAAATATTTGTTGAATTATTGAAACGGTAAATGGCTTAAAAAAATCATCATATATTCCCTTCTTCATAGTGTGTGTGCATATTTTTATTGTATTATGTATTTTTTTGTAAATTATTATAATGTGAACTTTTGCTATTTATATTTAAGTACCTATCCTGCAGTATTTGCTTTGCTAGATATTTTTTCATATTATTTTCAAAAACCAAGCCATCAATGCAAATGTATTGTATGTGAAAAGATACTCTTTTTGCACCTCATGTGCTAACACTATGTTTTAATCCCAGATCAATGCATCTCATTTAGACCAGGTGAAAAATCCAAGATATTTTTACGACAACACTTGACACTGTTTTGTGTTTCCTGTTTGTGTTTCTTCTATTCCAAAAGTCTCATATTTCCTCTGAATGAAAAATTGTAAGATATAAATTTGTCCAGGTTCAAAAACTGTCAAATTAAATTTGTCAATCTGTTCGTCGTTTTCAAGAGAGCTGGAATTAACCTATCTTCTTGATGTTGTGTAAAGACCAGAGAAACATTTTAACATGTCGCCATATGAAAATGAAACATATGAAATAAAAAATTTAATATAAAGTATTAAAGTTGAAAACAAAATTGGGAATTTTTGAGGTCTTTGTTAAAGTGAAATATCATTCCCAATTACGGACATGGAATTCGGAAAAGAAATTTGAGAAATTGAGATACATGATGAGAGGAATTTGTACAACCACAGTAGGTTTTGTTAGAATCATTTCAGCATTTAACGATTGGTGGATATGATTACATCAGATGCAAAACTCAAAACTGACTAAAACATAATGGTGACTCACAAAGGGCCTATCCATACAGGGCCTTACATGAAGAACTATCCTGCCCACATATTTATACTGCTAATATTTTTTCATTATTTTACGTGTGCATGTTTCATGAAATTGCATTAAATAATGGATGGAAATTCTATTTCTAAATGCGACAATGACATCAGATCTTAATACTTACATTACTTATACTTTTAAATTAAAATTTAATTTTGGTAAAAAATGAATTGTGCACTTATATTATGTATCTCATCAAACATCAGAGATTTACTCTATTTTAACAGATAAATGCATATAAAAAGCTCTGTGGGTCTAAAAAGCAAATTGAGTATATAGGCTTGTGAGAAAGCCAGAGGTAAAGGATGAGAGCTCATCATCACAATAACAAAGAAAAGGTAAGATACCAACGAGCATGACAAAGGAAGCATGCAGTAAAAAGAAAACGCTTTGTGTGTAAATAATTTGAGTTTCCATGGTGTCATGTGAAAGTATGCAGGACAGTGTAAAGAATCCCTGGCATGCTGCTGTTTTGGAAAGGCCCTGACTCCAGAGCGAGTGTGCAAGTGGCAGTGCCATTGTCAGTTTGTCCATCAGAAGCATAGAGAAAAAAAGGGAGTGGTGGGAACAAAGGCAGGATGGGTAAACAGAGCGATGACAAAAAGTAGTGAAAGAAAGGAACATAAAATACAAGGAGAGAAAAGATGGAGAGAGGAGCTTCAGAACAAACCACTGGGGGGAGACAGGTGCTGGAGGTTAAGTTGGAGACAGAGGGGTGAGGAAGCGGAGAGGACAGAAGATGGATGAAGCAGGCCCCTGCTGAGAGTCCGTCTCAGACTCCCGTCTCGGACTCTTCTTTGGTCCCTGAGCACAGAGGGAGAGAAGGGAGAGGAGGGTAACTTCCCGTCGCACATCCTTTCTGATTCTCCTACATTTCTGTTTCAGAATCTCAACTCTTTTCTCCTTTATATAAAAAGTTAGTATCTAATGCTCACACATATGCACATCTATGCTATTCACCATTATTTCCTTGCTTTCAATCTCCCTCTCTCCCGCTCATTAGGGGCCATTTTCACTTCAAAGCCCCTCCATTATCTGCCATCTCTGAGGGCAATTAGGAATGGGGTGACTTTGAGCGGCAGGCACGGCCATAGCATTAGAGCTACTCATCCCCTGTCATGAGGGCCTTTGTGGGGGCTGCTGACATTGATGGAGAGGATACTGGGGCCCCATAAACCCCCCCCCCCTAGCCTTCCAGATACCCCCAGCTGGCCCCTCCTTTTGACTGGTAAACTGTGGAGTAAAATGGTGTGTAATTAAGTGGCAGTCAAAGCAGGTCCTGTTTGGGTGTGTGACGGGCCTGGCGGGGGAGAGTTTGGGGAGGAGGGAGGTGCAGAGTCACAAGGCCTGTGGGGCAGAGGGAGCAAATTTGGGGATGAATGAAAATGGTGAGAACACAATAGTGAGGCTATGAAGCGCAGACGGGAAAACCCACTTTGGATGAAATAAAGTGTGTTTACTCACCTGTAATACTTTGAGTCAAAGAAGGGAGGGAGTGTTGTAAAACTGACACACTATTTGTCTGTGAGAGTACAAACATGAGTAACCCATTTAACCAAATCGGTGGGAAAAAAGTAACATATTCCGAACCACACACACATAGACTCATTCTCAAAGTTACTGCCTCTAAAATTAAAGTAGCTTACTGTCTGTGTTCGCGACTTCCATTTTGTCATTTATGACATCTCTTTATATGAGTGTGAACAGAGGCACACTGAGTGAAGCTGTCACCAAATAAATGTCTCATTATATTCCCTTTTCTCTCCGCAACAACTTTTACCGCTCCACACTGTTGGAAGTGTACATGCACAGGGGCCCCCAGTGTATGTACTGAGTGGTATATGGGAGTTTTTTTTGAAGGGTGGTGGTTTATTCTATTACTGCTGCCAAAGTCATGAAAAGAGCCAACAGTGAAGGACAAAGTGAAGACAGCTGTACTGTTAAACATACCATTGTTAAATGAAAATATATACATTATCTGAAATGTGTCAAGATTTTGGGAAAATTTGGGAATAAAACAGTAAAACTGCAGGATCTTCTTATCTTATTATGTTATTAGTGGTGTGCAGTCATGGCAACATGTCCAATTAATACTAACAAGACAAAACATAATGCTTAGCTGAACTACTTATGGCCAAGTTCTGATTTCATGACGCCGATGCTGCCTTAAAAAATCCCCAAACACATGATTAAAGGAAGCACATGCCCCATTACTGATGACTTATCTCCATCCGTCTCTCCTGCTGTCATGGCGGTGTCATGTCATCTGCCTCTGCCTCATTTTCATTAATTACGCATAGCGTAAAAGCAGCTTATCTGCCATGATGGAGGTGAGGTTCAGTGTAGTGGAAGCACTTCTCCGCTTTCCTGCCAGTCCTTAGCAGTTCAGTAAGCTGCCTGTAACAAAAGGTGAAGCCTTTAGCCCTTCAGCCCATGGCTGGTATTCATACATGGTCCAGCAAGGAACCTTCATATCATTTTCTTTTAAGTACTTTAAATATAATAATATGTACTTTTAATATAAATATAAATATATATATAGAGATAAGACTAGTTTGTCCCACGCATTGGGAAATTCCTTGCTGCAGCAACAACCATATGTATAGAAAAAAAAGATACAAGAATATAAAACAAATATAGACAATATATAGACAAAAATACAAACTAAAAAATATAAAGTAAAGTTAAATATAAAGAGAAATGGACAGTGAAGAATATATATATATATATATGTATATATATATAATCACCATGAAATCTACAAAGCACATGCTCCCTTTCATATCGGCACCTTGAAGGAATGCAGGGACTGTGCTGTGTTGGAAGGGAGCTGATTTGGCCGTTCTTTGATGATCCCACTAGTGAGCCGTCTCCCGCTGAGCACTGACATCCTGTCAGCATGAAACCTTTTCTCATCCCCCGGGTTAGTCACTACATGACCACAAGATGCCTCAGTGTGTGTGTGTGTGTGTGTGTGTGTGTGTGTGTGTGTGTGTGTGTAAGAAAGAATAAAGAAAAAGTTTTCACATTTCCTGAATTCAGACACTGATATAAAATAATTCTACCACAATCTCTTCTGGAAAGTGAGGGCCTTATTCAAAATCCAAAGGGAAATTTTATTCAAGAGTTCTTTTAGTAACGTGGTAACTTTGTAAAAAGGCTAACAGTGCACTGATGGCATCTGCCAATAACAGTTTGCTAAGAGAGGCTATGTCTACAATAATGGCTGACTTTTATTTTGACAGTTAAGATTAGAGATAAAATGTAAAAATGATTTATCGCTTCATGTTAAAGAGACCAAGTGAAAACTCAGCTGTGAGGCAGTTTTCATTTTAGTTTAGCTTTAGACATTCATTTTTCAGCTTCTGAAGAGTGATATGCTCCCATTTAGAAACACCAGACAGAAAAATCCTCAGATTATCTTGAGTGACAAAAGCAGGTGGATAAACAGTTAGCTTTGATGTGACATTGGGATTTAAGTCATGCATGACTATTTAGACCTTATTTTTGTTGTTTTGGCTCATTACTGTTGGCAATAATGAATCTGCTCTCATAAAGTGAATTCCCGAGGTCTGGGAATTAGCAACACCCCTGAAATATGCTAATGAGCCAAGAAACACGTTGAACAATATAATCAGTGTCCACTGTACATTTATAGACTGATTTTTTTGTTTAATTTTGAGCTGGTTTACTGGTTGTAGTTCAGTGTTCAAGTTTTCCTGCAATAAAGCGGATCAAAGAAGGGAAATCTTATTGAAACAAAGAGAAGGATAAACAGATAGATACAGATACAGATCTGACATAAGGCCACACTACTTCCATTCACTGGGGTCCCATCCATGACTTATTGTTCACAATTTTAAATGCCAATTTAAACTTCTTTCCAACTTTCCAATATTTGCAGCTCTTTATATGCAATCAGGGACGAAACACCTCAGGTTTCAACAAAAAAAAAAACAACTTGTAATATCTCGAGGGCTGGGTGGAATTAGTTGCAATTACTTTTTCAGGTAATTATAAATCCTCAGCTCTCCAATAAAGGCATTCACAGGACCCCCAAGGGCTTTTGACGCTGTCATTTAAATGTGGTATGGAATTAGTGTGAAGCAAACCCAGGTCTCACACCACCTTAATTGTATGGTGGAAGGAGCCTGTGGGTGGTTGAGGTTTCAAATAGCTTTAATTGGTACTGAGGTAACAAACAGGTAATAGAATCATTGGGAGAGTTCTGCCAGGGGGGTTAGCGAAGAAAAATGCTGTTAGAGTGTCAGTGTCACAACTTTGTTCACTAAAACAAGCCCTGAATGGTAAGATTGAGAAAATTCAGCCTGAATAGCCAGAGGCAAGTCATTTAACTGTTGACCATTTAGAGAACTCACGGCTCAATCATTACTTTGAGCATGTTAAGAATAATATGTTGTTCTTTCTTAATTCCAGTTTTTTCTCCTTCACACTCACACTCACACACACACACTCAGCTTTCTGCTGGGGTTTTTGACAGGTGTGACTATGCTTCCAAACCCCCTTCCACACACACAGTCTCCTTCTATCCCCACATCTCCACACATCAAACTGTGAAGTCCTAATGAGTAATAATCTCTTTTCTCACCCCGGCTAAAAAGGAGAGTCAAGCAGCGCCACTGACCCTGGTTTTCGACAGCACGTTCCAAAGACTAAGCAAACACTGGTAATTGCCCCTGAGATCAGGTTCTGTTTTGACTGTTTGTCGTCCTTGCTGCCGCCTGATGTGTATTTGATCTGCAGTCGAATGGCAGCAGTGCTCCTCGTTCACTCCCAGCTCCATGTAGAGAGACAGCAAAACCACCAGGAAAGCAGGCACTATGCGTTCAAACACAAACACTGGTAAAACGTGAATTAGCAGCTACTTACAGCATGATGTGCGCTTGCTGCTTCCTGTGGTCTTCTTCTGGACAAGTCAGGACTTCATGGCTTATTTCTCAAAAATGGCAAAAAAATCCTGTACAAACAAGATGAAACATCATGCATGGGTTTGCATGCAAAGAGTACATAAACACATTTGATCAAAGTTAAATGTTTACACATACAGTCTAACAACTAAATGTATTCCCAATAAAGTGCAATTATGTTTCATTAGCTCATCCTGAGGTGATTTTGGAGTTCTCAGTGGAAAAAACACATAAAATTTCATGCTTCCATTGTGGATAACATGGTCATTAAAAACAAACAATTCCTGTGTACTTTTTATTGGTGCAAACAAATCATGTCCAGACAGCCACAATAAGCACATTTGGATTGAGCATTTGTAAAATAAAGTTATTATTCTAATAATATTAATGTTTTGTTTCTGTGTTTGTTTAATCAAACAATGAATTCATTAAAAATTGAACCCCTGCCAACATGGTTAAAGGCATAGTAAGGCGTAGTAAAAAATATTTTCTTGGCCAACAGAAAAAATAAATGGAGCAAAGCATTTAAATGACGTTTTCAAATTGTCTTAATGATTTTTTTTTTCCAGCCAACCATCATTTTAAGCAGCATGACATCCTGACAAATAACTGCACGGATGAGTCAGGAGTGCTCTGCACTCAGTCATGGCAAGCTCTACTCCACAGTTACAGCTGACCTTGTCAACGGGCTCAGATCAAACCCATGGGGGGGGGGGGGGGGGGGGGGGGGGTGCTCATTCAGTAGCCGGGCCTGAGGGGATGAAACCAGAGGTGGGGTTAATACCTGCGGGGGCAATCAATCTGCTTTTCATTTTCAACCTGCTGGATCATCTTGCTGTAAAAGGTCTCTGTCAAGGGAAAAAAGTCAAAATTTTGCAAGTAATTTTGACATCCCAATTATTGTGGATTTACTGTTATTAGGATGATTGCTCCAATGATTCAGCCCAGTGAGCTGCTTGGATTAAAGGGACATTTGACATTTTTTTCTGGGATGTTAGACAAGGGTGTTATCTGCAAATATTTGTTACGCTGCAGAAGGGAACGTTGGGTATTTATAATTTGTGACTTGTTGTTTAGTGAGATAATGTGACACAAAATATGAGAACTGCTTTTAATTTTTTCAAAAGTATTTCATGATAGTCTTTTCAGGGGTTTGCTTCATGTTTGACTGATTGGATTGATTAGTCCATGCTCTTAACATGGCTTTCTTGATTTGATGATTATGTTGACAGTGGTTAGTTACCAATATTCTCTAACAGTTATGACTTGACAGCCATGGGAAGGGTAAGAACTCTAAATGAGGCATAATGATAGCCTGAAGGCAAAGCTAATGTTAATAAAACTGTCTGACAACGTTACAGGAATGTTGCCACAATTAATGAAACCTACCAGCCTCTCTTCTGTCTGGTGCCAAGGCACATGTGGAACCTCTAAAAGCCTGCGTTTCTGGTGGAGTGAATTACCCCCTCAAACCAGTCACACCAGGATATCAGGATGCAGCGCTGACTGAAGTTAAAAGGCCCAATGCAGGGCCCAATCCCCTAAAAACATTATTGTATATATGCAAGCTCGTGGGGATGGCTTGTGTATACTAAAACACAAATACACAGACAGGAACTTGGTTTACTGGTGGATCAGTGATAGAGTAAACAGTGACTTACAAGAGAGAGATGGTTGAAAAGCCTGATCATGACTCCGGGTTAACAGTTCTCACTCAAATCTCTTGGAGAACTGCAAAGACGCAATGTTTGATTTTGTAGTAAATAGGATTTTGTGTGAAATATTATCTCGTACTTTGTGTTCAGCATCACTTATGTTTAATGTTTGTATAGAATACTGGAGTGAATGAAGGGCACAAAACAAAATCAAAGAGTAGGAATGTGAGAAGCCAAAGTTGAGAAGATACAGCAACGTGGCAGACAGCAACAGCAGGATGCAGAAAACCAGCAGAGGGAGGGAGGAAGAGGGACGAGGGGTATCCTCCTGTAATTGTCCGAGCGTCACGGGGGCCGACTCAAGGCCTTGGGCTGATATTAAAGTGACCTGGGAGACTCCAGACACAACAGGCCTCTAAACAGTCCTGGCTCCACTGTGGAATGAGCCTCCCACACCGGCCTTCCCACTTCTAAAACATCACTGTCCTGCCAGCTATTGCCAGCTTGGACCGTCAGAGCTCCTGACTCGTATAGTATCCCAGGTTGGCCTGAGGAATGAAGAGAAACAGACAAAAGGCAATGACTTACATGGAGCTTTGTACGTGACTTACTGAGTGCCATTTTCAAACTTTTTACAAATCTTGAGTGAGTGTTTAAGCCAGGCTAATTCAAGTGATCTTACCAACAAAACAACTGGTTTTTGATTAAACTGTAACTCCATGTAATGAGAAATGAGACAACATGCTGGCATGGTTATTGTGATGAGCAACCACTAATTACAACAGACCATAATGAATTACAATATGCCCTAATGACAGTCATTAAAATGAATTCTAATTGAGCATAATATTCACTTTTTATATAAACAGGCAAGACTTCATTTGATTCATAATTAATGGGAAGCAAAGACGTTTGGCTGCCAGCTATGACACTAAAAGCCACACTAGGTTTTTTATTTTCTCCTAAAATGCCATAATCTGAAAATGTCACCACATATCTGAGAAAGTTTTTCCAGTGCATTGTTTAGAAATAAACCCAATGGGAGTTTGGCAACAAGACACAGGACAAAAGATAGACCAGCATGCAACGTGAACATACTGTAAACATGCCATAACATTGCGATCTTCCTTTGTCTCTGGTTTGACATTTGTAACACACTGGAACACACTGATCGTGCTGACTGAGGCATGACTTGTTATGCCCAACAGCTGCCTTAAACAGTTTGACTCTCCCTGCATGGATTCAAAATGTTTCCAGCAGTTCCCACAGGATTTTACTGTGGAGGTATGCTACCACACCTGAAACAAACAATTGATTCAACGCAAGATCTGATATTAGTGTTAACATCTCAGTATTAGTGAAACATCAGTTAAAGAGCATTCGTGCTCGAGCACATTTTATCGCTGCTGACATCATAGTTTCCAATACCATCATTATCCTTGGAAATAACAATGCACAATGAATACCTTATTTGAGCCAATACAAGTGTGAACATGCAGAAACGAGTGTGGGCCATCTTTCGTCCTCCAACCTGAACGACCTTGTGAGCCATTTGTCCCTACTTTCGGCTACAAGCACAGTTATGTTTGACTCGAAAAGCGTACACATTTTTGTGACTCTTCCTCTGTGTGTGTTTACTGCTGTGAGGTCCAGCGGTGACTGAGTGATGCCTACCTTGCTGTAACACCATAGTTAACACAGTCACTCTGGCTCCACAGTGGGTGGAGTTGCCAGACGGCATAACTGGGCCCTGCAGCCAACTGTAATTAGCCTTATTGAAGCTGTCACTCAATGAGCTGCCTCAATCTAGTCCCAGAGTGCCCCGGTGCTAACAGTGATGAGAAGGTGTTGGGGGGTGAGGGCTCGATGCCGCTGGGCATGCGATGCAGAGAACTCTAAGCTATCTGTTACTGCTCTAATAACACCCCTGACAGTTTTCTCTGTGTTCGGCCATTCTTCATCTCACAAGCATTTCTAAGCCCTTTTCTTCAAGCCTGGAGATGTGTTTTGACAAACTGATTGTTCGTTGGCATGACGTGATGTAACGAGGGACACATGTTGCCGGGAAGAGGAAGAATATGAACATAACATCAAAGAGAGGAAAATCAGATCTTCGGCAGGACCCGAATTTAGAGCAAAATAGGACTTTAAAATCTGTTTATGTATCTCAATAAAGATGTTTTGAATTGGAGGAAATGTAGAACTCATACAATAAGACTAAAAGGGCGTCCTTGAGTGTTCTATCCTTGATAGAATAACAAAATCCCCATGAAAAAAAACCAGCTGGATTTCTGTTGTTCCTCTTAAACTCACAAGTGGATCTCCTCATCGTTACTATGGCTCTGGGATCTGCTTATTAATGCTTCATCGGACGATTACAAAATGTTCAGTGATTAAAAAAAAAAAAAAAGTAGGGACCCACACACACACACAGACGGACACACACCGGTATGTGAAATTTTCATTCACGTTTTACTAATTAATTCAGTTACTGTTTTCACACAAGCACTGATGCCTAAATAGGGATATTTGTCTAACCCTAATTCAAATGTCCTTAGGGTGAGATGAATAATCGGTATCAATTTTTTTTTTTTTTGGAACCCTGTGCCTGTGAAAGCCACAAGAATGAGCTAAATATTTTATATATATAGTTATATTTTAGGCAACTATTAGTTGCTGACATTAGGAGCTATTCAAGAATTAATTTATTGCCTATTTTTGGTTCATGAAAGTTGGCAGTACATCCAATTTTCATAATGTTCCCAAAATATTAAGGATGGCCTTCGGATTCTGGGTGGATGTGTAAACGTTTAAAAATTCATCTTAAAAGCAGCCTACAGTATTTAATGCATTTCTTCCATAACAATTGCAATAGGTAATTGCTTTAAATAAGGAGTGGGCCTCTCTAATGGTTTTTACTAATATTCTGTTCAGAGGGTTAGGGTTAGCCCTAACCCAAACTATACACAGGGATATTTTGAAACAAGGGAAGGAAACTGTGATTCTTATGCTGTGACACAACCGTGCAGTGTAATGGAAGATCTCCACGAGCACAAATCGTTTGTTTATGGAGACTTAAATTAATCATAGTATCTAAATTACCAATATCTCAGGACTGACAAACAAATTATGCAACAACTTACAATGATATGTTGCACCATACCTGAACGATTCCAGTTATTCCCAGCCAAAGCTCTAATATTCACTACTTAGTGTTGAGCAAAGTACCCGCATGCTGCTAAAGGCAGTAAAACAGCTTTGTTACAAAAGCTGGGGGTATTTGTGGGCATAATTACATTCATTTTACTCTTGGCATTTTGATGGTAAAACACTTAGCTTTGGAATTTTCATTCCCTTTGTACACCATTGTAATGAACACAAACCCATAATTGTTTCTCACCCATAGGCACTAACTGGGCTTTTTAATTTTCCATCGCTCGCTCAGTAGCTGTGCCAAGTTCTTCAGGTAATGCTGAAACTCTGACTCACAGGGTTGCAGCCCATGAGAGCTGGGCCAGTTTTGAATGGAGCTAAATATATACTATATTCATAAATGCTTCCTGGGATTTGTTATACAAGCTGACTCTATCCAATGAACCTTTTTAGGAGGGCATAACAGAATCACATGTATTGCTTTTTTTTTTTTTTTTTTGTAATTTGAATTGCAATTTAATTTTGGCTGTCTTACCAGAATAATTGCACTTTGTTGAAGGAAAGCAATCACTCAATGTAATTAGAGACTATAGTCAAATTCTACAACAGGCACATCCATCATGGCTGAAATTTAATGATGAAAAAACTGAGTGGTCTCATAATGATCGCTTTAGTATTGTCACAAAAGAAACGCTAAGCTGTAGCTGTGTCATGTTTTCAACCAAAGAAAGGCTCAGACTTAGTGGAAGAAAGTTGAACAACAGTTTTAAAGGGGAAAAAAAAAAGATCATGAGCAAAGAACGTGGCCTGCTGGCAAAAAAGCACTAATATTACTTGAATGAATAATGCTGAGTCACTGCATGGAAAGTCAGGGAAATGAACCACATGTCCAACCATCATCCCGGCACGGTTTATGTCAGCTCCTGTGGCAGCGACAATAACAACAAATTCATCAATTTTTTTTACGTTGAATAATCCGTTTATTTTTTAATTAATATTTTCAGTTGGTTTTGTTTTTGGTTTCAAATGTGTTATTTCATAAAATACAATAACTTCATTATTTTTCATTGGAAGGACAACACATAAAAAATTTTAAATATCTATTTTGGCCTTGGAGGGGGTTTATAAATATATTCCACTTTAGTTCTAAATTCTGTTCATGTAAAGCTATCCAAGCAAAAAAAAAAAAAAAAGGACTGTTTGGTATTCCTGCCAAAGAAATTATACGAAGTGTAGTTTTAGGGGGAACATTTCTAAATAGCTTGCGCTCTTTGCTGCAAGTTATTACCATGTTTGCCAGCTATTTAAATGCTTCATATAAACCAAGATATGCTGGTGTGGCTGTTGTCATCATATCAACCATCTGTTTAAACAGTTCACATCTATTCTTGTATGTAAAGTTTGGGCTTTGACTAAGTCAATCTCAACACTGATGAATGCATGATAGTGTGTGTGTGTGTGTGTGTGTGTGTGTGTGTGTGGGAGGAGGTTAGACTGGGTGCTATTGAGCACAGAGGCCTGCAGTCCTCTGAGTGAACACTGGGGAGTGCCCGTCTACTCAGTGTGAGTCTGGCCCCGTGAGCCCACCCCTCAAGGTGCAACAGCAATCACCATGCTCCACACTGTGGTTTCACTTGTTTGTTTTGCTAGGGGTATTAACTTACAATGTTCCACTTTAAAAATGCGAGATCACTCTGGAAACAAACACAGACAGCATCATGAGACATTAATGTACCAGCAGTATTCGGGAGATGATGTTGACAGATCTGTTACCCTGCTGTGAACTCTTAAGTGTGAAAAGATGAATCACTTTACTCTGTGAGGCAAATATGATGCCTGAAACAATCGACAATCGTTTTTCATCAAACTTTTACAATATTTAGAGCTCTTCTCAGACATGAATTGCAAACTCCATGCAGACCACTCAGAAAAAGAGCGTCAAACTGTCTGCCACATAATGAGCATCCTTACTCTTATTTTACATTTGTGATTGCCCTGTTTGGGTGGTCCTGCCATCATACGCTCTTATTTAGGTGTACAAGCATGAGAAACATTGGAAGATCTAATCAAGATGCAAAGATAATGATGTTCCATGTACATAAACATGCGCTTTATACAGTAGACGCTCCCCAAACAAATTTCAAGTCTTCTCAAATCAAGTATGGTTTCTGGGGCCCTGCAGGAATCGTCATCACAAGCTGGATTCTCAGTGGACGCTGGTGCATTCAGTTTTTAGCCTTTTTTGACAAATGGAAACAGATTGCATGTAAAGAACATACAAAAAAATGTGTTGAAGAAAGACGGAAGCAACCAAATGAAAACAATCAATATGTAGGAAACATGCAAAACTTGCATAAAAGCATGCGTGTATGGGATGAAACAAACACACGCGTGTTTGACTCCACAACAACTGTTTAGTTTCTGAGTCACCGCGATGTGAACAGTGTGACAGATTGCAGAGACAGGGTGGCGCAAATAAAACACTAATGACAATATAATGGCTCATTAGGTCATGATGTGGGAAGCTTTGTGTGCATGCAGACATGTATGTGTGTGAGTGTGTGTGCGAGAGAGAATGTATGTGTGTGCGTGGAAGAAATGCCTGTAGTACGACTATGTTCCCAGGCTAACCTGACTAGGTGAGACTCTCTGGCACCAGTGTCTCATGAAGCCCTGGGGGGGGGGGGCATACAGTGCTGTAGCCTACGAACTGAGGTATGTGTGCACACGTGCACGTGCACATATAACAAAAGGCAGAAAGTGTGAAAGCAATACTTTGCGTCTTTGTTTCTATCATGTCCATTGTTATTGCAGCAAATGCCAATGCCAATTAAGACACATTGTCAGTGTGTTCTCAATCAATTTGACACATACTGCACATACAAGATATTGTTGTCATAATGCCAGGAACATTGCGTTCTCATCCTCTTTGTGTTTCCATTACCACAGTGTTCTCTGAACACTCAGGTAAAAGGGCAACCTACTGTTCACTGTGGTGACGGGTGAGTTTTAGGGGTCAGCTCTCTTCATGTGTTTGACATTATTATCAGAGCTACCATGTAATCCAGACTCAATCCTCAGGCCAATGAGCCTTTATTGGGGGTTGAGGGTGATGGTTATGGAAGCTATTAGACAATAATGGAATAAACTCCCCTCCTTTAACTTATTTGGTCCCTGGAGGATTGTCCTTTTTCCACTGAGGTTCCTTATCACTGAGCATTTAGACAGAATTTATGGTATATTTTGAAAGGTCTGGAGCGCTCTTATTTAAAAGCTAATCTCTGAGTCTGATGATGCTCGTTTTTATTTATGAATTGAAGTATTGTAATCTTGGAGAGCGCTTTCCCAGGGTTAGAGTAGAGGGGGCGGGATGAGTGGAGGAGATATGATCAGTAACTAAACTATGAGGATGTTGGGGATTTTAATTTTCATTCTTGGTTAATGTTTACCCTCCTGTGTTTTATTTAATCATAACGGCTGAGGTTTGTGTGGTAATTCAAGTACAAAGTGCTGTGTCGCTCATGCAGATTCTGCAGAGGAATCAAAAGCGATAGGTCTGCAAGTCAACCATCACTGTTATAAACGATTCCCAAGAAGTACAAAAACACAACACATCCCTGCTGTGACTAAATTCACATCACATAAGCTTAAAAAAATCCTTTCCGATGAGTTTGCTCTCTCTCTCTGTACACCAGTCCTATTATCCATCATTAGCGTCTATTACACACTAAGTTGTTGCACTGATCATCGCCTTTGAAGAGGCCATAATTACAGGGGAGGTTGCCAGAAAAGGTTCTGAAACGTCTGAGACAATATGGGCAGAAGAAGACAAATTTGCTACAGGTTGCCTGCACTCACTTGAGCCTGTCACTTGATCTTTTTAAAGGAGAAAGGTGTTTCAATATGACTTAGACAGGCCAGACGGCTGCATTCACAGGATCCAACCTAGCTGTCACAACTATGCCTCTGCTTTATTCTGTCTCAATGAGGGACGTGACGATGTTTTATTTTTACAATTTGACAAAACAGCAGAAAATAAACTGTTGCAAATTCTATTAAAAAAGCCTAATTAAAAAAATATTACTATATATTACAACTGTTCTAATTATCCTCCCACTGAAGAATAATGACTCAGCTAACGCCTCTTTCCCATTGCTGATTCATCCCCAGACTGGTGGGATGGGTGAAAGCAGGAGTCCTCCGTCTAATATGTGTGGGTCCCTGGGAGACTGCAGTGGGCTGTTTGGCTCTGTGAGAATGTGCCATGGACGCTAAGCCCCCTGTTCCACTGGAACGTGTTTTCCTTTCCCCATGCTTGGACACACAGCAGACAAGTGGAGGTTAGGACAACATACTGCTAGGAGCCAAAAGACTTACCCGACAAGTAATTAGGAGCGGGGTCAAGTTGAGAGAACTAAGCCCCGTAATTTCCACCCCAATGCCAAGGGTGAGGTGAGGCCTGACTGGAGATCCTTTTCCTCCTGGGTAGGCTGCTCAAACAGGTCTGAGGGAGAATTCAGCAGAGATGGTAAGAAATCCTAACACCGTGTCAACTTTTAGAATTTCCCAAAGAGACAATGTATTTAGACTGTGGCATTTATTTCTTTTACGTTGAATATTAATTCTGTTTTTGCTTGGAAATGTTGTGAAGGTGAAAAGGCTGTGCTACTGGCTGAGCAACCTCTGAAACAATTAAATTGGAATATTGTCCTAAAATATTGCATCATCTTTTATATTAATATCTGATACTTCAACATTTTATTCACCAAAAGTTACTTTTTTTTTTTTTTACAGCAGCTAATGCGAGGTGCAAAATTGCTGCCACTTGATGAACATCAATTACAGTACAAGGTTCAAGTAAGTTTTTAGTTGCTCTACTTCTTTTGGTTAATGACAAGGCTTTATAATTCAATGTTGTATTATTTATATAGTCTTTAATGCACCTACAATTATTATCTTCCATGCTCCTTAAAAGTTAAAAATAAGAATAATAATTTTAATAATAATAATAACAATAATAATAATAATAATAAAAGAAAGCTAAACTCAGATACATTTTTGGAAATCAGGCTGTTCAGCGTGTACACCACACAGTCCTCTCTTGGATTGTATGTCTGCTGGAAGGTAAATGTGAAATTGCCTTGTGATGAAAAATCTTATTTACATTTTTGGTTGAGCTTTGCTTTTGATGGTGAATGCACAGCAGAATGCGCAGTCTGTCCTTGAGCGCAGCGTGTTTGTGTGAACCCTGGCAGGAAAACACCCATGATATTTTCATAGCTACAGTAGGCCTACACCATTGACCCCGGCCTTCATGTGGCTCAGCACTCAGGACCCACAACATGTTAATGAATCAGTTGCACAGGAAAGATATGTATGAATAAAGATATGAATGAGTAATCATTCTGTTCAAAAGCCAATTTAAGAACAAAATATAGATTTGAAATCTAATTCAGTCTAATCTAATTCAATTTAATTCAGTTGCTGTATACTATCATTTTATTTATAAAAATGGCATTTTCTTTTTTTATTCCTCTTTTAAATATAATTTTCAGCATGCTCTGGCTTTGTTGGCTTTGTTGCAAAAGCCAAAGCTCTTATCCACTTTGTAAAATGCAGTTACAACAATGTATAAAGCAGCGTACTGTCAACAGATACAAGGTAATTTAGTCTTTTGTTTAGACATAAAATTAATACCAGAAGATTGTGGAGCATGAAAAGTATGGAAAATATTGACTGTATGACTTAAAACTACAACTTCTTAGAAAAAAGGAATATACATTTTATGTAAGTTGACAGGAGGAGCCAACCTTGTTATTGTTAAATAAAAAAATGAAAAGACACGCTTTGGACATGCCTGCGTGGCGTTCGCTGTCTTCACATCGCAGCAGTGGCAGAGGATGTTGTGGAAGGACTGATCAGCCATCTTACCAATGGATCAGACAGGACTTGGAGGCTCTGCAGGGAAACACGGGCTTCATTAGAAAAATGTGAAATGGACCTCTGTTTCATAAGGAGCCATTAGCGTTTATTGATGATACTAATGTGTGTGTTTAAAGTAAATTAGAAGGAGAGAGGCCATGCTTTAGGGGAGTTGGTGATGAAAGGCTTGCATTAATGTACATGGTGGGGGGACTGCTGTTTTCCATTTGAACTAACCACTTCCCCTCAGCTCAGCACACTAAACCACACATACGCACACACACACACACTGTATATCTACCTGCTTAGATACCATATACTGTACATACTGACACTCTCTCTCTCTCACACACACACACACACACACACACACACTCTCTCTCTCTCACAAACACACACACACACACACACACACACACCACTCCTCCCTCCCAGCAGCCTACACATGTAAGTCATATACTAACCAGAGTAGGCCTGGCGCCCGGGGAGAGCAGCCTGGAATTGCCCCTAAGAAACCAAATCCACTTTATCAAACTGCCAGATGTCACAACCAATCCTCTTCCACTGGACGCTGCCTTCACCAGGCAGCAGCATGGAGACACAGAGCCTGCTGGAGCCAACCTGTATGGATATGGACAAAGAGCAAAAATGACTGAGAGAGATATAAATCTGTACATTTTATGCATGTTCATTATCTGTAACATTTTCTTGAAATAATGCACTTATATTTCACTGTAAAAGACACCTGGCAAACTCTATTGTACACCTGTAACCCTGATTTTAACATTCGCTTTCGCATGTCAGTGCACAAAGAATGACTTTTATTTGCTGCTTTGTGTAGCTGAATTCCTGAAGTATAATCAGCGAACCAGGCTGCAAAATAATTACTTCAATATATCTTCTTCTTTCCATGCTAATCTGCATTATCTCAGTAAGAAAAAAATAATGGAAAAATTACATGATTGTGTTGTATTTATTAGACAGTAATTTATTTATTTATTTATTTATTTTTTTGGCTTTATGTACTTCTCCAAACTAACAAGTGGACACAGTTGTAGTACCTGTTTAATGCAAAGCCAAGAACATTAAACTTTCTTGGACATTTTCCTCCCTGTCAAATCAAGAAGATCATTTCCTCCAACAAATCTCATAAGTGCCATTTCAATTTACTCGCTTACATTACTGGATTTGTTCCATGCACCATCAAGATGTTGCTGTTGTAAATAAGGCATGCAAGAAAATGAACTTTCCAAAATGGTAAATTATTCTTCATTACAACAGGGTCACGGTTACCGGAGATGCCAAACTAAGCAAACACTTTTCAAAGTCCAATAGCTCCCTTGACGACTCCAGTGCCCGCTCAGATTGAACAGGAAGTGAGGGGTAATTTGCCATGAGCTCTGTCCAGCCTCAGAACTCCCAGACTTTGTGTCGTCCAATTAGAGAAGAGCCGCGTGGTTACAGACACGGGGCCAACCAGTCACAAAGTTGAAATGGATTCCCTCTGTCCCCAGACAGTTGATTGAGTTCCTGGTAATCTGCGTGCCGGAGTCACTCTTTCCCCATTGTCATTTTCAAGTCATAAATTTGCGTGCGTGTGTTTTACATAAATGAGTTGACCTCATGAATCTGAAACATCAGCTGCAAAAGGGACAGCCAGAGAGATGGGTAAATATCCTGAAAACAAAATTCAGTATTATGGGTGTTCTGAGGAATGGAAATGGGAACATGCAATGCGCACAGTATGGTTTGAATCGAGTCAACCTTATTTTGCCATGGTTACGTAACTAATTGCATTTCAGGCTTTTCCAGTCTGTAAATGGATGTTGTCTTCAGTGGGAGAGAGACATTTTAACGCATTTCCATGCCATAATTAATTAGTTCCACTAAATAGCTTGGAAAAGGCCACTGATTGTACGAACAACATGCTATCTTTTCCCCATCACATCCAGACACAATCAATTATTGATTCCTATTTTCAAAAGAGCCCGTTAGGGCCACAATCCCCCGGAAATTTCAATTTTCTTTTGAAATGCTGGTTTTGTAATTTGGAAAGACAAAGATTTTTGTATTTATTTTATCACATTTGAATTTTAGCAAAATGTTCCATGTGATGGTATTATGACACTCCGCGCTGTGATGAAGAAGAGAATTTCTTCCCTTTTGTTTGTACGAATCAACAAAATGTTCATAAATGCAGCTCACGGCTCAAGTTACAAATAAAACAAAAAAAAAAAAAAAAAGAAAGCAGCTGAATTTTGTATTGATCTGTTGCTGCCCCCATGCTGGTATGCATTTTGGGGCTAATTTTGTGTTCTTGCCATGTGACAGTTCGTTTCCACACACAAGACTTCAGAAGCAGCGAATTAGCTAAACTTAGCATAACAGAAAAACAGGAAAAACAGCTAGTCTGGTTCCGTCAAATGTTTTTGTGTCATCACTGGGACGTGGCTCAGAAATCAGCAGCCAAGAAATAATCCAGCACATGGTCACCCACAGAACCTAATGTGTCAGGTTTACACCTTTAGTTTCATCACGCTTGCTGTCAGCTGTCTCAGCTGAACCTCAGAGACATTGGGAATATACCTATATGCTCCTACCAGATCATCTCATCTGTCTCACTCATGAATTTGCTTCTCCTTGTATTTTTCACACACACTATTAAGTCTGTACAGACACTAATGATGAAGTTGCTATTTTTCCATCATACACAGGAAGCGGTTTCTCCACTATCACCATCCTAACTTGCCACGGGTAACATGGTGTTTCCTTACCAGCTCCTCACTGTCTTAATCTTTATCCCCTTTCTCTCCCTCGTTTGTTTGTTTCCCTGATGTTTTTATTTAAGGCATCAAAAGACGCCTCCCTCCCACCCAATACTTCCCTCACGACATCTCCCCCAGGCCCCAGAGCAGTCAGGATGATTTGTAAACTTCAAACGACTAAGAGCCCCAGCCTGGTCTCCTCTGCTCATTTAGGTAATTCAATAAGCCAGGGGGGACAAGCACAGCGGCGCACTGCTTCCCCCTCCTGCCCTCTGCGCCCTCTCTCTTCCGACTGAAGCCTCTGAGGACTATCTGTAGCAAATGTCAGTCTGCACTGGAAGGAGCTTCCGCTACGGGAGGATCCAGTTGAGAAATGATCTATTTTGATCTTTTAACCATTAGCATATTGTGTTCTTTAAGAAATTAGATTGCTGTGTGTTCACGTTTCATGATGAGAGCTGCCCCTGTACTGACCCATACGATGAACTTGAACGTCTGCTTTTTTTCCATTTCAATACTGCACTCATATCTTGACTTCTGCATGCAAATTACGCTTTCATGAGATATTAGCGGCTGTGTTTGATCTGATGACCCTATAAAAAAACAATGGCCAAATGAAGACCCCCCAGGGAATTCCTCTGTGCAGCAGCCACCTCTTAACCTCCTCACCGCAAATGCTTTATCACTGAGGTCACTGTATGCATGTGACAGTTCACTGAGCCAACAGCCTGTCAGGGTTTGTTCCCCAGTTGGCATGATGGAAGGGGGTGATAGAGAGGAGAAGGTGGGGTAAGAGGGAAGGGAGCGGTTAATGATATCCGTCTCCCTCCCAACTTGTCGAGACAGAGGTGGCGGCAGGTCTAAGTAGGCATCGCTACAATGTCCCAGACCCATAAACGCTGGAAGAGCATAAATCTCTATCTTTATCAAAACCACACAGACATTGGTGACCACTCCCCACTGCGGCTGCCTGCACCCACCAAATCTGCATCTGATAAACTCCCCCCACCCTCTGTCCCCCCGCTGCTCCACATCAGACACGGCTAATAATGCCACACAAAATCTGGTAGGAGAGTAAGGCTGCTTCCACTGGCACTGCAGTCCACAGAAAAGGATTTGACCCTGCATGACTTACAAATCATGTTGAAACATAAATCAGTGACTCTTCATATGCCCACAAATTTATATAAATAGTAATTAAACACAACAGTAAAGAAAGGTGGCACAGTCTTTCTGCTATTACTATGGTATATGTGTTTTATCTACTTGGCTCTTCTCTAAACTGACACATTTTTTTCACACTAGGCGATAATGTAAAATGAAAAGTTACACTTTGACCTTTAGAAACGTGGAAAAAAAAGAAGGAGAGCACCCTGTTCACAGGCCTGCAGCGTCTCCATCTCCTTGCCTGAACCCACCCCCAGAGGAGGCAGTAAATGGTCCATTTTATCTCTTTTCTGTCAACCGTGACTGCAAGAACACCAGATTGTAATCTGGACAAGAAAAAAGAGCAAAAACTATTTTAGTGCCCCCGCAAGTTTTTTGTTTTGTTTTGTTTTGTTTGTTTTTTACAGTCATCCAAAAACCTTTCAAAGCAAACTATGATTGGGATTAAATTGCAGAGCCATTTCCACAGGAAGGAAAAGCTGACTAATCACCTCGTCATTAATGCTGAAGCTCATCAGGACCTTGCTGTCTGCTGGAACACCTCACATGGCCACTGTCAGAGCGAAGTTGGCGGACGACTTGCTCTGAAGTGAAAACAGCTCACAGAGAATATTTGGATTGTGCTGTTCAAATATTTGGTGCAGCCTGACACGACTGCCGCCATCCAGAGCTGGCAAAGCAGAGACTGTCTGTAATTGATTTAATTATCAGTAATTGCTCAAATGTTTTTTTGTGTACACTCTGTAGTCCTGGTTTGGGGAGGAGCGCGGAGGAAAGAGGGGGGTGGGAGGTCTGAGTTAATGATGTGTTTCCATCTTAATTAATGCTGTGGTCCAGTCGAGTTAAAAAGCAGCCATACAGACACATGGAGATGTAATTTTGTGGAGACTGACACAGATCGACACTGAGGGTGGCAGTCTGACATGAGGTGATTTAAGCGAAAGGAGAATTCATTTGCTGAGCAACAGAGAAATTAAGTGTGAGGTCTTGCTTTTGGATCAAACTTCAACTTTTCTTGTAGGTCACAAACTGTCTAAACATCAAACAATGAAGGTGAACATGCGAATGCAACATGATGATTAAAATGCAGTAACTGCTGAATTGCAAATGATCAATTTTGTTTATGTATGTATGTATGTATATGTGTGTGTGTGTGTGTGTGTGTGTGTGTGTGTGTGTGTGTGTGTGTGTGTGTTTTGTATGCACGTGAGCTCTTCCAATAAGTGTCTGAGAGCAAGGGTGGGGGGAGCCGTTAAAAGTCTTGAGTTCTAGCCTGTAAATGTCATGTTTGGTCGAAGATTTCCGTTTTTGCCTTCTAATTGGTGTCGGGGGACTTTGGTTTTTTAAAGGGAGGGTGAAAAAAAGCAAGTGAGGAAGGCGGGGGGGATAAGCCCACAGATCTGCTGAGTTCCACTGAACCCAAGCTGGGTTTTAATGGTTCCTACCACGGGGGAGCATAGCTTGGGTCATTAAGACGGGAAAATGGGGTCATGCTAGAATAATAATCCCCCACTTTTATTTGACAGCACAAGAAAAATATTGTGTCAACACATAAAAGAGGTTACTGGTGATCATAAACTACATTCGCTGATCAAAAACTGGGGAAGGGGAATAAAATGTTGCTGAAATTGATGCAGGTTTTGCATATGGTGTGATCTTGACAGAACTTAATCTCAAGTTTGCAAGTAAGGCTAATGGACCAAAGAATTCTTCACCTTGATTTTTTCACTTGCAGAGGTACCCTCAACGGTGGAGCTTCAAAGAAGATGGCAAACTCTTGTCATCATTGCTGCTTATAAATCTAAAAGCACACTCTATGTTTCATCCACAAGCACCTTCCAGCCTTCCAACACTCCTCCACCCCCTGGTCTTGGTCTCTACAGCAAGCGGGTTACTCTACTGTTTACAATATTTCAAATTCCCTCTCAAGTGTTTGGCTTGGCAGATTGTCCGGCCTTTTCCCTCGCAATTACAGGCTTGCGGGGTTTCTCAAATGGGGCTTTTGAAGAAATAACACTTTTCTCCCTGAGCTCAAGGGAAAAAATTGAGACATTTGGCCAGCAATTCATACAGTCAGTCACACAGACTGAGCTCAAGCTCTGTCTGACGCACTTGGCTACTAAAATATCCTCATACCTTGTGTATATGTGTGTAAGTGTGTTTAAGAAATACACACACACACACACGCACACACTTTTGAATGCTCAGTTTAGTTTTAGTCAGAAACATACAGTGACTAATGTACTGTAAAGGAATGAGCAGATTTGATGCAAAACTGCCAATTGTTTTGATTTACTTAGCCAGCATACAGCATGTCCTAATGGAGGCATGGATGTCTGCACCAAATTTCATGGAAAATATATCCACCTCAGATATTTCAACTCGACCCAAACTGGCTCAAGAACTAGCAAGTTCTCAAAAGAACAAACTTATTAGAGTGAAACGTTTGTATTTCCTATATCTCAAGTTGATCTGTTTCTTTATCTTGACTCAAATCAAGGACCGATGGACCGATGAGACTTCACAGCTCTTGTTTTAATAAAGTACAGATGACCGAAATGAGAGTGAGGAAGAACGAGAAAAGATGTTGATTGGTTTATTTTCCTATAATTGTCTCAGATCACCATCCCCGGGTTCTGCTTTATCTCCAAGTACGGAAAAATGATACATAACATGACGCAGTCAATGAGAGAGAAAGAGGACAGCAGGAACACCCATTTGCTGACAGACAGAGAGAATTTGTTTGTTTGTGCACGAGTGTGCACGTGCAAAAGAGAGCACAACAGAGAACATTTTCAGGACTTAAGTCATTGCCGCTTCTCATTCTGGTAATTACAATAAACGTAATTGCACAATTGCACCACTAAACTTTCCCTGTGAAGATTATGATGCCAAGTTCAGATGAAAGGCCAAATAACATCAACAAAGTTGGCCTTGCATTGTCAGTGGGGGAGAGAGGAGCTGGAAGAGAGGGGGGTTAAAAGGAGGAGCAGAAATAGAGGTGGGGGTGTAGGGGGGGTTTGAGTTCCTTACCCCGAGGCTAAGACTCTCCCCTCCCTCTGCTTCTCCACCTCCCCTCGCTCTTCCACCCACACAAGGGAGTAAAAAATCCCATTTACTCTGACTGGAGCCAGGAGTTGGCTTGAAAAGGCCGGGGACAAAAAGCGATTTTCCACGGAACAAAACCATTACAATAGTCCGGCTTTGATCTGGGCCCCCCTCCCTCTCTGCTCCTACCAGTGCCAATTGAACTTTGTCACCATGCAACTGTCATCCACGGAGGGAAAGCCCTCATACTCTGAATGAAGCAGTCCACAGCAATTTACTCCAGACAGCGCTTTGAAGTGTTGGGGAGAAGTCCGGCTCCTAGACAGCACTTTTTGGACCGCTTGTTCTCTCTCCTCTTCCTCCCTCTCTCTTTCTCTTTCTTTCTCTTGCCAATTTCAAATGGCCAGCAGGACAGCATGGCTAGTCCAGTGCAAGAGAAGAGAGAGAACATTAAACTTCCAGCATCTTTGCTTTCTCTCTCTTCCCTTCCCTCCCTCTCATCTAAGTAACAGAGGCATGCAGCGCTGGCATGTGGATAATCAGCCATGGGGCCCCGCGACATCAAAAGCTTGGAGAGCCCCTAAGAATACAAATGTGAGGCCTAATGGTACACTTCATTAATGTCCTTCCCATCAAAGGCCACTTTACTGACTTGGGAGATTGACTAATTTACACATTGTGGGAAATTGCTCCCAGCCATGCGTAAAACTGCCAAGCATTTATATAGAGAGAGTCAGAGAGAGAGCTGGGGGGAGGTAAGTGGAAGGGACAGCCTCTGTTCTCTTCTCCAGTGCTTTCTTTAAATGTTGGAAATGGCTGAAGGCCAAGTCACATTATCACACATACGAACACTGGGGAGAGCACGCCTTTGTGTCTCATAAGGATTATTACTTCAGGTATTTTCATGTGCTCTATCGCTTTTCCCTCCCTTTTTTATCCTGTTCTCTTTCCTCCGTGCCAGATCCACTTATTGTTTTATTAGCTGAATATTTCTGAGAACTGTGGCTTCAGAGAGTGGGATGAGAAGGTCGATATCAACGTATCACTGCTTAGGGTGTGTTAAGCACAGATCTGAGGGGAAAATGAGGTTAGCTTAGTTTAGGATAAACATAAGAATCAAAGGGGTGTACTTCAGTCAGGGTGGTGTGTCTAAACCAAACCATTTTTGAACGAAAATGTGAAAACTGCGTGCAGCTTATCTGGTTGTCCATCTCTTTTTGAATTCACAAAGCATACTAAGTTTGCTCTTCACAATTCTCATCCAACACCAATGTTAATTGCTGCCACAGGAAGTAGTGAGCCCTTTATGTAAATGCTTGGAAAGTAGGGGTATGAAGGTCACAGTCGTCCTGCAGGAAACCAGGAGCCCTGAGTTTGGGCTTGATTGTCGCAGACTTCCAGTTAAAGATTATTTTTGCATAACCACAATCATGTCCTGTCTCCAGCGATTCTGCCCTATCCATACCTAAACCACTAAAATCTTAAGAATCTTTGTCAGTGAGTGTAAACCGTGGGTGAACTGCCACATCACAGCTGTTTTAATTGCATATCAGAGCATTTAGTCTTTCAACAAATCACATGCATGCCAGATGCATACTCAGATTTAAGGTGATAACTCAGATTTAACGTGAAGCAGACAAGTGCAAAAATGTGTTGATAGACATATTTTTGAACTTTGGACAAGGCCAGACAAGTTGATGGTGATTGCCTCTTCTGCCAGTCTTTATGCTAAGCTAAGATAACTATGTTCTGACTCCAGCTCTGTGCTTAATCCGCTGATGTGACATAGATACCAATTAACGCTGATCTTCTTGTCTCATGTTTGGAAAGAAAGCCTAAATATATATTCCTAAATGTTGAACAGTGCCTTTTAAACATAGTCAAATCAACTAATCCTAAGCAATCCATGTCTCTGTGTTCCTCTTTGCTGTGACACGTTTATATACATATTTCACAATTGCACACATTACTTACACACTTACACACACACACACACACACACACACACACACACACAAACTCATATTGCTGTCATCACCAGTTATTACAAGCTGCAGCCGCGTGCAGGCCGGCATGTTTTACAACCACGTTAACCATGCTATAGGGACTTAAGTGACTGCTTGTGATATTTCTTGTTGCCGTGTTACATACATGTTAGTGTGAGTACGGACTGTATGTGTATAAATGTGTATATTTGGGTGGCTGGAGAGAGTTAACGCCTGCTTTGGGCCCTGACACCTGCGATACAGAGCAAGTCTTTCAGCAGGCAAATTATATGGCTTTAATTTGTCTTTTTGAAACAGTGTAGCCAGCCGCAGACACTGATGCCAAATGTTGCTCGACTGTAGCGCTGAGGAAAATGTTAAAAGTGTGTTGAGTGTCTGTACATGTAAGCATAGCCTTGACATAAGTAAATACACTGGCCTGGGTGGAACACCCGTTTATGTTGGAGGCTGGGGGAGCTGACAGATATAATAAAGGAGTTTTCAATGTTTTCCATGTAGCCAGAAAGTAGCAATGAAACTTTTTCAAGGAGCTGCACTGGCAAAAGTGCAGTGCCACTGGACCGGGGGTTTCTGGCAAGAAGGGAAAGCCTAATGTGTCTTGTTTGCAATCTGGACAGAGTTTTATGGTTGGCCCAGTCAGCAGTAGCACACACCTCAGTCATTGGCTGGTCAACAGAGGCGATTTGAATATCGTGACTAATTCGACCAATTAAACTGTCACAGGCCTTTTTTCAATAGCCCCCTTTTCTCATGCTGCTCATCCATAATGCTCTCCTCTGTTAGCCCGGGCTTTGACTTTAACTCTCTCTATTCACAGTGAAGTGGTGCAATGAGCTAGATCACAGACTATGTAAAAGCATAGCCAGAGGCACAACTGGGCCAAGCCACAGATGAGGAGGGATCTTTACAAATTGAACAATGAGGTCAGTATAAACAGTTTGAGACACTGTCATTTGGCTGCTTTCAAATCAGAAGTGGTCGAAGTGGTCAAAAGAAAATTTACTGGAATTGTATGGAAGTCGTAAAATGTAATTTACTACTTATGGATATAAAGAGATACTACTAGCATCCCTCACATGGAAGCTATACTTGCATTTGTCCCCAGTGTATATATAAATGACGTTGAGTTACTCATTTCATTTAAATAGAACTGATTGTATTTCTACATTATTTTCATTATATCTCAACACAGATAGACACAGAGTCAGACACACCGGGTTTTACTCAGCGGCAGCCGTTCACACCCTGCTCCATCACTCTTCCTAGCTAACTAGTGGCCTGATGGAAAAACACAGGTAGGCTAATTCAGGTACTTGTGGCTATTTACCTACTGAGGCAGACTTCTGAGACAGCAGTGTAGGCCTGAATATTTTAATAGTGAGTATGCTGAAAACAAACTGGGTTGTTGAACGTTGTGTAAAGGCAAAAGTGTTGATACCTGCTCTTAAAGGCTTTCCTTCACAATGGGGTGAAAAGCTTGTGGTCACAGAGAGGGAAGAATCCAAATAACAGCACACAATTACAGAGGATCTCCTTTTCAATGCATACATGGTGTTTGGACACTAATGTAAGAAGCAAAAGTAGCTGTGTGAAGGGGAGAAAAAAAAAACAGTTTAAGAGTGAAAGTCTTTCAAGTCTTTTTTGTTACTTTCTTACCCCTGCACACCTCAGGGTCCCAAGCTCCAACATGAACATGTAGTGAGGGGACAGAGTTCCACACGCTGACAGGTGATCTGACGTGGCTCAGCTGAAGCAAACAGATGCCTTTAGGATCCGACAGACACCACACTTGGTGAAAGACGTGGGCCACTTATCCGTGTCAGTGAGACCACAAAAAAAAAGGGGGGGAAAAAAAGACTGCGTCATCCAACACCGTTACTCATTCATTCTTCTTCTACTGCTTATCCGTTTCTGGGTTGCGGGGGTGGGGGGTGGTGGTGCTGGAGCCAATCCCAGCTCACACTGGGTGAGGGCGGGGTACACCCTGGACAGGTCAGCAGTCCATCACAGGGCCAACACACAGAGACAGACAGAGACCAACAACCACTCACACTCACACAGACCTACGGTCACTTTAGAGTCACCAGTTAACCCAAACATGATGTCTTTGGACGGTGGGAGGAAACCCACACAGGCACGGGGAGAACATGCAAACTCCAGAAAGGCCCCAGGCAGGGAACCAAACCTTCTTATTGTGGGGCAACAATGCTAACCACTACATCACCGTGCTGCCCCCCAGCACCCTTAACACAGGCTTAACACATGTGATGACCATTGAAGGGAAGAAGCTGGTAGATTTCTTTATCATGTGAATACTGGTGGGTATTGCAATAAAAGATCATTGTGATAGCCGCCCTGGGATGTGATGCTTTTCCTCATGGTATTAACAATCCTGTTGTTGTGTTGCGGGTTCTTAGGACATTCAGACTCATCTTGCTCAGAGCAGCCTCTGGATCATACTGTGTCATTTCTGCTGAAACTTAGCCAGACCTTTCAAAACAAACAAATGCCGTGTGCTTGCATTCCAGATCAAAGCAGCAGGCTGATGTGACCAAGATCCAAGATCCAAAGGCAGACAAATATGGGAAATTCAGTCAGTCCAACATGACACTTACAGGTCTAGATGTCTGAAGCACTACCAAACTGTTACAAAGGCTGTCTCAAGACAGCAGTGATGCCTGACCAATGGAGACATTTTGGGAGTCTGAGGGGAGACTTGGCATCAATAGACTAGAGTCGGGTCTCGTGAACCTCAAAGGGAGCACTTGAATTCACCTTTTGTCCGTCACTAAACGAGATGCAGGGGAAACCGTGCCAATCTAGTCCATAGATCTCAAAGAGAGGGAGAGCCACGCTTGGATTTAAGTAATGCGGTGCTCCTTGTTGAACAAATTCACCATTGTGACTCCTTAGCCTGATACTATCCACATACCTGCTTTTGGGGAATGCATGTGAAAAGGCGGTCTGGAGTCTCTGCCAAAAGGAGGGGATGGAGTGGTGAGGAAAGAGGAGGGGCTCTACTTAATGGGTCACAAATTCACATTGAGAGGAGCCACATCTGCATTTTATCAGCAAGGCCCAGATAGTGTTACAGGGGACGATTGTCTGCAGATTGGCCATTGGGCTTTTTAAAGTGGTAAATTGTTGAGCCAAAGCAGAGCTGCACACAGGATGACGTAGCATGATCAGGCCCACCATTCACCCAAGCTGTCAGAATAACACCAATCAAAGGGGCCTGATGAGTCTGGAGGTTTATTGAAATATTCTACATATTTTTCAGCTAACCCATAGATTTGACATCTCCATTAAACTGTCTGTTCGGTGACTTGCATGCACATAGGCAATGGAGCAACACATACTCAGACCATTTCGAGAGTTTATGGCCCTTTTAAAGACTAATTTTGCTTTTATTTACACTCCCTGACATCAAAAGTAAGTGTGGTAATTTGGCAGAAAGCCGATATCTGTTCAGACGCCGTCCCTTCCCATGGCTGACCCAGAACATCCTCTGACACATCTTCTCCACAGGGAGCTGTGGACGTGGGGGCCAGTGTGGTCTTACAGCGAAACAAGTCCCGCGAGGCATCAGAGTCCCTGCAGAGACTTCTTGTCTCTTCCCTCTGCTTCATTACCATCTTCTCCCTTCTTTCTAGCCTTTCATCTGTAGTCTATCGCTGGCTCCAAGCCATTATATCCGGGAATATGGTGAATAGGGGTGGGAAGCTCCAGACGGAATGGGAGCGGATATGGGAAAAAGCAAAATAAACATAAAAAAGGGGGGGATTTTCATTTCAGTTTTAAAGCTCTTTTTAACAATGAAAATGGTCACAAAAATAGCCAAAACGAAGTTTGGCTGTGGGATTAAAAGATTTGTCTGTGCTGTTGCAGTCCAGGTTGCAGTTTAAAACAACAAAGTGATTACATTTCTGTTTATATTTAGTAGATTCTGCCAGTGACAAGGTCAGCTGGAAACTGGACTTCATCTTATGAGGAACATGTAATTTAACCTGATGGGCCAATAGTGGAATAAATGTGCACGCATAGAAAAGAATTATAAATGGGGATAAAAGCATAAAAGCCAAAATGTCGCTCACCAGGTTCATGCACTGCAGTGTGGACGTTTCAGGGGTCGCTCTCCACGTTTTCCGATTGTTATTATTTATTGACTTTTAGGATCTGTAGACATCTGTCCCCTTCACAACATTTAACATTTCAGTTTTCGCTTACAAGTTCAGATTTTACATTGAAAAAATGAAGCTAAATTATGTTGGTCCAGCATCAGTCGCTCACACACGCTCTGCGCTGTGTTCAAATTGGATCACGTTGGCTAAATTGGCTTGTTTAGTGCTGAGCGATTGCCAGGATCGAGGCTTCACTGCATGGAGGGTACCTACCGTGGCCCACTAAATGTTTTCCTTTGCTAGCAGTTTAAATAAACCAAAGGGCACAGAATAACTAATATCATCCAACAACAAGTCCTGTATAGATGCAGGGCGTGCTCAAATCACCATTGGACAAAGTAACAGTGAACAATATGAATTCCTCAAATGATACAACAAACCACTTACTGTCTGCTCATGTAGCTATCGCACCAATAAAGTTACATTACAAGCACTGAAAGGAGCCGCTGTTATGGTAGGAAAATAAATAAGGCTTTCACTTCTATCTGGTAAACTGGTTTGGAAAAAAATATGAAACGTGCAATTACTTTTCACCAGCTGTTTTTAGATATTTTGTTCCATTAAAGTGTGCTGTTTAAAGTGTCATAATACTGTGATAACGTGGCAATCTGCAGTGATATACTTCAGATTCACTTTATTGACAATAAAAGGGGGGACATGCACTGTTTCACTGGCCAGAGATATGAAACCAATGCAGCAGTCTCATCTGACAAGCATTAGGTAACTGAGGCATATTTATTGCTTTCTCATTTATTGGGGGCAGCTTTGAAACACATTTTCCCATGGCTCTCCTCTTTGATTTTGCTGACCTCTGACAGACACACACCTTCCCTAAATGCACACATAAATCTGTGCCAATCCACACATATACACACAAACACACACACACACTCTTACCGTTTATGTTCATTTCTTCTGCAAGTCTCTCTCTCTCTCTCTCTCTCTCACATACACACGCACACACTCCCTGCAAGTGGCCTTATCGCCAGACACTCATGCACCCCCAGACTCCACTAATCAAGACAAACTCCAGCCATGCCCCTCACACCCCAAAGCCCACCCCATCACATCCTTCTCTCATTCCGGCCCAGCCCCCTCCCTCATTCCCTCCCACTTGGACCTTTTGGCCGCTGGGCTGCACAGGGTCTCACTGTTATTGGTTTAGACATAATTTACTGCCCACTTGGTAATGTAGCATTTCAGCATCTGATAAAAATCATATCAAGTCACAGCAATGGGCGCTACAGCTTGAAAGGAACTCATTGTGATCATTTAGATACCGGAGGAGGTTCCTGCTCTCTTTCACTGAGCCTCACTCTCTTCTCTCCCCTGGTCCCTTTAGTCCTGTTTTTCTGAAGAAAGCCTAAAATATATACTGAAATATTAACATGAACATGTACAACTCCCTGCTGGCATTTCCTCTTTCCTCCTCCACTTTACTGTTTTTTTTTATTGCAGGCCTTTTTCAAGGGTCAAGAAAAAGCACTGTTCCCATTATTGTCCCAAAAAAAAAATGTGGCTGCAGTTTCTTGCTTGACTATTTGTAATAATATCCTTGTTTTCCCCTTTTCTTTTTTGAAACGAGAGAGAACCAGCGAGTCAAAGAGCCCGGAACGCAGACTGAGGAGAAGTCTTAGAAATATAGTAAGGAAATCTAAATGCTGTGACAGGGAACTGATGAAAGTTGTAATTATCATAATTAACTGAGTTTGGGGCTTCATATGGAACTGCAGAAAGCACAGCTGTTTTTTCTCTCTCTGTACTTTCAGCGAGCCATAAATTGAGCCTCAGGGTGATTCTGTCGCCACATTTGTTTCCACACCATCTCTGCTGCGCTACTGTTGCACTGTGGTTGAGGCATGGCGGTGTTAAACTGTGCTAAAACAGATGTCAATAGGAAATGTGATGTTGCTGCTACTGTGCCTGCAGATTATATCATCATCTTAAAACGTTAACTGCATCAGCAGTAATGGGAGAGAGTGAGCTGAAAAAAAACTGCTAAACTTTTTTAACCTGAAAGAAGTAAATCTCGCACAATAAGAGAGCAATAATTAGTGAATAATACTAAGTTTATTTGAATTGCCACTACTTTGTTTGAACCACTAACAGTTGACATTAGTGACACATAAATAAGCAATTTTAGAATTTAATACATTTTCGAAATCCTCTTTAGTGGGTCCAGATCATGCGTTAGCCAGACTCAAGTTCAAAAGCTCTATATGGGTGGATATTGAGATAATTGATCTGATGCATAGGGATATGAACTTTGGGTTCAATTGTGTGTGAAAAGACTTTTCTTCCAGACCTATGAGAGCGGAAAAGGGGATTATGAACCAGCTAATCCAATGATAACACTTATTACCCCTTAGCTTGCAGATTTTGGTCTTGAAGCATGTATGCATTTACTGGACTATATTTAAGATGATAAGTTTTCAAATTCAGATTGTATGGAATTTAGCTTTTTCAGATAACACATATATATATATATATATATATATATTTAATTAAATTAAGAAAAAAAAAAATCAATACTTCTACCCACCCACCCACAAAACTGAATGAGTAAAATGAATCTACCTCACTTGGCAGTGGTATTTGGGATGGAAATTTAGAGGACCCGATTACCAGGTCCTGAAGTAGATAGCCACAAGCACACAATTTGCCTTGTGTTTTATGAGCGGCTTTAAATCTTTAAAGCTTTTATCAGTGTGAGGAAAAATCCCGATATGCTCTCCGGGTTACACTGACATTCTCCGCAAGCTCACATTTGCCGGAAGAGTTTGTGCAACTCTCTCTTAGAGTCTCGTCTTCTCCATGCTTGACCACACAAAGGAAGAAGCCACATGGATAACAAAGGACACTATCTAAACACTAAACAGAGGCCTTATGTGTAGATAAGTGGACAGGCGATCAGGCCCTGATCAAAGACGCAAAGTTACTTCCAACGGGATTCCTTCCTTTAAATTAACACAACTGATTGTGCTAATTATGGGACTGTCTACCCCTATTCAAGCCATTCAAGAACACACTGCACCACGTGTATAATGTCTATGTGCACGGTTGGAGCATCATCAGATGTTTTACAATGTTTAAATGATAGCAATGACTGTTTCACAGCGAAAATTAACCATATGTTTCGTAAGTCAGCATGAAATTGCAATAAGAAACTAGAGTTTGTGGAACATCCGTTTGTATAGCATTTAGAAATTAACTGGAAGCTGGATTTTACTGCATCACTCTAATTATGCTGATGTACAGCCGGTTTTGCCATTTCCATCTGATCCAAATTCATCCATGAATGCTTTTAATTATTTGTAGTTTGCAGAGTAACATAAAATTACAAATTAAACACAAACCTAAGAGTGGTTTATAAATGCAATGTTTTGGCATATGGCAGTTGGAAGGCAAACACAATTGAATTCAAACTCACCACAAATATGAAAATGAAAGGTGAGTGATCATTTTTTATCATCAATGGGTGCAGCTGATGCAAGCAGAGATGTTTGTCAGTAAACCTGCTGAATCTTGGCAGATGCTGCACTTTTTCCAAACATGTTGTAAGGGCAGGTTTGAATAAGCATTTCATGCATGTTTAAAAACACAATCATATCCTTTGTCACGTTTTCTCCTTAACCACTAAATGAGATTATGATGTCCCCCCCCCCCCTTCGTGTGGTGTACAGTTTGTTCTAATGGAGAAACAGGTTCCTATTTTGTTTCCTGGTTTTTTGCTTTCTTTCTTCTCATTTCAACCATTAAAAACATATGCGGTTTATTTTAAGACTGTAATCAGATAGTTTAATGTCTTTGCACAGCAGGTTTTTGTAAAGATCCATGTTGAGAGTGACCACAAACCACCACTAAAGCTCGCTGACCCACTGTTGGGAAGTCAGTACTGGGCTTGGTCTGAGTTTCGGTGGCCAGCGATAGAGACTAAGCAGCGGTATGGAACAAGTGGAGGCCTTTGAGCGAAGAGCCAAACCCTTCTGAGGTTAACTGACTTGAAAGTTGGTTGCTTGCAGCAAAGGAGGCCGTCACTGCGCTGCAAGTCTCACACGCTGCAGTTCCGCCATCCAAGAGAGAACTATTAGTAATCGTTGTTAAGTGAGCCGCCGAAGTGCTCGCTAAATTAAAAACAGACTTATATCTTCCAAGAAGTAAATAGGTGGTTTTCCTGATCGGTCCAAAGTAAATAAGTTAGAAAACTGTTTCCATCCACTCACAGCTCAATTGTCTGGGTCCTATTTACACCAAGAGTGATTCAGCCATCTTGCACCAGCACATCCATGACCATATGCACAGCTGAAAGGTATTGTAGACTTGGAGAAAAACCTTGAGAGAGGCCAAATCCTGTCGAATTGAAATAACAGAAAGAGTATCGACAATGTGTGTGGCTGTGTGGTAAAATGCCCAACCTCTGACTTGATAGTTTTAACAACTTAATAATATGTACAAAAGGGCAAAAGTGAGGCTCCAATTATGGTGGGAAAGGAGAAAAACACAATCTGTTCACAGGATCGCTTTGGGACTGGAAACCATTTTAGAAACCAAACAGCAAGTTAAGTGTTTTATCTTGCTTTGGTTCATTTAACAGAGCTCTTGGAAATCAGATCAGGTGTCATGGCAGACAGAGTAATTGCATATTAATCCCATCTAATATGTCTCAAAACAGTGTAACGAAACAATTAATTCACAACACTACCTCTGGCCTCTCACGCCTACACTCACTGGAACTTTGTCATGCTTTCATAATCCCCTCAGCCCAAATGAAACTGCACAAGGAACTGAAACCTAATATCACTCTGCACTGTGGTCCTGACATCATCGTTTTACTGGTGAGCAGAGTCTCACAGTGCACACACTTCACACAAGAGTGTGCACTTGATAAGACTTTCAGACCACTTAAAACGTTTTCTAGAGGTTTTCATCTGTCAGGAGTCAAGTGCGACCCCTTGGCTTTGTCCCACCCTCCAAAAAAAAAAAAACAAAACAACTCGTAGTGATTTGATCTTGAACTGCTCCAAAACCACAGAGCACGCCTAATGCACCCGCCAAAACTCACTCCAGTGTCAAGCCATGGAGGATTAACTTCAGACCAATAACATGCAATTAGATTTATTTTCCTCTCTTAAGCCTATTAGGCTGCAGCTGAGCAGTCAGTGGTCTTGCTTTAGCTGAATTTAATTGTGTTTCCTAATGCCCAATGAGCTGTGTGCCACGGGGGGTGGAAGAAGAGGTAGAGGCCCCGCATCAGCCTCAAAAACCCACGCCTGAAGGGTTTACGAGCATCTGAGACGAGCTGAGCTCCGGGGCTGAGCTCCGGGGCAGAGCTCTGCTGAGCTTCATCGCCTGGAAGGGAGACCGGGGAACTCTTCAAACTGTAAAGTGAAACTGACACCACCCTTAATCGTGTCACTTTGTGTTCTATCCCCTTTTATGGGTCCGCTAATCCTGTTACGCTAAAATAAAGACATGACCACGTCTCCCTCTCTGAGGCCTGCCACTGCTCATTTACAGGCCTTTTCTGCCTTTGTATGCATGTAGGTTTATCCGCCATTGTTGCTTGAGTGGGTCCCCTGCTGCATTGAACAAGAAAATAAAGACAGACAGAGGAAAGCACAAGCTCATTCTCACAATGAATGTGGCAGCAGAAATTCGTATTGTGTGGTTGAATTTTTAAAGCTGAGTGCAGTCCTGTCGCTGAAGCTTAACTTCTTTGTCATTCAAACATTTTCTTCACAGCACTTACAGGTAAGTCTCATAAAAGGTGTGAACTATCATGTATGGGCACTTGCCAATGCAGTCAGGTGGCTTGCATTTTTTATGTCATCTAACAATTGTAAATTAACACACACACAAAAAAAAAAAGAATGAAAAACAAAATTACATTTTCTCATCACTTTTTGAGCAAGTGTAAGTCAAGCACATGGCAGACTAGTGATTTCAGGCATGTGGAGGTCTGGCTGACAAAGAGAAGGATCTTATTCTAGCAGACAATAAGCCTTAGTACCCATTCTTCTGATCACATTCAGAGTCAAACTAGAAGCTAAATCACCTTCAAAGCCCCCCTGTACCTGCTTTCTCTTTTATTCCCCTGTCCCTTGCTCTCTGTTCGGTTACATATGTGATACCAAACTCCTCTACAATTAAGGAATTTGATGAATGAAGGATTCATCTTTCATTGTCAGGGGGATGTAATACCTTTGCCAGCAAACCAAATGATTCCATAAAAAGAGCACTTAATCACATTCCTGTCCATGTGAAAAAGGCTGCAGACGTGCCTCAATGGAGACAATCACAAGAGGAGAAAGGAAGAAGTTATCGTCCAAGGCCGTGAGCAGAGACACACAAAGTACAGGAGGGATGTTCACGGGTTCCTATAGTGACTTTCCCCAAACAGCAAACATGATCTACAGTATATCACCAAGCCACCAACTCACAAAACTGTCAAATCTGTACCACATTACATGGGCCCAGAACAAAACAAGTATTTGCTGCCATGCCTGGAGTCCATGACAGCAGCCCTGGTACGACCAACAAATTGCTGCTATTAAAAGTAGATTTCTACAGACATAATGAGACCAGCGAGCACCCGAGACACATCAAGCCTCACACAATCCAATCAGAGCAAAAACAAACATCTGAGGGAGCAAACTCTCATTACACATCATCCCTCCAGACCCACACTTCAGTTTGAAACACTTCTTGATGACTGAACAAACAAATCCCAACATTTTTTGTGTTTGGTTTTTGGGGGGCAGATTAGTAATCATATCTCTGTCCTGTTATTCTATGTCTGGGTTGGGTGGGGCGGGGGGGGGGGGGGGAGTAAGAGGGTGGTGAGGGTACAGATGAAGGTGGGTGGGGGTTTGGTGGGTTTTTGCTGAAAACATAATTGGCGTGGCCCCGGTGACACTGTCCATCAGATTGTGCTTTGCCTCTCTGTGTGTATTTGCAGGGCCCCTGCGATGTTTCATTAAACAAGGAGCAGGGGCCTCTGAGGAGATGTTTGTGCAGCCTCTGTGGCTCCACCACACAGCGAGGAGCACGCCTTTCCATCGTGACCCAACACAAGTATTATTAGCCACGCCACTAATCATATACATTTCCTCAATTCTCTCTATGTTTAGAATTTCAAATGAAAAACTTAGAAATGATTTCAATCAGTGAAGACTACAATTGATACTATGCATGTTAACATCTTTTTAAAAACAGCCATTCAATGACTTTATATTTTGTAATTATCTGCCTATATAAGAGTTGGGTTTTTTTTATTACCATAATTTCCGGATTATAAGCCGCCTCTTTGTTCACACGCTTTGAACCCTGCGACTTAAACAACTATGTGGCTAATTTATGGATTTTTACGGGTAACGAGCTTCATGCCGCCAACACATTTAGTATCAGACCAATGAAATTACCCAACAGGTCACAGTGGACAAATGAAAATGTTCGAATAAAATTAAGCGCACCCACACTAAATTCTTCAGATCAGTCATTTATTTTGCGTTTCATGCACACACCCTTATCATGGAAAACACACAAAGAAAAGCATATGATGCATCTTTCAAGTTAAAGGCGATCGATCTGGCGAAAGGCAAAATCTTTCTGTATAACGTAATAATAATAATTATAATAACCTAATCCCTGCCATATGCCATTTCCTCCCATATTTCCGACACCTGCGTCTTATAAACAAGTGCGGCCTATATATGTACAAAGCTGATTTTCTCTTTAAATTTAGCGGATGCGGCTTATATTCAGGTGTGCTCTATAGTCCGGAAATTACGATAGTATTATTATTACCGCCAAGGTGTCCATTCCCAGACTGGATGCACATGACCTCCACATGAGGGAGGCACCGGAGACAATGTGTGTTCCTGATCCTGCATTGCTGTTTGTAATTTTATCCCACTGTAGTCAGCCACAGTCAGAGTGTACTCTCCACTGTCCTTCGGAACTTAATGAAGTAAGTGCAAATGCAAACTTAAGCTGTCCGCCTTATTAACTTAGTAGTTGAGCTGTCAAAGATGGTGCAACTTTTATTGCGAAAGAATCAAAGGAATTAATAACATATGTGTCACAGGGGTTAGTACGTATCGGAGGGAATAAAGGAACAAGTGGGAGCAGCTCCAGTGAGTTTAAGAGTTGCAGGCATCAGGCCGTCTAAGTTTCCTTCATTCTGCTGTTGAGCCTGAAACGACCTGTGATGTTCGCTGCAGAATATCACATTGCAGCTGCTCATTGCTTGAAAGAAAAAAAAAAAAAAAAAGATTGCTGACTTATTTCCACATCAGCACAATATCCGTTTGCTTCGTTGCGCTGTAAACAGATGCACCGGTTGTGTTATACCTGACAGTCGAGATGCTCATGGAGCGATTGCTTCCTATAGTATTCTGGGACCTAGTTTTAAACCACTGCCATTAAGTCTGGGTGTCACCACATTGATCAGGACACCAATTTTAAGCGTTATAACTTTGAAGAGCCGTTAAATGGAAGCTGTTTTCTGTGACTCACTGAGGGACAGTACTGTGTGCGCATAATTGATTGGCATGTTGAGCAAGAATTGAAACTGGAATGACCTCGCAGTACCTGCTAAACCGGTTCAAATTTTTAAGTTGCATTTCTGGCTGAATGACCTTGAGACAGATTCAGAAAAGTGTTGTGACATAAAAGTTAATTGATAATGCCGTGTGAGTTTAATTGTCATCCACTGGTTGGAGGAATCGTAACATGCTTTCCTTTAAATCATCTGAAGCTGTTAAAGTAAATAGAAGAAATTGTAACTAAATCTGCATGTCTCCAAACTCTCACTCCAGAGTTTGTAACAGTTCGCATTAATAGTGGGCAACCATCTGCTCACAAGAGAGCCAATTTCACGACTGCTACACTATGACACGAAAAACATTTTTTACCAATATCCAGCTGTGTATAAAAGGGCCGAGGCTGCTGGTCACGGCCCTCAACTTCAACAAAGATAATCATCAGAGATATTGAATAAGGGGGATGTGAGGATAATACAAAGCATTCAAGTCAGGAGTCCATGCTGCCTTATAAGGTCACGAGCGGCGCACTGAGGGCAGAGGAGTTAGCCATGGCACAAAATGGTGGACTGTACCAGCTCATCCATGGGAAAACTTTCATCTGTGGATGTGGAACTAACAAAAAATGAATGCATAAAACCAAAACAGATTCCACTGAGACTAGATCACTTGTGTCCTACTGTCTGGATTTAATGATTCAAGGTAGAGCCAACTTTTCTCCAACTCTAAGCTTTCCTGAATTACCCAAAATTCCACCATTCAAGTGGCTCTAAGTATTTTCCAACAGGCCATTCAATGCTGTCGTACGCCATAGTTAACAGCCAGATGCATCACTAAATCGCACACTTGTACTTCTCACTATGCTCATCTGTCCATCATGTGAAATGTAATAATCATATTTGTGTAACTCACCCTCATAATTCCCTTACTCTCAACAGAAGCTAAATATATACCACTTCAGCTGGCTCCACACATCTAGTTGTGTCTGCTAGCAATTAGTATATAGGTTTGTGCGACTCCATTGTTTGGACTGCTGGCCTCTCAGGGAGATAATGAACCATAATCGCTGAGTGACGCTATAATTGCCAAGGTGTATGGTGACACGACGGCCAACGCAATTACCCTACTTTTGACATCAATGCCCTCATTAAATGATGTCATTGAAACGTAATGCTCTGCATCCAAATACACATCCAGTCAGTCTTGCATTTTGTGTGCACACTAATGCATCACGCAGTCAAAGGTCAGTAAAATGGTTTGCAGGTATATTGTTCACATGGGCTTCCAAAAATATCGGAATACATGAAGGCATGAGTCACTTATCTTTTGTTTCAAAAAAGATTGTCAGTCAAGCATTTCTCACGTCAATAAAAAATTCAACAGTAGTATTTAGATTTTTTCCTTCTGCAATTAACTGTAGGTAATTGCTAATATTTGAAGAATATGTTGGAAAATAGTTGAATTGTTAACACCTGTTGGCCTCCTTTTTGCTTGTTCCTCTTTTGGATACCAATTATGTGTATTTCTTTCAAATTTTCAGTATTTGAACTATTGTTGAGCCATTTTTTTCCATGGCAGAAATGATTTGCCCTTTAAAAGCTACAGTATGTATACTTCTTTTGATTTGTCACAAAATGTGCTATATCCCAGCAGCAGAATAAAGGTTCACCTTTACTTTAGAATTCAGCTGTGAACTGTAACCAATACTAAGTGACTGCAATATTCATCCCTGTTTTCACTTAAATCTGGCTTAGAACTACATTTACAAGGTGCCTGTGCAAAGCGTACAGAAGTATTTCTTTATTAAGTGTGAGCTACTGGTGTTTTAGTCACCACTTAAATATAAGCTGTAAAAAGGTGTCAAGCAAATAGCGTGTTACAGTTTTATTGTCACACCTAACACTATTCACTCAAATCACTTTTCTCAACTTTAAGTTGGAAAAAAATACAATATGAGAAGCACACATAAAAATGTCATATCTACATATATACGATGCAAATATTTTCACACATAGACACACACACACACACACACTTAATCTCTCTCATGCACCCTTACACACCTCCTGGCAGTACTTTACTTACACACAAATACACACATACGCTCACAACACTGACCATGAAGCACTGTCAAGCAGAACACAAGCAAAAGGCCATGGCCATAAATAAACACAAGAATTTGTAAGGTAGACTTTTGCAATTAGGGCTGCAAAGTAAAATATATCTCTGAGAAACATTTTAATGAGCTTTAGCCCTGCTTTCTAAAAAGAATCCCCCAATCACGGTTCATCACTCAAAAACTGCTGTAGGAAAAGTCTTGAGGGTGTGAAATATTTCACTGTGTCCAGTGATGGCTCAGTAAAAAGCCTTGGCGTCATAAAACCTGAAGGCAATTAAAAGTGGTTATTTTTCACCCGCGTTTCTAAATTCTGTAGCAATTAATCTGCCCAATTTGATTACGAACGGCACAAATTAAACAATAAAGAGCTGTCTAATGAGGGATTAATTATGGGTAGCAGGAGGGTAGAGGGACCAAGGCAACGACCATACGTCAGTGTCTCCTGCAGACAGCACACGGCCATAAGGAAGACAAAGAGGCTCCTCGTCCATGTGGTCTCGCACTGATAGGGCCCCCTCATCACAGATCAGTAGATCCACAGCCCTTGGAGCCCATAAAGGGCTGAGCCGTAATTGAAAGTGCCAAAATCAATAGCGCTGACAGGCCTTAATTAAATTAAATATGTCTCCCATAGGAAAGGGGTAGGGTGGTGGAAGGAGGTGGGTACCAGTGCTGCTTCCCCAGTCAGCTCACTGTGTGAGGGACTGTGACTGCAGGGGCATCTTTGGTTCCTGCGCATTACGGCTACTTGACAACACCCTTAGATGATTTAATTATAAAGTGGCATGTGATGATGTGATGGTGATCTTTTTTTTTTTTTTTTTTTTAAATGCTGTTTTTAAAATAACATTTTTCTCAGAATGCAAACAACATGGCTTGAAAAGATGTTGTAACACCCTGGGTTTCAGATTCAGATTTTTTTTAACACTAGTTCCGGGTTTGACCGGACAGGTTTGTAGAGTTTCAATGGCATTGATTCACTACCCAAAGTAATTTAAAGAAGCCACCAAGAAAAAAATGTGTAGTCCCTATTGCAGGCCTATCTTAACAAGCAGCTGCACCAACATGCAAACAAATGTCATTTGAACACTACCATGAACAGATATAACTTGAAAAACATGAAAACGTTTGTTAGACTGCAAGGAGAATTTTCCTTTTAAATAATATTTCCAATTTTCCTTTTTTTTTCCCCCACAACAAACAAGGTGCATGTCCTGTAGCTACAGTAATGACCTACATGGCTACATGGCTGACTCTGACACAAATCCTTCTGCTTTTCTAATACTGCTGGCCACAAGGAAACAAGAAGAGGCAAACAACATCACCTGTATGAAAAAAGGGCCCGACTCCTCATCATTTCAGGCTTTGCCCACATTTAAAGTATTAACCAGCCAGAGTCAGCAGAGGGTCACTAACAGATTGTTCCGCTGGGTGGAGACAGGCAGAGGACGGGGGGGTAGATGTGATGGTGTTGGGGGACTACGAGAGGCTCAACCCCTTCTGAATAAACTCGAGTTGCAGACTGTTGAGACTTGTGAGATTAGGATGGAGCCAAGTCTGCTACACTGTGATCTGAAGGACAGGGCAGGCAGCAGCTTGCCGTCCATACAACAGCCTCCCCAGACAAACCCCTGAATCTGCCCCCCTCTGTTGTTTTGGTTTGCTTTTCTTCTGGCCAGATGTAAAGTGGGAGGGAACCGTCTGAAATGATAGGCTTATAGCTTTTGTGAAGGATACTTTATGTTTTTGCTGTGATATTTTAAAAATGGCTGACCCAAAATGCTGTATAAATCCTTATGATTCCATTTTAAATCTATTTGTTTCTGATGTCATACAATACCAACACAATTACCTACAGTTAATATTTTTGCTTATCTTGATCATAGTGTGCCGTGGAAATTTGTTTTACGGATACTATCTACAAAAGAAAAAGTATCTGTTTCAAAAGTAAACATTTTATTATTTTATATTTGGGTCAATATTATGTGATAAGATGTTGAGTGCGATCAAATAAAACTGATAATGTCTACTTTAAAACATGGGAAAATACTCCCCACAATCATTTTCATTGCATCATTAAACATTGTCATAATATTTTTGTTAATCTAATATAATTAATTTGTTTTTTTGTTGTTGGAGTTGGAGTTGCTATTATAATTATAAATATAATAATTACCGTTGTTATTATTATAATATTTTTATTTTAGCTTTTAAAAATGTGTGCGCTAACATTAATAAAGATTGTAGCAGTAGGCCTATTTCGATCCTAAAATAAGACTGAACGTGTTTTCATTATTCCTGCAATTTGTTTTGACCTCTGGGAAATATGGCTGACAGCGGTTTGATGATCTTCATCATTTATTTCAGCACTAAGTATCTTTTAAATCCTCGCATGCCCGATTCTCGAAATGATTTGTTGTTCAAAGATATTGCTTGTTATGCGCTTATTAAGCATTTCATTTAAGAATCTATTTAGTTTCTAATCAACAAGCGCACTCGGCCTTTGAAAAAGCCCAAATGATCGACTTCTTTACATAAATCCCTCGATTTGTCATTCGTTAATCAGTCCATTTAGATGGCCTATATCATATTACTCAGGCCAGTGATTTGCAAATGATTTTAGTACTATGCTCCTTGTTTAATGGCGCGAAAGGAATGAAGGGGTGATAATTCAATTTCACACCAATACCCCGGGTAATTGAGATGTCTGTGATTGAACGATGAAATGTTGTAAATTCAAAAAGCCGCAGTTTTATCTAAGTTTTACAGAGGAATGAACGGCAGGCAGAAACACTGATACCGCCGCTCACATGATGAAATGATTTGATTTTCAAGTCATGCAGAGGTCAGGGTGTGAGGGATGGTGATCCTATCTGCCTCTGAGAGAGAGTGTGTGTCTTTGTGGAGCTGGATCACAGAAAAAAAGGAGGTGAACTATTAAACTGAATGGAAGAGGAAAACCTACACGTGGCCTTAATATCATTTTCAAGCAGATTTTGTGTGTCATGATTTAAGATTAATTATACATTTTTATATATGAAAGGAAAAATGAATTCGAATAAGACGACAAAACCAATACAAACAATAATTATTATTATTATAATTGTCGTTGTTATTATTATTATTGTTGTTGCTATTATAATTTTTATTTTATTTATTTTTTTATTTTATTATCATCATCTATAAATTGCATATTTACTATACTAATATTATAAAATGGATAGGCCAGATGGCCTGTTGCACCGACAACATCTTATTGCTTATTTCCAGTTGTCCAAATTCAAGTAATTAAATAAAAATATTTTCCAATTACAAGTTACAGGCTGTGCAAACGTCCTTACGTGCACTTTTGATAAGTATGTCGTGTTTCTTGCATCTTGTTTAATTAAACTACAGCACAGTCATTTCGGAGCAGTATAGAGATTTTAGTCGAGGATTAAAATTCTAAAAATTAGAGTGAATCCAATGGAGGCACTTTATTGTAAAAATGATTTAGAGAGCGATCCGTTTGAAGTGACCTTTTTGGGGAATGTAGTCCTCAAATAACCTCAGTCACAACAGGAGGAAGTGCCGCGCATTAATATTTCATCAGAAAGTGATGCGGTCACAGGTGTGTCAGGTAAGCTGCTGCGGTTTTAATTCAGCCAATGACATCACAGAACCGGAAGACGTGTCTAAAAAGTCAACTTAAATACCAACTAACTCAACTCTCCTCTAACACTATTGTCCCCCGCCGGGCTGGCGACAACCGAGCTGAAAGCCACTTTTTTTTTTTTTTTTTTTTTTTTGTCGTCCGCAACCGCAAGAGGCGTTTTATCATCACCGACGGCCACATTCACGCTGCCGCCAGCCGCAGGAGGTGGGGGGGTGAATGAGAGGTAAAGTTCACTATTGATTCACTTACGGACCTGATCATAATAACAATAAAAATAAAAACAAACACCCACCCAGCTGTCTTTGCGCTGCTCCTGCTCTCTTTGGTTTATCCCCGAAGCTTCAGCTTCATCCATCATGCGGCTCCACATTTGGACTGAGTTTCTGTCCGAGCTGCAGTTCCCCTGCTGATCAGCGCGGCTCCTCACCGCTCTGCTGCTGCTGCAAACATCTGCACAACACTCCAGCCAGCTCTCACTGTGCATTTCGTTCCCATGCTCAATATCCCACCAACTGTTTCATTCTTATTATTTTCACACTTCGTTACAATATCCTAAGCCTAATCTGATGAATACACTATTACAATTATATATATATATATATATATATATACACTCCAGATATCTTCTTTCTCTATTTTACATATTGTTGTTATATTATGATAAATTTTATATTGACAGGGCAAAGTTACGTCTCCATGGCTGTGGATAGGATAGTGTAGGATAATAGGATAATTTTCTAAATATTGGGAACATGTTTTGGGAGGATGCTGGGGGAGCTGCCGGGAGGTGAAGTAAGTTCAGGGATGGCTTTTGGCCTTTGGATTCATTCACCTGTCTGTGCGGAGCCGGGGAGTGAGTGGCATCACGGAGCTTAAATGACAGTGATGCTTTGTTAGTCTCTGGCAGCAGACGGATCCCTGTCCGCCTGATCGCGCTAATTGCTCTGAAATGGGATATATTATGTATAATTAGGCAGAGCTCTGTCCAGCGACCGTTTCTTTTATCCCGCCGAGGAGCATCGGAAAATCGCTGTCAAATCGACTTAAAAATCACCCAAAAAAAGTTGCTCAGGCTATTTCACCAAAACCTCGCAAATTGGACTGACTTGTGTGTGCCTGGTTGTCTGACGCAGACATAAATTAAAAAGATGAGGTAGTCGTACTCACATGTGCGGTGTCATCGGCCCCAGTCAAAATTCATTCATTGCCACCGAGTGCAAATATTTTTGCTTGAAATGCCTTCTGACGTTCACGCTGCCTTTTATGTCTTTACAGTCCAAACTGACAGGATTGCATGAAAAGGGTTAAGACAACTTTGAGAGCAGTCAACAAGGGGCCTTTGTGTGCAGAGCCTGCCTCCTGACTGGGAATCAAAGGTAGTTTATAAAGTTAAAGGGAGCCTCGCAGTTGTTTTGTGTCTCAGCTCGACCCTCGTCTGCTGCCTCTGAATTGAAATAAAACTCAATGGTAATCTCTTTTCCACTCTTCTTTAAGGACACTGTTTGGGATGCTAATTGCCAGCAGCATTGTTGTCCCTCTGTTTAACACACAGATGGAGCAGAGACTTGGACCAAACAGACGCTCTTCAGAATGACACCATCCGATATGTGCACAAACATAATGATGGACATGATAAAATGCTGCTGTGTCCTGATAAAAATCACAGAGATGGAGTGTTTTAACAGTCAAACATCAGCCTGATTTATGAGTTTCTGCACACACACACACACACACAGTCAACGAGCAGGCTGACTTCAAAGTTTTTCAGAGCAACGCGGCTCGTTCCAGGTTAGAGGCTTTAAGTGTTTCCAAACACACCGCGGCTGCACGCTGGGCCCTCTGCTTGCCCGGTCTCTCTCTCTCTCTCACACACACACACACACACACACACACACACAGGATGTGCAGAGGAAATGATAAATAAAGAACTATGTGTTCACTTTAGAGACCGAGTGGAACCAGCTTATCTGCTACAACACAACCATTAAGCAGCACCTGTGGCCGACCGGAAACCGCTCACTGATGTCCAACATATTTTTTTGGAGAATAACTTTTCTATTGAGAGAATGAACATGATCATCATTGCAGGGCTTATTTTAAACTTATTTACCATAAAATAGTGATCGCGAAAAGGCTGAATTTCTGGATAAACACTCTCACCAAGGAGCAAATGATTGACCTTATCGTGCCATCTGTATTTGCTCATACATGCTGAACAGTGCGGCAGTGGTAAACCACTGAGTCACCTTGAATGTTCAGCATATTTTTGCAATGCATGAGGCTTTTTTTTTTTGGGGGATTAAATATTTTAACCAGTCAGACTTCACCCCCATGCAGTCTCATGTGTATCTTTGGAAACCTCAGGGAATCCCCTTAAGTCACAAAGACCAGTAAGCGCTGACCTCTCCCTCTGAGTAGCCTGCTAATACACCATCGATAGAGCTCATTTGAATAGATGGAAATGGCGTGCAATGGAGTGAGAAAAAGCTAATTTTTCAGGCTGAATGGCTGTGTCCCTGGGCTAGGGCGGGTGTAGAGGAGGCGGTGCTGCGCTGTCGGTACGCGGATTCAGCTTTTTCAATAGTCTCCTAAATGCGGAGCGCTTTGATCCGGCCGCTGCTGGCGCCTAAAAACAACACAAGTTGTCTGCACATCGGGGAGACTGACAAAACCTGACAGATTGTTCATGCCTGGCAATTAGCGACACAGACGCTTCCCTGAGAACCGACATCACAGCAAAAATAAAATAATAAGATAAATAAATCAAAGGTGATCTACGTTCATGGGACTCCTGGTGCCTGACAGCGTGATTTGATGGGAAATCAAACTTTACGCCTGCAACCAATGCGATGGAGCCATTTTCTATACAGATACAATGATAACTTCAAAGTTCTCCTTTAGGGAGTCCGCGTAATGATAAGGTGGGCCACAAGAGGCACAGCCAGGTAAATCAATGACAGTCCCGGTTTAAATCCCTTTCTGGCTCCACGCTTCCTCCTCCCCCTTGCCGCCCCCCTCCCACTCCACAGTCCACATAATTTTTGACTTTAATGGATGTAGTCAAAAGAGGAGGGGGGGGAAAGGAGGAGGAAAAATCCTGGTGACCCCCCCACCCACCTCCTCCCGCCCAAGCCCAATAATTACCCCCAAATGACAGCGAAGGTCTGTGTGTTTCAATCTGATTAGAGCCCCGCAGCCATTAGTAAACAGGGCGCTGCAAGAGGCTCATCAGAAACAGGGGGCAGTCAACTGTTGTGCAATATGCCAGAGTCACTGCAGCGATGGATGTCTGCACACGGCCAGAGTCCTGATGCCAGTCCAACTGGACGAAGCTTGGCCAAATGTTTGGGGCAGAAAAGTTATCAAAAATGATGCAAACACGATGAGTAATAATAGAAATAATGCACATGCCAAGAGGCCTTATTATAAAAAGTCAAAGAGCTAATGCAGGGATAATTACAGGGTATACTTTCGGGTAAGAAGATCATTTTGTGGGATTTAGTCTTGGAGTTTGTTGTGTTTATGTTTATCTGAAGTTGGTTTAAAAAAGTTTTTAAAAAAGCAAAAAAATGTAACTATTGTTAACTTTCCCACTAGAGTTGTGCGTGTGTGTGTGTGTGTGTGTGCGTCTCAAAGGGGCCAGCCCATCTCCCCGCTGATTGGCTGCCTCTCTCTCCACGCCTGCCTTATTATAGCCCAGCACTGCAATTTGGTCACATAAACATGAGGAAACCGTCACCCTAGGGCGCACCGCGGTAACTTTTTTCCTAGCTCCTTGCACGACACATACGAGCAGTCGCTTCACCACCAGTGCCAGTCGGACCTGTATGGCCCCATCGACCGTCATGTCAGCTTTGACCGCTGGTTTGAAAACTGAAGAGCTTCCCTCGCGCCCGGCTCTCGTCAGCAGAGGCGAGATGCAGACCAGCCTGAGTCCCGCGGAGGAGACCGGGAAACCCAAGGTTTCCATCCTGCCCTTCAGTGTCGAAGCGCTGATGGCTGATCGGAAGCCCAACAGAGAGGTGCCATCCCCGGACGCCCCGTCCGTGGCCGGGACGTCCCAAGCGCTGGGAAAGAGCGCACGGATGGGCTCCTTCGGTAGTCTGGATACTTCACTTCCTGCTTTGCCCATGAGCTCCTCGTTTTCAGTGGGCGACATCATGAGCGTGCCAGAAGACGTTCTGATTAAACCCGAGAGCCCGGACAGTAAAGAGAGGAGCTCCTGGATACAGAGTCCGCAGTTTTCCCCCACACCTCCAAGTAAGTTGGTGCCGTGGTGTCAGTGCACAGCCTAGAAATAAACAACATCCACCTCAAATGTGTGTAGTGTCGTGTAGAGAATGTTTTAGTTTCATGCTCCGCGTGTTTTAGACGCCAGGCCGTTTTACCCACAGTTTGTTTGTCTTGTCGTTGCGCATTGTTATTCAGGTTTTCAAATGAAAACGTGTCCTCCTCTCACAGGAAGGTTGAGTCCTCCTGCCTGCCCTCTGAGAAAGCACAAGACCAACAGAAAGCCCAGGACTCCCTTCACCACGTCCCAGCTGCTGGCCCTGGAGAGGAAGTTCCGCCAGAAGCAGTACCTTTCCATCGCGGAGCGCGCAGAGTTCTCCAGTTCCCTCAACCTGACGGAGACTCAGGTCAAAATCTGGTTTCAGAACAGGCGAGCCAAGGCCAAGAGGCTCCAGGAGGCAGAACTTGAAAAACTGAAAATGGCAGCGAAGCCCATGCTGCCCCCAGCTTTTGGGATTTCATTTCCTCTCGGTGCGCACGTCCCCGCGTCCTATGCGGGGTCGCACCCGTTCCAGAGGCACTCGCTGCCGGTTTCTCCCGTGGGTCTGTACGCCGCTCACGTCGGATACAGTATGTACCACCTTGCCTGACAGGGAGCACAGCAGAGGGGTTAAGACTACTTTCTGTGAGAGCCTTAAGCGCGGGGTGGTGGTGGGGTGGGATGGGGGGGGGGAGAAGGACAGGTGAGGTAACACTGTAGTTAGTACGGAGACTTCCCGGCTCTGAGCTCAGTGTCACATCTTGTCAGGGGGGCCCAGGAGCCTCCAAATAAATCCCCATCTGAGGACCCTGAAGTTTATCTGCCTCTCTTGACCCCGCCAGTAAGTTGACACACTGCAAAAATAATTCAACTTTACTAGTCATTTAATCTTGACTTCAAACCTGCTTTTTATCAGTGGATTTGATGATGATAATAACAACAGAGATCATGATCACGTATTGACAGTGGCGATGAGCCCGAGACTAAATGACTTGAAGATGGGTATTTTTGCGGTGCAGAGGCGAAGAATAAAATAATACTTGTTGGCCTTTAGTTTATCACAAACGGATAGTCAAGTTTGGACAGCGGGCTGTGCGCCACAGCGTGTCCAGCAGCCCTCTCTCTGCCTCTACTGCTGCTTATAGCCAGCTAAAAGGGCTATTTCACAAGCCTCTATGATTTAATGCCAGACTATTGCGCAGCTTAATTTTTTTTGTACCAACAAATTCAGGTTGGGCTTTCATCGCATTTGTGGTCTGCTGTCACACTGCGAAAATCATACTTGTTAATTTTTGTTTGCATTCATATCAATGCGTAACTGTAGTGGGTTAATGGATCCAATGTCCATGAACGCTCTTTGTGAATTTGGAGAACCACAGCATTTGTTTTTATAACAGCACTGTCTGTTGATGGATTGATTCCCTTCGGAAGGGATATGTGTATTGTAAAATAATGTATATTTGAAAAATATCCTCATTTATATTATGAATATATTTGTGACATAACTTAATAAATTGTTTATTCTTTTTCATTAAGAAGTTTTCCGTTTTGACTGACACTTGCATGGTGCCTGCTGCACCAAATCATTTAATAGGACTTGAAAAATATATTTTCTCTAATGTTTCATTAGAAATTAGGGTAATATTTGAAAATTACATTTTAAAGCCTGTTTGAAGAAGACGTTTACGGTTTAATGTGAGTGGGCATCTTATTTTCTTGAGCATCAACTAACAACTGAATAATTACTGTTAGGCTTGTTAAAGCAGGTACATTGATGAAAATAGGAGTCTTGATCAACGATAGACGACAGCAGAATATTACTATTACCCCCTTTGGGATTTCATTGAGATCCAAGCTTGAGACTTCATGTGACACAAATATTCAGAGTGCTGACACAGTGACCCCCCGCCCCACTGCTCACATAGACTTGGTTTGTCTCCAGGTAAATTCAAACTCTGGCTTCCTGGGCACACACCAGAAAAAAAAAAACCGCATATTTGCGTCCCGCAGAGCTGCTGTGCACTGAGAATGTAAACTTGTCAAATGTTATTTTGGTGGAATGTATTGCTACAGCTGTTGGCTATTGCTTTGAAACAACTAACCTAGATTTTGTTGGCGCCAGAAGAGTTTAGGGGCGGGGGTGGGAAAAGGGAGGTGAAAAAAAAGCTGTTGTGCTGACTTCAAAACACACCGATAAATATTGGAGATTACTTCTCTTGACTAAATTGCATGTAAACAAACCAGTGGAGTGTCATTGTGGGGGCGTTTAGGGCGCAGAAAGAGCTGAGTGACAGCCCATTGCGGACAGGACAAGGCGTCAGGACGCATGTGCCAATACACATCTGAACATGCAGCGTTTAGAGGAGCGCCCAAAGAAAAGAGTTGAACCACCTGTATGATGAACTTTGGCTTAAATGACAAAACAGGGATCAGATAGGGGAAAATTACAGGCCACTCCAGAGCGGTTTGAAAGGCTTTCTCTTGACTCTCGTGCTATTCAGGCAGGGGTTAAACTGGAGTAAAATAATTGCTGTAATGAGCAAAGGCAATCTGCCGCAGACTGAGGCCGGCTCCAGAGAGGCTGTAGCTCCAGGCAAGGCGGAACTTTTATCATTCCTGAAATGTCAACGGGGAACTGGGACGGGCAACACTTCTTCTCTCTGCGCTGTGATTTCCTCCTTCTCTGTCCCCAAACTGGACCTGGAAACCCTCATTTATTTTCACATATATTTAATTCTTTTTTTAAATAGCGGCTGTCTGTATGAAAATCATTTGAATCTGGGCTGCTTTCTTGCCTCCACTTTAATCCAAAAGCTGTACAATTTCTTTCTTTGGCCCGCTACATCTACGAAGCATGAATAAATACATCATCTCTGACAACACGTTAAAGTCACACTAAGGAAAAGAAACTTGGCACAAAAGACCAAAGGGGATCCGTCTATTCTTCTAAACTCTTTCACTCCTTTGTGACCCCCCTCCTCCGCGCTCCATCTTGCCAGGAGCCAAACAGAAAACAAAACTGACTTGTTTCTATCATCCAAAAGATCACAGGAGGCTGTTAGTCAAACCCCCTTGATCCTCAGAAAGACGATCAAGGGCAGAGAAATGGCCCGTAAGAAGTGGCCAGAGATAAATGAAGAGGCTCGCTGGGTGTTTAACAGACCTTTAACCTTTTTCTCAGGGCGCGTAGAGAAAGCGTTACTGGGGCCTTTTATGGGAAGAATTAATAAGTTTATGAGGTCAGCTGGACAGTCTCTGTTTTTATTCCTTATCAGACAGTGAGCTGGTGTTGTGCCTCTATCACAGGCCTTTAAGCTCAGCTCATCAGTGTGGACGGTGAATGTGAGCGGCTGTGTTTTGGATAAAACCACCCAACTTTAAAACGTATCAATACCAAGTATTTAACCAGAGCTAAATTAACATGAGGACCAGTAAAACGGAGTATTTACCGTAAGCTTTTCGGAGAAAACCTATCCGGCTTTTTGTTACTTTCTAGTTTTTTGTAAATTGTATTTTATTATTTTATTTTAAAAATTTTGCAACACATGAAAATATTTTATACCGCCTTTATGATACGACCATTAATATTTAAAGCAGTAAGACATAATTTTCTCATAAACATATTGATTAAATCAGCTACTGCTTTTAAAAGCACCGCGGTATTTTCTTTTTTTTAACTAATGGGAAATATTTTGCCTGAAATCTGCAACAGACTCAATAAATGTTTCCTGTAAACATTGCATTAGACTCTGAATGTAAGAAATTACAGGTTGTATTGACATATTGGTGTGGTTGTTACGAGTTGGATATTAGGTGGCGTCGTTTTATTATCAATATTAGTCAACGTGTTCAATCCAGTTGTAGCAATAATTTAAACTGGTCGAAAAGGCCAAAATCCTTAATTTCAGAAAAAAGAAAACCCAAAACATGAATCATGTTCATTTTTGGCATGTGCGGAAAAGTGAACTTTTATAAGCCAAAATCTATCAGCCCGCAAGTTACCCTGTTTGTCTAAAATACCACACCACCACCTTCTGTTCAGAGTCGGACTAACACAGCCAAATTCATTTAAATCCTAACTTCTAATATTTGACCCAACTAACTAAACCAAAAGCCTGAACGACTCTGAGTAATAATTCGTCTTTGGCTATTTGGGTTGTTGAGTTCATTTATTTGTTCTCTGGTTCTGTGCTTATTCTCTCCGGAACAAAGTAGATTTTTAATTGGAATCAACTACGGCGTTAATAGGAATTAATAATAATAATGATCAGTAATATAATAACGATGTTTTAAAGTTACGTTTTCTGTAAGGAAGTGTTGAGATTCTGGGCTCAGTGAGAGCATATCTTGCTTTAATGAAGACGTTTGTTATGATGATGTCTTTGAGGGAAATACGACACGTTTTGGCTGAAATTACGCAGATTAAAAACCTTTACTAACTACATGTTCACTCTTAGTCCACCTACAAACAACAGAATGATCTGGGCTAAAGAATGAATTCGTTCAGGCACAAGAAATTTGTTCAAATGTTCTTTGAAATAAATAAACAGGCCTACCACGTATAGCCAGCTATGGGTGTATTAATGCGTAAATATAAAATGTCAGTAATACAGAGTGGATGTTGTTATTCGGTGTTCAATCTCAGCAAAGATCACCGTTATCACCCACTTGGCGAGGCTGCCTTCACCGAAAAGGGCAACAGAAGCAATGTCCTAGAAGTGTCATTCAGAAAGTCACATCTTCTCACATGGGCAACATTTAAAAAAGGTTGGACTATGTGTTTAAACATGAAACGTAAAAATGCTTCCCATTAAGTCATTTTGGAGACTGTCACGCAGTAAAAGTCCATCTTTAAAAAAAAAAAAAAAAAGCTTTAAATAGGCTTTCATTATTGACTTGGACATATTAGATCCAGGTTGGTCTGGCCAACAGGCCTGAGATAATGCTCTTTTTTAAAGTCTGATCTATTTGTCTGCTCGAGTTATTCCCTAATGGAGATAAACGGGTTTCCAAGTTAAAACAGACTCGGTAATGAAAACGTTTTCAATGACTGTAATTTATACTTGCCTGTGGTGCCCACTAGAGGGCAGTGTCTATCTCCCTTTACTTTATGATTTCTTTGGTAGTCCTGCCTTCATGACCAGACTGTGGGCGCTTTGCGCTTTACGCTGTCAGGCTGAAGTCAAAAGCACAGAGTTAAAACAATGCATTGGTACATACAACAGTTAATAACTGCATTCAGCTTAATGAACAGGCCTCATTCAGTCCGCCCTCCACTCCTAGATGTCCTCCGTTGACCCTCGAATAAATAATTACTAAGCACTTGAGTGTGTCAGTCCATGGGACTGTTGTACATTTATAAGGTACATTTACTGTTGACAGGAGGTTCAGCTTCGGTCTAATGTGGGAGACTCTTGAATCTCAGTGTGGGTTGAGCACTTTAAGGCAGGCCTCCATGCACAGCAAATTCACTGAGCAACGTAATTACAAGCGTGGAGTGTGTGCCAATCAGCTATTGGACATTTAGGGGGGAAAAATATTTTACGTGCACTAATGAGGCAACATTTCTTTTAAAGATGCTGTAAAAGCGCTAAATGTGATGGAAAATTGCCTGAAACTGCCATAAACAAAAACTGCATCACTGAAAATTTAATGCAAATAGGTTTCTGATCTGTCCTTTACAAGATAATTTATTTCAACAGAGCAGAGAATGATTACTGTCACCCTACGGCTAAGTTGCTGTGTTTTATTGCACAGCATTTTGCATAATGGTGCAGTCACAGAACATAAAATTGGTATCGTACACGACTGCCTGTGGTTTAATTGCTCTGTTCTCGTTTTGCCTTAATGATAGAAAACAAAGTGGATTCTGGGGCCCCTTTGATGCTGATCAATAAGTAGAAGAATTAAGCTTTATAACCCAACTTGGGGCCACTTTCTTAGCAAGCCACATGCTGCTGACTAACATTTTTCATTTTTGTAGGGTTAGTTAATTAGCAGTGAGAGATTCAGAGCGGATGGTTCAGAAGTGAGTTTGATTGTTGGCACAATCAGAGAACCATTCTTGTTGCAACATGGGCCAAGTTAAACTCAAACTGCAGGCTGTGAAATGAGTAGTAGAATTTTAATACACTACTTCAGCACGGGAAAGGTGGAGCTGTATGGGGTGTTTTTACATTCAGCCTCTCATGAGACAGATGTCATCTGTTATGGATTCATGTTTTATAAAGTCTTCTCTAGTTGGGAAATACTTGTGGGAATCCATGTGCTTCAATCATTTTTCACCGATCTCACAAAGATGATCTTTAGGCATTAATTCCTATCATATTAGACAGATATTTTTCATTAATTATAAACATAGAAAATGTGTCATATGGCATTAATGTGTTGGCACATTTGAATAAAGCCCAATTTAACCCTAATGTATGGTGGCCTGAAAGTGCAAATCACAACGACAAAATCGAAAAACACAACAAAAACGAAAAGCCAATGACAAATCAGAAAACACAACAAATCAACCAGCATCACAAAACATGAGGGACGAACTACTCATCTGATGTGGCAATATGAAAATATGCCAAACAGCACCACCTTGCGGCAGATCAGGGTGATGTCATATCCCCTCCGCAGAAGACTGGAAGACCGCAGATAGTCATGGTCAGGCTTAACAGGTGACTCCCTGTCAGCACAGGAGCTTCAGTGTTTCTGTTGAACAGGTGGGCTCCTTCACTCACCCTCAAGATGAGAAAGTAAATGTGAGTGGAAATGAAAATGACAGCCCAACAAATTTTCAGTTTGAAAAGCTCTCAACAATAGTGTCTTTCATGTCAGACTTTATGACCCGTCAAAGCAGGAAAAGCAGTTTTTAGTGATACTGTGAACTACTAATGTAAACCATGGCATCAACTTAGCATAGTATGGGTCATTTATTCAGATATGACATAAGAATAAATATCTTCTTTTTTTTGGCTAGAAAAACAAACCCAGAAGGCAAGACTCATGATTGTTTCTTTCGTTACACATTTTGCTGTTTGGCAGCTGATTCTAGTTGATGGGGACTCTTAATTTTTCCTACATAAAAAACATTAATAATTACAACAGTTTACCTACCAGTCTAGAAAACCATTGTGAACTCAGCATCAAATTTATATTCTGAATCCATATACCTTTAAAAAAAAAAAAAAAACTTACTTCAGCTGTAGAAAACAACCCTCTGGTTTCTTCTGAAGGTCTTGTTTCATCTAGGTACAGACAGGTCCAACCACCTCATCAAGCACCCTCTTTGGAGTTTCTTGGCAGGGATGACATTTCTTGTAAATGCAAAAATAACTCTTAGCAAGACGGACAAAATACATTAGATATTTATAAAGACAGAAATCATAAATATGAAACATGTACAAACTTTGTAAATACTCTGTTGAACACATACTGCAGAACAACCTACCTCAATGCAGGTTACACAGACTTCCCAACAGAGAGCAGCAGAGGCCATGAATAAAATCAGCAAGGGATTGCAGTCATTCACAACAGTACAACAGCATCATTACTTAAAGTACATTTCCTCAAATTATTTTTGCCAGCCGAATGCAAAAGAAAATGGGAACAATGACTCCTGCTGGAGTCAAGTGCATATTCCAGACCTAACTACTAGTTAATTTGGGGGTTTTTGAATGTTTTTTTGTACAGTACAGAAAATGCTTTCGTACTGTGACTTAAAAAATGGTTACTCAAAATACAGTTATATTTTAATCCTGGGTGAAAATAAGATTCCCTAGTGGCTGAAACTCTGAAAATTATTTTAGAGAATAAAGTACATGTAACATAAAATACATACAGCTACACACATTAAGATAAGCTTTATTCATTAGAGAATACATACTGTGTAGAGGTTGTCATTAATAATACATGATGGCTATGACAGTGGAGGTTCTATTAGTTCACATACACGTGCTGAAGACCATTACCATATGAGTTTTATTGAGCGTCACTCCAGGCAGCAGCAGCACTGTCATAACTTCTCTGGTTCTAAACAAGTAAAAACACTTTCTATGTGAATGACTTCTGAGAGAACATGTTGCGCAATCAAAGTAATGTTTACAACATATATGTCTTGCATAACGGTTTCAACCACCATGTTCAACTCACGTTTGCAAAATGCTGTATAATGCTCCTTTAAGACCTGTTGGTCAGATCAAGGGTTATGGCAACACAGAGTATTTCTCTCAATGACAAGCAGAGCTTTGGTCGACCCTGTTAAGTAAGCAGCGGCTACAGCCTAGCTCACAAGCATCTCTTATTGCTTTATTATTTCAAGGTTTTCATCGGCATGGTTGGCATTCAGCAAATTTCCTGTGGAAAGTCCTGCACCCCTTGCTGTAATGTAACAACACATGTCCACTAACATGAGTCTGCAGCCAACACAGAGCCACCTAGGAATGATATGAAACAGTACTGTGTGGCCTGCCAAAACCATTTGATGTATTGAATACAGTGTATGCTGTAGGCTTGGGTTGTGTGGGTTGTGTACTGTACATTTATTTGTACGTGCATTCTATATATCGCTGATGTGTCTTTTTTATAAAAGCGATAGACCAGCATTTGTGTTGTCTGCTGTGTTCCTCATCTGTCCTCTTGCAGAAGCTGAAGCCTGTCTTCCGAATAGTGAGGTTTGATGTGGCCAGTGTCAATGGCCTCACAGTCATCTGTGAAAAACACCAGGTCCTGCCAATTAAAAACAGACATGTGGTCAAGTCAATCAGGCATGAGAACAAGGATGCTAAGGTGAAAACAGCAGACTTAAGAGATCCTCTCACCCGATAACAAATTCTGGTGATGATGGAGTACAAGTTTTGGATTTTACGTTTCAGCAGAACCATTCTGGGACGCTCTCTGCAGTCTTGGTTGGGATGATTGAGCACCACGTAGAGAAAGTCACGGAGCTTGGTGGTGACACATGAGTTCTGACGGGGTGGGGGGGACAATGCTTAAAAATGTACTCCAGCATCCTCCGTGTACCATCTAAACTAGTCCCAAATATTCCACCACGTGAACACTTTTTCAATCAAACGTCTTTCTTTACAGGTTACACCCATGTACAAATGTTCTGTAGCACATACATTCTCAGTTCACAAAACTTAATCATAGAAGCTTACCCTATTCCCATAAAATATTTCGATTGGTTTGATGTAGTTTCAACTGAATGAATGTATATCAACTCCCTCAACATCTGAACTGTGGTAGCAGTGATCATCCTCATTTCCCTGGAAAACCGCTAAAGCATCCACATCAAATGCAACACGCCAGTGTTTTAACTTACATGCACATCAAGGAAGATCGTGGGAAGGATTTCAGCACACGTTTTCTGCAACATTAACGTCATCATTAGACACAAAATGGCACACACAGTTTTTGTCTGCACAGATTGCGGCAGATTGCTCACCGTGCGGTGGAAGGTGTGGATCTTATCCAGCAGAGCCATGACTTCTTTACTCAGGCCGAGCGCTCTGGAGTAGCAGGTCGGAGGAGCGCACTCCGACAGCCACACAAAGCTGAGGAAACACAGCACGGCTCCCAGTCCCAGCCTCATGTCGATCTGGTCCTGCCTGTGCGCTCTCAAATAGCGCAGAGGAGGACTCGCAGCAGGTTTTAAACGCGGCGTTGGAGGAAGGAGGGAAACCGCTGGGCGATGACGTGGGGGGCGCACTGAGACCGAGGAGCGCATCTGGGGGTCTGCTGTGTTTTGGAGAGCAGACGCGCTCATGCAACGGATGACTGATCAGCCGATACTGATAACATTCACACACTTGAACCCCAATTCACAAGTCAGATTTGCCGCTTGTCAGTTTTTCTAAAAGCTGTATATTTATGTCAGCAACAAATTAAGGGAGTCGAGCGCTGTGCTCGTCCAACCGGGAAAGGCAAACGTTCAAACAGGGCTGTCTGGCAAAGCCAAGCGTAGTTTACTATTTCCTAATCTGTTGTTCGTGGGGGAACTTGGACACATTCTTTATTCTTGTGTATTTTGAATTGCACAATCTCCCTTTGGGCATTGGAGGATGGTTTATTTTAGTCTGTTTTCCCACTAAGCTCATAAGTCCATGAGAAGATTTCAAACTGCAACTTTGCTGACTTTTCCACCATTTAAAAGTAGAAGCCAGTGTAAGGTTTGAGTTTGGAGGAATAATAAACTGTGAGGCAACCACTAATACAAGACCTTCTTCATCATTCTGCATATTAACAACCTTAAGCTACAAGAAGAAACAACTGGAAAGGCTTAACATCAGCTGCCTTTAATTAAAAATAAAGCCAGAGGCGATTTACATTTTTTAGAAAATGTGCTTTTTTTTGCTACATATTGTTACTACTGTTTTTTTCTGTATTTAAGAATCATCATTTAAAAAACATTGCAAAACAATGTCTGTACCTCTTAAGATAGGTTTGCTGGAGCCACTGAGCCTTTTTTTAAATTGAGGAAATTCCTCTTCTTTTTTCTCTTTGGGGCAGACGCACTGTCATGTGATTCAACTGGATCACGGAACACAAACAACCTTCCTCCAGCAGTTGGACTGTCCAGTTCAGAGCTGGCAGGAGCAGGAGCCGTGCTTTCCCTATCTAAGCTGTTTAATGTGTCTTTCAGTGTGGACACAGACTTTTTTTCTGCAATGCTGCTCAGCTGCTGTTTAACTGTTAACTCTCCAGTCATGGTTGATTTATAAACATGATGTTGTGCTTTGCTCAAACCATCCTCCCTTCCTTTCTCTTCAACCAGACGTGGTTCAACATCTCTTGGAAGCAGGAGACAGGATCTGGGGAGTAGTTTTTCCATCATACTCTGCCTCTTTTCCTGGACTCTGAGAGATTTGGAGGACAAAGGAGCCGTTGTTAGTGGGAATAGTGGGTTACCTCATGTATGTGGTCACTGTAGCCCTGCCAAGTAACTCCTTTGCTGACAGGCTTATTTCACTTCATTAAAAAGACTTGTCTATATAATGCTGGTGACCACTGAACTACCAATTAGCCTCACCATCACTGTGTCTTGATAAGGCAGCTAGTTGCAAAATACAGAAACGTGTAGAGCTCACCTCTCTCTGTCCACAGTGCAGCTCGACATATTTCGCATATTTTTATGCACCACGTCTGCCCTCAGTCTGACAGGAAGAAGACGATTACAACCCAGAGCACACCTGGTAATAACATAATAAAAAAGTTAGCAGGCAGGTGATCTTGATACAGTCAACAATGCTAAGTTTGATCAAAAAGGCTTTGATTGAAAAATATCAGTGCAATCGGGCCCGTCACGTTAAAGTCAAAGGCAGTTTCATACTTCTGCATTAGTACTGTTTGTTGTGTTTGTTATATCAAGACTGACTGACAACTGTAAAGTTGTCTTTTTGGAGGGATAAATATTTACGGTTGCGTACAAACTGTTGACATGTGCTTTGCTTAAACAGCATGTTTTATGGAGCATGAAGAATAACAGCAAATCAAGTGCATGACTGGGTTAATGACATGCTAGTGCTTTTTAGTATATGTAACAACAGTCTAGTGATTACAATCAGTGGTTTGGTGAGCTGGACTTGGTAATGCGTGTGATGTTATTGCAGTCATACAGCAGCCCCGAAGAAAGCACATGCAAACACACAAGCTAATTCAGAAAACATCTCCATAAATCTGGCAAAGCAGGTGTTGCAAATTCTAAAAACACAACCAAATACACAAACGTTCTGCGAATCCTTGGTACAATCAAAGCATTTCCAGTTGTGTGTAACACCTCCTCTAGTCCTCTTCCTCATCTTTATTGTCTCTGTCCTAGCCAATATTAGACTTAATAACCTAATTCAGAAAATAAAATGAAACAATAATGGCATAAAAAGTTACAAAGCATTGATCATTAATATATGCTACTCACACTTCTGAGCAAATGTAGACACATTTTAGAAAATGTAAAGTGAGAGATTTAATAAGAACACTTTTTTAGAAAATGAACACCACGGGAGGAACAGATGTGGAAATTTTGAAGATGTTTCTTGACAGTCAAAGTCAAACTTCTATAGTTTCAATTCTCTTTCCAGATTAGATAAGGACATAAAACAAGATAGATTTTTGTCAACAGATATCCAAAAATGCAGATATGTTTGCATTTTGGGGGAATTCAGTTCAAGTCAGTCAATCAGAATAATAATTTCTAAATACCATTTTTACATTGTAGCCTAGTCAGCGCAGGTCAGTGTCAACTTTCTGTCTCCTTAATGTATCTGAGGTCATTTATTTTCTTTTTCAATCATTTACAAAATACAACTGCTGTCTCTGACGTTGTTTTGTGTTGCCAGGTAACTGCATGGCTATGAATGAAGTCATCTCAGAATGTCTCAGAGAATGGTTTAATGTTATTCTACAATGAAAAGAGGCAGAAACAATAATGCTGAATACGAAACGAAAACCACATGTCTTGGTTACTGTTCCAAACTGAGCATTTTCATTCCCTTGGCTTGAAAGCTCAGCGGCAAAGAGACTTCATGCATGAGACATTATTCATCGGTAAACTAATCCAAACTCAGCAGGGGCCAGACTAAAGTGTTCCAGAGTATCAGGAAGAGAGAAATAAAAAGATGAGTAAAATCTTTTACCTCTCCTTCTCGGCTCAGGCAAATCGCCTTGTGTTCAGAGAGTATTTCTTATTTAAATTGCAGGCAATACCCAGAGAAGGCTGAGTTTCAGCCATCTGCTGTGGAAACACCGCTTTTATTTAAGCACTTAGAAAACTGCTTTCTTAAACCACAGAATTTGAATTGTTGAGACTCTGGTCGCACACTTGGGGCATAAATGTTTTTACTGCATTTAAGTGGTTTCATTGTTTTGTTTCTTTTCAATGAAGAAGGGGGGAAATGGAAAATAGAACATGAAAGGAACAAAATAATTCTTTGCGGGCTCATGCACTTTGCTTGGGAACCAAGTTGAAGACTTTTTTGCCAGTTGGAAGAGCCAAACTGATTTTGTATGATAATGTTAACTCAACAAATGATATCCCACATGCCTCACTTTAAATAAAATAGCAATTGTGACACACATTGTGTGGTCACTCAATGGCCACATCCAAAAAAATTTATAAATTTGACTCAGTAAAATGACAACAATGGAGATGTTATGTATGAGGCACATTGAGGTAAATTGTGATGCATGTCTCTCCTGCTGACAGTTTGAATTATTAAGTGATGATTTTTCCTTGGCATGCAGGTACTAATATATTTCATTTCTTCTCTCTTAGGATGCTGCACATGGTTTATTAAAAGGGGACTAATGCAGGCTGCTATTATATCAGAGTCAAACACATTCACATGTGACTGCCCTTTTAAAGAAGATTTTGACAGAAAATTAATCTTAAGCCTCACGCTTACCCTGCCTGTTCCTGTTCTGTCGATGATGAAACAGGGTGCTGTTTGGGGCAGAGTGCATCAGTGATGGAGAGGAGTTCACTTTCAGGCAGGGTGGGTAGAAGGAGACGGAGGGCCTCCAGGAGAACCTCTGCAGACACCTGACTCTGCTTCATCAGTCGAGATGCAAACTCCAGATCCTGGAATGTAGACAAAGGCATGGAGCCACAGATCTCCTCTATTTTCAGTGGCATGCACACATAAGTGAGTTATTTCCCCATATTTTTTGCACTATTGTGTTTGTGTTCAAGATATGAGTGGAAAAAACTTTTGAATACGGCCTGACCTGGTCACAGTTTGCATACAGTCTCTTCAACTCCATTTGCTCTTTTAAATCTTCCATGGCTTGGTTGCTGGCAGTCAGTTTTTGCACCCTGAAAACACCAGAGTTTCAAACCGAAAGTTTAATGGCCTGTGTCAACCCACAAAATTCCTCATTACCGCTGAGGTAACACTGGCACAGCAGCTTACCTCTCAGCCAACAGTGTGATAACCTGATCACTCTTGTAGAGTGCCTCCTGGAGGATGGATGTCATCCTGCAATCCTGCTGAAGCTGAAATACTCCTTTTTCCTCGCAGTCCTCCTCCCTCTCATCAGAGTCCTCTGTCCCTGTCTTATTTGACTCCACTCGGGCTTCTGACATCTCCAGGATGTCCAACTCTGTCTTATCGTTCTGAAGCTGTTGTTCTGCTTCCTCCAGGCCCTGCAGTAAGTTAAATTAACCATTACCTATAAACTTAAGTAAGAACGTAATTATCTGAGGGAAGGACAAAAATATATTGTCTATGAAGAATCATACACAGGTCATTTAAATGTTCAATTCAAGTGATTTCGAGTCCACACCTCTGGATGGGTTTCTTATTGTATATTTTAGCATTCAATGCTACAACACAGGGCTTAACCGTCAGTAAAGCTTTGCCTACCAAGCAGTGGCTCTGTATACTCTGAGCCATGTCTTGTCTCTCCAGGCTCTTTCTCTCCCGGAGCTGCTGAATGAGCAGGCTGTGCAGGGTGAGCATGGCCCTGGAGGTTTCTAACACTTTGGTCCTCCTCTCAGCCTTCTGGTAATGGATGGTTGCCATTTGAATTGCCAGACTATCTGCATGAGAGCGAAGATCATCCCCTCGCTCCCTCTGCATCTCCTCCAATACCTTCCAAGATGACAGTGGATTAATAAAAATAAAACACTTGCAACACTTTTTTACAGTTAATGTTATTGGAATAACCTTTCCACCTCTCCTTTACCTTGTCTGTGATGCTGCTCTCCATCTCCTTTTCTTTCTGAAAAAGCTGAATCCTGTCCTCTAGCTTTTTCTGGAAAAGCAGTAGGTCAGATGGGTCTGTTTTCTGTCTGGTCTTGTTGGTTTTTCCCTTTGACTGGGTATTTGTCTGCAGAAAAAACAATATCCATAAAGATGGTCGGGAAATGATTTCAACCACAGAACTACAATGTGATTACAAGTGAAACCCCACTGTACAGGCCTTTATTATTTCTGAGTAACATGTGTGCTTATTCAGCAACCACACAATTGAGGCTGATCACAGTGCGGTTTACACTGGGAGATGCCATTCTCCATCTCTTATATTTATGAGAAAATATTAAATGCTCCAGTATGTCCTGCTGTTGTTTATTTTACAAGGATTTCTATCAGGATTGCATTAAGAACTGTACCAGAAGGCAGTATAAAAAAAAAAAAAAAAAAGAAAAAAAAAAAGAGATTTATTTCATCATGTCTGATACAAAGTAGAAAAATCTGTGCTAAAAAGTAGGGCTGAGTGTAAATAAAAATCTAATCTCAGATTGAAAATGATTGTGATCATTGAAATCAATTAATACATTCCTGAGAGTGAGCTTTTTATATTTGCCTTTTACAGTCCACAGAAGATATGACGATGTGACCATTAATGAGAAGCATAAAAGAGATGCAAATATAAAACATGACAAAAAAGTACAACAAAGGTTGCTTGTTCATCTTAAAAAAATAATACTCATAAAACAAACACTAATATCTGCAGTTATTTTCCACTACCATTTTAACTGCAATGAATCGCGATCTGATCATTTTCTACTATTCAGAACATTGTGTACATTTGCAGCTTTAGACATTTTTAAAGCTCTGAATCAGGTAACAGAACTGGGAACAGAATTATTGTATCATACGAACTTCAGTTCATGTGTTACAATGACTTTTTAATGCTAACAGTATCTAATTCCACACATCTGTGTTTCAAGAAGCTAACACTTGAGTTAAGTATTGTATATTTAGAATTATTATGTGTTCACCATCTGTTTCTCACTGTCCTTCCTCCAAGATGCAAGGGAAGTGTGGAATTTGGTTCTGGAGACAGCGTGGGGGAGCACCAGACAGTGGTCTATCACTGACAGACACTTCTGGAACTCCAGTTTCATCCTGAGCCTGTCATCTTCAGATAGAGTCAGCTGGGATGAGCACAAACACCTAGAACAGAAAGTGAGGAGCAGAACAGCAGACAAACACACCAAGGTTTGACCATGAGACTTTACATGGCTGTGTTGGAGCACTTTCATCAATAATGTAGAATATCCCATGTTTAAACCCCCTGGAGAAGAATAATGCAATTTTTCAGTATTGCTGACCTGAAGAAGACTCTGTAGTGCTCCCTGATCTCACTCTGTGCCTGCAGCTCTCTCTCCATAGCTTCCCGCAATGCCTCCCTGGTACAGCTAAGGGTACGTAAGGCTGCCTTGCCTTCCTGGTGCAGCTTCTCCTGGCCCTGCAAGAGAGTGCTCCCTCCTTGTCCCTGGGCTTGTCCTGCTACTTGCATTGGTTCTACCTGCAGCAGTGAGCGCTGTGTCCCTGAAGGCAAGGCTGTTATCAGGGCCTGGGTTACAGAGGGCTGAATGGCTTTGACCTCCACTATGGCACCTTGAATTACACGCATGGTCACCTAAAAGACAGTTGCCAAACAAAGACAGTGAGTAAAAAGGCAATCAGGCTCCCTGTTATACATGTATGTAGGTTTTGTGATTAGGTCACAAATGCACCAGATGTGTGCTGTTAGAATGGGACCTTGCGGATGTCAGCAGTAGCCTCCTCATCCAGGTTGTTGATGAGTTCAGCTAGCTCCAAGGTGTGAGCCGTCAGCAAGTTTTGCCAACAGTGCAGGTTCTGAGCTACTTCTTTTGTTCCTTCCAGAGTCTTGGACATGCCCGACAGATCCTTCTGTCTCTGCTTATGGAGCTTCAGCTGTTGAGGATAGCAACAAGATTGAATCATGGCAGCATTTTAATTAAGGACTGGTGGACAAGCAACAGGTTTTGTGATGTAAATCAAAAACTGGCAGTTGTTTGGCCCAAACTAAGCATGCACTAACCATTTCAGAGATGAGCTCCCTCCTCTTCTTTATCAGACCACAGCGCATGGCTCTCCTCTCTTGGCTCAGTGCCTCATCCAGTCTCTGCCTAACCATCACAAGCTCTTTCTGGGCCTTCTCCTGTAGCTGGTCTATCTGTTCTCCAGGAACAGTGCTCCCTCTGGTGGAGAAGGAGGCAGCATGCAAAGTTAAAAAATGTGAAGCTGAAGTTGGTATCATTACTAAAAACAGGTCATTGATCCTTTTAAATGTTATAGCGTATATTTAAATATCCTCAAATTGAACCACTTAAGGTTACACTGAAGACTGTCAAAAGTGAAAACAATGAGAGTATGCGGTAAAATAAGCACAAACCTCCTGATGTGTGCGAACCAACTGTCCAAATTGCTGGAGGTGCTGGAGAAGGTGTCAGAAATCAGGCTGTTGAGGCTGTGGAGGCTGTGCACTAGGAATTTCCTTTGTGCGTGCCGTTCAGCCAGAACATAGCGCTGATTGGCAAGCACTACATCCAGAATCTCTTCCAGCTGATCCTGGAAATTGAAAGACAACAGTTCATTGTTAACACATTCATGTTTTACCATGAGTGGAAATTTGTAAGAGGCATAGATGATGATCATGGTTCATGCCTCAACTGTATGAAATTCAACTTTGGTCGTTCACCTGACAGGTGAAATAATCATGCTGAAGACTCGTGGCTGTGCTTTTTTCCAACTCGCCCATCCGGGTGGCTTCTTCCAGCTCCTCTGAGAAAATTTTGTGTAGCTCCACCCTGCGCCACTCGATGATCTGCCTCTGGACCTTCGCTGATGCCTCCTCATGTCGCACCAAGAGGACTTGTTGAAGCTTACCCTGGCTCATTTTGTGCAGCTTCTCCAGTAGGACACTACACTGGAGGAGCTCCTAGCAAAATTACATAAAGCTAATTCTCACAGTAAAAAAAAAAAAAAAAAAAACCACACACACACACACACATATATATATATATATATATATATATATTAAAAAAAAAATTCTCATTTCTTGTTACCTGCTGGTCTGCATGTTCACACAGCAGCTCAGCCTGGGCTTTCTCGGTTGCTTCCCTTCGGTGCTCAGCTTCCATTTCCTCCCGGGTCTCCAGGTTACACTGGCCAGCTAGGGCAGCCATGCGGGCCCCACGCTCCTCCTTAAGTCGCCCCTCCATGCCTAGCAGCTGTCCGTGGAGCACACTTAGAAGTCTCTGCTGGGCCTGGGTGCTGGCTTGGCCCCGAGACCTCAGACCACCAAGCAGGGACGATATCACGTCCTTGTAGATCTGAATCCGGGTGGCCTCCAGGTTGTTGGTTGCATGAAGCAGTGTGGACATTTCAAGGCTAATGAGGATAAATAAAACTGATTACATTTAAATTTCTGAATTTTGTTCAGAATACACATTCATGAATTGACACATTTGGTTAATTTGGGTCACTTTTCATGCTAATGCTGGAATAGTCTACTCACTTTTCCAAAGCCTGGTACATATTTTGGGGATCTTCCAGCACCATGATGTCCACCATCTTGTCCTCAAATGCTGCCTCATCTTTAACTGTCTCACTCATGCTGCAGTCTGCATGCTCTGGATCTAAGTGCCCTCTTTTTCTCTTAGCAAAGATAATATAAACAGCAGAGTATATCAGGATATGCCTTAACTAACTTAGCTTGTGTTAGCATAATTATTAAACGTTCTGACTCTATATTTACGTAAAACACAATAAGAAATGGAGAAGATCTCATAAATGTGTGTCATTAGGATTAACAAACAAACAGGTTTTGACGTTTGCAATACCCTTTGCTGAAGAAGGTTCAACCTGGTTCTGAGGCCGATTAGGTTCATGGTCAGAAACCCAATCGAAAGCAGCACCAAAGTGGTAAAGAACCCAACAACAAAGCCAGCAAAATGGACTCCGTGGTTAGGATAGATCTAAAATGATGAACAGAAACACCAGACTTTCCATCAAATCTGATTTCACAAGCATAATGAATCAGGGAGCAAAACTATTTCAACAGCAAACATATGATGCTCACAACTGCAGGTGCGTTTTCCAGTATATGTTTATTGTATGTGCCTTCAACTCACCTTGTCAGTGGAGTTCACCCTCACTGTTAAATTAGCTGTTAATGGACCAAACATACTGACATCATTCTGTGGAGTCAAGAAAACTAAATTTCATATAATGAAACAAGGCATTATTTTTTGCAAATTTGAAATAAATGTATTTTTTAAACACTAGTGCTATTTTGGTTTCACAAAGGTGTCAACTAGAGAAGCTGCTATTCAAGAAAAAAGAGTAATGAAAATACCTGCGAGGCATTAGAGAAGGTGAGAAAAGCTGGAAGGTCAAGCACTTCACTCTTATGGCTCCTTATGTGTGCTGTATAATTAACAATAACCTGAGAGCCAGCTGAAGAAATAAAAAACGAGAACATACTATTTATAGGATTTAGAAAATGATAAAAAGGTAATAACTACAAGTAGAAAAAAAAAAAAAAAAAAACCTCTTACAACATTCATACCAGACCTACCAGACAGTGAATCAATGGCAAATGTCTGGTAGCCTTTTTCCACCATTCTGCCTTCAGTTTTTAGGGGCACTATTCCAGAGAGGGAGTCCCGGATAGCCACCTGAGACAGGTTGGTACCACCAACTGGACCCATGTTGTGAATCAACAGGAAGAACGTCAGCTCAGGGGGATCACTGTCAAGCTTCACCTGATGACGATGTGATTGAGGAGAACAAGAATAGATAGCTGGATAGTCAATTCTTTTTTCTTTTTTAGAATTTAAAGGTGGTTGAATAGAATATAAACGTTGTAATTAAATGCACACCCATGAAACCAGCTGTGTTCTTGGCTTACCTGAGCACACTTAAGAAATTTTACCCCAAATGCAGATGGAGGTGCCACACTCTGAACCTGCCAAAAAAAATGTCAATGGTAACTTAGTTACTTTCCATTACATTTTAATACCATCATTAATCATGTAAAATTAAGTACTGACCTGAGGCAAAATGTGGCCCGGGTGGTACCTTGTGAGTGTGCTTCTGTGGACCCGGGGGTGCATGATGTTGGACGTGTAGATAAAAGATGACAACAAGGAGTGCTCCCATGGACCAGCTGGAGCTGAAGAAGACAGGGAGGCCTCAGCAGGAAGTACCATGGGCCCTATGATTTCTATTGTACTAGTCAGATGTAACTGGGCATTTGAGCAGCACGAATAAAGCCCAAAAAATGTAAACTCTATCTCAAGATCATTTGTATGCATACAACATTATCAGAAGCATGTAACCAATCAATATTCAATCATCAAATTGTTATGCATATGATCGTTAAACTTATAGAAATTGTCTTATTGACGCAAACGTCGTAATTAACAGCACTGCCTTTGTATGAAATTGAGGAATAAGAACAAACCATCCATCCTTGACAGTGTGCGGTGTGCTGTTTTCCCACCGGGATCATGTTTCATTTCGTGGATACTGGAGAAACTCTGACAATGGAAAAGAGGCATTTTAAATTTAGAGAAAACATCACCTAGCTTTAGCCAGCGCCTTATGAGTATACAGCTCAAATCCCACGACACATTTAATTACCATAAACAAATAAAAAATATACCATACTATGTATCTGGGGTTTGATCATCAGGAGAGAGACCAGAGGCTAAAGATATTGATGTGAATATCCACGTTTAACACCGACAGACTCACCTCCAGTTTGTCAGGGAGAGGAGGAGGAGGTGAGGCTGCGTACCGCGATGTGTCCCCAGTAGTCCCGTTATCACCGCCGGGCTCCCGCACACCGCCAAGCCGGGTCACCTCCCGATCCGGGCGGGGATAGAAAGCCAGGGGGGTCGGACATGACACTGGGACATTCAGGAAAAACCACCATATCGTGAGCCTCGTCGCGATAAAGTGTACATGAAGCATCCGTGAGTCGGTGTGCCGCTCTCGCCGAGGAGAGCCGCTAGCTAGCTGTCTGCTTTGAGCCTGGACGTCGTTAAGATCCGCCGCGGTGAAAACATTTCAACAGCCTTTTCTTCACAAACATGAACCTCCGCGGCGTCTCCGTCAAAAAACAGCATCTTCTACGTTTATTTTACAGTGAAAGGGGAAGTTGCAGGCGCCGTGTCACATAATTTTGGTACAACACCGCGGGCTGCGTGGCCAAAGTTGCTGCTCCGCTTTGGAAAACATTTCCAAAACTTCTCAGGATACGGCTCCTCCTCTTAACAGTCACAGTTAGCACAGAGTGGCTTCCGGCTTTAGCCTTCAAATTAAAACTACATTGACTAATCAGCGGGATTACCAGAGCAGCAGACTCATACTCTTAGAAATGACTATAAATATACAAAACAACCGTGTTTTAGTCTTTTTTTTTTTCATTCTTTTTTTGTATTTGTGTCGTCGTTACTATAAAGGAAATGCCTCAAAATTTCTACCACCGTCTTTGTTGATCTTTAATTTTGAAGGCCGATTCCGTCATTTTCCGCCATAGTCATAGTTAGCTTGCCCCCGTCTTAAATCCCTGTCCACCCATTGGCCAAAATAAGTTTGGAAAAGTTTTTTTTCTCGTTTGTTTTCCGCAAGAAACCTGCAAATAGTATCTTGGCGACGTTCAAGTATGTAAAGACCGATTGGAAAGTAAAAACAGACATGTTGTAAGGTTACTTTCCTCGATTAGATTGGTTTTGTGTTTGGTTGGATTGGTTGGGTGTCGCCTGTGGCTCTGGAGGCTAACAGACTTTCCACTGCTTCCTAAAGTTTGTCGGGTTTGCGGAGATGGCAGGGCAGGAGGAGATGCCGGACTGTGGTGTGGATGTCCCGGTGGTTTTCGCCGAGTCTCTGTACGTGTACACGGAGCTGCTGACGGTGGCGTCGGTGTGCGGAGGGCTGTCCGGGCTGGTGGCCGCCGCTCTGCTGTTCGCCTTCTGCCTGAAGCCTCTGCTGCTGACCAGACAGGTCAGCCAACCCGCTGCTGCAGCTCTCCTCCGGGCACTTACGTCTTGATGCCCCGTTGTGATGATTATCTATTATGTTCCTTCTTTGATTTTCCTTATATCCGTCCATTAGGGTTACAATGCAAGGAGGCTGCTTGAACCTGATGACGGAGAGCTAGACAACAATCACAGTGACTGTGTCAGCAACAGCAGGAGGGAGGCTGCAAGTGGTGGTACACCTAATGAGAAAGTACGATGAGCTGAAGGGATGCTGGTGACAGCAGTGAGAGTTGTGCCTATTTTTGCTTTGTTTACTAATTAACTTCCCACTAACCCTGTTAATCTGTTTGCTCACTGACCAGGAGAAGAAACAGCCACCCATGAGCAGTGATGTGGCTGCATTTGCATCCAGAGCAAAGGTGGTTTATCCCATTAACCAAAAATACAGAGTAAGTTCATGCGTACGTAATGATATAACATGGGAATATGTGATTGGATTTGGCAGACTAACAAGCCAAAATCCAAAGGGCGTTTGGGTTTCATATCGTGCATGGCAGTTATTTAGTGTACAAGGCTGTCACACACTACGTGCTACTGAACACACTGTGCGCACAGTACATTTTCTTCATTTATCTGAACCTGCCAATATGTGTATAAAAAAAGCCTCCCTGCAATCTTTTACTATCTTTCAGCCTTTAGCCGATGGAGCATCCAACCCATCACTACATGAGCATTCCAAGTTGCCAGCGATGCCTCATGAGGAGTCATCCTCCTCCACAGAAGGAGAGTCTTTGAGCCAAGAGCAGGACAACGATGACAGCAGTCAGTTTATCTCCTCCTCCCTGGTCCCCAAGAGCCTGCAAAACCAGAGCTTCACCAGAGTCTCTCACTACCCTCACACCCTGGCACAAACTGGGTAGGTGTCTGTGATCACCAAACATTAAGCCACAAGAATACACATTAACAGTACACCAAGTGTGCAGAAAGAAGCATGTGCTGAAAGGGATAATACTCTTCTTATCTTTTAAGTTTTGAAGGTAGGATCAGCCTTTACTGTTTGGCCCTACAGGATATACAGCGTTATTACTCTCAGCTACAGGAAGAAAAATATCTGGTGAGTATTTACTTTGTTATGAATTACAGGCTTACATATGCACTTCAGTATTGAGTAAGTTCTACATTGTTTTTGGTGCCACTTTTTTTATTGCTATTATAGCTGTTTCTTCAGATGATTAAAATATTCAGCTGCCGGTTTCCAAAAGACAAATGCGATGCTGACTTCTGCAAGAATATTCTTCAAAGGCAAGAAAGGGTAAATCTAAATGGCCTTTTGTGTTAATCACAACTTATTTTGTAGTAAAATGAGTTCCTGTTACATTAACTGTGGATTGATGCACTGACATTTAGGAAAGTACATACTGTCATTTGGCATCTTAGGAAATTAATGAGCTGATGAAGGAGCTGCTGTCAGGCCAGACTGCCACTGAGAAGAACAATGATGCTTCTTGCACACTGGAGGAGATTGAAAGAGCTCAGAAAGATCTCCTTGAACATGGCCTTCAAATGGTATCAGTGAAGAGAAAAAAAACTCACAAAGCAAACTATTCAGCAGTTACATAAACACTAACCATTGTTTATGGTGATAGCTCAATTGGCACGTGTGTCTTCACAGTCCAAAGGTTTCAGCAAACAGGTGGAGGGCCTGTGTCAGCATCTGCTGATGAAGACCAGCATCTTCTCTCCAGATGAAGCCCAGGATGTGATTCAGTCTCTCTTCAAATCTCTTTTGTTGGCAGAGAACCATCTGGTGAATGCACAAGAAGCAGATCTAAAAGTAAGCATGACAAGCTGTTGTTGGCATACAGCTTATTCAACATCTTATCCTTATTGTAATCATTTGAGGAACTGGATTAAAGAGTGTCTAATTTTTCTAGAGGATACAGCATAAGCTGCTGTGGTGGGAGGAGCTGACTGGACTTCTACAATCTCAACCTGCCTTGCTAAAGCGGGAAGTCTCCCTGAGACAGGGTCTGATAGCCACAACACTGGAGCAGCTGACGAGTGATGACATCTTGACCTTCAGCCAAATGGAAAAGATACTTTCAGAAGTTCAGGCCTCTCTCGCTGACAGTCTCCAACAGTACACTCAGGGTAAAACACCTAACATGAAAATGGTGTCAATTACATCGAAGAAAATTCACTGCAAGAGACAATCCGGTCATACGGTATGTTGAGGAAGGTGAAAAAGTGAAAAAAGAAAATCTAGTGTAGAAACACATCTATCCAAAGACTGAATCTGGTGTGGAAGTGTGTTAGATTATACTCAACTAGTTTTTGGTGGCAGGTAGCAGTGGACAATGTCTAACCTACTTTTCAAACTTATATGACGTAACTTCTCTAAATAGACCATTTTCTGGGAATCCTCTTCAGTGCCTTAAATAAGGCCAGGTTCTTTCAGGACACTACTGAATATCATGCCTATTACTGCATCTCAGACTCTCACACTGTGGGAGGATGAAAAACCTACTGTGCTGTGAAACACACTGTAATACACAGAAACTGATGAATTTAACCGTGTTGGTCACTTGTGGAGAACACAAATGAGATGACTTTACCTTCATTAATAATGGAAATATGTTCAACTGAATCACAAACGGTAAAAGACCTGACTTTTCTGATCAATAATAAAACTCCCATTTTTCCATATGTCCCTCAGCGCATACTGAGTCAACACAACATTAATTATGAATAAAGTGTGACTCATACACGACACTGTGTTACACAAACATGTCATAATGGTCATTTGTGAAATACCCAGTCAGTTGGTCGTGCAACTGAAGAAATCACTCTAAAAATATGTTGCAGAGTGCACACAGAAGACAAAGGAGCTAGTGAATGAAAAGTGCAGCAAAATAGAGTCCAAGCGCAAGAAACTTCAGAGGAGCCAAGCCAAAGAAAAGAGCCATGCCCTGGAAGTGAAACAGCCTCACAGTGACCTACAGCAGCTCACCAAGGTCAGAACATTTTGTCTCCCTCATGTCAATATGTGGAACGGGAATTACTGCTGCATAATAAATAGACTGAGGCAAACATCTGGATATCCCTGGAGTTAATTAATTTCAAAGTGATGTAGTCACCAGACTCTTCTGGTGTATAATAGCCTTTTTTTTTTTTGCTTTTGAGTTGAACCTGTGGTCTTAGGTTCACAATCAGTGGTTACACATGGAAAAAAAGACAAGTTAAAAAGAAAAAACTGAATCCATTGCTTTTTGAAATGTAAACTTTTCTGCAGATGTACCAGGAGCTCTCGATGAAACACAGGCAGCAGATTTCTGATTTGGAGGTGCAGCAGGAGAACAGGATTGTGGATGCTGTTTGTGACCTTTGGAGGGTAAAAGATTAAGTACTTGAAGTAAATAATTTATTATTGTAGGAATGCATGTGGATATATAGATACCCTCTATTGTCACACAAAATCATGCTTCTTCAGAAATGTTATACCTCCTGGACCAAGAAGATTGGGGAGCGAGCCAAAGACATCTTTCTGGCCACTGTCCCTACTCAGTCAAACATCTCTGCTGAGTACTGTGAAAAGCTCTGGTCTGATCTAGAGCAGGAGCTGTCTGCACAGCTGCAACAGGCTGAATGCTCTATTAAGCTGCAGCTGGAGGAAATGAGAACTCAGCTGGATAAAGATGGACAGGTAGGTGAACAGGCCCATTTTTTACTGTCTTTTTTAGCTCCCCATTGGTGCTCAGTACCTTGATTCCATCATGGGATCTTTCTAAGAGTTCGTTCATTCATTTTCCACTGCTTATCCATTTCTGGGTCATGGGGGTCCTGGACCCAAACCCAGCTGAAATTAGGCAAGGGTGGGGTACACCTCACACAGGTTGCCAGTCCATCACAGGGCCAACACAGAGAGACTGACAGAGACAAACAACTACTCACACTCACACCTACAGACAATTTAGAGCCACCAGTTAACCCAAACATGATGCCTTTAGATGGTGGGAGGAAACCGGAGTACCCGGAGGAAAACCACGCAAGCAAGGGGAGAACATGCACAGAAAGGCCCCTTCTTATTGTGGGACAAGAGCGCTAACTACTATCCCTTGGGGCTGCCCTTGTCTAAGAGTTGATTTACTCTAAATGTGTGTTTCTATGGTTATAATTTACCCTCCTTTTTCGGTAGGTGTGGAGTGAGGAGATGGCTCTGGTACAGGCCTGTCTCACACATTTGAGTGAGCAACAGATGAAGATTCTTCAAGCCATGGTGTCCAGACAGAGCTACCCACTCAACAGGTCAGATAGGAAGATGCATCCAAAATATTAATAACAATTTTAGCTTGAGAAAGACCTGGAGTGGATAAAACAAATATTTCACTAACACCAGATTTCCAGCACTGCTACAGCAATGTGTGTGCATGCCATTATGTCTGAATTCATTTTTATGAGGTGTAAAGTAACACATGATCTACTCCTTCAGTCAAGTGGGGCTCCTGATAGCGAGGAAACATGAGCATCTGTTGGTCACAGTGCAGAGGTGCTTTGTGGTCAGGCATTTCTGTCTGCATATGCTGAAGGAGATGAGGCTGTCCAAGCTGAAGGCACTCTCTCAGACTGACTTCAGAGCCACACTAATGGAAGATCCTAGTAAAAACCAGCCCTGTGTCAGTTCATCTCTTAAGGTAGGAAATATGTACACATGTAAATAGTCTCTGGCTTGAGCACTGACTGAGAATTCATTACAGTAGTCTTTTAGATGAATGAGAATTACTTCTTTTTAGCCCCCTCAGTAAATATGCACCCACACTGAGGACGAATCACTGTGATTGACTGTGACAACTTGGTCTAGACTCAAATCCTTGTCTCTCATGTATCACAGAGTAGTAGCGCCAGCCTGGCAGAGAGGCATTTGGGTCCAGAGAGTCAGCTGGTGGGCCACAGCTTCCAGCAGGAGTTCCTCTCTGAGCTAGAAACAGGGATGGAGCTGCTGCAGAGCCATGCACAGCTGGTGCTTGGCAATGCCCTCAGCCACTCCATCCAACAGATGACAGAAACTCCGCCCATGGAGTCAGACACCTCTTTGAAACCAGACAATAACTTGAAGGTATCAATTTATCAATCAGACATGATTTGTATGACACTTTTCCCTAAAAACAATAGGTGACAAAATTGTTCACAGAATAAAATAATATGCACGGTTTTGGGTTCGAGTTATTAATTTGAATGATTAAATACACAATGACGCTTTCATAAATCAAATTCCTGTTGTGTGTCTTAGATTAGATGCAAAGTAAATGAAAACAAATTTTTCCCTCACTAGCACCACCTCATTGAGGCTGCGTCAGAGAGCGTATACATGACCAAAGATTCCCTCACTGCACTGGTCCGAAGCTACTACTCTCAAATACACGACATTGCCAAGAAGCTACAGCAGGATCAGTCAAACATAAACGAGGGTGAGATGGCCATCACAAAATGTGCACTAATGCTCTCTATAAAGGAAAAAACATGGCTTTGTTTGGTGTTTAAGTTGATATGTAAATTAATGCCACGATTACTGTGTTTCATTAGTAACCCGTAATGTAGTTAAGGCAATCCTGAAAATTTGTCAAACATGCAGGCAACTGTGGATTGCTTATGTTCCTAATGAATTAAGTTTTAGCAGTTTTAAGCTCTTTTATGTTATGAACTGTTGAGGCATTGTGATTGTAATTTGAGTGTGTATGTAATGTATTGTACACTTTTGAACAGACTCAACACTTCAAATGATAAAGAACAGTCTGTGTTAACTTTACTTTTGCAAAACCTTCTTTCAGAAGTGAATGAGATTCTGGAGAGCAGCAGTCAGTTGAAAAGGGCTTTGCAGAGGGAGCTGGTGAACTGGGGCAAAAAGCCAACATCTGCTGAGTTTCAACAGAGGTACAGCAACCCTGGAAGTGCCAATTTTTGGGGAAGAACTATCCAATTAATTTTATTTTGAATGAGCCTAATTATTTTTTTCTTAAATTTCGTGTGTAATTAGGGTTGAACTTCACAAAAGGAGGGTGCTGGAGCTGTGTGATCTGGAACAGGAGATGATATATACGGAACTACAGCGAAAGAAAGTCGTCCAAGATCAGACCGTGGAAAAGATCAAAATGCAGCTACTGGTTAGTGTTCTTCAAGTCTACACTATTTCTCTACTCAGTGGTTTGTGGGTCACTGAATACGTTTACATTCCTGCCGCTATCTTCTCTAAGGACTGTGTTTTTGTGTATTTAGGAGGCCGAAGAAAGCTTCATAAGTGAGCTGGCAAATCTGGCCCGGATTTCTCTGAACAATCCTGAACCAGAACCCAGTGGTGAAGAGGACAATGCTGGTAAGCAGCCTTAACCCAGAGTATTAATGTCACCACACTCTTTCCTGACCTTGATGATGTTGTTTTTCCACAGGTGATCAGACTACCACAATATTGGACCTGCTAGCCCTGAACCCTGCATTAGATCCTGCCTTGAATCCTTCACTGACTCCAACGATTGTAAATCCAGTGGTGAAATCGAAATCAAAGAAGTAAATACAGTAAAGTTCATAGATTCACAGAGTAATGTCTAGTAGAAATCTTCTCTCTCTTTTTATAGTTCATAGAGTAATAGTCTGCTGGGACCAATGCTGTTGCTATGAAGGTACCGCTTGGCAAATGGATCCAAGACTATTTTGTCTGAAGTGTCTAAAATGTTACAATAATGCCAAAAGCAATTTATATAAGTGTCATTAGACTGTACCATTAAATTATTCATTTTTGAAAAAGCAAAATAAAGCAGACTATATTTTGAGTGTGATTTGTACTTGTTTCCCTGTACTGAGCTCCAGCCTTCAGACCTATGAGTACTACATTACTATCCAACATCGAAACCCACACTGCTTTTCATACCACAGCTCATTCACTGCATTGATTCCCATTGATGCTCAGTCCAAGGGATGATGGATGTGAGTAGCTGGGTGAATTAGAGATGTCCACTCTGATTCTAGCAGAGTGCTACTACTCAGCGATGTAGCAGAGTGCTGCCACTTCTCTGGCTCTAATGGGGTTTTAAGTACGGCCTTTTATGGATCATAATGCAGAGTAATGGTGAAAAGTCTGGGAGGGCTGAAGTCTGGCGGAGACTTTGTGTGCCGAAGCATCAATATCGCATGTAGTTCACTCTGGACCTTATTGTTTACTGTCAGTTTGTAGTTCTACCATTGTCAATTAGAAAACATCAATTTTTAATCTACCCTTTATTGGCATGCTCACCTTGCAAACATAACCAATTACTGCTGTGGCATCCTGAGAAAAATATGCTCCTGGTCCTGCCCCTGCTCACACACACTGGAGTGTGTCCCTCCTGCAGTCCATCTATCACAAACCTGGATGCACTGTTGACTTGGCAGGTGTCGTCGCTGATCTGTGGTGAGGGGAAACCGTTTGGATGTATTTTGAGGTCCCTCAGGGGACTGCAGGGACTTGTGGGAAGATGACCTGATTTCTAATTTTCTCCTCTCCTGCCTGTGCTGTGGGCTAGTCGCTGTTACAAACACAGAAGCCTGTCAAAGGAGTGTGGCAGTATGAGTCTGGGATATGGCCTCGCTTTTGGTTTAAAGCTGGATTTTATTTGTCAGTGTTGATGGACGCAGGCGCGGTTGTGATTCTCTTTCAATAGGTTCAGGTAAGTGGAAATAGTCTGATCCGGCTTGTGTGTGTTAAATATGACAACACAAATTACGTTTTTAATCCCGTCCTTTCATTAGTGTTGTCCCAGCTGATTGTCTAACAGGAGGGGACTCAGTGCAGATTGTTGCGCCTTTTTTTCCGCTACAGAACAATCTTTGTCTGATTTGAGCTACTGATCGATTTCAAATACAACCCAATGAAACGGACTTAAGTTATAGAGCATGTGTTTTAGTCTTTTCCTGCACTCAGCCCACATTTACACATTGAAGCTACTGACCGAGGGAGGAGCGGATGGAAAATGTGCAGAGGTGAAGATGTGCGCAGTGTGACGGCGTCATCACATCAGATGATCGGTTATTTTAGGGCCAAAAACAAGGTCGCCGAGAAAATTCCCATTGAAAGGGCTTTTTTCCAGAGCAATTGAAAACCAGACACTAAGACCGTCACACGCTTCTCAACAGCCATATGATTGCGATTAAACGGTTTCAAATCTGAAACACAACATATGAAAACTGAGTGAAACTTGCTTTGAGTAACGAAGCTGCCGTCCAGCTGATACACGGCATTCAGTGCCCTGATGCTATTATTGTTCTAAGGTAATGTTTCAGATAAAAACTAATATGGTATAGCAATACACACCAGCCTCCAAATCACGCTGGTTTACTATAGCTGTTACTTTATTAACATCTAACATTGAATTTGAATATAAAATTTTATATTGTACAATATATTAGTAGTAGTAGTATTAATAGATTTTTTTTTTAATTATGATTTTTTTTTTTTTTTTTTAATGAGAGAGACAGCTGTAAATTGTCCTCCACTGTTTGACATGCACGTATCAGATTAAATTTAGGTCATTGATTCTACCTGCAGTCACATCTTTGTCTTTTTATACTGCCTCTCATTTAATTCTTTCTTTTGACTGAGTTACCTTGTTTTTGAAAGGTGCTATACAAATAAACTTGCTGTGCCTTGCCTTGCCTTGTTGCCTCTCAGGTGAGCAGCCATGGCTAATCTGCAGCAGGAATATCCCGGGGTCCTTCTGGGGATCCTAGAGGAACTGGCAAATATGCGGCAATGGCTGACGTTCCAAGACCTTTGTCGAATGGTCAGCACCCGTTTTGACTTGGAGCATCTCATCGAGCTCAGGAGTTTGCTGTTTGCCGCAGCCAGCAGAGATCCCTGCTTCCCAGCCACTCTCTTCAGAGACCGGGTTTCCACCAGAGGTCAGGGGCTATCACCTATAGGTGTCGCTGCCGACATTGTAACTATTTTCAATCTCATTCAGATGACGAGTGGGGCTCCTGATGACAGCCAGCCAATGAGAGCCCAGACAGTCCTCCCCGTTGACCAGTCCCCGGGCCCCAGTCTGCCTGGAATCTACCAGCTGAGCATTCCTGGTCAAGAAAGGGGACGTGCTCACTCTGATTCCGGAGGTAGGCCTATCGACCAGCACTTGCTTATTCCGAAATCTAATTACTCGGCCCGCAAGCGAGCAAGTCTTCCTCCCGATCCCATCTCACTTGTGTCCTCCCCTCCAATCAGAGCGAGGGCAGTGTCTTTTGACTTGCCTCACACAACACTTCTGTACCCTAGTGGTCAAATCTCCGACGAGATCATGAAGAATATCTACCTGCCTTTGGAAACAGACAGTGAGTCAAGTGGAGATTCCACAACCGCAGAGGTGTTTGAAGCTGAAGGGGGACCATCTGTTGACCAGAAGAGAAACATCTTCAGGAAGGACTTCCACAACCAGCCGCCTCTAATACCCCAGGTGACCATCAGTAGTGAGTCTCCTAGTCCGAAGGGGCAGAAAAGTTTTGAAAATCATAGCTTTGAGAATATACCAAATCCTTATCCATCACCAACAATACTTCACCAATCGCCAGAGCAGCGAGCTAAACATGAAAGCCTCGATGACTTGCAGGACTCAACTTATTTTGGACCTGGGTCTGAGTTGTCCCCTCGACATCTCCAGCCTCCTAGGGCCCAGAAGCCCATTTTGAGCAACAAGAGTCACAGTCTTGAGGACCGGATCAGCTTTGGCGGTATTGGAATAGGGATGGAGTCGCGAGGTGGGCAACTTCCAAGACGATCTACCCCTGCAATTAGCAAATTGGGGTCCTCAGGAGGTGAAAGTGGGGATAGCGGATTGCCAGGCGGAGGTGATGGATTCAAGGCTCAGGGAACCCAGACAGACCCACCAGACCCCCGGCGCCTCCGTAGCCTGGTCCATGCAGATCGTCTGTCCTTCATGACCTCATTGGATGACCCTGAGTTTGGTGAGGATGACATCAGTGCCATTTTTCGTTTCTTAGATGACATAAGTATGTGTGGTTCCACAGGAGTCCTACACCCCAATGATGGACCTGGGGCCATCAACCAGGACACCCCAGAGGCCAGACGGGGCCGCCTAGGGCAGCTTCAAAGGCTTTTTCATTCTTTGGAAAGCAGCGACGATGGGCTGAAAGCCAGCGTCTGCAAGCTGCTGATCCGTATGAGCCAGATCGAAAGACAACTGGAGTCACTGAATGATGTAAAGGCTGAGATTTCCCAGGTCCTCTCTGCTCTGCAGCGACTGGATGAAAAGATCCAGCAGCCTGCTGGGGGTGGACAAGGCACTGGTGGGCGCTGGCTGGAGCCTCTCAGCGGCGTCTCCTCTTTTATGAGCCACCCTATGACACCTTCTGAGTCGTCAGAGCCTCAGCCTCTTTCTGTATCTGGACATCTGTTTCCAGGGACTAGCACTAGTAGTCTGGACTGGAGCAGGTGGAACACTCCTGGGGACCAAACAGAAAGCAGCAAAGGTCAGAGTGATTTGAAAGAGGGGAAAGAAGGAAAGAAGGATGCAGCATCTCGCCATGCCTTAAAAACGCAACCTGAGGAGAAAAGCGTCTCTGACTCCAAGCAGCAGAATGTTTCAAACTCTGCAAGAGACTGGACGGTGTCATTCTCAAAAAGTAAAGACAGCTCACATGGAAAAACCGGACAGGTAAGTCTGTTACTTTCATTAATACAACAATCCCTGTATAGGAGACTGGTTTCTCATTGCAGATGCATGAGTTCACAAAAGAGATTAAAATGTAATCCATTATTTGCACCATGTATATGTCCATGCTGTGTTATCACAGTCTGTATTAGACCTGCAGGTGGGTTGATACAGGTAATTATGTGGTTGGTTGACAAGACAAGCAGTCCACTGTTTAGTTGTGTCAGAAACACAGCTTGCATTCACAGCACCATGTGTGAAGGTGGTATTTAGTGAAATTAATATTATTTTCTTTGCTTCTCCCATCACTGAAAGGATAGAAAGAGATGTTACACATACATATATATATATATATATATATATTTTTTTTTAAACCTGTGTTCTAGGGAAATCAGTCAAGCAGTACAACTAACTTACTCTCCCAAAAGTCGTCCAACCTGGTGGACCAAGTTTTTAAGTCACCCCTATTCCGACATAAAGACAGCAGTCTGACAGGTGGCCTAACCTCTGGGAAGATCCTGGACACCAGATCAGCTGAGGGGAGGGGAAGACCCATCTGGACTGTCGACGACAGAGAGGCACGTATCTCTCCTTTGGACTTACAGGTATGAATAGCTTAAATTTAAAGAGCAAGAACAGTTGAAACGGTTCCACTTTCTCGCTCATGTTAAGTAAGTGGCTTTTATCTTAAATAACTACATAAGCAAGATTTCTCCGCTTCTAACAAAGTTTGCTTTTTTTTCTGGGAATAACTGGCCCAACATACATCATGCAGATTTAGGTAGGAAAGCAGCAAAAGTTACAGATTAGTGATACAAGATCTATAAATGATTTCATTCTTCAGGCTCAGGAATCCCTTAACCCCAACAACATGGAGTTCTGGATGGATGACATTTACACTCCAGGATACGATGCTCTGCTGAGGCGTAAAGAGGCTGACCTGCGCCGGGCCAAGGTCTGTAAGCTGATTGCACTCATTGCCACTGCAGTGGCTATCATTCTCATCATTGTCATTCCTATTTGCACCGTGGGCTCATGAAGACCTTCACAGACAGCTGACATTGTTGCCTATTTACATTTAATTACATTTATTTATTGTCAGCAGCTGTGTGCTGAACCCGGGGACTTCCACACTATTCTTGTTGAGATTAATAAATGAGAGAGTGTGACATAAGGACCTTACAGCTGGATCAGTGATCAGATAACAAAGAAGCACCTCCTCGCACTTTTCTGCATGCAACACCAATACTCATGACCAAGAACTGTAGAATACTTTGAAATCATGCTGAGTCCATCCCTCATACAAACAAATTGTAAGTATCTCCCTATTGCCAAACAATCTTTTTTTCCACTATTTACCGTTATCTAGTTCATGATATATGTTATTACTCATTTCCAATGGCTGTAAAAGGAAGCCATGGCAGATGAATAAGTCTAAAATCAGAGCATATGATGAAACTACTAATTCTGAGCCATTGCAAAAGTGTCAATTACTTTTTATATCATTATTTTGTGTGCTCTTCTCTGAGACACACTGTTACAAATACATTGTGAATCAGCTTCAACCTTGAGCACTGCCTAACTCTTCTCTGCGGTTCCCTTGAGAACACTACAGGGCTTCTTTCACTTCTGTGTAAAATGATAAGTTTATTAGTAGATAAGAGTTTTACATCTGCACTTTATAAATAGTTACGAATTCTGTCGTCAGGAGCATTTTTATTTTCTTTCAGTTTGAATGTTCTTATACTTCCTTTTAACAAAAAGATATATTGCTCACGTTGAAATCAATAAAAACTAATATTTTTATACAGTTCCCTTCAATTTTTCAAACCAGAAAAGACGAGCTGTCTAATCCACTTGTGGATGTGTTTGGGGCTTTGGGGCAGAGTGTTTACCAAGTGTCAGGTTTCAAGAAATGGAATATAAAAATGTTGTTGTAGTTGCTGATGTTTTAGCCCTGGAGCAGTAAAGGAAAAAAGGAAGCCCCTTCCAGTAAACACTCTTTAAGTGGGAGATTCTACTTGTAATTCAATTGATGGGATGTTGAGAGTGCACCTTTGTGCATTATCATTTCACGATACTCACTTGGCCAGAGCTTTTCCATATACCTGCAGACTCACTTAGCCCTAACACATCCATCTGGCATCCTTTCACAGATGATGAAAGTAGTTTTGCCAGTGGTGTCACATTCCATTTTGTAAAAACATCCTGTTAACTCAGGAGACATTTTATTTGAACTGACATTTGGTGCCAGCCTTTAAAATCCATAAGCGGTTGACACAAAATATGTGCACGTGTAAAACACAATGAAATCCAATGAACTCCTCCACAACAAATACTACCTTTGCGAAGTTTGGAAAGATAATTTTTTGTCACAACTGTATGTCACCGATAAGAATAATTCACAGCTGGAAGGAAATGCATTAAATAGCTGATCATTTACCGCAGTAAATGATCACAAATTTAAACACCTGACAAAAATGTAACACTTTAAGACTCAAGATGCCATTGTTCATGGCTGGACTGTACTATTGGATTTCTTTGAATTTTTTAGGTGTTCATGTTATTGTGTCCGCACCAAACATTGCCGGATATGGATGATTTTATTTCTGTTCAATAATAGATAAGCACTTTTCAGCACTGCGGGTAAAAGCATACAGAAATTGTGCATATCAGAGGGGAAAACAATATCAAGATGCTTGGGGTTTGTTTTGTTTGTTTTTTTGTCAGACTCTTATACTTTGCTTCAAGATATGCACAGTATGTATAGAGGGCATGATCTGCTTCAGTGCATCCTCCTAAGTAGATGTTTATCTGCCAAGTGTTTCCCATGAGGCTGGTCATGGATCCATTACCTTTCCAAGTGGTGCCACTGACTAACCATATAGTCAGCACAATCTGCAGGTGCATCCGCTGAAACGTCTGCGCATGACAGCCTCCTGATACTTTTTTCATTCCTAAAATTTTAACCTTGTTGTTGCAATATCCATGTACGATGTATCATGATCAGAAAATCTGTGAACTCATTATTCAGGTAAACACTGCACGTAAATGGAAGCAAATGTGCAGGTATTACAGGACAAGCTACTTGTGTGCAACACTTAGTGAATGTGAGATATGATTTATGATTGTGAGGATGTATAGTTATTTATGCTGCCTGTCTGAATAAACTTGACAAAGTGGTAACGTGCCTTTTACAGTATATTGTCTGATCTAATAAATAATAAATTAAGTTATAAATATGCACTTAAAAAATAAGGAAAAGGTTTCTGGAAATGATCTTCTCTGTTTTGAAAAATGTATTGGTTCAGTTTCTCTCTTGGTGAAGTGGTTGTTTATTATGTTTGAAGACCACCAATAGTACAGGGTTAGGGTTAGGGTTAGGTCACTCTAAGAAAGGGCAAATAGTTATTGGTGTTAAGAGAGAGTTCTGGCAGTTAAATGATTTGTGACTGGAGGAAATATTCATGCAGAGATTAATAATTGAAAAAGACAGAGCGCCCATTGACTGACAGATCCTATTATCTCAGATCAACACTAATGGACCTGTTGTATTTAGAGGATACGCACACAAGCGCGCGCACACACACACACACACACACACACACACACACACACACACACACACACACACAAACACACAAACACATACATAAACCGGTGTGGTTAAAAAAAAAAAATCCTAAAGTACAGACAAATGTGAATGTAAATAGTTTGCAATTGATGGTGTGTGTGTGTGTTACCCTCATTGAATGCTACACAGCAGAGGTGCCGCTGAACCCAGATATGCCATCTGTGGCTGATTAATGATGCTGTAGTGTGCTTCACATATGCCAGGCACAGAATGGCACAGTCACTGACTATTTAAGGAATTTATCATTTCAAACAGACTGAACTGCCATGCTTTGGTACATATTTTGATGCACACGAAGTACAGTAAAGTTATCTATTGTGCAGAAAAATGCTTTAATATTATAAATGGGGTTAGTAGGTAACTTTAAGTGGAAGTTGGAAGCAGATATTTGAGGTGGACACCTGAAAGAAAATGGCCTTAGGCACAGCTCTTGTCAAACCCCTAAAGGCTCTTTACCACACAGATTTGAACCAGATATTCCTATTGTGTTGTCTTTCCATGCAAGAGATGAAATCATTAGCTTACATATGGCACACATACATCAATTTCATACAGGCAATCAATAATGTCATGTAAGGCTGATTCATTGTCTTGAAACGCTCATAGGCATAGTGGGTCATTAATTGTTCGATAAGACTTTTTTTTTTAACAAATTAATACATTAATCAAATCAGTGTTTCATTCAAAAAGAATGCAGTTCATTAACCAATGATGAATTGGACATTATAAAGAGAGATAAATACAATCATTTATAAATGGACCGTGTCAATGATGTAATTTTACCGAACAATGATGTAAAATCTATACATTCATCGACCTATTTTCCCCAGTGTCCTCATTCATATACAACCTCAGATTGGAAAATCTTGTATTACTTTCTTTCATTGCTGCCGGGGGGACAGCTGTCAGGCAGTTACAGCTCGGGGCCAGTGGCGGCGCTACAGCCACGGCGCTCCGCCTCAGCGGGCAGCGAAGAAGAAAAAGCGGCGCTGATTTTGAAGTTTGAAGAAACTCGGACGGACAGGTGTGGCCGGACAGCTGCTGCTCCTGCCGGGGTGGGGGAAAAAATAAAAACACCGCAACTCTGCTCCTAACCGCCGGCCGTGTTAGCAAACATCCTGACCAAACTAAGGGGGAAATACTGCACAGGTAAGCGTAGGTTGTTTTTTTTTCCCGGTCAGACCTAACAACATAAAGACCAGCTAATGTCAACATTAGCAGCTTTAGCCTGCCACTAGTTTAATTAGAGGCGAAGTTGGTTTGAATAAAAAGAGATAATGTTATTTCTGGCACATTAATAACACCGAAAGGTGTGACCTTTGCTTTTAAGCCTGGCGCAGAACGTATTTCTGGGTACCGCTTCCTGTATTTGAAAGCTGACCCGCTAACATGGAGCGTAGTTTTCCTGCTGTCTCAGCTCTAACTTTCAAAGAAAAAGCCCCACAGTGACCAACATGTCGCCGCCCTCCTCTGTTCCTCTCCTCAGGTCCAGCCTCAGCTCGCCCGGCTGCCCGCAGACAGACACGATGGAGTCGGCTGTGCTGAACCTGTACAACCAGTTTCAGAGTCTCGCGTCTCGGGTGGACGTCCTGAATGAGGGCACTGAACCACGTAAGTTATTTCCCCCCTCCAGAGTCCTGACGGCTAAACAGCAGCAGAGATTGAGTGCTCGTAGCAAAGGAAGGGTGTGGCTCGGTGCCAAGTGCAGTGCATGCGGTTTGTACTGATATTTGGTGCAGTTAATTATTAGCTACAGCTGAATGCAGAGGCAAAGCTGAGTATAGAGCCTCTGCTTTAATGAGTGAAGCCTGACAGAGTGGCGTTAAAATTTCCATGTCAATAGTCCAGATAATGCAATTCATTTCCATTTTAACTAACAGGAAATAAATCGCTCACTTTACAGCAGAGCACTCTTGCCTGTTTGTGCTCTGCTTGGAGAAATTCACGTCATTGCCTCCGTAATGAAAGCGTTTTTGGAAAGCAAATACACATAATCACAGCAGGGGTGCAGAGTTTATGGTGTTCAGCAACAGATTTTTTTTTTCTGTCTTTGTCCTATTCAGAGTTCCTCCAGATGGCACTGAACTTTGAGGAGTGCCGTAAGAAGTGGCTGCAGGCCGACGAGGAGCTTGTTTCCTGTAAAGAGATGTTGGCTAAAGCAGAGACCGATAGAGGAGCCCTGGAGGTGAAACTAAAACATGCTCGCAACCAGGTGGATGTAGAGATCCGCCGGCGACAGAAGGCTGAGACAGTCTACGAGAAGCTGGTTAGTTAGTGCAGGCAGCAGTGTCATGGTCTTTCACTGACATTACTGACTAGGGCAGACCATACATAGCAATGTAGAAATGGAAAAAAGCTAGATGTATCTTTAAAAAAAAAAAAAAAGGTCACTTTTCTTCCTAGTTCATGTAGGTCTCTTGTAAACTACTAACTGTTGCTTGGGTTTAGGGTTAGGGTTAACTGTGCTTTTTCCTGTCCTATGGATGTAATAGGAACGTCAGTTACAGCTGATCCGGGAGCTGCTGATTTCAGACAACAACAGTGTCCACCTGAGCGAGGAGCAGCGCTCCGCCCTTGCCTTCCTCAGTGCCCATTCCCAGGCAGCACAGGCTGCTAAAGGCAACCTCAATTCTAGCAGAAGGTCAGAAATTTAATCTGGTTCTGAAAAAGTTAAAGGAGCAATATTATATATGTATAAACGGCAACAACAAGATGACTTGTTGATCACTCAAGGTGACCTGAGTGATCTGTCTGAGGTTTTGTTCATATTATGGCAAGGAGCCCTTCGTTTGCCTACTAAACATACTCTTTGTACTGTATAGAAGTGCAAGATACATACTGTATTCTGCAGGAGTTAATCTTGAATATGTGGAAATATTCGTTATTATTATAAAGCTTGTATAACTAATCTCACAATTGTGTAATTCAACTACCCATGTACTTCAGACAGAAAAATTTCATGTTTATTTTAATTTACAGGTTAACTACCATTGATGAATCAGCTTCTTTGCTGTCAGACATCAGCTATGACCAAACGGATGACTCTCTGGTACACCTGCCCATATTCTTAAGAGTTTAACAGTTAATTTTTAAGAGCCTTTAAAAGCAGGGTTTAAAAAGGGACACTAATGAGTTGACTGTTTCAGCCCTTGGGTCTTTGTCTCTTAGGACTGGGATTCCTCTGTGATGAAGACTGTGAGACTGCGGAAACGACAGAAACGAGTGAGTACTTTGTTTAATTTGTACTAATGATGTTTTTTCTTTTTTCTTTTTCAGGAACAGGGTTGTTATGGGTAACAGTAATGTTTTGTATACAGCTGTACAAGTTTATCTTGCTATTTCTTTGGACACATTTTTTCAAAAGCTAATCAATGACATGGTGTTTTTTAAAACGTAAATTTCAATCCACAGCGTTCATCTAGAAAACTCTTAGAAGTCCCTCCACAGGCAATGAAAAAACCTCGCTCCACTGGACGCACATCAGACAGGGTAATGCTGACCTCTTCAGCTAAATGCACTATATGGCACTGACATTTGAAACAGTCACTCTAGAGGAAGAAATGTAAAAAAAAAAAAATTGGCAGAAAGCGAAAGTACATTTAAATTATTTTTTCCCTAAAACAACTTAAGTATGTCACCTAAAAAGAACATTAAACATCTTTCTTTGTGATTCAGATGAACGAATCAATTGTAGCCAAAACAACCATCACTGTGCCTGTAAAGGGTGGTGCTATTGAGGCTGTCTCCACCATTGAAACTGTGCCTTACTGGACACGCAGCAGAGAGAAGAGTGGTGAGACTTTTGCACATATGTTTTTTGTGTGTTTATGGAGTACTCCAAAATCAAATAATAACATAAGAAGAATGAAGCAATGCACAGAATAAAAACAACAACAAAAAAAACAAATGTATCTACAGTTGCTCCAGCATGGGCTGACACAACCACTACTGATCAATATTCAACTGCCAATGAGGCTTCCAGCACACCAGTCTCAGATTTCCCAGCTCAACTCCAGACCCCCAAGGCCAGTAGGGGAGGAAAGAAGCACCACTTCATCCCCAAAACAGTAAGGTTATATGCTTATTTTCAATAAAGTTAAATAATTGTAATGGTATATTTACTTGCATTAGCACTGTGAGTTAGTTCATCATGTTTAAGTAAAATCTTCTGACCTCTCTGTCCCTTCTGTCTCCAAGGTGATCAAGTCTGAATTTTGCACCTCTTGCAGCAGAAGAACAAAGTTTGGTAAGATGTATCTCCGCTGCCAAGACTGTAGGATTGTGACCCATCCTGAATGTCGTGAGCGTTGTCCCTTGCCCTGTAATCCTGCAGCTGTTAACACTCCTATGAAAAACACAGAGGTACAATTTTCTTCTCATTGTTTTGTCATGCATTTCCACTCATAAGTTTCAATAACTTTTGCGTTATTGAGATAAAACCAATTTTTGTGTGTGCAGGCCACCCTGGCTGACTTTGCTCCAGTCACCTCCCCAATGATCCCAGCTTTGGTTATCTACTGCATTAAGGAGATTGAAAAAAGAGGTTTGCATGAGGTAAGAGGAGACTTTATCACCCTCGTCTCTGTGTTAATGCTCTGATCCTTTCCCTTCAGAAATTACAGTCAATTCCTTCTTTAAGTCGTTATCTCATTTGATATTCATACATTATCACAAGTGGCCAGACAACAAGTTTTTCCTTTATCTTTTTCTTGGGGGCAGGTTGGCCTGTACAGAGTCTCTGGCCAGGAGCGACTGGTGAAAGAGCTGAAGGAGAAACTGATTAGAGGAAAGACCCTACCTCCACTCAGCAAAGTAGAAGACATCAATGTAATTACAGGTGTCCTCAAAGACTTCCTCAGAAACCTTCCAGAGCCACTGCTCACCTTCCAGCTCAACAGAGCCTTCATGGAAGCAGCTGGTGAGTTTCAAACTTCCTGAGCTTAATTGTTTTTGGAATGCATTCAAGTTGAGCGATTTAACCGCCTTGTGAGTTTGGTTCTCAGCCTGGGGCCTTTCTGTGCAGAGTTTACATGTTCTCCCTGTGTCTACGTGGGTTTTCTCCAGGTATTCTGGTTTCCTCCCACTGTCCAAAGACATGCATATCTAGGTATGCATGCATAACTGGTGACTCTAAATTGACTGTAGGTCTGAGTGTGAGTGGTTGTTGGTCTCTGTCTGTCTCTGTGTGTTGGCCCTGTGATGGACTGGTGACCTGTCCAGGCTGTACCCTGCCCCTCGCCCGGAACGTTGGCTGGGATTGGCTCCAGCACCCCACAACCCGGAAACAGAGAAGCAGTAGAAGATGATAGATAGATAGATGGATGGATGGATGGATGGATTTAACACTCTTGTGGACAGAGGGAACACATACATACAGTCATAGTGAATGGTGCTTAATGTTTTTGTAGAAATCCCTGATGATGGCAACAGTCTGGCCATGATGTACCAAACCATTTGTGAGCTGCCTCAACCCAATCGTGACACACTGGCCTGCCTGATGATTCATCTGCAAAAGTAATTTTCTTAACACTACTCTTTATCCTTTTTTCCACCAGAATGAACACATTATAATCTGCAATGCATTTCAGTTTGCACAGTTAATTTAAATTTCTTCCTTAATTCTTCCCCAGTGTGTCCCAGAGTATTGATACCAAAATGGATGTGAACAACCTGGCAAGAGTCTTTGGCCCAACCATCGTGGGTCATGCTGGTCCTGACCCAGACCACATGACCATCCTGCATGACACAAACAGACAACCAAGGGTAAAGTGAATGCAAATAAAGAGAAATACAGTGCTTGTATTCAGTGTCCTTGGTCAAGAGTCTTTCCATTCACTCTGTTCACAATGTTTTTGTTCTTTGCATCAATTCTTACTAAAGATCATGATGTTTTCTCTCCAGGTGGTAGAGCGCTTGCTCAGTATTCCAGAGAGCTACTGGAGCCAGTTTGCCCATCCATATAATACACCTGTGGACAATGCCAACCAGGTTGATACTCCTGACCACAAAGGTAAATGACTGAAAGCTATAAACACAATGAAAGTATTTCAAAACAAATAGCAAGATATTAAGGCAATGTGTTTAGAAGACATCATTTTTTAGCAGTGAACAAGATATGATGAATGGATGTATACATTTTCTTTGATTCATAAGGAACAAAATTGGTCGTATTGATCTTTATCCATAGTGAGCATATTGGGACCAGTGACCACCCCAGAGCACCAGATGATGACTAAAACACCTTCCTCTAGTTCGCTCTCCCAGCGCATGATGCAGACCCTCTCCAGCACCACCATGTAAGATCATTCCCCCTCTCACTTTTTCTTCACACCAATAGAAATAAACAAGATCCACATTAGTCATATATAGTTCTAACCTTAATTCAAACCGTAAAGAATCAGATGAAGCCCACTCCCACATGAATATTGCATTCCTGCACTTTTCTATCAACATTCATTTAAAATTTTACTTGCTATTGTTTTTGCGAAATTGCAATTAATAATTATAAAATATCCTTATCTGCCCCTCCAACCTTTCTACCCTTAGATTTGGGAGCAAGAGCAAAGCAACAGCTGCCTCAAACCGTCACGGCAACTTCTTTGCTTCTCCACAACTGAAGTAACGTATGACACCCATGTTGTACTTTGGCTTTACATTCTGCAATAGCTTTAATGTACTTTTCACATAATCATGTGGGAAAACTACTATGCAATTTAGCTCATAATACATTTATTTGTGGATTTATTGTTATTTTGATTTTTTTTTTTTTTTTCCCCAAGACGCTAGCTATCCAGATTTCTTTCTTTGAAAAGACTTCTGTGCATACGTTTTTCATATCTTTGATTAGCAATTTTATCATTAACCACAACTGTGGGCGCATTTGTTACATTAACATATTTGAAGATCATTATTTCCTGTGAACGCATGTTCCTAGCTATGTAGTTATTGGTGTTTATACATCTTTGAACCTGTGGTTTTAACTGCAGCAACAGGAATGTACAAGCACATGTGGGCTATACAGCTGGATTGGACAAACAAAAGACGTTAATGTTATAGCCAGTGTTTCTGTTTTTTATTTCCTTGTCACTGTCTTGGAATCCGACACTGGTTTGATGATTTTCTTTTTTTTTTTTTTTTTTTTTTTTTTAAGTCTATTGTAGTCTATGTATTGTTGATGGTGTGGTATTACATAATCAAGGGTTATATACTTTTACAATTCAGTGATGATTAATGGGAAGAATGTTGCTTTTTGCACTGCCTAGTTTAAACTATAACTAAAAGAATTTTCTACCTGGAAATGCACACCACTAGAGGCTGCTATTGCACCACTTTTGATATGCGAACATTAACTAACTAAGATGATCTACTGTATATAATGCACACAACTACTCAGAGTTAACAACACTTACTTTTTAATCGAAACATTATAGCTTCCATAAAATATTCCTCTACCCTGAGACTATGAGTCAGTGTCTTCCCTCTCACAAAGCAGTAATGTGACTCATCTGTGTGGTCATCACAAAATAAAATCTAGAGCTGCTTTCTTATGACTGAAAACTACTTAGTATGCACAGTCACTTCTAAGTATTATCAACTATCTTTTTTTGTGCAATTACACCACTAATAAGGCAAAAGAAGTGACCCTTGTTTCTGAGGCCATGTTCTTTCTCTCTGCTACTCATTGTCACACTTGGATACTCTAGATTTTACCTGATGACAAAGTATGTTATTTTTGGGGAAAGAAATTCAGAATATAATCTCACTATACCAAAATCTACCTGTGCTCTTCTTACCAGTAACAAATGTGCATATTTTGTTGTGACTGCTTTGTTTTAAAATGGATTTTTATATTTTCATATACATTCATCCATTGTGTTTTTTAAAAGACATGTTGTCTAACTGATGTTATCTTGACTTTCAAAATCTGGTGGATTGAATTACAACGTTCATTCCATTGTTTTAGCTCAATTATGATTACAAGTTCAGAGTGGAGCTAAAAATAAAACATCAGAAGACTGGTTCCTTTGTCTTGGTTGCTGTTGTTCATGCATGAGATGGACATATGGGGCGAGGGAAATCTTAAATGAGGCTTTAGAGCATGTGAAGCGAACACACTGGATGTGTGGGCTTTGTTAGCAGTGATTCAACTTAAGAAACCTTACACCTGGCTATGGATTAGCATCATCCTATTAACTGAGAGTATGCTCATACTGTATTCATGTAGCCTAAAACATTCATTCATGTTTAACACTCATCTTCATTTCCTGGGTCTAAATTGAATGTTGGCCATTATTATTCAAGATCTTCTGTGAAAGAGCAAAAGCACAATGCCAGTTATTCCAAAGCCGACATGGCACTGAATGATAATGCAATTTGGCTCATTGTTCCAATAGTCATTACAGCTATTTCCATAATCTATTGGGCTGAGTGGGTAGGCGATGAGGTCCAACATTATTATGAATTAAAGCAGGGATCATTTATGCATCTTATAGTTATTCCATTAACAGCTACTGTGCAGAGAGCTAAACTCGGGCTGAACCCACTGACATACATTTTATATGGCCTTATTCAATACAGCGTTTCAACACACAAGGCCCTTTGAGATCCAATCTCAACTGTTTGGGGGAGAAAGGGAAAATAGGGTGTGCAGAGTTCATCCAAATTAGTTCTCACTTCTTTTCCTACAAACAGCCGTGAGTGATCACAGAGAAGACCCTCTGAAAATGTTTGAATTTCAAATCAACATTAATAGTTCATTAGCCTGGAATGAGGTCTCCTGTGTGTCGATCTGTCCTCGCATCAGGGGATTGTGTGTTTATGCTGCATCGTGCAGCATACGCTTGACGGCTACAGACATCAAACAGCTGGCTGTGTACAGTGTGTCTCTGTAGCTCCATATTCCAGCATGCCCCAGTGTGCAGTGATACAGCTCCACTCTGCTGTGGGACCAATGAGGGCCAAATGAGTAACTATTCCAATTAAGAGCTCTTAAATAAATTACAACGTAAGCTGGTAAACACACAACAACAACAGCACAATTTAATTCCTCTATTTATACAGTGAACTGCAAGCAGTGATTCCAAAGAAAACAACAGCACTATTACCACCTCTAGTAGCAGAATACAATCAATACATAATTCAATTCATAAGGTTTAGTTATTGCCGGTATTGGCTGATTGAGAATGCAGTCTATACGTGTCAAGCTCTTGCAGTGCAGAATGTAATGGCTGTCTGCAGTGTTGCCTTGTTGAGGTTAGAGCCAATAATGGCAGCACCTCAGAGATGTCAGCTCAATAGCTGCCAGTCAAATCCACCCATCTGATCACATATGTAATCAATATGGTTGTTAAGACAAGAAGCCGTGCTAACCACTAAATGAATGGTTTTTGCATGCTCTTGTTTCACTACTACTTGTCTATGTACATTTTATTACATAAAGCAATTACTTATGCATATTTTGTAGTTGCCTGAGGGACTTTTTACTTCGTAGAATCTGCTCATGAATTTGTGAGATTTACTGCTGGACACTGGAGGTTTGCTTTTGAAATCACAAAAAAATTAGGCCAAGGGAAAAGGAGCACTCGGCGAGGTTTTAGAAACAAAAGCATAATGCTGAAAATTTACAAACATTCTGCTTCCTTAGCAGGCTAAGCATGTGCTTGAAAAGTGGCCCTCCAGATTTGTTTCTGACACCGTTTTCAGTGAATTATGTGACAGATTGTGTGATCAATATGCTTTCCATTTGGTGAATTAAACATACAACACTGAAATACCAAACTATGTTCTGCCTTTAAAACCCTGAAAAACAAGAGTCATTGTTCATCCACACCTACCAGCAAGTTTCTTTTTCTTTTTCTTTTTTAGTCTTGGCTATTAATGCTCTTACTCTCTCACCCTCTCTTTTTTGGCTTCATCCCTCCATCTTTCTTTTTTTCCCTCTCTCTCCCTCCTTTGAATTGAACCACCGTCTTAGCCGGCTACCATGTGTGGTCGATACCTTGTTACCACAGAGAAATCAATTATCTCGACCAAGCAGCAGGGGAAAGAGGCAATAATGAAAGAATGCTCCTCCTTCCCAGACGATGGCTATGGTCATTAAATATGAATTTATCATTGGCTGAGGAGATTTATGGAGCGAGATGGGGGCCTGGGTTCACACTCTTTTAACAGCATAAGTTCAAAGCCTGAGCACTAAACGGGGAACAGGTTGTCAGGCTGATGATGTTATATTTTCCAGGCTTAAGTAGCAACGTATTATATTACTGTCACATTCACTGTCATATGGCTGCAACTGAAACAACGTGACGTCCTCTAAAAATACCCACATGACATGTTCAGATGACACAACTTTCAACCATTCGACTGCCTTCTGAGGGGGGAATGAAATACTTAAACTTTTAGCATGTGTGAGTTTTACTGAATGATAGGTGCATTAGGTGCCACCAAATTTCTGGGCAGTGAAAGCTCTCGACGGTTTGAGCGCCACTCACTGGTGACAACGGTGATGGCTGACAGGTAGGTGGGTGTAACTCACATACCTGGTCTGTAATGAGACGTTCTGATGACTTGTATGACAGGTGCTGCTTGGAGTCCGGGAAAAAAAAACCAGGACATTACTATCGCCACAACTGGGGAATAAGAAAAGTGCAAATAAGAGAGAGCGAGAGAAAGATGGAAGGAGGAAGTTTTAGCAGAGGAGGGAAGATGTGTAATTTTCAGCTTGCTCTTAAGGCAGCAATAAATTTCATTTTAATGGTGCAGCACAAGCAGTAGCAGGCACTCAGCAGTCTGTTGTGTTTGATGCCAAATTGTGCAGAATAAACAGATTTGCTGTGCATCTGGTCCAAACACACACTTTTTCTCTGTCTCTCGCTCCCTCTAACGTATCTCACTTGCTATATGTCCTTTTCCACCCTCCCCCAGTACATAAGAGACAAAAATCTGACAAAGTGTTGCTACCTCACCTAGTCCTTAACCACTGATGCTAAGCACTTGCCTCCGTGAAGTCCAATCATACCCTAACCCCGCTTGCCTTTAATTGAACCAGGGAAGACCTGACAGGCTTCGGCATTCAGAATGAGCTGAAATGGCATTAGGCAAAAAAATGTCAGGCTGTCAAGGATCTCAAAGTAGCAGCTGGAGAAACTATTTAATAGTGCTTTGAATTAAAGCACATTAAATTGCCTTTGTGTAGGAAATGTGCAATAAACTTGCCTTGCCTTTAAATACACACACTTCAAGGCAAAAAAAAAAAAAAAATAGCGTGAAAATCCTCTAAGCTTGGTCAGTGTCAGAGGAAATCTATAGCTAATAGAGTCTACAGCCATGGTGGTGGCTCTGAAACCTACAGATGTACAATTCATCAAAAATATGATCAAAATGGCAAAATGGCCAACTGCAATATCCAAATCACAGGAGTTGTTCCCTTTTGAGTAAAAGCAAAATGTGATGCACCCTGCTGTGCATTGTTAGCACAATAGGCATTGTGGTGCTACAGAGGCACTATAAATCATTTTCCTTCAGATGGAAGCGGTAAGCCTTGTTTGCTGCAAGGCCAAAACCTGCAGCATCATACTTTTTTTTTTTAAATAAAAACAAAATTCAAAAACTATCTTTCCAATGTCAATATACAAAAATTGCTATATCTTCCAAAACTTTTTTTCTTGTCATGTTGTGCAGCAAAGATGTGTGTAGGCACAGCTGTGTTTTGAGCTAAGGGCTAATGAAAGCACACTAACAAATACAAATCCAACATACTGATGTTAAGCAGCTGTAATGTTTACAGTGCTCTTCATGCTGTCATGGTAACCTTTGCAGGATTACTGAAACTCCTGACCTGTAACTGGTATCAGTGGAAGAGACACTAAAACTGTCTTTCATCCTCTGGGAAAACTGACAGTCAGTCGAGAATTCAATGGAAATGCCTTTTGTCTGAATAATAGTCTAGTTTTGTCCTCTTTTCACACACAAACAATGAAATAAAAAGAAAAGAATAAACTATAACAACATTGAAACAAAAAGCTGACTTTCAAATTCATGGATATCCATTTCACAGTTACTGGGGATTTCAGTATTGACCGAAGTGGTGGGTGGACAGACAGACCAACAGACCAGAGCCTCACCATGAGCACGACTAAATGCAACTCCTCAAAGAATAAACGTCTCAAAGAGTCGCCATCGACCTTGCTGCACTATAGTGTCGGTATTCATGGATGCATCCACATGCACATTGACAGCTGTCATTGTTTCCATGATTTATGTATTGTTTTTAGAACGAGAGTTCCGCTGAGACACACGCACGCACACACACACACACAGTAAAATATGTGAATGCAGCTGGGTGTTTGTGTCTCCCTGCATGAGTGCATCTGAATTCATGTAATTGAATGTGAATGTGTGTGCACAGGTGCATGATATGGAGGACTGTGAGAGGCTCTGTGCATGAATGACCGAGTGTTTCCTCGTGAATCTGTGCAGTGGCCATGTGTGCAGGTATGTGTGTGCCTCTGCCCCTGAGCTTGGGATTGTTTTTTCAGCATGAATGGATACAACTGTAAGTACTGCGTGAGTGTATACAATATACTCATCGCTTCTAAATCACACACCATAAGTCTCATCTCAGAAAATTTTGTAGCCTATTTTCAGGAGCTAATTTTGTTCAGTATCACTACACCACTGGCTTTATTCATTCGTTTTGACAATTTAGCTCAGCAGCACTGGTGAAGCCTTATCAAGTCATCTGATGTTAATAATTTGACCCTTTCTGCATCAAACAAGCAACAGGCACACTTAAACAAGCTTTATCTCAACCTGCAGCCATACACAAATGAAAACACCTCAGGGAACTCATCATTGGTAGAATTTTACACCTGCTTTTAAAACATTTTCTTATATGCAAGCTGCCACTGAAATGTCCATAAGCACATTTTTCCCAGAACATTGTTTTCACAGCAGAGGCTGCAATTTCCCCATCAGCCAGTAGAATGCACTGTTGCACCCTGAAAGCCACCTCGTCGTCTCGAGACAGCTATTCCGCAGCTGAACACACCCATTAATTTCACCCATCTCCACAACTCTATCACATACGGTTCCCCTGTGGTTGTTAGAATATAGGAGCGGTACAGTACTGTCACTATTTGTATCATTTGCACTGCTGAAGCTTTAATTTGAACTGATAAAGTTTTGCTGTGACTGAGGCAACGTGCTCAGGTGTCAGGTATTAACATCTTTTTCTGGATTTCACCCTCTAGGGAAAAAAATGTAACAGTGTGGCTGGGAGTTCATACATAAATGTAAGATGAACAGGAACCAATATTATCACACATATAATTCACATGTTCCTGGTTTTATCTCAACTATAAGCTTGACAGCTGCTTCCATATGATTCCTTTCTCTCTCTCTCATCACATCATTTAATCAGAATCAATCATTTCTCCCTTTAATCACAGCCTACATGTATTAGTTGATAGCTGTCAAAAAGCGTTCTGTTGTTAATGTGCTCTCTGAATTCATGTTCTCACAGAAAATACTGAAAAATGAGTGATAAATGTTGACCAGGCTCTGAATGCACTGTGCTTTCTAACACTCAATATTTTATGAAACATATGTACAGTATATATGTTTCACATTTTTAGATTCAGCTCACTTGCTCTCATCCCTTTGTGTGAAGTTCATTTGTATTCAAATGTTCTTCCAGGGTTATCACTGGAACGGTCGGCAGCGATGCTTCATAGCAATGTTATACAGCTAAATTATTTTCATGTTTGTGTGTTTAACAGCGTTTATGAGATTAATGTTGTTTCTGCTTTGGGACTGTGCCTGTATTTTCGTGCACGATGACTTGTGAGACTCCACCTTCAGCTTCTGTCAATTGTGTACCCTAACACTGAATTTGAGACATAATGACCAAAGCTTCTCTGAGATTCACCTTTTTGCATAGCCTGGAGAAGCCTGTGTGTTCAAATGAAAATCGTTTCCATTCAGGAAGCGACATTCAACCTGCCAATTATACCACTGACTCACATGGGCAAACACCTGTTGCTTTTCAGTTTGCAATCAAGGCTGAAGGAGTACATGAGTCCAAAGCGAACCATTCATTTCAGTGCAGTCCAGTTTTTTGGAGGGTATATGAATGCAATGCTCATGAGTCCATACCTTTTCTACAGTCGCACGGGGGGAGGCATGGGTTGAAATAGCTGCTGCATCGTACCAGGGCTGGATTCATCACACTACGACGCTTCCACTGCTGCTTGGTCAAAGACGGTGTCGCCTGATGTCAGAGAGGAGCTGTAGTCAACAAAAATAACAGATAGAAAGGTTTTTTCTATTTGTAGAACTCTACGAATGGTGGAAATAATAACAAGCCAATGACATGATGAATATCCTGACACTAGTTTGCCCTCAATTTTCCTGTTTGACTTTTCTTCATAGTGACAGAGTAAATGTGGACTTTGTTTGGATGATGCTGGGATGAGGAAGCATTGTCTCGGGACAAGTCCACACAGATAAAAGAACCAAATGACAATGAGCTTGTCTTTCCACCTGCCACTAGTAGGAAATAAACATACAGGAGGAGCATTAAGTCTGCCAAAACATATATGATCTGACCTGGATGTAAAAAACATACAACAAACAAGTTTACATTTGGAATTCAATGCACATTGTAGCTGGCTAAAGTACAAACTATATTCAATTGTTCCGTCACAACATTGATAAAAGCCTCAGACAAAATAAAAATGCTTTGAAACGCTGAATCAATTCACCACAAAACCTGACTGAGTTTGTTGGACTTTAATAAAGTGGGTTTGTTTTCACTCTGATAAAATCACAAATCTAGGAGGCCTTGTAAATGCATACTTGAAGAGCTGTTTAAGAGTAATATGAAAGGTAGCTACATCAGACAGATCCAATTAGTAGTTTTTCTATACATTGAAGGGTTAATGATTAAATTGTAGCACTCTGGGGAAAAAAAAAAAAAAAAAAAAAAAAAACATCAAAGGGCCATTTCCTTTTTACTCAACTTCCCTCATTTGTAACATATGTTTCATCATATCAGATAGTGTTGAGATTAAACTTGAGCCAGGCTCAAATTCTCATGGTAGATCATCATGGAAGAAGTGTATGAGCTTTATGACAACAGAACTGCACATAAACCTCAAGAATCGGAGAAAAAAACATCTACAGGTAAGAGCAAGTTCAAAGATAAAAAATTATGTTTTTTTTTTTTTTTTACTCTTCAAAAATTACATATTTCTTGTGTTTGTGTGTGTCTGTAAAAGTAATCTTGGTGCCACAGTATTTTATTAAATTTGCAGGAAATACAACTTTTGTTGATTTTATAGGCAATTTGTTTTATTAAATCAAAAATCTAAATCTGCTGCCTCATTTTGAGATAGATGTCGGCCCTTCGTTTCGTTTTATAGCCAACAGCCACGGTTCCTGAGATCCAAATCATTAACAAACTGGTGAAAAGCTAGTTCTGCTTGTTCTTTCTTTGAATTGCAACATAAACATATAACAACACAACATAAGTTGTGTTTGTTACCGGTGAATTCATGCCCGCCGCTGTTTTCGAATTGGAAATTGGAAATTGGAAGGACAATAATTTTTGAACAGATTTTGAAATAGGCTGTTTAGATAGCAGTTTAATTACCTTGGATTAACAGAGGGATTTGTATGTGTGACACCCACAGAGAGAAGACTATTCAGAATTGGGATGATAACTCTCGGAGTGTTGTGTTTCATACAGGCCAGTCTTAATGTCTCACTCCGCTATGCCTGTAAGTTGTACACTTCAAGTGTTGTATGTTTCACAACATGCACTGTAGCACACTGGCAGCTTATGGTGTAATACTATAACACGAAACTTCTTTTCTTTTTCCAGTGTATTCTAAAGAAGATCCACAACAGCTTCCTTTCAATTCAGCTTTTATAGCAGAGTTGAATGAAACTGACCAGTGTCAACAGTGTACAACACAGACATGCATTTGCTACACAAACTTTCTGCATACACTGCTGAGTGAATATCAAACCATTAAAACAGAGAGAGACTTCTTAGCCAGCAAACTGTCTGAAATCAATCCTGAATACATCGACCCCCCATACAGTGGGTATGGGGGGTTCGATGAGTTTTCTGGTTTCTAAAGAATATCAAGTTGAAGTTGAGTGGAGACCACCTTGATACCAGGTCATGCAACAGCCATTTTTCCACTGTTGAGATTGTCTGTTTAATGTCTGATTAGCTCAGAAAGGACATTATGTGAAGTGCCATCATCAGCATGGCCTGCTTGCTGCTGAAAATCAGGAGAAATTAAGTATTTTTACATTGTGAACTGCTTCATATATTAAATCTATTTTGAGGAAATGTCTAATTCTAATGTCTATGTGTATTACGTATATTTCACATCATCTAGTAGAGCTCATGCATTGCATATCAGTTAATTTTTTTTGTCTCTGTATATATATGTGTGTGTTTGGTGATGTCGTGAAGCAGCGTGAAATTATGGGATTTGTTTTCAACATGCCCTTTACGTTCTGTTCTCACTTTAAAAAACTATTTCTGATTAAACCTGGTAAACACACGAAACATTTTCATGGAAACCAGCTCATGCTGACACTGCTGGCCAGACAATCTTCTTTTGACCAAAATGTACATACTGTATAATAATGACCAAGGAAAGCAATCAAATAAAACTTTTGGTTTATAACTAGATTAAACTTCCTGGAGGAAACTATCATCAAACGTTTTCTCTGAGGTAAAAAATGTACTTTTCTATCAGATGTGTTTTTTGGACGTGGGAGTAAATGTCTTGAAATCCAGTAAAGTATTATTAGAATCACTGTTTCTAAGCTAAAAATAGAAATGTGTCAAAGGAACAATTGGGCCAGTTCACTTGAGGGGAAAACATGACTGGTCATACTGGGTGTGACTCATCATCATCAACATTAATGATCTTTATGGTAATGCTTCGGTTAATGGTGAATGCTCACTCTTACCTCACATTCCAAAATAACCAAATATCACACCATACATTTAAGAGCTCATTGTGTACTCTTGTGACTGCTTGCCAGGAATTTGGGAGGATTTCTTTTTTCTTTTTTTTTCTGACTGTGATGTACAAAGGTAATATGGGTAATGTTGGACAAATGAAACAGTACACACAATAATCTTATAGTTAGCCCTACATAAACTACACTATGTGCTAAATTAATGATGATTCAGGTGCCTGCTAATAGTGGAAATTCATGCACTGACAAATAGAAAAACAGGAAGACAGACCGGGGAGCAGCACTTCCTTTTTCTAAAGAAGAACAGGGCCACTAGGGTGTATGGTGAAATCCTTTGGAAAAATTATCTGACGGAGACAGCAGAACACCCAAATTCAGCAAGAAGCTGAAAATTCAGGACTCGTCTGGTGAAGATGAATTCTGTGTTGTGTGGCTGGGGAGCTACTCTAGGTGAAGGGGGGTCTGAGTCTAGTGCTGGTCCTGTAAAGCCTGGACACACAAGGACTGCACAGAAAGAAGTGACTTATACACTTGCCACAACTGTGACCGACAACGACTCCATCATGCTGGATGCTGGTTATAACTGTATTCTTTACTTTGTCAGGGAGACACAAAAAAACAAAACTGATGAAATTGTGTACAATTAATCATGAAACCACCATGTTTTCTCATATCATCAACTGAAAACGATCGGTTGACGAATATTTTGCGCATCTTCTGAATCAATCATCAGTAAGGATTTGGGTGATTTAGCCCAACAAAAGTGATTTTTGGCACACCTGAGTGAACGTGTGGTGTTTAATTGTTACAGATTTCAATGCTATATTTAATTGAGCTGAGTGGTTTTGGTTAGGCTATTCGCTATCCGTTTACCCGTGGTGTAGTTGTACATTTTCACTAAACAAATAAATATGAATGTTGAATTTTATGCATTTAAAAAACAATGTGCCACTTAAATAGTTTGGGACAAGGCTGAAAGCTGCCAAGCTAAATTGCTGTCTGCTAATTTGAAATACAAATCATCACCAATTTTTCAACTCACACAAAGACCTGCACATAAAGACATTTCTGCTCCTTCTGTTAACACATCACACATTTTCTGGGCAGCAAAGTCTTCAAGCTAAAATAAGAGAGAATAAAACTGTTCTTCCTTTAAACTGTGAATGCAGCTTTTGTACATGTGTGAGACAGAGACAAACAGACAACTTTGGGATGATTGGCAAGCAGCTGGGAAAGAGGATAAGGTAAAATTGGATATAATATCACAATAAAACAGGTGTCAGCCACAATGGCTAATTAAAACAAAACCAGCAGTGTCAATGAGAAATGATGTGTGAATGTCCTGCGGCTTGCATTTCTGTCAGTTTACCCTCGACAAACCAATCAGCAAAAAAAAGACTCCGTCTATGAACTCTCTCAACATCACAAAGTTATTTGGCTCTAAAAAAAAGTACCACATTAAAACATCCAGATTTCCGATGATTCTACCGCTAGCACCACATAAAATCACAAACCTCAGACTGGCAACATGAAACCTACTCATTCATATTCATGAATAAAGCTTGGACAACGACAACACAGAACATGCTGAATAACTGAGCAGAATCCTTTTTTGACATGAAAGCTCCTCTGCACTGCACTCACTGAGTGCCAGTTCCCCTGTGATGCAGTGTGTCTTTCATATAAACAGAAAATGGCGAAGGCTCATTTCATAATTCAAATGAAGTAAATATGGAAGGGCCGCCAACAGAATGTATAGATTCTTTGTGTATGCAAAGGGCTATTTTTGGACCATACGTGGTCCACAGACCCCACCATGGATAACACCCCCACCGCAGAGAAGGAAAAGAGAGAAAAAGAGAAGGCCCAACAGATACATCAGTCCATGAGATTGTTTTACATTGTGCTTTAGACATGGACACCATGTGAAAGCTGTAAGACTTACAGTGAGCACACTACGTGTTTGCTGACCCACAGAGCTAACTTAATTCTTCAACAGGCAGTTAAACCCTCAAAAAACATTTTGGCTGAGCTTCGTCTTGTTTCACATCTCTCAGCTTTGGCAATGACTCACATGACAATATGTCCGTGGTAATAAAATGATCGTCCTTAAAGTGACAAGTGCTCTGACATAATGTATGTCTTTCAATGTAAAACTCAGACTCAAACACATAACAAAAAATGTTTGTTTCAACTTCAACAGCATTTATTCAGTTCTTTTGTAATGCTGCAGTCACACCAGTTGCACAGAATGAAGACTTAGTTTACCAGCAATGGATGCTAGTTGGAAATCTCATCCCACTTTCACCTGCACATCATGTCGCAGGATAAAAAAATCTGGCAGGAACAAGGTGGTTGCAGTTTTCTGAGCCAGGTGCTGCCGTTGCTGTCGACTGGAAAATACCTCTGTTATGACAGAGCTTTGTCCTGACTGGCTTAAGGCCTCACTGATACACATGAGCTGTTCTATGTTCTTATTAAAGAACTTCAGATCCATTGTTGCCTCTGGTTGTTTCTTCCAAAGAAGATTTATTCTTTTCCTTCTATCAGCTCATTTTCTACATATAGACACCAACACAATAGTTTTCAACTCCAGCAACAAAGTTGAGCTGAGGGGTTTGTTATTGTGAAGGAAGTAATGCCCTTGTGGGTCATTTTTTATTAACATGCCTTTGTTTGCCCTCTTGGCAACATGGTGGCTCTTAATTTTTTTCTTGACAGTATTGTCAGCTCTTCATTTCTCAATATAAAAAGAAAAACACCTAGAAAAAACTTCTGCAGGTATTCCATGCATCACTTTTACTGGCATACACCTTAATCCCTGACTCTGAATGTTATCCAAAAAATTACTCATTTGACCCCCTGCTTGTGAAAAAAAGATGTTAACTAGCGTCTTGGTAATGTTTAGCCGAGTTCACAGTGTATGTAGGCTCTGCACGTGTTCCACTTAACTGCAGTCTTTTTATACTCCACCAGCATTTGACATTGACCATCAAGTCAGTGTAAGTTGGCCAAAAACAAACTCAGATAGATTAAGTTGGTGCAGTTGTAACATTGGAGAGCAATGCCTCATTATGAATAATTGTGCGACCGTCCATTTCCACATCACTCCATTTCCCGAAATGTATTCCAGGTGGGAAGAAAAAGGAAGTCACTGGGAGCTGCTTATAATGTGCAATATATGCAACATGCAGCTGATACTGAGAAGTTTCTACTCTGAGCTGTTGTTCAACCAGCGCTGCAAGAGCTCTGGGTAATGGCACCATTATTATCACGTTACCATGGTGTTAAAAGCCACTTTGCAAGTTGTCCTGCAGCAATTTGTGTGTATATCTGTTGTGTCAAAAAGGCTCTGATTCACACAGCCTCTCCAGCATGGGCAAAATAAATTTGTAATTTCAGCTTTCAACTAACACTGTTTAAAAAGTGTGTGTGTCATGAGTGAGGATTCTGAGTAGTCAGTCAACTTTGATTTATACTGTTTAGCTGATGTGAGATTTAGAGATGTGATTTACTATGTAAAAATGACATTATTAAAGATGTTTCTTTTTCCATAAAAAAACAAAGTCACTGTAATACTGTTTTATAGGTTAAATTCCAAAGGTGCTGCATACTGTGAGGAAAATCACATCTAAAATAAACTTCAAACATTAAAAAAAGAGGAGATTGAATATTATTATTAATCATCATCTTTAATGATCTTAGTGCGTCCAAAGTGCCAGTGTGTGAAAGCTTAATATGGGAAATGTATTTGAAAACAATTGCACATCCAGTATATAGCAATCGGTACAAACCCATGTACATGACTTTCCTGCAAAAACTGCATTACCCATCACAACCTGGGCCGGCCGCCTGGAGGAAACAGAGCTGAACAGGTGATGCTTGAATATCTTCTTACAGAGTATCACTGTATCAGATAATGTAGCTAAAATCACAATGTACCTGAATTATTTTTCAGTATTCATACAAGACAGCGACACCACAAGCACAATCTAATCATCGCTTTTTTGGGGACACCCAAAGTTTCCACATGTAGCATTCCCACAAAACAATAGTGTTTTCTGAGCCTAGGTGAAATAATCATTAGGGGCAGTGAAATTTGGACATAACGGTGAGAAGGATGGTTTCTACTAAAGAGTTTTTGAACAGAATTGGATGGTTTGCAATCGAAATTTCACTAAGCCAGACTGAGACCCACACTTGTCAGCAGGGTGAGACACAAGAGCTGTGCCTAAGTATAAACAGAGGCCATGACAGATTTGAGACTATGCTCCTGTGCAAACACAGCGGGCTGACTATTAGCCCCTGCCATGCTGTCCAAGTCCCTCAGAGGGCAGAGAGAGCGCCTGCAGATGGTCAAGCATTCTGAAATGACGCATGACAGTCCTAATTTAAATACTGATAACAGGATTATGCATATCCTTGTGTGCTCAGTGCATGCACATGCAAACACAGAGCCACATGTGTGCTGTATAAACAAGTAAGACTCTATTGCATATTTAAGACATTAAATGCCACATCAAACACACACAGTGAGGTGCATGGGGCCGGAGTCTGGTGATCACACCTACATGTCAGTTATCTTAACATGAAAACATGAACTATTCAATGTACTGAGTGATTGGGATTTATTTCAGTGTTAACTTCCCCCTCCCTGAAAGTGATTGTCTCTGATTGTTAACTAAAATCTCAAGTTCCACTCTGCGATAGAAGACCATCGCAGCCCCTTCTCATCAGCCACCTACCCTGATCATCAGTCAGTGGCTTAGGGTGAGGACTTTGTGATTCTGTGTGCAGCTTTAAACTCAAGTTCAGGGTTAGGTTTAGAGTAAAACAGCAGGGGCTGACCAACTGATCAACAGACTGACTGATGGAGTCACACCATTGGGCACGAGTCATACTTCTTGGCTCAGTTTCCTCAAAGTGGTGGTATTGTATCTGGTGTGCAACTTCTCCATTCCGCATAGATATTAGGTTTCTATAGCTGACTTACGTATGAGTCGAAGTAAAACAGCTGAGAAAAAGGGCCTCACATTATATGTTTCTGTCCTTTAGAAAGAACTCCACCCAATCAGCAGACAGATCCTCAAACTGCATTTTGGAGGATGGAGATCATTAAAAATTCAAACAACAGTTTGATGCTAAACAGCAGGTAAGTCTGATGGGAGGGTGGAAGCAGCCAGCTTTGGGTTTTTAGGTTTTTTTCTTCTTCTTCTTTTTTTTTTTTTAAATCAAAACACATGCAATAATAGCCTTCCAAGGGAGAGAGCACAGCACTCAAGCAGAATTCTGTCAGGATTTAATTAAAAATGAGGACAAACTGTTTTGAAATAAAAGTTTGAATGCTTTTCTGTAACCTAGTCATTTAAAAAAAAAAATAAAAAAAAATAAAAAATATATATATATATATATATATATATATATATATTAAGGAAATATATGCTCAGACTTTATCTGCTATGAAAGCATTTTAACTTCCTCTAAATGTCAGAAAGCTTAAGTGAAACTGTAGATGGACCATTTATGGCCTTGGCCTGCCTCTGACGCATGTGTAATTGCAAGCTGTAGACAGTGCAGAGTATGTCACGTGGGGCTTAATGAACAAAATGAGCTCTCTCTGTAGAATAAAAGTACAGCAGGCTAGGTCAGAGTTCAACACCAGCCCTTCAGCTGCTAATTGGCTGAGCTTGTGATCTCTCCCAGAAGGTCCCTTCAGCAGAGCCTTCAACATCCTGCTTTTAGATCTCTTTCTGCGACAGCTTAGAGCCAACAACTGACCCCCGTCTATTTTATGACTAGTCAAACCTGAGCTTTAACCAGAACACATCTTCCTACCTCATATATTTATAAGCTAACTAATATCTATTGTCGAGGCCATGGATGTCATTTAACAAAGACTGTAAATTCCCCAGTGAACTTTCTTCATGCTCTTCTCTGTGTAATTACTTTGCAAGAGTGAAAGCTTAAATGAAACTTGTTTGATCTTTGCCCTTGCCTACACAGCTGCAGAAAAACCTTCAGAAAAATATGTTGGCGAGCCCATAGTTATAGCTTAATCTTGGCTTGTGTTGGGCTCCTTTATGTCTTCACTGAACACCAGGAGCTGAAAAGAAGTGCAGCGCTAATCCTTCCTCAGTCAGACTGCAGGGACAAGCTGGAGATAAGATGGGGCTACAGATAAGGCTGGAGACCCCCGCAGCAGAACCATAAACTGCAAAAGGGGCGAGATCCTTGAACCTGATACAAAATGAAAGGAGGCGGCTGTGAAGATCTGGGGCCAAATCTCCCAGAAATGAATTATGGCAACACCCCCAACAGTGGTGCCATTTACAGCACCTGATGACACTGCACGCCATTCTGGATACCAGAGCGTGCTGTGGTGCAGGTTTTATGTCAACAGACAGGGTCAACCAGAGTTCTGCATGGAGAAATCAAGGTCGCAGGAACATGAATGAATAAAGAAAATTGCATCATTCTCAGTTCTTTTAGTGCCACAACTTATTTCTTTGTCCACGCTGCTCCAGAGCATATGAGGCAGGGTCAGATGTTGTTGACAAGTTGGAAGAACCCCGATTATTGAATGACATACCCTGAAAATCCCCAGTAGTGGAAGAAAGTTGTGTACCAGAGCAGTATCTTTACACTTTATATCACACACGTCAACACAAAAATCTCCCCAATCCAGCTCTCATGGTGCACTGAACGGCAAACCATCATTGAATCTGACATCTTATTGTAACCCTGCTGTGTTTGGTAATAACCTGCCAGGGTGCCGGGTTTGATATTAGGTCTTTATTTTATAACCATGAATGTTCACACTTGCCTTGTTACGCGCCCTTCTCAAAAGTAGCTACCTGCTCTGACTTTTCAGGCGGCTTGCGTGTACTTGCAGCAGTGTTCCTACAGGTCCCACAGGGGCTTATTAGAGCGAATGGTAGGGCTTCTCACAGCCTCAGCACACGCTTGCCGGTTCCCCTCACAACAGCCAGCGGAGAGAGGTTCGCAATTATCAGGCTCACATCAGCCAGACTTCAGACACATCCTCACTGCAGTGGCTATGCAGCATGGAGCAGAAAGGTCACTGGCTCGGCGGAAATTCTGTTTTCAGAGATTTTAATCACAAAGTGGGTAATATTATCCACATTCATGGTCCTAATCCTTTTACTGTGTGTGGCTCAATGAAGACAAATCAACCTGTCTGCATCTTCTTAATTTATATAACTGAAGGAAAAACACGTGGATGGCATTACTGGCATGCTTACATGTGGAAAAGATCATTTGGTTTTCTGAACGTGTAAATCTTCATATTATGTGCAACAAGTTCTGAGCTAGCAAAGCGTTAGACGTGATGTGTAGTCAGATAAGTTAGCCTCTGTTCTGCAGACAAATTTGATCATTTCTGCATGTTTGAATTTCTGTCACACTCAAATGACAGATTACAGCTGAATTACATCATTCTGTTGCATTGATGAAGACTGATCTGTTGGACCTTTTGAGTCTGGATCTGCGTGTAATTTATCATTATGGCTAAAATACAGTTTTATAAGAGAGGCAAACATGTTGACATCACAAGATCAGCAGTATGAAATAAGGGATTATATTGAACACAAAGTTATGCCCTTTGTGATGTAATAAGTTCTCAAATAGATGCTTGTTTATTTTTGCCCTTTTTGGACAATACCTCAGGTGCCATTTTCAAGAGGTGCCTTTACTACTTCACAAGAGAGAAGGAATTAACCTTTTGCTGATGTAATTGTACTTACACTTTGATACATAGCAATACAATCAGATAAAATGAGAATGACGTTTCTTCTTTTGCCTAATAACTTACTACTGTGGGAGTGAAAACAGTGGCATGCATGTTCTTAAGTAGTGTCTCAGCACAATTTTGTAATCTCAATCGTTTGCATTCAGAAGATGCCAGGAATATAGGAGCGATGACTGCTGCATGCTAAAATCAGCCTGTTTCATTTGGCACTTTTTATGCAAAGCTGTAATTGCCGGCAATATTTTCTCTGACAACTCTCCCTTATCTCTTCTTTAAGTCTGGAAGAGGCTGGCATCATTGGAAATGCAGATCATGGGCATTTTGACAGGAAACTGAGGTAGCGGTGAAAATTTCCCTTGTCTAGATAATGGGGTTTAAATAGGATATTCACTTGTGTGCATTCTGGTTAATTGGACATCAAACACTGCATGTACGTGAGAGATTAGACTTCTGAGGATATGTCAAAATAGAGGAGACTACCATATTTGCTCTCTATCAGATACTTTGTTCTAAATCTGTATTATTGGACAAGAAAAGCTTCTAATTCAATTTCTCTCTTTAAATTACTAGGGGAGGATTAAAAAGAACTCCTGAGAGATGTGGCAGGATTATGCTACAGCACTTTCCTGTTGGTGGGTTTTTACTTGTCTTAGGAGTGGGCCATGGTAATAGAGCTTACAATGGATAGAAGCTAACAACCATTCGATGTGTAGCTTTTGAGATTTTAATTTCTACACTGGCATGTAATACAAGCTCTTAAATTGAACACTTTTTTTTTTTTTTTTTTTTTTAACAAGTAGTAGGAGTTTTATTAATTGTTCATCAATAAATTATGGTATTTAAATCCATCAGATTGGATCCAAGTATTGCTTAACTTACAATGGACCTGATGGTTGAGTAAGATGAAAATTGATAGATGATTTGAATTAGAAAATTATACTATTGTAACAGATAAAATAATATACTGAATACTAAGGCCTGCGACCAGACCTCGGATAAGCGGATGAAGACGGATGGATGGATGAATACTACGGCTAAGTTTGACAGCTACTGGATGATCCAGATTGTGCAAACCTAAGCAGCAGGTAATTTTTTTTGGCTTCTACAAAACTATCTGTAGAGATAATAGATCAATTTCATGACGGTTCATCCTTTTACCTGAAAAACTAATTAGCCTCGTCCATATATTGTGTTTAGTGAACTATAATATATATATATATATATATATATATAATAACATACTATAACACACTGAACCAATCTATTAAACTCAAAACTACACTTTCCGTGAAAATAACTAATATTATACACGCAAAACATCAGCATGTCAATAATACTGAAAATATGCCAACAAGCTGATGATAGGATCCTAAATACGACTGTGCATAGGTGAAAACATCTCACAGCTATTAGCATCGCTGTATGGAAATACATACATACATCTACACACATGCATTGAAATTACATGTATGAATATTTGTTCAACCAGGCATACATAGACAGTGGATACATTTAGCAACAAATATATTATGTGACATTGATCTTGAAAAAAATCTCCTCTTGGGTACCTTGTGCATGCAAGTCTCCACAAATATTTCACATAACAATATAAAAAAATCCCACCTAAGCTTCAGGAAGGTAGGGAAGGGATATTGCTTTGGGTTGCATTACATTATGCTTGTTTTCTCTCCAGCCCCTGTAGATGCTTCTTTATTCGATAGCAACACTCGATCAGACCTGAACGTATACACTATCCTTTACCTCCACAGTACATTGTTCAGTCTTGTGTAACAACCAGACACAATTGCATGCAAACACAGTCACACACCTTTCTTTGCTGATCCATTCCAGAAAAGCGTCTAAACTTTCCCCATTCCTGTTTCCACAGGGCCCCATATCTCACTGTGGGAACACAGAGAAATAAGCAGTGGCATGCTGCCTCTGCCAGCCTGTCGGATTTGAAGTTTATTAAGTATATCAAACCAGGACCGGCCCCCTCAGGGAACATTTGCAATCCAAAGCTCTGCTTGCTGTTGCTTCCGCCAGCATCAAGCTGTCACAAACACTCCACTTAATTTGCAAAGCAGTGCACAGAGGGGGGAAAATAAGAAAATAGGAAACAAGTGTCATTTTCCACCATGTGTGAGTACACCATTTGCATCTAAATCAATCTGATGAAAGTTGTTGGTTTTTGCTCTTGGGGAGCGTTGATGCATTTGGTTGCTAAACAGTTCTGGATTTAACACTTTGTTGTGTTGCATAAAGTTACCTGAGAACGAGGATCCACATTCCTAAAAGAGCTATATCTGCTTCTAGATTACATTTACCAGCAAACGTGCACAGTTCACTGATTGTCTGTGCTGTGCACCAAACACAAGGTATGTCTTCCTGAAAATCAGCCATTAAAAAAAGCTTGTCTTAGAGGTAAGTATGTGGTCCTTTTGCACCACTGTATTGAACTTCATTGACTGATTGAGTTTGAGCCACTCATGGCCAGCCAAGCAAACATCAGCTGCAAGCGAATCAGTAAATTTTGAGCTGACATCCCCACAGCTACCACCTATAGCATCAGCATCGTCCCACACTCTCACAAGCTGAGTGCCTCTCAACTCAAAAAACTGACGGACCGTCTCTGCTCCACACTCCCAGACCAGATATGCAATTTATCAGCTGGAAAACATGCAGGAGGGCTAAAGGTGGAAGAGCCCTCTATCTGGTCTCGCTACACCAGCCCCTGTTCAGTATGCTCCACCTGGGCTCATTTCACCCTCCAGCGGACAGAAGAGTATATAGGGGCCCCTCAGTAAAAGACCTGAGGCGCTCCAACCTAGATTCCCTCCACCTCTGCCCTCTTCCTCGCCTGAGGGGAAGATCAGACTGACAGGGCCAACAGGACAGGGAGTTATGATGCTCCTAGCTTGTGTGTATGTGCATGATTGTGTAACTGTTATTACCACTGTGCGTTCATGTGGTAATGCAAGATTTGTCCATCACACTGTTATGCTGCATACACTTACAATGCTCAAAAAGCAAGTCTAACATCTCTTCTCTGAGACGATATGCTATTACGAGATAATGCAACTTTCAAGCAAGGAAATGAATTCCTGTCGCTGCAGAGTAAAACAATTCATTATTGTCTTTCTTTTTATAACTGGAGACTAATTACATTAGCTATGATGTTTATGTCATAAGTCTATCATAGTGTAAGTGAATGGACTTACTGAGGCTGTGACCCATTTTTAAATTGGTTCTGGGAACCTAAAATGAAATATGTAAGTCCAAAAAGCCCAAGTTATTCTATGGTTCGAGGTTAAAAATGTGACAAAAGTGATCATATGGGCTCATCACCTTTCCTGGGCATTACTCACGTCAGAGGATGAATGTCACAGGTATTACAAGCTAATCTGTGTTGTTTTTTACCAACTGCTAATTCAACTACTGTTTCACTTTTTGTATTGAATTTGCTACCTTTTCCTTTAGATGGTCGCTTTTTTGAGTTACATGAGCACTCACTAGACCGTGTGCTTTTACTGAAGCTTGACCTTGTCCTCACCTACCTCAGCCTCAATCTCCAAGAGAGAAAAACTGTTTGCTGCGTCAAATGCTGTTTACTACTTGAACATAGAACGTTCATCTCTTTTTTCCCTGGTGTGCTTTCAGAGCTGTGTTCTTTTTTTGCGTGATGCTAGCAGCACAGTTACTTATGTCAAAATCCACCTGTCAGCCCATCACTTCTAGTCTGAAATACCACAAGTGTTGAATGGATCTCCTCAAAATTCTCTGAAGAAATTCATGATCAATCTACAGGAAAAGGGTATGCATACAGTGTCAAACGGCAACAAGTGTAACTCTTTTAGTCTTATTTAAGTGTAAATGCAGCTAATAGGTTGTGCTTTATTAGTCAAGCCAGTCTGGATCAGCAATTCACTAGCGTATGTCATGACTGGGTAGCATCCAGTTTCCTGATTCCAAAAGCAGCAAACGTGACTGTAATGATTAAACCGTGTTCAAAGGTCACATTTCCCCCATCTTGAATTTGTCATTGCCTTCTGGATTGCGTTAAATGTACCAGAAAGAGTTGCTTTGATAAAAGCCTTTTTGTGAACCAGATGGTGAATATATAGAGCTTGCCAATTAATATAACCCTTTGCTTTTTGGAAGATGTTTTGAATGAGTCTTCCCTTTCTCCCTGTCCCTCTCACATGCACAAAATGCTTAATTTCTTGCAAAACTCAAAGCAGCGCTCAACGGACTAGTTTAAGGCTGTCCATTGGCTTCAATGCAAAAGGTTTGTGAGAATTCACAATGACATGACTTCCTTTGATCTCTCAATAACACAAGTATATCCCTGTCTCACAATGCCAGACCCCTAACCAAGTTCTGAGAAACCCACACAAGCACGAACAGAGATCTGTCTTCCTAACATATTCAAAGACTCGGAGCTATGCTTGAAATAAGGAGTGTGTGCCTGAAGCCACGGCCAGCACTGCAATCAAAAAAGGAATAAGAAATTATTCCTTACTTATTTCTAATTATTCCTGAAAGAAACAATTGGGTAACAGTCAACTTTGCTGGATATCCGTTAACAATAATGTGCAACATCTGGAATAATATCAAAGGCAGATTTAAACATGTGGATACGCGCATCTGTGTATAGCTGTGGTGAATTGTAGCAGTATTGTAAGTGTTGCCTCTGTAACAAGAATCATTCACTTGCTTAAAAGTTTTTTATATATATAGTTTTCATTACATGATATGCATTTTAAACATTTGTAAATTAGCATAATAACGATGCTGTTCTGCTTGATCCACAGGGCAAGATAAGAGAAGCTATTTGCATAAGGCAATATCTGTGTACAGCACTCATACACAAGTCAGTGCAAGCTGTGTCTATTGCTCTTCTTTTGGTTAGCCACCTAAGGCAAAGGTTAGCCCCTTAGCAGATTCATGCATGCAGATGAATGCTAATGCATTGGAAGCCAAATTATGCAAATTATGCTTTAAAACTTTAGTTGCTACAAAGGTAATAGCAGACGGTATGCAGCAACATGTGATTGAGTGTTGACTGAGGAGGGCTTTAGTTCAAGGATGGATGTTACACAGCTGGGACTGGCAGAGCTTAATTAACCTCCAGAGAGTAGCATTCACTTAGTGACACATTTATTTTCAGATTTGTTGCAGCAGTTAAAAATAGAATAGCTGCGCATCTGTTTTTCATTGTGTTTATACAATGACTGCATAATAATAACTAATAACATCGACTGACTGATAATGAAAACAGTCTAAGAGGTGGCTCCAGTGGTTTCGGACATGACTATATATACACTAGTATTTATATATCTTATATCTTAAGTAGGTGGAAAAAATTATAAAATCATAAAGGGAGCAATTTCACATAAATCACGCCACAATGGCTACGTTTGGATCCATACTGATGCTAGTTCAGGTCATTCCGTTATCACCTCATCAGATGTCTACAAACACTCTCAATCATCATGCACCACTGGAAAACTCTAGACCCCTCCTCAGGGTCTAACTGGACAGACAAGACATCTCACACCAAGATGCTATTTGGAGTGGCACGCAGAGTTGGCTGCTTGAAGTGGAGGCTTGCATTGGCAACACCACCACTTGTATTAATGTGCAACCATCACTCTCCCTGCATCTAAATGTTTCATTACAGCCTAGGCGCAGACACAATTTCGCGGCCTATATGGGGTCGCTCACCAGCAAGTGTGCTCTCTTAAGGGAAAAGTAAAGCATGACAAATTGAAATAAATGAGAGCAGGAGAGAAGAGAAGAAATGTGGTGGTGGAGGAGGAGGATGACAACGAGGCCTTCTCTCCATATGGCCTTGCGGGGAGGATAAGTAAAATATTTTTCTAATATCTCTCTGCTTCTGTCTTGTGGCATTCAAAATTCTTCACCTCTTTCTCGCTGTCATTTTTCCATTGGTATTTGCGATGACCTGTCTTTGTTATCAGTAGTTCTGCTATTGACATACAAGGACAAAGTAGCAGGCGCTAAACTAAAAATGCTTCAAAAGGAAATCTGTATACATAATTCAAACCCTTAAGATGCCCAAGATTTCAAAGTACGACAATTTTCTGCTTCATACCAATCCACCAAGGTTATCTGATACAATTTAGTCAGTATAATACATTTCAATGAAGGGTGATTATTATCGTGTCATACAGTACATATGATGCCAGTGTGGGCTCAAATAGATGCATTGCTGTGGCAAGAAGCTAAACAAATGCATCATTTCCGGCTAGAAACCATGCATCATTTACGGAATGTGGTTATATAATACATCATTAATCTATCAGTGTACTCCTTTATCTGCAACAGGGCTATGACCTTTAGAACATCTAGGAAATGACAACTCAATTCTGATAATGTGACCAATTATTTAACAGACTGAAAACCACAAGAGAACAATCTATTTAACCCTCATGTCAGACTCTGGAGACCATCTATTAAAAGTCTACCCTATGAGTATCTGCCATGTTTTTATAAATGTTACAAAAAGCTACTATTAAATAGTGTCATCTCGTGAGATTTATGACATTGTGTCATTAAAAATTAACTGCTAGATTTTTAATGCCAGACAAGAAAAGAACACAAGATAAAAACAAAAAACAAAATAACTAAATCACAGCTCTAAATGTATCATGATGCTCCTTTTGAGTTTGGTTGGTATAATCAGCAAAGAGGCAGCAGAGGCTGTGACTAGACTGTGGTTTTGCAGGTACATGTCAGGTGTATGTGGCAGCTTGTTTGAACACATGAGCAGGTAAGTGATCAACACACACACACACACACACACACACACACGTCTAAGCCCTCCTGCAACTTTGCTAAAACCCCCACGGCCTGAAAACCCACCAGCCCTCATATCACTGAAGCCACACTGATATTCCACCACAGCAGGTGTGTTGCCGTAGCAACACAGCCCTTTCATCTCCTCCTTCCTCATTGGTTATGCATATTCCGTTTGGCGCCCTCATCTCCACTGTGCCCACCCCAGCTCTGCTCCCCTAAGCCAGTCAATCATGTGTTCGTCTCATTTCTCTCCTCTGATTGGCTTCTTCTTCTCATGGCCCCCCTGAAAGTATTGACCTTCATACACGGCTGAGTGCCGAATGACAATGAGCGGGGATTCACCTGTAGTGCTGTCAGCACATGGGAAAGAAAGGTGGGGAAAGAGGGAGAAGAAGTGGAAGAGAACGCACACCTGTTGCATGTTTGAGTACCACGCCACTGAGGCTCAGCAGTCGCTTGCAGCCAGTGCTGCTTGAAAGTAATGCTTTAGTGGAGAAAGGGATCAGAGACAGAGAAGAGGCTTATGGATTTTTCTTTCCATCTTTACTTCGCAAAAAAAAAAAAGCAACTTTTCCAGCATCTGAAAACCCAAGTAAGCTTTTAGGTGAAGTAACACTCAACACACAAGAAATGAGACCAGTGAAGACATAGCAGTAGTAGGGGTTCTTCTGCAAAACCACACTGAACCTAAAAACCAAAGGAAGGGGCAATGGCATGGAACGCCATCCATCCATCTTCTACCGCTTTTCCCGTTTCCGGGTCATGCAGGGGTGCTGGAGCCAATCCCAGCTCACATTGAGTGAGGGTGGGGTCAACCTCGACAGGTCAGCAGTCCATCACAGGGCCAACACACAGAGACAGACAGAGACCAACCACTCACACTCACACTCAGACCTACAGAGTCACCAGTTAACCCAAACATGTCGTCTTTGGATGGTGGGAGGAAACACAGCCACGGGGAGAGCATGCAAACTCCACACAGAAAGGCCCCAGGCCAGGAACTGAACCCATAACCTTCTTACTGTGGGACAACAGCGCTAACCATTACACGTCTGTGCTGCTGCTGCTGCATAGAACTGATAGTTTTAATTTTAGTTGCATACATTCCTTCCAGTATCTGCATGTGCCTCTTTTCTCTTGTTCTGTCAGTCTTCTTGGGGGCCTCCCAGGGCAGGCAGAGGTATTGACTTCGTCCTCTTTTCTCCTAACCTGCAAGTTCAGGTTGTCTGCTCCACTGAGCTCCAAAGGCCAGTAGAAGTGTAGGAGGGTAAATGCGGAAAACTAAGTCCTGATTATCTGGTCAGTTGACTCCACTTATCTCCAGACTCCCATGAATGACAGCAACCTTGGCATATGGATCGTCAGACACAGCCTCTGTAGGAAATCCCTTTGCTGATAGGAGGCCCCCTTTTCACTCAATAACTGTTCCCATCTGATCGGTTGAGTGATTAATACTGTTCCTCAGTGGTAGCAATTCAATTGGAAACATGTAGGGAAAATCTAATGACTAGAAAGCTACAGTAGGCAAAATGTTTTTGCTTTTTCTTTTTTTTTTTGGGGGGGGGCGGGCACATAAACTGATGCACATCATCAATAATAACAGCTACAAGTTTAAAGGAGCCAAATGTGGTTTCTGGCCAGGAGGTGGTCATGGTGGCTACCTGCTTAGTCCTTCAGCCATTGAGTCATACTTTTGATTATCTTGTCCTGGACTAAAGAGAGGTGAGATGCTACTGTGACTTGCAAATAAGTATTAATTAGCCGGGGCTAGTTGGTTATCAGGCTAAGTGACAGAAACAAAAACAAACAAACAAACAAACAAAAAATAATAATAATCAAGGATAAAAAATTGTATTCTGCTCCAGCATTGGAGTCAGTTTGGCAAGGAAAACAATGACATTTGATGGCAATCTCATAATATTAATTAAGAACCGGTAAGTAAGTCAGTAGCAATAGCAAACATTACAACCATAGCGCCGATTAATGACCGAAAACAGCATACCTTTCATTGCTGGGTAGTTTTAATTAGCTTTAAATGGGTTTAACTCATTCAAATGGGTTCAAAGCAGGTCCAATCAATTAAAAACTAATCAAATGCCAACAAATAACCTGAGGGGGGTATAGCAACTAACAGAGAGCAACTATCTGGTGAACACAGGAGAGCATTTTGAATTTAAAAAAAGCGCTTACTCCTGAGTGAATATTAACATGAAAACGGTCAAAAATGCAAGTAAGTGTTCACTGCTTTTTGTTTCCCCACATTTATCATTTCCCAGAAGTATTGTGCAGAAATTGTTTGAGCAATGCAGCTGTGATATCGGACTGCCAGTGAGCAAGGCACTTTCTCATACCATCTCTGCATAAATATAGCATTGAATACAACGCTAAATTTCCACATTTGTTAATCGATCTCAACATGAAAGGTATAATAGTTGTAAATATGACTAATACAGATGGATTTTTTCATTATATCATATTATGTATTGTATTGTACATTTTCTTGTGCCTAAGTTTACACATCTCTTGATGTAGTTTACTTGCGAGTATAAATCAACAAAAAACAAAAACTGAATACAATTATAATGTATTTAATTATCCTATAGTGTCTCTGGGTTGCATTCTCATTACTTTGTAAGCGTACCACTTTGCACCAGAATTCAATTAGTGGAGAAGTATTTATCTAAAGCTTGTCTTGCCTTTGATACTCAGGCTAACAAACTTCATACTTACATCATGAGTCAACATGCATTTATTACTGTTGTTTGACTGTTTGAACCCAGTATTTTTCATACATCTGTCCTCATGAAAGCTTAATAACATCATTGTTATCGCTGTCTGCGTTCCTTTCATCTTCACCATAAGAGAAAGGAACCTCAAACACCTCTCTCCCCGGCTCTCTCTCGCTCTCTCTCTCTCCACCCAAAGTCCCCCTCTAACTGATCCGACTACAAATGTATCTAGGTTCGATCACAGATGGGAAAAAATGGATTTGTCAACACAGTGGCTCTGGCATTTTGAGACAACAGTAGACAAAGATATATCAGAGACAGGAAGAAGTGCTTTGTTCCATCCGTGTCTGGTCCCAATAATCTGATCAAAAGTGAACAACAGAAAAAGAGCCTGTTGGTTCTCTCAAAGACGAGCTAAATTTGAATCACAGCAGGGCTTCAGACAGTAAAGGGGGGGAATGCAGCTAATTTGCATAGCTTTAGAGGTTTGCAGAATTAACATCTGTACTAAAAAGATAGTTCCGAGCCGAAACTGTATTAAAGGTTCATGTTTCATATTGACCTTTGAATTTATGTATTTGCTCACATTTTCTCTGTCTGTTTTTTATTTTTATTTTTTTGTTTTGTCTCATTTTCTCCTCTTTCCTCGCTGCATCACCTGCCTTCTCACTGTTGATGGATGAGTCAATTTGGCAATGTTATATGCCACACCATGTGATGTCACATGGCATCTCTTTATGAGATCACTATTATCACTCCATGCACCCACACGTACGTACACAGACACAGACTGTGGTTTTCTGAGAAATCTATCAGGTACAAAACAGCAAATGAGAATAAAAATGGCATTTCATCCTCTCTGCATCCTTTTCCTCACTAATAGGCAGGTCTCTGAAATGCTTCATGTATATTTAGAGCATAATATTTCAACATTTTCAAACATTTTCTGTTTTGTGCGGGATGTAAATCCGAGTGTCCAGAGTGTTGTTGTCATCTCACCAATGTGCTGGAAGAGCTGTGGAATTATTTCTTGTCCTTGAGCATTGAATCAGTTCTTAAAGTCTGAAGACACAGGCTCTCTGTCTATAGTGTATTTCCACTGTATAGTGAGAAATTCTGATATTTCACAAACTGGGCTTTTTTCTTGGGGTCACATTTTTAGCCCTCAAAACAGGGGAATTTTAAAAGATATAGATTTACTTTCTTCAAAGATCGATATCAACTGCGCATTGACTCTGAAGCTATATCTTAGATTAACTTGGCTTATTTCAACTCAGCAAAAAGCCTGGAAGTAGTTTGTATGGGCTCACATTTCAGTCATAACAGTGTTGAGCTTTTGAAATGGCAGAAAATAACTGAAATAAGTTAAATCAGTCTTTGTAAACCAGAAAAATAGACCTACATAAGAAATTGAAGTTTGCACTTATGCAGAAAAGATTTGTATCGGATTTGTTTCTTTCACTGTGTGACACGCAATTTAAGTGTATGAATTTTGGCCTCATCCCTTTATGTGCACCATCACCACTGATATCATTTGTTTACACAGTCACGCTTGTTATTCAAATACAAATCTTTTCAAGACACAGATTTGAACTCCAAAAGCAGACTTACAAACCAAACTCTGGAATTATTTATTAACTTTACCAGCTCAAAATATTTTTGACCCGAATTTGAGTCCACACAGAACTTATTTTTCCCGTCTAGCTGTAATTGTTAGGATGCTCCTAAAGAGCCTCAGAGATGCAGAGAAAGAGAAGAGTGATTTGAAACATTTAGTCACACTGGGTGCTATGGTAACCATTTGGTCATAATTTAGTGTCTCTTTGTTGTGCAGCTGTTGAATAGAAAGAGGCACTTGCAGCTGAAAGGCCGTTCATTGCACCGCTGGATGAATTCTAATAATCTGCCTCTTTTTCTCTGTTCTTTATCCAGTATGCTTCAACCCCCCACACACTCCACTCTCCCTCGCTGATTCAGCTTTGTAAAAAGGGTCAAAGAGCACTCTCATGAAAGGGTCATTTGTGAGTCTCAATGGGGAAGTAGGCCTGCTCCTTTCCTTAATGGGGTTCGGCTCAACAGAAGCGTTTTGGTGGAACCATGGAAAGGATTTTATCTGAAATTGAACTACATGAAAGGGAACTATAAAATCAAGGAACTTTATTTCCTGTTGGTGGCTGGTGCCTGTAGAGGTGATTGAATGAAGTTTGCCAGCACCAGAATGTGCTAAGAAGCACTTCAGAACAGAGAAAAGACATGTGCTCAATGTGCTCCATTTGGGAAATGAAAGAATACAGAACAGGTGGAGAAGCTATTTCAAGTATTATCTGATGGAAATATTTGCCACAAAGAAAAAAAAAAAAACAAAAATAAAACTAATCAAACAGACCCATTACAAAGCAATATTGTGAGTAGCGGGCTTTTACATTGTTGCACGTGGACTCATAATCATAGCAATCACCACACTCATAAAGTTTCTTTACTTATGGTATTACCACAAAGTCATTTACAAGAATATACATGCATATACAAACACATCCTCACACGCTAACATCACCTCAGGCAACAATAATCAATTAGTATATCCTGGCAAAGGCTGGCTGCACCATGTAAATGATTTGATACAAATGAGCTTTTCCTAATTAAACGGTCTAATTTGCTAAAAGGGGTGTGAGAGGGAGGTTGGTGTTGGAGCCAGCTGAAATGTTCCGCCACAACGAAATGCCCCAGGTGCTGCTGAAGATGATAAATGTGAGTAAAACTGTGTGTTTTTGAAATGAGCTGTTATGGAAAACATGACGTGTGAATTTGTGTTTTATAGGAATTATTTATTTCTTACTAACGCCACTGCAAGGCTGAAAGAGGTGTTTTCATTATTCTAAGACAAACTAGCCAAAGGTTCGAAGTCAGTAAGATTAGTTGCAGTGTGTCTTCAGCAAAATATGCGGAAAATCAAATTTCAGCTGTTTGCTTCTAAAATCCAGTTTTATGTATTTTCATACAACTGTAAAGTGAGTGCAGTTGAGTATAGTTTCAGCTGTTATCACAAAGCTTTGTTTAGGAACGTATGAGACAGTGGTCCTGCTTTTCACTAAATTTGTTACCTCAAAATTTGTTTTTCAAATATGTTTTTGGTCTCAATGTCTTCCTCCATACAAGCAAATTTTTTTCATTAACAGCCCAATTTAAATTTAGGAAAAAATACCTTAAGTATGAATTAGGGACTGTACCACAGACAGCTGCTGGAGAAGGTGCACTTTCTTCCTCAGCTCTTCTTTCTCCTCCAAATATTGACTACAGATTTCTCAGGGTGCTGAAAATCCAAGATGGCGATGGCTAATTAACTCAAAGCTTCAGAAGAGCGAATCACAAACTAATGCATGGTGTTATGGTGGGTTGCAACTTGAATGCAACTCTTCATCTAAGTATATTGCTTGTTGCTGAGCAGAACATTGACAAGAAAAACACTGAACACTGAATCATTGGCCAGAGTGTAAGCATACTGAATCTCTTCTAATCTTTTCTGTTCTGTGTTTCCGATCAATCCGATTTTTAGGTTTTCTAGTTATGCTCACACATTTGCTACTCAGTATAAAAGCCACTAATATGCTATCAAGACTGTAATATATAGTGTGTTATGTTCTGAGAGATCATGTGTACTGTACTGTGATTAAAAAAAAAGAAAAAAAAGAATACAATGCACCACAAGCAGTGTGAGGAAGTGAAATGAAGGATAAAAAGATATTTTCAATGAGAATTGACAATTAGAAAGATGTAAATATTACATAAGGAAACAGACAGATCCAATTTTAATGCTTGGGTGTAAAGCGGACACTAGTCTCTTGCACATAATTAATGTTCTGCCAGTGAGCTTTTAGCAGCAGTACATTTTTGCATATCAATCAGGAGGCGAGCAAAGGCTATGCTGTGTCCATTGGGGAGGGGGCTGTTAGTACAACTAATGAGGACTAGTCATAGCATCAGGAGTGTGAGGGTGTGGGGCTGCCAGGTGATGTGATGGAGAAGGGCCTAGAGGGCACCGCTAGACATTTTAATAATAAAGAGTTCCTAACTGAGAATGGGTAGTGTGTTTGTGTGTGTGTGTGCATGCATGTGCATTTGTGTGCACGCACTTGGAAGTAATGCTACATCAGCTGGTGTTAATTCTGAGAGCTCCTGCTGAAAAGCAGCCTTCAGCTCCCTTGTATGAATCTTCCGTCTTCCTCTCCTCCATCTGTCCAGCATTCCTGTTTCATAGAATATCTTTTCTGTCATCTCCAAAAGGATGGACAGAAATGAGCGAGTTGGTTTTTTGGGGGGGTGGGGGGCGGTGAGGGGCAACACAGAAAGACACATCAAAAACATCCCACAGATACAGGCACTAAACACTGGCAGCGCACATACACTTCGCCCACCACAGATATTTTTGAGGATAATGCTAATAAATGCAGGTGTCCTTTGTGGGTGTGTGTGTTTGTGTGCGCATGCCCTCCTGGGAGCAGTAATGATGCAGTCTCAGAATGTGACAAAAACAGGGTTTCACCTTCAGAGAAACAAGTAAAACCATTGACATAATTAAGGATTGCTGTCTCATTATCTGATAATTTTTGCCTCCATCTCTTATTAATCACTGTCTTTATTTTGTGTGTAGTTTTCTCTGATGAAGGTGCTCATTATCATTCAAACACATGGCCACTTAAGAGAGAAGAGGAAAAATTAACGTTATCTCTCAGCTCTGGGACGGTGTGTTCCCTAATTGGGAATTAACACAACTTTTTCCTAATGTTAGGACGTCAAAGGTCTATAAACATTTAGAGAATGATTAATGGCACTAATAGTAAAGCTGTTCAAACATGGTTTCTGTGCCATAATATGTAAATAAGTACCTATTTCACTATCTATAACATCCCATAATACCCTCATACACAACAGCATGTGGATTCTTGATATGTGTGGCATTCACCTGCCGAGTAATTTTAGGAGTTTGTATTTTGTCAAACAGTAAGCAGTGTTCAAAGTTAGAAGTAGAACTCAGGGCTTTTTTTTATATTGAAGAGAGGCTGTGTAACTTTTAAAAGAAACAAGACTAGGCCAAGGCCAAAACTTAAATCTATAACTAGCCCCCCACTCGGCTGCTCCTCTGCATTGCTAAAATGCTGATTTTATAATTGCTGGCTCATCTAACAAAATTACCATAAACATGAGTTAAAGACAACATCCGTGCTGTGAATTTTTCTGTATTCACTTTAAAAAAAAAAAAAATCACTCAGAGTGAACGTTGCATGCTCATTCACCTCTGCTGGCATACTGAGTGCCTGCAGAGATAAAGTCCAACCTCACTATTTTTTTTAAAGGAAAGGTTTGTCCAAAATGTTGCTGCTTTTGTGACTAGGTGAGGTTTTTCTTTTTAAAGGCACTGAAAGGTCTGAGCAAATGTTCTTTTTCTGAATAAAAAGTTTGATACAAAAGTAATAAAATGCACCTTTGCTCAAATGGACACACTCAGGAGTTTTCCTGCTAAAGGCCAACTTTGATGGCTTTATGCTTGTATTGAGATGGAGTCTCTTTGTTTAGGAGTCATTCTCGAAGTGGATTCACCTTTAAGATGTTTGGAATTATGGCCCAATATAACTTTTGATGGTATTTTTTTTTTAAACCCAGAGCCATGCTCAGCTCTCTACAATCTATAAAAACCTCTGTTTTACTCCACTCTCGTTCCTTCAACTGCAGCTTTTATCACACCAACCACTTGTCTAAGATTCCCTGTCTAACATTTTTTAAAGCCCGTCACCCACTTCACATGATCAGGTCAGTCGCCAGAAGTCAGAAAGGCAGGAATAGGCAGGGAGAGACCCAAAGAGGGGGTGCACCTTCTTTTGTTCCAGTAATCCTCCCCCAACATCCCTCTCTGGCTTGCTTCACCCCAGAGGTGCACTGAATGATGGGTAATGCTGTGTACTTATGACAGAACTGGGTTGACTTCTCTCTGTCACCTCCCCATGTCTCCTGCTGCAGAGGAGAGGCAAGCAGCTTTCTTAAGCTTCAATGAACCACAATTACACACATTTGTCCTCTGACGTCAAGATATAGCAGCTGCCCAGCACAAACATTGTGGCTCTTTTGCCTGATCTTTTTCCTTGCCTCTCCCACAAACAGATAATTCTGACTTTCCTCACCTTTCTGTGTATCTCTTTATATGCTCTAACATCGCGCTTTCAAATACCCCATCTCCCTTGGTATCAATAAATCATTCGTGGGCAGCTCCACTAGACTAAATCAGCCACTGTGTAAACATGGCTGCTAATCCATCAGCAGGCAGCCTAACTCCCACTTCCTTATATCCTCCTCTTCACTTTATCTAGCGGCATCCACCAGGGAGCTTCTGATCAGTCAAGCTGGGAGGAGAGCAGCCTCTCTCTATGTGTTTTCACTGTCTGCTGTCTTCAGTAACCCGCTACACAAAGAGAGACATGTGAAACATAGAGACAGAGGAAGACCAAAGCCCAAGATGGATGCGTGGCTCCAGGTGTGCTTATTTTATACATGTGAGTCATGTCTGTCTAACACAGGAAGAAGAGTCTGGGTGAGACATTTGGTTTTTCCAGAGGAGGACACTTATACTGCACAACAGGGTCCCACAGTGAGCACTGAGCACAGCTTAGGGTTCCAGCCACACCATTAACAGTGATGGAAAGTAACTAATTACATTTAAGCAAGTGCAATGCATTCTGGGGGATTGTAACTGTATAACTCTAGTGCAACATGAGTTTGGCCGGAGTTTATGAATACAGAGTTGTTTAATCTCTCATTCACAGCTACAGGCGATTTAGAGCCACCAATTGACCTAACCGGCATGTATAAGAACGTGTGGAAGCTGAGAACATGCATACTCCACAGAGAGAGCCCCCAGCCAGCTGGTGGGCTCAGATCCAGCGTCCCCTTGCTGTGAGGCAACAGCACCAACCACTGCACCGCCAATGATACATTGCAAAACTGTGAACGTCATATAAGACAGCTATGAAACTTAGCTCCAGCTAAACCAGGTAAAGTCCTAATACACCCTCACATTTTAATACGCAGATGTAGACACGGTCTGACACTATTTTTCCCCACTGATATCAGGCTCTAATCCAATACTGATGTGTTAGTACAGGATTTTGACAGCTCTATTCTACTAACCCTAGTGTCACATAACCGGTGCAGCAGAAAGACACTGTCAGAAATGAATCATTCCCAGTCAGTTATAGGTTATAGTCCTGTATGGTGATAAGACAGCATCTGGGTCAGTACCCATCTGCCTATCAGTGACTTTGGAGAACAGCTAATATAAATTTTCTTTGATGCTCTATCACATTAGCTGCCAGTGGCTGCATAGCACAACTCTTCCTCTAGGCTACAATTCACAGTTTACATGGCATGGTATTGGACCAGTACTAGACTCAGACATTAGCCAGTTCTCCATTCCAGGATATTAGCCAGTGTCAGAAGTATTTCAGGAACTTGAAACGAAACAACTCACAAAACTAAGTTTAATATTTGGCAAAAATATTAAAAAAAAACAAACAATTTGAACAAACAATAGTTGTAATTGGAAGGGTTGCTTACTTTTCAAAAGTGAACTATAGATTAAGTGAGTGACAAACAAAAAAGGTCTTTCGCACACAGGAGCCACCAATCAAATGTCTCCTCATTCCCATTTTTTGTCCTGATACTGCGGCATTTTCCCTGCAGGGCGTCTGAAGGCATGTATTGATTTTCTGCAGGTTAAAGCTTAAGCAGGCTCACTGGACAACAAAGTTCAAAATGAATGATCCCAAAGATACTGAACTAACAAGACACCAAGGATTTAGCTTAGCTATACAAATTGTGCCACAGCCCTGACCACGTTCCCATGCAGACTGAGCTTATAATGTCATGGTGAATCAAACCCATTAAATTGTATTAGTCGCAGTGCGGAAAGGACAATGGAAAAGAGGGTCAAAGTACACAGCTTTCTCTTCTTTTTTTTGACTCTATTCTCCCTCTGTATTAAGGAGGAGGGGTAGATGAATTAAAGAGAGAGGAGTAGTATACTGTGGGTGCTAGAGCAGGAGAAAAGCAATTAAAACACGACTGCTTAATTTTCAGGAGACTCATCTTTAGAAGCCACCTTTGTTCAAAACATGTTTTTGTCTAAAGGGCCGGCAACAATTGCATATCTGATTTCACAGTGGGATCAGCACAGAGAGATGAAATGATAGGAGAGAAATGAGAGGAGAGCTACACGCTGAGAAACAAAAACCCAGCTCAACATGCTCTTGAGACAGAGAGGGAACATTGCAAACGTGACAATTGCACGATAATATTCGGCCTTCCAACTGCAGTTTTCTTCCAACGTGATTTAGAACATAGTGTGAGTTAAAAGATTCTGAGTCAAAGGTAATTGTCTTTGAGAGATACAGAGAGAGGGACAGATGTGCTAAAAGCAACAAGGCGCGTTTTTGAGTTATGAAATTGAAACGAGAGGGCAGAGGAATATGTCTCCTTTTCATTAGCTGGTTGCTTCGGCGCGCTCATATCCTCTGGCTTGGCGCCTGTCCAGACGCTCCCTCTGTCTCCAGCTCTAAATAACCAAATGCATTATTCAACGCCACCCCACGTCTTCTTTTCTCTTAAATATTAAACTTTGAAAATTGGTTTATCTTTCGAAATTCATCCCAATCAAAAAAGTCATTTCTGTGCAAACACTTGATTACTCACACAGACGAATGACCCTCAGAGGAGGTGGAGGTGGGTGGGAGGGGCAGAGTGTGTAAGAAGTACCTGAGGGCAGATGGAGGGCATTTCTAAGGCCTGGCATTAAAACTGTGAGGCTGCCGTTGTGGCTTGGGACGTAAGCTGACAGGTGTTGGAAATACATATTCACTTCGATGATTGGAGAGGAAAACTGTTTCAACTTGTCAGAGAGTGTAAGAGAGAGGTGCGGGGGGGTGCGGGGGTTTGGTCTTGAATAGAAAATCTTGTCAGTTGAAAACCAAGTTTGATTTTTTTCACTGCTGGCATAAATAATATGGTGGAGAATGTTCCTGGCCTGAAGCAATTAACCTGGCTGTAGCTGCAGTGGTCTTTTTGGAAGGTGGTATGAAAATGTTTTGTGCTTGACAGCTCATCAGCAGTAGGCTGTCTTTGTTGTCTCATTGGCCATACCCGGTCCCTTCTTTGTCTGCAAAATAATTATCAGTTAGCTGTCTGATCTTTTGTTAAATCATTCCTCCGGGGATCATTCATACACAGCTTAGTGTCCATGACTAGACATGTGCTGTCCAGGCAGGCTTTGGGTTGAATGGCTGTGAACAGGTATAGATATTGGTATTAGAACTAGCTCCAACTTGGAACAGTAGTGTTGGCACATATATGTGTCCATCAGTAAAGTTACATGTAGCATTCTATCCATCATTACCACATATATTTAGAACACAGTTAAAAAGAGTCCACGAAAGAAGAAATGTAATGTAAAACCTGAAGAAGTCTGGTGAGTTCTGAAACGCATACTAAATTACCAGGTTATTACCACTTGAATCTTTTTTCGGATGCCATATCTGCACTGCATGCTGCTTTTTTCTATTGTTCTTCAAAAGTCTAGCTGAGAGGATATTAGTACTCTATCAAGTGAAAAAAAACATGGCTTGTTGGAATGTGTAATTTCACATACAGGTGTTAGATGAGATTTTACAACAATAGAAAGTTGCTGCTGGTCTGAAGAAGCACCAGAGATTGTTTTTCAGTTCCTGCACAGGCTGGCCATGACTCTGTCTTCCCCTACCTAGTTGCAGTTATTGCCTCTACAGAAATCCTGATTCATAACTCATTATTTTTAATCTATTTAAGTTTTCCACAAATACAGAAAGCATTTATCTAGAATTTGGTTTCAGTAAAGTTCGTTAATACTGTACCTTCTGTTCAAATACAAACAAGCTCAAGCAGTGGAGAACAAGGCTTAAAGCTGGAGCACTGTGACGTTAGCATACTCCTTCAGGGAAATGATCCACGTAGATTAGAGACACTGTTCGTTCTGGCTGAATTCGATTTTTGGCCCATCCTCAAAACAAATTACTCTGATGTTACCTCAGAGAGACTAAAAGATAGAGTGGAGACGCAGCCAATTTTCATCTGAACATTTACTAAGGTTATACTGTGTTGATTTCATTATCTTCACAATGAAAACCACTGTTTTGCTGGTGCATTGAGACTGACATGAATAAGCATGAAAAGAAAATGTTGTATTATCTATGGTCACTGTACCGTGGCAGGATTCATCCCTCTTTATTTGGACATGGTGTAAATAATGACTAAAATGCCCATGGTCTCCATTTTTCATTTCCTTTCACACTCACTTCCTCCATCTGATTCCACGCACTGATAATGATAGTGAAATTAGCTTTTCCTGTTGTCTGCCCCCTCGCTCAGACAAATGCAATCATCATCTTAGGCCTCGAGGTCAGGTTGTGTGAGCTGCTAATTGCTAAGTGCACTGATTCCATAGCAGGTTATAGTGAGAATACTTGGAACTGAAAGGTTCACACCCACATTTGTAATAAAATACTTCTATATGAGCTCATCTGTTTGTGTCTGCAAGGGTAAATAATGCATCCTGTGGCAGGCTCAATTCAAACTCAAGTCAATAATATCCCCCAGGTTTGTCTCTATTATGGGTGCTATCATTTATACAAGGATGGCGGATTAGTAATAGAGCTGTCTTCCGGGAGCTCTTTTGGGGAATCTGAAAATTATAGGAGAGTGTGAGGAATGCAGGTCAGTGAATCCTCTTCACAAACCTGAGGCTACTTCGCTGAGCGGTCTGCTACATTTGGTTAAGTCAGGCAGCCTTTGTTGTTCCTTTTAGCAGACTCTAAAGCAGTTCACACTATACATACTGTGTGTATAGGGGGGCTAAAATTAGAAGGATCTGGGTACAGTTCAAGTATGAACGGTGTGCAGAGTAACAGGACACTGCGTTACCTTCCCTCTGTTACTGTCTATGCTAATTTCCCTCACAGTGAAGAGAACAGCTGCATCTGAGTCTTAATTAAAAGCAAAAGCACTCAGCAGATTTTCCTTGATTCATCTTTGCTAAAGAAAACTAGCAAGTCATCATTGCTTTTTGAGTGGTGGCAGTATTGATAAGAACTTCCGTGTCTGGTCACCACAGAAACTACAGCTCAGTAAAGGGCTGTTGAAATACCCATTAACCTATCTGTCACTCTGTTGTTTTAAGAGGAAACTTCCCCAACTTTGACTCCCTGTGGATCTTTCAAACATTGTGCTTGCATAACACACATATACACACTTGCTGTATCGTTGCTTCTTCTTTTGTCCTCCCCCATCCTTTCAGTGTTCCCTGGGAGCACAAATGTACTTTTTCTTTGATAAAAGCACCTAAATGATGAATCATACAACATTGCTGTGTTTCTCTGTGTCACTCCAACTGACAAAATATCAAGGGGCTCGGCCTGCTCCGTACATCTTTTGATTAGCACACACAGCTAGACACCTGCATGTATAAAGGATTTCAGCTTTTTCCATAAAATTACACATCAGGGGTTGATACACTACTTTTGTGTGTTACCCAATCATCGCCACTCAGGACTGCAGCTAAAGAGGGAGTCGTGTTTGAAATGCCATCGCTGTGCTTTTCATCAGTGCCACAGGCTGACATGAATTCAGACAGACCATTGGTTACTACAAAACTAATTATTGGATTTGTAACCCTAAATCATTCAACACACTGCAGGAGTTGACATGCTTTCAATGCAAAATGTTTTCCTTATATAATTCCTCCAGAATTTGGTTAGGTAACATTAACCCCTCATGTGTTTCAGTTTTTACTTTGCATTACTTTGCCATAATGTTACTTTGAAAACTGGGAGAGCAAAGTTTGAAAAGCTTGACGTGATGATTACTATAGGAAGTGAAGTATACGATCACAATTTGAGCTTCACTGCGCTTGGAAAAAAAACATGATTTGCATTTCATTGCATTAAGTGATTGTGAAAAAAAACCTATATTGTATTTGAGATTGACGTTGGTGTGATATACAATATTCGATTTGAGGTGACTTGCAAGATATCATGAAAGGAATATGGGACTTTTTTAATTCTCACTGAGGGGTGAAGCTGTTGAAATGTTTTCTCTTCTGATTTTTTCTTGTGACATTGGAAGCTCATTGGGTTTTGCTTAGACAACATAATAAAACACCTTGTGTAGCTTTGACAGTAACTAGGACTCTGAAGAAATTTTGCTCCAATTAAAAACAGAACAAACTGCTTGTCAGCTGTAAAAGAGTCCTGAAATTCATAGTGTGAGTTTTAAGGCAAATGGGAACAACTCAGAAATCCAAAGAAGAAATTACCGATGCCCAAAGTCACAAGCATTTCAGCTTTGTAAAGCAAGCTTTACTGGTTGCGGGCTGGCAGGTCTCAAAAAGTATTTGCTTGGAGTTGACATAATTTCAGACGGGCTGTGCATAAATGTCTGACAAGACTCTCTTTGTCAAAAACACTTACATTACTTTTAATCATCTTTCTTGTCCAACAAGAAAAACATGGCTTCTTTTCTGGAAATGTTGTCAACACTCTCCCAAAACTGTCAAAAGTCCACTCCGATCAGGAATAGCTCAGTACGCAGGTTGTGTGCATAGTAAGACAGAGACAGGGGGAGGCAGAGTAAGAGAGAGAACGGAGGTGTCGAGGTTGGCAAATGGAGCAGAGTTACCAGGAAGTTAGTTGGAAGTATATGTGCACCATTAATCCAAACAGCAAGGATTTATGAATTGACACTTTTCAAGCAACCTCTGGGTTTTGACAGCATGAGCACAAAGTCCATGATGGCTGTGGCTGTTATCTTCGAAGGTGATATTTGCATCAGCCTTTGTAGCTTGTCTCTGCTACTTCCCAGTAGTTCAGAAATATGCTGATGAAGGTGTCACGGTGTCATATTTTTTTACCCCATGTAATATGGCTGTATATTGACAGCTAAATGCAGTCTACACTTGTAAACGTAACCGCACAGAACTGCTCATGAAACTGAACCTCGAAAAACCGGCGCAGGTTTGCACATCTATATTGGATCACTTATAAAATCCAGATTATGTGCCGGTGAACTGAACAGCTGGTGTCCTCCAACATTAATACAGACATAAATAACATAAATGAATATTAATGTGTAATTATTAGCATTAGCTTTGTTGCTAAGGTCCCCGTGGGCAGCCCAATTAGCTGCAACCACACACTGGGCTTCTGGATCAAGACCCTTTATCGCAGCTCCAGCAGGCGCAGGTGACCAGCATGTCCTCTGAAAACAGTCTTTTCTGACAACAGCTTGCTAGATTTGATGGAACAGCTTGTCCGTGGCTGTGTTCGGTGCTTTGTAGAAACTGCCACCTTTCCTACAAACCATGGACAAAAACCACAGCACTTGTTGATGAGGACTTAAAAAGCCTAGGAGTCTCTAAAGCTTGAAATTTTGCGCTCTATTTGCAATTCTAGTAATTGAAGCTTTAGGTCAGTAATGTGTGACACTGCTGAAAAATAATGACCTTTTCTACTCTGATGCATCTGGGCTTTATTAAGCCTAGGTAAGAAGATAAGGTGCATTCAGGGAGAAGAGCTAGATTTATTGCTTGTTAACTAATTTCCCTACATTGTTTAGTTTCTTTGATTACACTGGCAAAACTATTCCTCATAACATCGCCCAAACTGTTCTTTGCGGCACTAAATCATTTGTGGTAAGTTTCTTAAATGCCTTGTGATTAATTCAAATCATTATGAGTGCACTTTATGTACACGATTTGATTGAAACATGCATTGCATTTGCATAATTACAGCGCTGTAGAGTGGGGCTTATTGTTACGATCCAATCTAAACCACTCAAACTTGGAGCTTTGTGTATTCAAGGGGACTAATATGAAATCACACAAATGTATTGTGTACAGTGTTCTCAATTATACACAATTAGGGACTGGCCTTTCAGAAACACAAAAGCCTATTTTAGCCTAACATTGTTCAGCATAAATGGTTTGTGGTTGTTTTATAGAGCTAAATGGGAGAATAATGACGAGGATACAGTGAATGATGAGGGAGAAAAGATAAACAAGGCAAAAATAGAAAATATTGCTGCAGGAAAACTCCTCCTCATAAGTTTTGTATTGACTGTAACAAGTATTTTTTTTATATATATTTCAGGTCTTTTAGAGACCTATACACAGGATTTAATATGCATGGCTCACAAATGTTTTTAAAAGGATGACAGCAGTAGTTTTATTTATTCATTTTCTATAATTGAATATACTGAGAAACAACTTACCCTAACCATTTCGAAACATATATTCCTAACACCTTTTCTATGATTCCTCAATCACTGGTTTAAATTTAACACAATCTAACCCTTGAAATTAGCTTAGATTTTACAGTGACTAAGTATTTTCTGTGTGGTTGGTCAATATGAATAAAAATCCTTCATTATGAACCATGCAAAGAATAAAGTCAGACACCGGTAATGGCTGTAAAGACAATGAAAATATCAAAAGCATCAAGATGGAGACTTCAGGAAACCACTCCAGTGTGAAAATGTTATTCTCATAGATGGGGGCATGCGTACACAATGTTGTAATAACTTATATGTGGAGATTTTCAATAATGCAGTTTCCTGGAAAACTTTCCAATTACTGACAAAGGCCTTTATATCATTTATCTTCTACTGCTTATCCGTTTCCAGGTCGCTGGGGCTGCTGGAGCCAACTCATGGTGGGCTAGGCCACGGAACACCCTGGACAGGTTGCCAGTCTGTCACAAGGCCAACACACAGAGAGACAGAGACCAACAAGCACTCACACTCAGACTGCACAAGGTAAGAGGAATGGTCTGCTCATTCAGCTAATACATTTGTAGCATATAACTCCAGACACCTGATATGTGACAGTGCTAAATTAGTGGAAAAACTGTAGCAGTGTTATATTATAGGTGTAGTCCAGTGTAAACAGATAGTGCTTCTCTCCTGACAGACTGTCAGGACAGGATTTAATCAGCATTATGATCATTAGACTCTGCACGCCTTTTTAAGACAAGTCATAAGACAGCCATCTGTCTGTTCCTCTAGCTGACATTGATGCCCAAAATGAAAATTTATATGCAGCATTCAGTAGTATTCATTAAAAAGCTGAAAAACTGCCTTTATTCCTGTTTCAGTGCAAACCCATTCACAGGGTTCATAAAATCCAGGTCTGTGACCACATTAGTGCAAATAGTTCACTCTGCTCTCTGAGCAAATACGATGAGGTCCTCCTTGGGATAATGGATATTTTCCACTCATTACCTTTTTTTATACAGTTCAGGAACAAAAACAAGTTCTCATTAACTCTCGGTTGTTTGGGCTGGTGTCCCACCCCTTGCCAGCATGCCAACCTTACTGATGATGTCACTCAGAAACCCACAGCTGCCAAACATACCGCATATATATGTAAGGGATTACATGTTTATACTGGCACAGAAATAATAATGATATCTATAATATATATTATATTATTTTCACCCATCAATTTAACGTGGACAAATATTCATATTGACTTGGTTTTTCATTGTAATGAACGAAACCTCTCAAGTAAAAGTAGAAACCAGCTGCTGCCAGAATCCCGTTATTTCACATTGTCTGACGCGGTTGCCAGAACAAGCAGAGTTGATGGTATTTGAAATGTACCACTGTTGTCATAAATAATTCAGTTCTTAAATACTGGAATCTTAAATAAGGAAGGCTGAAAAATACATAAAATCCTCAAAGGAATTTTGATGCTACCGGCCTGCAGTGGCACCTTCAGCAGGCACTAATCTGTTTTCAAACCCTCTGATCGGCGACCAACAGATTCAGCATGCACTGATAACTGATGTTTTTGAAGTCCTTATCTAGTTTTCACACCATCAAAGTAGTGTCTGGTTCTGTGGCAGCTGCAGCTCAGGTGAGTCCCAGGTTACTCAGGAAACGCCAACGTCCCTGCCAAATCCTTCCCCATTCTGAGGACTGGATTGAAGCCCAGCGTTGTGGTCTTTCATGGGTAGATAAAAATACGGGATGTCCAATGCATCATAAACTCTCAGGCGTAATCATTCCCAACAGTGTGGCATAAATTTTCACCTGTGTGCTAATCAGTGACAACACTTGAGAAAGACCTGGAAACAACACGTACAGGTGAAGTGTGGAGGTCCCAATTATGTAAAATACTGTCAGAGATTTCCAGACAGTTGCTCTGACAAATGTTAAAATGAAGCTTCTCTCTCACCTGCCTGACCTTCCTGTCTTCCCTTCAATTTTTCTTCGCTCGTAGCAAAGAAGCAAAGATTAGGGCAATTACTTTAAAACCAAACAGTCAATGTTGCCCCTGAGGTGGAAATGCAAAGGTTTATCTCAAGGCAACTCATCAAAAACAACCTTTTAATCATCCAGATCAGCTACAGAGGAGGATATCACCCCAGCTTACCTTTCATTTAGGACAGGATATCAGATGATGCTGATACAGGGCCTTTTCTCATCATACAGTGTCTGCAGGTCTCTTCTCCTATCCGAAATACATCCTGAGTTGAGGTCAGAGATAACTCAAACTCTCCAGAGGCACATGAAGATTGATAATGGGAGAATTTTGTTTTCGTGGCAAATTCGGTTACACGCGTGCGCACACACAGGCATGCACACGTTCAGGCTGTGTTGCTTCTTTTTAATTCATATCAGACCTTCCTGACCCTAATATCCGTAAGCTTTGTAATTTGTGACTGATACGGCACCTCTTTGTTAATGGTTTTGTTCTGTCTGTCTATTTTCCTCTCACTCTTTATCATTGTCTGTTCACGCTTGTAATGCTCCCTCTCTCATTTGTTTTTTTGCAAGCAAATGCATCTTCAGCCTACATAGACAGATTCCTCTATTATTTTGAAAACAATCTCTGGCTTTCAACATCACGTGTGAGCACAACAGCTGATTCTTCTCCACCACTATATCTCGTTTGCTGTTACTTCTCATCTGTGCTCTCTCCTCTTTCCCTCTAATGCTGTTGAATAATGGAGAGACTGCATGCAGTTGTCATGCTGTCACTCAGCCTGTTAGGAGCAGGGGGCCTGCAGTGAATACGCGTGCGTGCGTGTGTGTGAGTGAGTGACTCTACATGCTGAAGATTAGCCTTGAGGGCACACACACATGCATATACCGTTTTTACATCCACATGTTCACACACACATCATGCAATCAGTAGTAACAATACAGCCTATTCATTTCTTCAGTATGTAAGCATTATATTATCCTCCTTTTATTCAGAAAATGTTGGCATTGGCAACAAACAAAGACTACTTTGTGAAACAACAGACTTACTCTCTACTAGACGCAATCCGGATTCAATAATAATGTAAATATTGCATATGGTGGTCCAACATAATCCATAAATAGTTCCTTATAGCAGGGACAAAAAGATCACAGATGGGGGTCAAAAAGGAGATGAGAGAGAGAGAGCCATGGGCAGTGAACAAGATGATGAAATTGGTGGTACTGCAGCCCAGACATACAATTATTTTGCATCTGATACTCTGCCAGTCTCGTGGCGAGGCTAGGGGGCCCCCTGCTGCTAAAAACAGCTGGTGGGTGGACTTGAGACATCCAATCCCTGTCTTTAAATCGACGGACTGGCACAAATACATACTGTAATAACCAGTACAGGCCTCTTCACACAGTCCTCCTATTCTTCCGGCCAGATTGCCAGGTCGATGATAATCTCTAGATATCACTTTTAACTCAGAGAACACAACCAGGCAAATGCAACATCTGGAGTTCCCAAACAGCTAAAAGGTTTCGCATACAGAAGAGAGAGAATGTCAAAAAAAAGAGAGGAATACAAAATGGTATTGATCCAACAGGGGGCTCATGTAAATGGAGGGTGGGGGAAACTACTCTCCCCCTGTCTCTGTCCCTGCCTCCTTTCTCTAACCCTCTCTTTTCCCAGTTCAGTGCCCATCACAGCTGGGAAGGGGCTTTTGCTTGCCTTTGGCCCAATTAGCCAGGGCTTAAAGCGCAAAGCATGTTGAGCGGAATAGGTCCAAGCTTGGTTTAGTCTAGTTCAGCATGGCTTGGCTTGGGCTTGGCTCAAGTTCCTGCTTTGAGCTGCTATGCAATTATAATTAAGGTTGTCCTCTGACACACGAACACACACATACACCCACGAAGTGGAATTATTCTCCACTCAAAAATTTCTGCATCTTACATTTTATCATCGACTTTCTCTCCCCCTCTTACTTTCTTGTTCACTCTTGCACACACACACACACACACACAGCGCGCACACACACACACACACACACACACACACACACACACACACACACACACACACACACACACACACACACACACACACACACACACACACACACACACTCGCCCCCATGGCACATGGTTTGGGCTCAGCGATCTGGCATAGCTTCACAAAGACTAAAAAACTCCCAGAAGGGAAAGGGGAACAATACCATTTCATCCCTCTTTTTAATAGCTCCATCCTTTCGTGCTCTCCCATTCCACCCCTCTCTCTCAATTTTTTATCTGTCTCTTACTGTCTCTGTTTCTCTTTACTTTGCTCTCTAATCTCCGTCACTTTGTTCTGTGAATTCATTAAGCCCAATTCTATATCGTTGGTGTCAAGGATCAGTGGTTGCCATCGGAACAGCTCCCAGCATGCACTACCATGCGTGGCCATTTTTAATGAGGGCCAGTTCCATCTGTCCTGCATAAAGAAAAGGGAAACTCAGTTTTCGGTACTAAAGCCTCACAGAGGAGATGTTTATCCTAATGGTCTTTTATCTGTCTGCAAATGTGATAGATTCAATTTAATGCCAAAAAATTATCAACAAATATCTGTTTTGGGTTCCTTTGGGTGTTTCATGCCTCTATTTACACCTTCATTTCATCCAGAAAATTTCTCCAGGTGTATCTAATGTTTTTAAATGATAAGATGCCAGATCACTGCCTTGGCTGGCTTATAGGAGAGGGCTGGAGGGCATCAAGATTTCAGAAAACATCGTGAAAATATGACATTCAAACTAACTACCACACGAAAGCAGGAACTGAAGATGCGACAATGATTCCCAACAGTAAAAATCGAATTGACTCAACTAACTGTATGGAGGCAGAGGAGCTAAAACGCAGTCTGGTTTCAGAGGAGGCATAAAACAGAAATAGTAGAGGACAGAGGAGTGTGAAAGCAGCAATGGCATCGTTTCATAAGCATGATTTCCACAGGCATCTTATCATGGTTGACCCAGCAGAGGTGGACATATTATGGGTCACTGATTGTCATCACAGCACAGAGAGGTCAATGTGTAGGTAGGCCTCTAATGGCTTGGCTAATTTTTCCACAGACACACATGAACACACACATTTACAAAGAGAAAAACACTGACTAATTCAAACACACCCTGGTACAGACACACACTGTAACACACACACACACACACACAACCAACAGATAATTGGGCAGGAAACCTTCATCTAAATCAAAGACTGTGCCAGCTGAATTCTAGCCTAGTCCACCAATGAGCCTCCGGATTGTGAAAAATGTATGAACGAAAACAGGAAAAAAAGCTACAATGACAAATCACCAATGTTTTGGCCAAGGAGAAAGAAAGATTTGTTGGAGACGCAACGTGATGCATAATGAAAATAGATGCCTGTGCTGAGGCTTTCCGGGCACGCTGTTGGTCTCCATTTAAAATCAATCCTGTCAATGCATCATAAGTTATTTTGACAGGGAGCAAGAGGCACTTCAGGAAACACCAGTTTAATGATGTCTTTAACCTGCTGGTAATTGACCCACGAATTGAAAGGGAGAAACAGTACTGAAAGCCTGGGGCAGGCGATTATAGGTCTCTACTGGTTGTGGCTGCTATACATCATTTCTGATCAGACCTGGGTCAGCATAAACCAAAGTGTTTTTCTTTCCCTTGGGAAAAAAAAAAAAAAACTGGTCTGTGTACAGTAGTGAACAGCTCCAGCGCTGGATGGAGCAGTGGAATCTCCCAGATTGGATTTATGTACTGTGTATGCTACTGCCTTGTTTCGCCACAGCTTGCTGTATATCAGAACGCCACAGTGTGTGTCAGGCGGGGTGTTTTTGCCTTAGATATGAAGGAAAAAAGAATAGGGATAAGAGATATTGTTATCATATGAAGTGGATCTATGGAGATAGAAAATTATTCCAGTAAGCCCAACAAACCTGGGATAAATTATATCTTCTGCTTAAGGAACTACACTATAGTGGCTTTGAAACCCAATGTACTTGTTACTTTCTTTCTTTCAGTCAAATAAAAGAGACAGATACACACATGCACACACACGCTTACAGTACACATGCGCAGTAAAACTTAGAGCCATCAGATGGCAGAACACAGTGACTAAAATACATACCATCTGGCAGCATTAGGAATCCAAATGACATCTGATTTATGCTTGAGCTTAGGGAGCAAGGAATTAGTCTGCTATCAATTTATGATCAATTTGTCAAGTTGCTCAAATTTCCAACATAAATCTAATCATGTTCATTTGCATTTGTGTTGTGAACAACTGCCAGAGCTCCACATACAGTGCAATATCTCACATTGCCAGTTATATCAACATCATGCAGCCCCACATAGCCAGCACCATACAGACATCAGCTGCTCATGTACACCAACCATAGCCAGGAGCAGCTTGCGGCAGCATCAGTGCTAGCTAATGTTCATAGATTAGAGAACCTGCTCCAGTTTAATTAAGTCTGGAGCGACTCATCCAGCCATCCTGAGCCATCAACCTCCCTCGCTGGCGTCTTCAGCTGCCTTAAACCCCTCGTCCCTCCTTCATTCTGCCAGCGCACTAGATGGAGGTACAATCAGGCGCGGGTGGATGTAAGCATGTCATTGAGTTTTTAATATGCTGGCGGACGAGATCAATCTGGGACCGCCGCAAAATGAATGGCGACGCCTGAGAGCAGGGGGACTTTGGCATTCAGGCTGGGGCGGCGTGTAACAGAGCAAAGGGTGTGCGTTTGATTGTAATTACACTCGTGCTTTGAGCCCTCCTCAAAGAGTCTTAGGGTGGAGGTAGCAGGGGTGTGGGGTGTGGGGTTTGATTGAGGATGGGGTGGAAAGAGGGACGATGGGAGAGGTGGAGTGTAAGCATGTGTCCATATGCTGCTGGGACGGTGGGAAAAAGGAATTTTCACCTTGGCCAATTCTCCTCGATGCTTCAGGATTTTGTCCAAGGTTGAGCGGACAAAGACCGACACAGACACAGAGGAATAGAGGGAGAGGCATCACGGCTGCCTGACTCTGTCTGCCAGACAACCAATCTGAAATTAAGCAGTTATGAGCGCTAACAAAAATGCGACATCCTAATCAACCATCCAGTTACACAAGCTGTCTGGTAATGATGGTGTACCTTTGTAAAAGTATTTTTATACCTTCTTCCCACAACTGAAATGGGGAATATAAATTTTGACATTGTCCTATTCAATTTTGCCAAAGGTACTGAACAACATCAAACTAATAACGTTCAAATATGTGGAGAGAATAGTTTTGAGCATCCCAACATTCAAAAACACTTGACATTTCCTTCAATGTGCCAGTTGACAAGCCTCTTTATGTTGCGAGTCAATGCCTTTTCAGAGACATTAGAGATAGATAAAGATAAAAAAACAGAGCTATCTGACCATGCACACACAAGAGAAGAGCTATCAAACACTGACAATACAACAGTTTCAGAATAACAACAATTATCACAGCTGCCCACAATCTTTTAAAGAAAAAAAAAAAAAAGGTACTGTCCAATGAAAATGGCTGTCCCACATCAAGGCTAAAAGGTATTTTGGTCAGTTCAGCATGATAATTTGTTGGCACTGACTGAAGGAATATGTGGGCAGGTCTTTGAGGGATCACAAACTTATAAAGAGATGGAGCTGTTGGCCTCCATCCACCCTTATTGTTAAATCAGCAGGCAGAAGCAGAGGAAGATACGAACTAATTAGACCAGCATGTAAACAAAGTTTTTGGCAGCTGATATCTAAACAAACATACTCTTCTATAAATATCTCCGGCTAGCTGCAACCCACCAACACTCAACAGTGTTATAGGATGGTTGGGTTTTGCTGCATCAGTAAAGTTTTGTTTAGATAAACAGGGTTTTGCTAAGTGCAGTACAAAATTTGGATCTGCCGTTTATTTAGCTGAAACTGAGCAATGGTCCAGCCATGGCTGGTGTGTGGTTACACAAGCTTTTAAGTGGGGGTACACTGGGTATTCTCTGAAATCATTAATAATCCGTATTCTTAAAACTGGTAAAACAGAGATGTGAATTGAACACACAGTCTGGTACAACGGGCGTTTTGACTTTTTATGACAGTTCTCCAAAGGTGTGAAAGGCATTCAATGTTCCACAAATCAGCTATCTGCAACATGCAGGTTGCTTCATTTGTGGGTTTCGCCGCCTTTCAAAAATCCAGAGGGTAATATACAGAATATCATGATAGTGCTGACCATGGCACTCACCAGTGAGGGGAGCTCCAATGCAAAAAAGCTGATAGTTCTGACAGTGAGACTGTGGGAGATTGAATAAAGTTTAATGTTGCTAATTATTCATTAGAGTCCAGCTTTTAGGTTTAATATGCACACACACTGACTCATCATCACATTGTTGGGGAAAATGTTAGAAAACTCTGCCAGCGGAGGTAACTAGGAAACTGAAGTGACTTGTTTTGGTCTTCACTTTCTCCTGAGGAAAATATCGGACTCTTTAGCTGGTCCACTCCATCTAAATGTCCACTTTGCCCATCTGTAGTTTGAGCTTGGGTAGTTAATCTCTATGATTCACAACGTGGGACCACCTGAAAGAAGTGTGGCTCACGGTGACATCTCCTGCACACTCCCTCAAGCCTCTTCATGATGACAAGATATCAGCTGCTGTGTTTAAAATATCCTTCCAAACGTTCCCTTGTTTGTTCTTTAATGGATGATGGCATTATTATATTACTTGAAATTATTTTTCAATAGCTACTGTATTCAGGAGTAGCTCAAAGACAACAGAGATGTAGGAACAGCCATGAAAAAAAATGTTTCTTGCGAACTATTCATAAAAGATGGAGCTCTTCTGCAGAAAGCCTGACAATAACTGGAAAAGTAAATACAGACATTGTTCTGCCAACGGCCGTCCAATCTGTTATTAATGCCTAATGCCCAGTGACAGCCTTTCTAGCCAATACCAACCAGGCTGGCTCAATAATGTACAAACACAGTCGTCCTGTCGGCAATGCTGAGAGCAACAGAAGGGACAACACAGGACAGGTGGTGGCTACATGTGATTCATTGTTCCTGTAAGAAAGCACAAGTCCCACTGGTTGCCATTCTCTCCTCCCTCTATTTCTCTGGCTACTTTACTCTTTCTGTTGCCCCGTCTCCTTCTTCTTTCATCTGTCTCTACTCCCTCTCCTTCTCAGATTAGGTGTGAAGAATAATTAGCAAGTACTGAAGAGCCCCGGGTGGACTGGATACTCATGGGAGCTTGGTCACTTTCTCCTCCACCAAATGTCCCTGGCATCACAGCTGACAGTGGGCCACACTGCATCAGTAATGAGAGGGTTGTACTCACATATGTGTGTATCACAGCCGCTGATATGTCCGTGTGCGTGGTTACTGTATGGAACAGGTTTAATGCAGATGTTCTTTGCCATTGTTTGGAAAAATATAACGCTTGATTGGAAAAGTATTAGCTGACTGATAAACACATGCACAAGTTTTACACAGAAGGGCCTTGCAGATTTTATTGGAAACACGTTCAATAAGAGGAGTCAATTAGCACTGTGAAAAAAAGACAGACACTTTATAATAGTGGCAATTAGCATGCTCATCTCCTTTTAGCTTCTTTCAACTTTCAGCTCTTCAATATGATTGCTTTTGATGTGACTGTCACAACAATTTGCTGACAAACTCATCAGTAGGAAATGGTGGGACAAACTAGCAATGCCTAATAATTTAGAGAGAAACCTCTGATTTCACTTGTTTAAAATGGACAGATTATAAATTGAAGAGAAATTCTGTGAAGGAGAAGAAGAAGATGCTGCTTTATCCCCGTAAGGAAATTCAGGTGTCCAGCGGCACACAAACAAAACGGTAGCACCAGTTACAGACTATGACTAAATAAATATATAAATAGATAATATCAAGAGTAAAAAACGGTTACATGTTGAAAATTTGCATTCATCATAATAAAAAGCAGCATGATTATTGTAGCACCCAGCACAGTTCTGGTGGATGGGGGGGGGGGGGGGGGGGTTAAAGCCATTAAAAAAAGCCTAATGGCTGTGGGGACAAAGGACCTTCTTGGTCTCTCTGTCCTGCAGCACAGTGAGATGAGCTGCTCACTGCGCCCACTCTTCTGTCCATCCAGTATGTGGAGAGGGTGGTTCACATCGCCCATTATGGCTTGCAGCGTTTTCAAAGTACACCCCTCAACCACAGTTGTCAGTCCATCTAGCTTCCTGCCGAGCACTGAGCTGGCCTTTTTAACCAGGCTGTCCAGGCGCCTCCTGTTTGTGTCCACCATGCTGCCTCCCCAACAGACAGCAGCATAAAACAAGGAGTTTGCCACCACCGTCTGATAAATCATGTGCAGCAACTCAGTGCAGACATCAAAGGACCTGAGCCCAATGTATGCAGAGCAGCTGACGTGGTGGTTTAATTTATCACCAACTCCTTTGTCCTGGATATGTTCAGAGGGAACCCATTTTTATTGTTCCAGTCACCGAAGACCTCCACTAAGTCCTTATACTCCCCCTACTGTTCATCTTGCACACATGCCACATTAGCCATATCGTCCAAATACTTCTGAATGTGTTAGGATTCAGAGTTGTATTTAAAAACTGATGTGTGGAGTAGAGAACAAGAAGAGAGCAAGCACAGTGCCCTGTGGGCCCCCCGTGCCGCACAGGGTGCGTTCATGTGTCATTGGCCTTGGATCAAACTACACAACAATTATGTCTGTGAAAATGGTCATCATAGTAAACCATGTTTTGAGCAAAATATTTATTCTTAGCAGGGCAACATCCTCCGAAAGACAACACTAACAAAGTTACCATTTTAACCATGTCAGTCTTTCAACTGCATAATATAAATATAAAAAAAATATAAAAATTCTGCTATCTCTACACCAAATTTAAAAACAGTCTATAGTTATTTTTTCCATTAATTTCTCCAAAAAATAATAAATGCAGATCTACAAGTAGCAGTTGGGGAAAAGGCTGGGTTTTATCATCCAAAAACCATGAATGTCCCACATGCCATCACTCAGATGTCACGATCATCAAACACATGACCTAGTCATGGTGATAGATAATAAGCCGGAGGATAACTCATGTCATGTCTGGAATATGAAAATTTTGCACCTGAAGTCTGACACCAATCTAACAGCTGCTGCCACAGTGTTTCACTCCAGACTAAAACTGTCAACCTTGTGTTGTTATAAGGGGAGAAGTCAGGGGATTACCAAAGTCATTTGGATTCATCTTCTGAATAGCATCAATGTCTGTTCGACAGCTCCCAATAGTCAGTATGTGGAAGACAAACTGACTGAGATTGCCATGGCTGTGTAGCCACACCCCTCATGTAATCTCAGATGGTGGGCTTTTGACAGAAAAAGTATTTCTCTAATTGCAATGTGTAAAATGTCTTCAAACCCCACCCTGATTCTCTTTCACAAGGCTGCAGTGTGTTGGATTGATTTCTGGTTGCAGTTTTACATTCTGGTCAGCCCTGAGGAGTCCAGTCCTCACTTTAGCATGTCAGGTGTCAGGTTTGATGAAAATATAACAAACAGTAGAAAACCAGGCTCAAAAAATATACAGGAAACAACTGACTAATTTCATATCAGGAGGGTGGACTTGGCTTGGTCTCCAGAAGGTAGGAGGAATCAGAAGAGACAGAGCTTTGCAGTTGCATCCATACAGATGAGTGGAAAGCTGTGAGTCTGTATAATTTTGGTGGGGGGAGTTCCTGACACCCTGGCATGTCCCATAATCGGCTTTCCTCAGTGACAGCATGGAGTCCATAGGACAGCCCCGTGTGTCTGTTTCTCGCATACACACAAATGTGAAGATACAAATTCATGTGCACAAGCACACCTGGCGGGAAGCACAGGGGGTCTCAGGCTGCCAGCTGCAGAGCAGGATACATACTGAGAGGAGCGGAACAGACACAAACACTCACATACAAATACATGTGCATGCAGAATTTAAACACTCGGGCAGCATCTAATCCACACGAGAAACCGTAATTTTAATAGCAAGCAGGACCTACACACTCACACACAGCAAGTTGTAATGTAAGGATCATCACACGTCTGAAGGATTGAAAAACAAAAGCATATATTCCCACTGTCACACTGCGAAGCTTCATTACACCACCTGCACACAGATGGCAGCAACATCCACTCAAGAGTTATGAAGGAGACATACATGCGCAAATTCACATTCATCTCATACACCGTCACAAATAAAGTAATCTGGGCTTCACATAGAGGTGTACACCATTGCAGCAGACTCTGAGGACTGCCATTCATACAGCCGTGGGGAGTGTGACTGGGCAGAGACCTGGAGCCATGCAAGGAAAAGCTATTGAACAAAACAGCAAGGAACAAAAGCTCTCAGACATCACTGCACCCCTGACCTTTCTCACTAGTTTACACCACCAGAGGCTCCAGACCATGAAACTGCAGGATTAATTCTACAATGTCAGACTGTTATATCAGTGAAAATAAACAGATGCAGAAGTCTCTGCTAAGGACAACATTAAATATTAATATGATGATAAAGAATTTAGATTTTGTCATCTTTCCAATTTCACCTACTTGAATCTACCTGTTCCATGAAAGTCACGGACCCTTTTCATTTCCTGTGGCAACCTGTGTAAGTCACCACTCACTGTGTCTGACAGCCCCATGAATAACTGAGGGCTGTTATCTATCCCGACTCACCCGGGGACACTCCAGGCAGGAAACAAATGTGAAGGCCAGGGTGCATCAATAAAGGCCAAAAACACGTAGGACTTTGGAGAGGAGGCAGACTTGAAATTACTATGACCTTTTATCAGCCAAAGTAGGTACTGCGGGACACACGATGGCCTAAGAAACATGAGGAATGACTTTTCTGTGGTGTAACAATTTTCAAAATATTTATTTGTACTAACAGTCCCTATTTGGTAATTGACAGTTTTTGGCAGCTTCAAGGTTTCTTTTCTGTTCTTGACAGTAATATTTTTAACTTATGATTCAAAATTTGCCAATGAAAAACACCGGCAAAAAAAATCTTAACTGTGTATTCCACCATCACCATGACATCTTCCCATGTTCCTTTTAATCTGCAAAATTCCCATTTTAAACAAGCAATTTATAGTCAGAGACAAAATGATACTGTAATACTGTCATCAAATAGTTTGATGTGGACATAAGCTGCGTAATACAGATATTATTAGATGAAGAAAACATGAGAAAAAACAAAACAAAAATACAGTTCTTTGTGGTGGCCATGGTTGCCATGTTTGTCCTTTCATTCTAAAGTGGAGGAGTATTTTGAATGAATGACAAAAGCAGAAGAGAAAAATATTAAAACAGCAGCAAAAGGGAACATGAGGAAGGAACTTATTGACAGTGTCCAAATGTTTCTGGATTCCTTATCAAAGTTCTTTAACAGTTGAGCTACTTGTTTTATGATCAGCAAGTCCAGGCATTGCTCCAGGATTCCTCCAGCCACACACCTGTAGCAGGACAACGTAGTCCCCTTCCATTCATTCATTCATTCATCTCACTACTACCGCCTGTTTGCAGGTTACAAGGGTGCTGGGAGTCAATCCCAGCTCACACTGGGTGAGGGCAGGATACACCCTAGTCTCCTTCCATTTTAAAATAATTTGTTTTCCTCTCGATAAGCAGCCCAATTCCCAGAGTAAAGAGATACTTCAACACTCCAGACTATCTTTTGCCCAGCAAGCACATACATACAGAGAAATTAATATTAAAATACGAACATTAGGGAAATGACTTAACTGCCAGACAGTTCCAGAAAAGGTGGATTGAACCTAAATTGCCACAATTGTGCCACCATAATTGCTGATACATTAGATACTTTTTGGATAATCTCATTGCTTTAAAATATCCTGCTCAGGATCTTGTATTTTATAATTTTGAGTGCCACACATTTAGAACAGATTAAAGCCGACCTCCAGATTGTGTTGCCTTGAGAAGCAGGCAAGGACATATTGAGCCTGCACTATTGCTATGTTTGCTGATACTCTGAGATCACAGTGATACTTTTCCTGTCTTAAGTTTGCATGTCGGGCACACAGGGGTATTAAAACAAAAAACCTGTTATAGCTTAGTCCAGTCAAACATGTTCACAGTAGGGTTGCCAGCAGATACTGAGCTGACAAATGCTTTCCTGTAAATTGTCTGTTGTAATCAGCAACACTAGTGTGTCTGTGAGAATATTTCCACGCTGTGGCATCCTAAATTTATGGCCAGGAAATCAGGTGCCTCCAGCAACACTCTGGAAAACAGTGCATAAAATGTGCTCAATGGGAAAAATGACCAAGACATGACAGTTAAGTTAAAATACGCCCTAAGTGTGTGTAAAATGGAAAATGAGCTGAAGGTTAAAGCTTTAAAAGGATTGAAATGAATGAGTGACGTACGAAATAACCTTTTTACACTCAAGACGATGGTAAACAAATGCAAAATTCTCCTTTGCAGCCAAAGCACAATTTTATCAAACAGCCTCAGCAGACAGATTCAGAGCATTTGTCTTTCATTAGAGAGACTCTCTCAACAGCAAAATATAAAAAATTTCAATAGTCATTGTGGGTGTATGCAAGAGTACATGTGTTAAGCTCATCCATCCTGAATGAGTTTGCTTTGTCAGGTCTCTGCTCTTAATGAACTGTAGGGGGACCACATCGCAGGGATTCACTCAGCCTGATTCACTCCAATCACTTCTGTGTGAACGTCCTCTAGCTGCTGCTGCCAGTAACTCAAGGTAAAACCAAACACACCAACTCATACCTGATCTGTATGACCAGTATGCATTTGTTGTGTGGCTGCTTCATGATTGGAAGACAGAGCAGCCAGTAGATACCCATACACTCAAGAGGTAATTGCCTACCTGGTGGCCACAGCGCTATTTCTCAATCCGTGCGGTGATCAATCATTAAGAAACAGGTAAACAAAGCTGTGTCTCTGTCCTTTAAAGCAGTCCGCCTGCCCTTGTTAGGAAGCGTAGCTTCCCTAATGGATAAATGAGGAAAAATAAGGCTGACATTGGCATAGATTTCTATTGACTAAAAGCAGAACAATCTTTTATTTCCCTGTTCTGTGGAGTAGCCATCCACATCCATCTAATGTGTCATACATCAAGCCTATCATGTCTGACTGGAGATTGCTTGTTACAGATATGATGAAGAGTTGCAGCATAGCCACATTAATTAGGCCCACATCACTGAGGACTGAATCAGCGAGGTGCTTTTTAGTGCATGCGCCTGCCTCCGCACTTATGTGTGCGGATCTGCACACACGAGTTATGAATATAGATTTGTGTGTGCACAGCCTTTGTGATCCAAGAATGCACTGCATGGAGGAGGATACACACAGAGAGTAAAGCCATGACTTTGGTTAACAGTAAACACACCACTGAGAGCTCATTAGAGTAGCTCTCTCCTCTCCTCGCTGCACTGCTTCACTGACGGGGCTTTAGCTCCAGCCATATCTGGCATCCAGGAAAAAGCTAATTAGCAGCTAGCACTCATTACATTCAGGCTACTGAGCGTAGCCCCTCTCCAACACATCATCTGTAGCCTGTCAAAAACACAGCATGTATGCTACAGTTCCAAACTGACTCAGATTGGAAGAGGCTAAGTAAATCGCTTTGCTAAATAGACAGCGTTAGCCCCCATTTACACCAGACTCATCAAAATGACATCCATGGGTTGTAATAGCTGGTGTTGTGTCAGTTATTAACGTTGTCTGACATCATTAGAGGGTCAGAAGCTTCAATTATTGAGTTAATTTCAGCTTCATAACTTGAAAGATACTTTAAATTAAGGCTTGCACAATTGTTGCATCAACTTTCAAAACTATGGTGGATCATGAACCAGTTTTGCAACACAGATACTGTCAGAAGAACTTGATTAAAGACAGTGACAAGTTGTACCTGGAACTTCAATGTGAGTAAGTTTGCATCCAGCAGGATGACTATCTCTACATGTAACAATGTGGGAAATTATTTCAAAAAGGTGTCAGTGAAGATACAGAGTCATCTAGATCATACTTATGCATGAAAGGTTTAATCAAGAGCAACTGGACTGCAAAACTATTTAAGCTTACTATCAATATGTACACTACTGCACTTTTGTATCTGAAGATCAAATTCGAGTACAAAAGTAGGTTTTTACATACAAAAGCATGGTCGTGCCATGGGATCACCAGTACCTCCAACAACTCTACCAACTGTCATTACAGCAGCAAGGAGTGCAAACAAACCACACAGCATCAATGGCCTTTGTGACTATCCAACAGATGTTACAGATGTGGACTCCACACCAGTCAATTTAATGTTTGCCATCAGTGCCAAATTATGTTGAGGTCACTAGGAGACAGTGAACCACAGGCAGTAAAGCCACAGAGCATTAAAAAAAACTAAACAATTTGCTGAAAGATGATACAAAACAGATGCTGTAATGAGGACTCTCGCAGAGTAATGTGATTATTTTCTGTGGGGTTTTGCCTTTTAAGTGACCTTCCACACACGTGTAGTCATGTTAGTAGACATATTTTCATATACGTTTTCATATGCATTCTTTTAGAAACACTTCTAAAGGATGAACATGCGTTTATGTCTTCCTTGCATGAACCAGGAAGGTTTGGCAGATAGGCATGGTGTAAAATCATATATCTCACTGTTCATATTACCAGAGGAATCACTGTTACAAATTTCTCCCTGAACATCCGTTTCCAAGTTGTTCTTTCACTGCACTTCTCAGTAGTTTCTTCAAACTGTTTCTTTTTCTTTTCTTGCACAGCCTCTCCTGTCCCTCTTACAGAATATGAAGTCCTTTGATGACATGGTTCAGCTCAATGTTAATCTATAACTGAGGGCCAGATGACCTCGCAGTGTGAGTGTAAACATTTCTTAGTCACAAACTCATCTCTTAGTTGATACAGCAAAGAACAGCAATCTATAAAGTTAAGAAAATGAACATTAAAGTGTAGAGCTTCGGGCCAGAATAGTCCTAGCTCCCAAGAATGTCAATCATGTGGTGAGCAGATTTGAATCAAAGAATGAAAATTGTTTGACGTGAGCCTGCAAATAATTTGCAGGAAGTTGGAGAGACAGGCCGCTTAGGCGTTTCCTGTTGACTGAACATGTGGCAGCAATATGATTCTCAATGTAAGACCATTTTACTGGATCCACATGCACCTTTCATTTTGATAATGTTTTTTTCTCTTTAACCATTCCAACTAGGCAGTACTTCATCTGCTGTAATTTTGCAAGTAATGCTAACCAAGACCAGGAAACTCAATACATTTTCCTGAAACCAAGAACTAATGAACTTTAAGCAAGAGAGGTTTTTAAAATTACAGCTTAATTAAAGCAGGGATTGGAAATAAGCAAAAACATGTTTAGTCTGCAAATCCAGTAATTACTCCACAAGGTAAGCAGGCATACTATTACTCTACATTTTTCTCCTGCAGTATTAGAAACCGCAGCACACAAGGCTAGCTCCATATGTCATACAAAAGGAACCATGCATCCTTAATCAAAAAGGCTATTCATCATGCCGGCTACATTCACCATAATGATGCGCATAGATAAGGAGATAATAAGGTAAATGAGAAGGAGAGTTAAAATAATACTGTAGCCAGCACGGTTCATGCACTGTTGCACTCCTGATGAATGATACAGGTCCCTCTCCTCCTCCTCCTGCAGCTCTTACCTCTTTTCTTCCTTTCCTTTTTTCCCCACTACAGTCCCAACTGCCTTTTTCTGATGTCAAAAGGAAATGGAAAGATGCAGTGGAACAGAAAAATACCAGCATTTGATGTGCCACTTGCAGTTTCTTAAAAGAATATGCATTAAAAAAACAAATTAGCCATGCCAATGCAAATGACAAATGCTGATAAATATACACAGACCTTAAGACAGATGTAGACAGACACACACGAGCATCTAACAGCTCACCTGTTGGAGCTACCAGATGGTTCTGCCCTGGAGAACTGGTAATAACAGAACAATAGCCAATTAAAGAGTGACAGAGAAGCCGAGGGGGCCAAGACAGTTCATGGAAAGATTCAGTCAATTAGTCAAACACTCTGTCAGGAGACAGTCCAGAGACATCATGTTGATTGCCTTCTATTATCCATACCAGTCCACAGACAATAATGGTATTTGGTGATTACGGCATGTATAGATATCCTAATGTCACATTAAGTGGTATTTCAAACGCTAACGGTGACTTTTAGTGCCTCTATTAGCTACCTTGTGAGATGTGATTGTGTGACTTAACCTGGGCAAGCTCAATCATAGGTATTAATTGCAAATTCTGATGACAGAAAGCGGAGGAATATGTGTTCTGACTTTGCCCTATTAGGCATTGTCTGCACCACATCCCAACACCTGTGCACAAACATCTTGGGGTATAGTCCCATTGAGAAATCTTCCAAAAGCTTGGCACCACTCCCTCTTAGATGCGCAGAAACATATAACACAAACACATTCATGCATTAAGCATGCACACCCATACATGCCCTACCACATAAACCCCTCCCCCAAACACACACACAGTGCACTGACTCTGTCATCTATCTCCTCTATGCGCAGCACATGCCGGTTCATACACACCTGCACATATTCCTTGTGTTAAGATCAAAGATATGCGGTCTTCAGATGTGCCCTTCCCTTCTTCATGACCTTAAGCTGTCAGTGTTATCTATTCCAGACATATACACAGACTCACACAGAACATCACCATATACTTTGCCTCAAACATGCACACACACACGAATACTAACGAATCTCATGGAGGCAATTACAGAGCTGAGCTCTTCATGCTGGCTGGCTATCAAATGTTTTCCTCCCCTCTCACAGTACTGTGTTAATGTGTCTGCATGCTTTTTTTCCAGAGGAGCTTATATATTTCTACAGTATATGCTTATTTGACACACTAAAGCAACATTTGGTTGTTATACCTGCTGCTAATTGGATTTTTTCAAGTGGTTTTAACAGTTTCCTTTCCTATGTAACTTTCATGTATGTTATTCTTGTGTGGCTTTGTCTCAATTCCTGTTGTTCCCTCTTCAGTCGTGTTTTGCCTCTTCAGCTCTGTGTGACACATTTTACATTGGCACAAATAAGAAGGGAACTTGCTGCTTCTTGTCACATAACATGGTAACAGCAACCATAGCAACCCATCACAGCCACTTTGCATACAAATGATTGTGACAAAAGTGTGTGTGCATGTGTGAGTATGCATGAGAGGAGCTGGTCCCATTTTGCTGATGGGTGGCAACACAAATTTAGTTATGTATCACGATGTATGTGTGTTTTCTCCAGCATACATTCACACACATGCATACAGTGAAAGGGGGTGTACAGAACTGATGAGAGGTAAAAAAGTGAGCGTGCAGAGACCAATTAAATTTTTTACTCACTTTCTGATTTCAGTGTGAATACACAATCAGTAGCAGCCAGCGCTTGATCTGTGCATTAGATTATGTGCATTATGTTCCAGGCTTTTACGTAAGAAAATGCAAGAGAGATGGCAAACAATTTTTCTGGCTCCTGTTTCTTCATAAACACTACTTAACATCATGCTCATCCTTGGCTTGTTTGATAGTTAATATGCTTTCATAATTAACATCATCTGTGCATGCAGGCATGTAATCTGGATAGCAATTAGAAATGTGAAGACACCTAATGTGAACTTCTATATTTCTTACCCATAAGTTTGAATTATATTTTCATTATATGTATCAGTAACTGCTTAATCCTGATTATCATCAAAGTAGTAATAATTACTTTTAACAAAAACACAATAAAGATAAAAAAGGCCTATCTGCTTTACCATCTGTTCTGTCACAGCATAAATTTTGAATTTGTCATAAGAGCTTTTGATGTCTGAAGTTGCCCCGTGAAATTGCTTTTTGGCAGCTAATGGAGCTGGAAATGGTTCCAAGTAATCTTAGCTAATTTATAGCAGAAAGTGACCTAGCATTGTTTCAGGGCATGCAAACAATGAATAATAGAGACATAGTCATGATAGTCAACTTGAGTATCTTGGGGAGTATATGTGTGAATGTATTCACTTGTACATTTAAATGGGTTTATTCGTATTTCAGTGCATATGCTCCTGTTCTTGTTTGTGTGTCACTAGCATTTTTGTATGTTTACCTGAATTTGTCAGTAACAGAACAGGGAGAAGCAGCATTTGTTAAGCAATGGGGTGGGGCAAGACTTTTTTTGTGGATTGTCTCTGCCTCCTCTGGCCCCGGCAGCATGCCCAACATCTGCAGGCATGTGTTGTAGGTGTGCTGTGATACCAGGGTGGCACAGCCCGTGATGGATTATAGTCATTGCACAGGTACCCATGCAAAACTAATGTGTATATAAGCAGGTGTTAACAGCGACACTGGTGTGTGTGTTTACATGGGCGGCGTGTGTGTTTACGTATTCAGGGGAAATTGTTTGTGAACAGGTGGAAGGATGATGAGTGTGTGTGTGTCATATGGGTGTAAATAAATCCATAGATGCATGGGTCCATTATTTAAATTTAAATTAACAAGTTAATAATAAGGTATAGACTCTTAACGCTGGACAGATCAGTCATCCCATCTAAGCATTAATATACATTTTCTCTTCTATCCTGCATGGACATATGATGCAACAGCAAAGGAAGTGGTGTTACAACAACCCATAAAAATGTATTCTAGCCTGAAGAAACATTTTAAAACTGTATCAAAAAAAAGCCCTCCATAATGCCAGAAGCTCCTATTATCCAACATTAATAGAAGAAAACAAGAACTAGCCCAGGTTTCTGTTCAGTCCTGTAGCCAGAGAGTCACAGCTCAGTTGAACCATTCATTCCTTTAACTCTCAGCAACAATGATTTGATTTTTACAAGTTAAATTGTAACAATAAGAGGGAAAAAAAAAAAAAAAAAAAAAGGGATCACCTGCCGCCCACACCTGGCAGAGATCTACTGTCAAATACAGCAACTTTTGAAATCAACTTAAACGCCTACTTTGTATTGGGGTGTTTTGTTTGTTTTTTTTTTTAATCTTTCATAGCTAGTTTCTATAATTTCATCATCTAAACCGTCAATTTGTCTTTTAGACTTGACATCACCACGCTGTTTAAAGATGTTTCTCCATCAATTAACACCTACATTCTGGATCCAATCAATTTGACTTTATCTTTAGCTTATGTACCACAGACTTTAACGATTGCAGTTATTAAACCTCTACTCAAAAATCCTACATGTTTTGGCTAATCTAGATCCATATCTACCCTCGCCTTCATTTCTAAAATCCTTGAAAAAAGCACTGCAAAGAAATAGCAGTGGTAAAACTTACCAATGATCTTACACTGGTTCAGACAACAGACAGATCGGCCTGCTGCTTCGTCCTATTAGATCATAATGCTGCTTTTGAAACAACTGACCTCAAGATTTTATTGCACAGACTGGGATTAGATTTAAAGGAACCACTAAAATGATTTGAATCATACTTATACGATAGATTGCAATTTGTTCATGTTAGAAATGGTCCTTCCTCACACACTTCAGTTAATCATGGAGTTCAGAGTTCTGTAGTAGCACCAATCCCTTTCACCCTCTGTAGGCCTCTTTTAGCCAATATAATCAGGAAGCACAGTATCAATTTTCATGGCTCTGGAGATGACACCCTTGGTGCCTAGAGTCTCCAAGAGTAAATCTGTACGCAGATCTTTCATTTATCAGGTTGCACTTCTGTGTAACCAACTCCCAGGATGTGTCAGGGAGAGGCTCACCCTCCACTTCACAGATTATGCTTAAAGGCCTCCTCCATGACAAAGTCTATATTTAAAAGTTAAAGCTTAGTTACTCTTTAGTTTTGCTACTATAGTCCTAGACTGCTGCCCATGCATGAATATAACACCATTACATGGTACTAACTTTGTCTCTTACTGTAGTTTCCCCTCCCGTCCTCTCTCTGCCTTTCCTGTCCATTATCATTAACTGCCATTATGAATCATTTCTACTATCACTTCTGTGTATTTTTTGCTTACATTTTATTGTGGTCTCTCTCTCTCTCTCTCTCTCGGTGGCTGAGTTGTCTGCCAGTGTAGGGAAGTTTTTGCTCATGGTAGGACTTGTGGCATGTCATAATAATTCTATAAACAGTTTGGCCAAGACCTGCTCTATGTGTGAAGTGCCTTCAAGTAACTCGTGATGGTTGTAAAATGTAAATACATTTTTATTAGTATTTCACTCAATTTACACACGAGGCCAGTTTACTCAGAATAGGGTCCTCCTACTCAGTCTGTAAAAACAGTTCTCATGGTAAGCTTCAAGATGGAAAATGTATCATCTGACTTGTACTAAGGAAAAAATATCAAGATACTGCTGCGAATTCTGCTCCAGGTTCCAGCTTTCTTTGATGTATTTTTAATGAGACTCAAAATTTTCATAGAAGTGTGATACTAAATCAAGTGAGGACACCTTACTGATATAAATACATCAAATGTTTGGAACTTTGGAGTCAGTGGTTAGAGAGCTGTCTGGCCAGACATGGAAAGTGGGCTGAGATTTCTGTATGGAGTAGCTTGTATGTAATTGTAATACTCTGCATCAGTAAGAGTGCATTTACATCTACATGGGCGCATTCTTGTAGACTCCTCTCTTCTTATCAGTTGCAACTGTACTGTACAATGAGCCAAACAGGCCCATTGGCTGCTGGTAGAAGAGCATCTTGGACCTTTTTCTGGCCGACTCTTCAAATGTGTTACTAAGTTTACTAAGCAGTTCTGCCCTTTTAAGGATTTGCATCTAAGTGGCTGTAGTGAAGTGGAGGTGAGGAATTGTGTGGGTAGCAGGTGATTTCACTCTTCCCTCAGTAACTCTGAAAAGGCGTCACTTCATATTTTATAATGATTTTATGTAAAATAGTATTGTGGGTTCTGTGTGCAAGATTAACAATTGAAGGACATTTAATCAGCAATTACCATTCATGTCTAAACACCATGTATAGCCATAAGTTGACAGGCCATGCCCAAATATATTGGATGAAAGAAAAAAAAAAAAAAAAGATACACCATTAAGGAAGCTGTACAAAAGGGGGAGTTCTCTCCCACAAACAATGAAATCGGCTTTAACTCCAAGTTGAAAATAGTTTGTAAAACTGGGGCAACATCATCCCAAATTATGAAGATGAGGGGGAAAGTTTCAAGTCAAATCGAGTCAACATTTCCTTTGACACCTTCTGTCACTCAAAAAAGATTGCAGGCAGGCTAAACTTTACCACATACTTCTTGAGGTCTGACAAATACCTGCAATTCTTTGTGGATATCTGCCATTCTATCAAGACAAGGGTGCAGCTATCTTCTTTTTTCTTTTCAAGTAACACAAGCACATTGTAAATCACTGTGAAGTGCGTAGCTGTTGGGTTAACAAGGATTTGCCAAGCTCTTACCTTACCTTTGAACACAAGTCTGATTAAGACAGAGATTTCAGATGGTTTGGGTAAACAACCTGCAGTATTGTGGAATTGGAGACATGTAAACAAGCGTTTGAACTAAAAGTGCAGAAACATCACAAGGTCTCCAATTCTGTGGAGGGTTGAGAAATCAACTGTTCCCTGAAAATCTGTGTCTTATGACAATGATGTCTCTTTGTTAGAATATGACAGAGTAAAATGGAGGGGAATAATAAACAAAAAAACCCGAACATATCAAATGCATTTTTGATCAATCTTTCAAATGTCTCCATTTCTTAGCTAAGCTTGTATGAAAGAGTTATTGAGACGAGAAGTAACTATTTTAAGGTCATGTTTTAATAAGGCAATGGCAACGCAGTGTTGATCTGACACATTAATTGTCAGTGCTCATCTTTGAAGTAGAACATCTGCATATATATCCATGAACTCCATAAACTGCATTTAATTATATCTGCTTCTAGATATCTTTATTACTGCTAATTATTGTTATCGTATTTAAAAGATGCTGACCAGTTACTGCCTTTGCGTCCTATGACTGACATTTACTTAATTTCCATGAACCCTTATACCTGCACAGTCAACAGGGACTCCAGCACACTTGCTTTCTGTAAAAATCCTTCTTTTGGATACAGATGTTGATGGAAATGAGTAAGATGGTCCAGGCCAGCATCTGTCACCTGTTCAGCCAGCCTGTTAGTCTTTCTGCAACACCTCAGGCTTCACTGTGTCTGTGGACTGATACCACAGTTAGGCTATGGGAACCTCTGTCTTTCCTCCCCACATATCACATTTCCCCTCTTTTATCTTGCTTTTGTGTTTTGTGTCTTTTTATGCAAAGCTTATCCTTCCTCCACCACTCCTACACACTATTTGTCTGCTCTATCCCACATCACTCCTCCTTCCGCTTGCATCTTCCCTCCTCCCTATCCTTCTCTCTTCCTCTTGCATCTGTTTGGTGTATTCCCAGGGGCTGTGAGGGGCCAGAAGGGTCCATGAATAAGTCATTTACACTGGCCCCCCAGACTCTGTGATCATCGCCAACCTGTTCAAAAACATGGTTCCCCGCCACCTCTCCCCTGCACTCATCTTTGCACATCCATAAGCAATGAAAATAAAAATAAATAAAGCATTAGGCATCAAAGCATATGTGCTGTATGTGAACATACACATATGAACATTCTCTATTTTAGACTGAGGATGTACAAGGAGATGAGAGTTGAGAATTATGACTGACATTCTCATTGGATGAGAAAGACTTGAATATAAGCTTTTATTAAGCAAGGGTTTTCAAACTCAAGATCAAATTAACTGTTGAGTGCCAAGTCACTTCTTTTTATTAAAACTTTTAATTCCATGGTAAAATTGGTGGAATTGGTCATTAGCTTCAAGACAGTCAGATTTTCTTAGAACTAGAATCAGCAACGTTCAATGTCAAGTTCCTCTTAAATTCAAACTAGGGATTTATATCATTTAGTAGCACCAAAGATATTAGTAATGTTTAAATCTAAGTTTGAGCTTTGGAGGAGTTTGTCCCACAAGAAAATCAAGCTCAATACATGTGTTTAGACTCCAGTAGTCTGAATGGCTGCTTTGATTTCAGTCTAAGTTACCTCAAAAGAGTTGTAGGTCTAATTGTTAATGCACTGTAAGTGCAGTGGCAGTGGGTACGTTTTCTGTTCAAGAGTAAGTTCTGTATCTCTGAAATCCACTTGACTTCACTGACTCCAAAAATTTATTTTACCTCGCAAAAACTTATGAGCTGTTTGTCAATCAGTGCCTTTTTTTGTTTTGTGAGTTTCAGATCAAGATGAGAAAAATGTTGATGAAGAAAATAGAATCCAGTTACAAAAATACTTGAATTATTTCAATGAAATTATAGAAAATTATGGAAACCTGGGATAGTGTGCAATGATTGGACAGTAGCTAATCAAATAATCGTATGTATTGGCAATATCATATACTCACCTCATTGAAAAATTAATAGAAGCAAAAATAATCACCAAATTAGATTTGAAAGAATTGATTGAATCCAAGTGATTAACAGTGAAATCCTTTGCTGCTTAGACTTGGTGTTGAGCTGGAGTTGATTACATTTAAAAATAAGTGCTCTGATTGCTTTTATCTGATGAACTGCTTGACCATAGCTGAATCTTTAGACAAAGCATTTGGAGACCATTGACTAGATGACCATATGAGCCCAGATTGCTCATGTGAAAACCTTTTAAAGAGTTGTTTCTCACAGGCAACAGGAAGTGGAAAAGTCCAGGTCATTTCTAACAACTTGAAAAGAAACAGAAAAAGCTGAGTCGATGGGTAGTTCTTTGGGGTCAAAGGCTTTGTTTATGATGAGAATTCTAGATGTTTTTGATCATTGATAACAATTAATTAGTATTTGGCTAATGAAAGAAAATCCGACCTTGAATTTCAGTGGCTTGCAGTACTGTACAAACACTGACTGACTGAAATGTTGTCTAAAAGGACAAACGACTCAAGGATCTTTATCTCAGGTGGACAGCAGAATAAGAGGAGATGCCTGCAAATGCAAGATGTCTGAACAAATAGGCAATTTTAGTAACCTATAAAACAACAGTATAAACATAAATGTCTATGTACAACAGCTGGTCGGATTGGGTTGTTGCCCATGTAACTACCTACCTACCGTAGAGCTGCTTATTCTGACACTTCCAGGACTATGCACAACAGCTTTTGATTGTGTCCAATCTTTCTAAGTTTGTCAGAATGTTTAATATCCTGGCCAGAGCTTGCACACACCACCTACTACTTTACTGTTATGCTTATTTCTACTTTTGGTGGAACCAAATACACAATGTGAGTATTGCTATGTTGATTCGCAAAAGCTTTTGTCACTATATTAAAAAAAAAAAAAAAAAAAAAAAAAAAAAAAAAACTCTGACCATATACTGACAAATATGACTGAAAAATGTCACAACACACTCCCACTGTAATTTTTCAGTAGCTGCTGTAGATTCACACATTTTGGTCAAAAATTACAAAAAAACCATTCAAAGGCTGAAGCATGAAGGAGGTGGAGTAAAGGTCAGCATAACATACACATGGCAATTATACGCTTTAAATATGATTTATAGGTCAAAACCCGATCAAATGTAAATGTCACTTAGTCTTGTTCTTCTCGTTATGTGTTGAGTAGCTGAGGAAGAAAGCTTGTGAGCTGAGAATTTATGATAGTGGGTCATCCCCCGAATTAGTGCTGAGTAAGTATTTTTTGCATTAAATTCTTAGCAGTCATTGTAGACTTATCTGCAACACAGGATTCACATGGGATAAGGTAACTTACATACTGTAGATTTGTCCTGCCATGGATTAATAAAAATTTCTTTACACTCATGCAACTCATTTTTCATGTAAAAAGATTAATCTTGTGATTAATGGAGGTTAAAGTCTTATTTGGAGCCGTAGCAGGTGTGAAGTTTATTATTTATTAATGTGAAAACATAGAAAATGGCATAGAAACAGCAAAAATTTCAAAGGCTATTACTAGGCTTTTCTTTGGGCAGTTTATTCTTGAAGTTTTTGTTTTCAAGGTTTGGAGCACAGCCAATATATTTGACACCCATTGAGAAGGTGGGGGTCAAATACCTGACTGAAGGATACTTCAACATATTTGTTCGGACAGGATAATAAAACCTGGATTCACAAACTACCAGAGGCTGCCCTTAACATCCCTGGCAGGGTGCACCCAGCAGATAAACCTGCTCATCAGATGTTTCACATGGTGCATCCCTTCCCCATCAGAACTCACCTTGTTTTTATAATTGCTCATCTTCAATCATGTATGAAATTGTGACTATTATCGAAGCATTGCTATGCATGCTAACAACTTTATCAAAGTATTCTCATAATCAAAGGGATTATGATTACATTATTTCATGCATATAACAAAGACTGAAAATTTTAATCAATGTAAGGTGGCTCAACTCTCTCACATAACAAAGGCTCAGCTTTAATTCCCAGCCAGTCATTCAGAGACTGCAAGATGTCCTATAATCCCACAATTCATAGTAAGGCTGGCAATCTTGATTATTTATGAAGTCTTAAATAAATCAAAAGGTACCATGAATGTCATAGGTACATGTGTGCAGCAGGGCTCAAACATAATGTTTCCCAATAGGTCTCAGTGAACATTTGTTTGTCTGAGGAAATAGTCAGAGGAATGAATACCGCTAGTATTGGCACAATACATTTTTAATCATTTTGCTTCATCATATATTTGATCAGAAGCATCAGAGTTGAGGTAGCACCTTAATCCAGGCAGTTTAATGGAACAACAATAGGCTCTTACGCGATCAATAAAGACATGACAGTGAAACAATTGCTTTCCTTCCTCTCTCCCCCGGTATGTGGGATTGAAGTTCTTAACCTACCTGGTTACCTGGTTATCTGAACTCCCTGTCATCTTAATCCTTCTCTGACCTCTCGTGTTCCTCATTCAGCCTGTCATGACATGCGTTTTTCATCTTTTAACTCACATCTATCCGTTAAAAAATTTAACTCCTGTATTCCATATCGCTGACAAGTAATGGGAGACTGCAGAACCACACACACTCTTGTGTGGAGGGAGAAAAATGACAGCACTTACCCACTTTCAACAACCTCCTTTCTCTTTTACTCTCTTATACACACACATACACACAGATGCACACGCACAAATGCAGGAAAAGGAGCTCAGAGTGTATTGCAGATGATGTCTGACATTTTAAAGTAGTGAAATTGTACTTTTCACATCTGTAGCCATGTCTATTGTGTTTCTTTCTTTCTACAAATCACAGAAAACTGCTTTTACCAATGACATTCCCATTTTAACCAAAATAAAGAAGAACTTTCTTCACATTTCTGGCATGGCTTGGACTCTCAATGCACCCTGGACAGAATAATGCATCAAAACCATCCATTTTATACCCAGTGTTTTGCTAAGGGATATTGTTTTTCTTGTGTGTTTGCCCCATATAGCAGAATCTCCAACAGGAATCACTTGTCTGCAGTTAGCAAAATGCTCCTTATCTCTATGCAGCAACCTATCTGTTTGGGGAATTGCAGAAAACACATTTGACTTTTATACATTGAAAGACTGCACAAGCCTAATTTGCTATTCTGTTGTCCAAAGTGGCAGTGGGAGATAGCGAGTTTGACTTTCTCAAAAGTTTGAATGGCTTCATTACTCAGAAATTATGTATTTTGGGGTTGTTACGCTCTCAGTACTAAAGTCCCTCTTCTTTCTGTGTCTGATAAGGCCAGCTAAGCAAAAAAACTCAAGTGCAGCGTTTGCAGCTATTTGTGACTCCGACACTCTACATAGGCCTTGCAACACTTGTGGGAAGGTTTAGGAAAGGTTTTGGATTTTGCTATGAAGTTTTTGATCCCTCACTTCCCCATAACTATGAGAACAACTTACTGTTGGCCTTTGTTGCTCATCTGCAAAGTATAGGCAAAAAAAGCACGCGTGCACAGACACACACACAAAAAAAACAAAAACAAAAAACAATGAAAATTATATAAATTCTCCTCTGCAGTTATTGGCAACATGCAAAAGCAACCAAATTATGCATGAATTATTGCTGACCTAAGTCATGTACTGGGTTAATCTAATTTAATTCCCAAGGATTTATTCAACCAGGTGTTGGTGTTTCAAGATTCACCAATCAATATTTCATAGTAAAAGATCTCCATTGTATGTTAAAAGGGTTGCTTGTAGTGGCCATTTAGCACATTTTCATATAATTTAGCTATTTGCTTCAGCTAACTGAGAATTTTAGCATTGTGTTTTCGCCCATATTTGGACATATGGTCAAAAATATTTGATGTTTCGGGTTGCTCTCTCTGTTGTGATTATTAATAGAACATTAAGCAACCAGTCTTTGGATTCTCACACTTTGATCCCTGCCCAGCAGCTATTTGCAGACAGCCTTAGCAATTACAGCTATAGCCTTCAGCAACTAATAAATAAATAAGTGAATGAATGAATGAATAAATAAATAAATAAATAAAGCTGGTTTACACATTTGAAGGACTGCCTACATCCCTGATTCAAAAAGGGTAGGTCTTATACTTACTGACCAATCAGGGGTCAGTAGGTGCAATTAAGAATCTTGAACTGACCCTCAGAACTGAAGAAGCCTTTTGGATAAGAGGCAAAATGTCTTCAAACAAAACAACAAGTCCAGTTGCTTCCCACTAAACACTCCAAGATGAATGGGCGCTTCATTATCTTGAAAAATGGAATCCAACCTAACTTCATAAATGCACATCAATGACAGAAAAGGATGCTTAAAATTTACATAAGGACTTAAGAAAATTATAAAAGGAAATGGTAATTCTAAGTATGAAGATGGAGCCCAAATCCAGAGGTAAATGGCCAAACAGGTGGTCAGTATGTCACAATATAGGCCTATGATACATGAAATATTCTGGTGCTACAGAGACATCCTAACGAACATCACTTCACAGTGCTCAAAATACTTTTTTCAGCCAGGTTGCCCGGGTGGGAAGCCGAGTCAGAAGCCAGGTTGCCCCACTTCCAAGTTATCGATTTCTTCAAATCAATACTATTAACCATTATCTTTTCTTCTAATGAACTACTTATGTGATCATGTACTAAACAGAAAAGTTCTCAAACAGCATATTAAAAAAATGCTACCTTCACATCTCTTCAGACTCTGAGCCTGAAGAACTACTGCTACTCCACTCAGACTCAGCAGACCTGTCCCTGGTCCTCCTTCCATATGATCTGGTCCTTGGTCTTCTGGTTGTCTTACCAGCAAACCACCACTGGGCAATGGCATTGTCTGGGCCAATCTTTGTACTGATTGGCAGATAGTTAATTGGATTTTGCCCCGTCAGCGAGCATGCCCAGTCCAGGCAACATCAAAGGGCTGCCGCCATGGGAGCAGCATGCATCTACACAGCGGCACCACTTCTGCAGGTCGTGTTACGTGCGCCTTGTTCTTCTGTTGCGACTGGCTGTTGCGCAGCTAACGTTAGCAGCTGGGGGAAAGCAGCGTCCCTACCACAAAATTTATAGGTACTGAGTTTAGAAACAAGTTGCACCAAGCAAAATGTGATTGCACGGCGCAACTACACAACCGGGTATTTCGAGCATTGATTCATCACATCATTATGTTTTTATGTGGGAGGAACTACAGAAAACGATGCAACAATATACTTCTCTGATAACTGAAGCTTGACAGGAATTATGTGTTAAGTTTACATTGCTGTTTGCAGATGTAAAAGCAATGTGGATCCACTTGAAATTAATACTGGCCAATAATATGAATCTGTGGTATGGAAGCCAGCAGAAATGGGACTCTCACATCCTGCGCGCCACTATTTTATTAGTGAGATTAAGAAATGGGGACTTTTGCAAGAAGTGTCTTGCCCACTGCAGTTTTAATGTGCTTTGAGACAAGCTATTTGCAGAATGCAGGGTTCTTTCAGGACATCTTCATGGCAGAGGAGCTCTAATGCACAGGGAGTGGATGAGCAGCTGTGTGCCATACAGGACAGAGGAGGAGGATAGTGGGAGGACAGTGGGCGTATAAAGAGAGGGGAAGCAGGTGGGTCGGACAGGGTGGAGGAGGAGACGTCTGCCAGGGGGGCTGGCTTGGCTCTGTATTGGCAAGAGCAAAAGGAAGAAAGAGTCTCTTAGGCATTCCTCATTTTTCTCTACCCATTTATCAGTCTCTGCCTTTTCTTCTCCCCCCATTTTTAAAACTGCATCTGGACTCATTTTTCCCACTGCTGAATTGCTCACATTGCTTCTCGTTCTCCTTCCTGTCCAAGCCCTATACATCCTCATGCCTTTCATCCTTTATCCTTTTTTTTTCCTCTGTCATAATTCTCTATCTCTTTTCACCACCTTCTTTTCCACTTCAGCCTCTTTGTGTGTGTTTTAACTATCTTCTCATTGCCTCATCTTTTCACATGGAAAGTGCTTGGCATGAGATCAGTGCCATTGAGTCTAGATTGTGTCACTGTACCAAGAGAGTGGGTGTCAAACACAGACACTGACACAGCTTGCGAAGGAGATGGCAGCACACTGGAGCCAATGGCTGCAGAGAAACAAATATATGTCTGCTGCCACCCACTTATCCAGGACCTGGTCCCTTTGGTTCATTGAAATTGCAAGGAAAAACTCAAGAAAAACTTATTAAACTTATTAAATAAATTCTACTGGCTTGTCCTTATGTCTGTTGCAATAATACTGCAGAAATTCATCATTTATTCAGGATTTATCTGTTGGTCAGCGTCTTGTAAAGCGATGACAGTAGATAGGCAACAGTTTAAGAAGATCAATTGTTCCACTATCTCCTTTTAACACCGTTGCTGAGACTGTGTCGGCTAAAACGGATGGAAGCTATGATTATCTGCACAGCAGAAGCTGGCCTGTGACAGAAGCTGTTAAGACTTTTATTTTTCTAGTTCAAAAGATAAATGTTTTCATTTTTCAATGCCCACAATGAGAGTTGACCAGGTGACTTGTTAACTGTAATTTATATATTAGATACTTCTCATCATAATTGTAATTAAATGACTTCTAATTGTGTAACAGCAAAAGCAATTAGATCATGTTTATCCGTCATGGTGGCTGCTTAAGTGTGTGATTTATGTTTAGTTAAGAGGGTGAGAGTGTAAATCAGATTATTTTATGCTGCAATTTACACATGTTCCCTAATACCTCACATGCAGCTCTGCAACTCAGCACATGCAAATTTGCTGGTTTGAAATAAGGCTTTGGCCCAAGTTGCAACCAAGTAACCCAGCTATTTGCCTGGGGGGTAGGGTTTGCTGTTAATTTACACTTTGAGAAAAAAAAAAAAAAAACACTACATATTTAGTTAATATTTGTTATTTGGCTAAGCTTCTTCAAAAGATGAAAAAAATTCAAAGCCTCAGCACTTTAAAGTGTTGATGCTTGATCGATGCAAGAACAAAGAGACAAAAGTGTTTCCTGACCATCAATAGTGACCGTCATAATATTATCCCATATAAGTGCAAGAAGGTCGTCTTCACAGTGAAGCTCTTTCATAAAACAGGTGATTCCTCAACGTAACCAAAGATCCATCAACCCTTCATCAAGCTCAAAGTGAGGCAGCGCATAATACAACCCCCAACTGTCCAACATGAAATTACTTTGAGCTCAGTACTATAACACACCACTATGCAATGCATGACTGCCCAGCAAAGCCTACACATGCCCACATTTTGTGTTAAACTGTTAACACCTTCTATCTACCTTCCACCACTGTTACCACTCATATGATCTGAACATATCAAAGAGAGAGGGTGAAGCCTTCTTCAGCTCAGTGGATTTAAATGCAGCGGTTTTGCAAGGCTGAAGAAGTGTCTAGAAAAATTCTGTAATTTTTTTCATGGTCTCACAAATTTGCAGAAATGTAGAAATAACAGTAATAATGTAAATAAGTTGTTGTAAAATATATAATTGCAGTATAGAAATGCAATTGTATTGTAATTTAAAAATTTGGACACCACTAGAGGTTTCTGTCTCACAATTTAAAAAAAAAAAACAAACAAAAAAGTCAGATACGCTTTGTAGTAGTGTCAGATAAATTCATGTTGTCCAATTAAGAGTTCTCTGATTTTCTAATTCTCAAATGTCAATATTGGTAATAATAATGCTACTTCATTCTGGCACCTATTATTTCTGTCTTTGGGTTACATTGGAGGAGTTCGGGATCCACTCTGACTGCAGTTAACATCTTTTGGAGAGTTACTGACTTCTCCCAGTCACTTTTTCAACTCTAGAGGTAGAGAGCATTTGATATTCAAAAGAGATTTCACTGGAATATTCCTTTAAGTCATTTCCACTTGTCTACTGTGCTTCTACTCCTGTGCAGTGCTGCTGTGCATAGAGACTGTGTTTATTCATAGTTTCCGTTTTGATTCTATATCTAGCACGACTGTGGCAAGCAACCAAAGAGGATGCACATGGGAATCAGGTATACCACACGAAGCACCTCAGGTAGCTCAAAGCAAAGATACATACATTACTTTGCTTATTAGCTGCAAAATTTTGTATTGCACTTCAAGAGTTTGTGTGAAAACAAAGAAAAATATGAGGAGAAAACTTAGAGAAAAGAGGAAAAAGCATTGTGTAAGAGGTATGAAAGAAGAAAGAGCTGACAATCTGAATGACAAGGGAGCAGTGAGAGATTTAACGCATAAGATGGGTAAGAAAAAAAAAGGGAAGAAGTTGAGAAATACACAGACACATTGACATTGAAAAACACAAAAAACAGAGAAAAGAGAATGATGTAACAAAGACAAAAGACCATGAAGCTGCAGGTACTGCAGATGTACATCTTGTGAACTCTTGTGAACTGTTCACTGTGAAGGAAAAGAAAAGCTTTTTAGTAATACTGTGATGGACAAATTTAGACACAGATCAAGTGTGTTAAGCCTTGTGAATGAGGTTTTCAGTTCTGATAGAGGTCACCACAGAGTCAATCTCTCTTTGAAAGACTTCTTTCACCAGCACCAGCAACATCCAAGTCTCTACAGATAAAACCCACTGACACACACAAAATTAAAGGAAAGAAATCAAAAAGATCCAAATATGTGGAATGTACGATGAGAAAAGGCATTAACTTACTAATAATTTACTTTATCTCATGCAGTACTTTGCGAACTCAGTGGACTGAAAAACAGATATTTACAAAATGCAGATGTTTTATAATCCATCAAGACATTGAAGCCAGTAGCGGATGCTACAAATGCCAAAGGTGAAGCCACAATCAGAAAAATCATCTGCACAAAGAAGAGGCCATTAGCGTAGGTGATTTTCACCCCAAAGTCTTTTTCCACGGCCCTGAATGAACACCTCCTCCCACCAAAACAGAAATCCTGACTCAAACACATACAGAAAGTGCACACAAAATATTACTGTCAACACCCCTATGCACAGACAAACACTAGACTTTACACTTCCCGACCCCCTCTTCCCGGTGGAAGCACCCCGAGAACAGCAGTGCGACAGCAGGGTGGCGAGTGGCCAGGACCAGTGTGACGACCCTGGTCTGACAGAGTGTCAATACAAAGCAATTTACAAGCGCATGAAAAATCGACCCTCGATAACAGGCAATTTCTCTGCTCTGCTGCCTCAAGAGGTGTGACCCATGAGGGGAGGGGGCAAAGAGGAGGAAGAGGAGGCAGAGTGGGGGAGAGTGGGGTATGATCATAGTCCACGGGATGTGATTACAGACTATACTGTGCCCCAAATAAGGGAGAGGGAGGGAGGAAGGCAAGAAAATTGAACAGTAATAGGGCAGGGAAGGGAATGGGTACGAGCGATTGTAACGGTGATGTGACGGGAAGAGAAATCACTGTGATGAGTGTGATGGTTGGATTCCACTTGTATGAAAAAGGACAGAGGGAGACAAAAATGGATCAGGAAGGAGGGAGTTTACTAGTTAATAGGTATGCAGGACTGACAGGAGACGAGGAGAGAAGAACAATCAGCACACGAGTACGCAGAGGGTGAGTTGGGACAAAGAGAAGTTGAGAGAAATAAGAAGTGGATTGAGGAGAAGCAGGGAGTGGCATCATTGTTGCTATTGCTGATGAAATGCGAATAGTGTGTGTGTTTGTGTGTATGTGCAGACTGGAGGCCACAGGTGAGGACAAAGATAATGACCTCATTCCTCTTCTCTTTTGCGAAGACACTTTCTTCCACACCATCAAGCCTTCTATCCATCCCCGACTCCCCTCTTTCTTCTCATTCTCCTTCCTCTGTTGAAAAGCCAGAGGTCACACCTTCATCCAAACAGACAGGAACACACAAGAAAAGGTAGAAATGCACAAAAGAAGAAATAGAGAAGTCCGTGTCCTTAAAATGTGTGTGTGCGTGTGTGTGAGTCTGCTTGTCACAGGAAAGCACAGACACGTGGGGCAGAAGTCATGGAGTTAAATAGAAAAGAGATTTCTATTAAAACAAGGCTTCATCGCAGGTTTATACGTGTCAGGATCAAAAGCTGCCACTGTGAAATTCATTCAGCGAGAGGAGAAGTCAGGTAAAATTAATCACCATCAGCCTAAATAAAAGGTTCTGGACTCACAAAGACAACTTCTTACACTTTTTAAGTTTCCTTTTCAACTAAAATAAACGAGATTCCTCAGGATAGAAGGTGTTGTCATTAATTTCAAGTTTTTTTGATATTCTCGTCTTTAGAAATTGAGATTGGCTGTCTGCATTATAACGCAAGTGTATACAGGTATACAATATGTGCGTCTTTTATTGATGTAAATGAACGGTGGAGTATTTTTATAGATAACATCCCCTGAATCAGAAGTGAGTTTATTGCTTAAAGAAAAAGTGTGCACGGAAGTGAAGAAGTTATTGACAGTATTTCAGACACTCTAAAATAAATTAACAACCAACCCTTTTTACTCTGCTGCCCATCTCTGCTTCTGTTGGATCTGTGTGAATGGGGGTGTTAGTGGTACTGCTGCTCTCACCTGTATCCCCTATAGTTGGGCTACAATCCTTGCTGCTGTGCTATATGCTTGTGATATAATAGCTCCACAATGACTTTAATGGCAAATAGATGTTTACAGTGGTGGGGGAAAAAGGGTCACAAAACTGTGGAACCGTCAGCCAAAGAGTCTCACTGCATTCAAACATTCAGCAAAATTATTACCAAAGTGCCATATTGTCATTCTGAACTTGGCCGCCTTGTGCATACTGCCATTCAATAAATGCTTGCTGACACTAAGTATTACTCTTACTCAGATTTTTTTTTTTTTTTTTACACCTCCAAAGCTGGCAATTGCTTGCTAGTGCTTTTAAAAACTTCAATAGCATGCTCTGTGCCAATTTGAATGAGGTTTTTCTTTTTAATTTTGGCACTTAGCTGACTAATTTACCCAGTGTGTCTGTGTATATGTGCACACACGTGTGGCTGTCTTTGTGTGTTGTTCCTCTCTCTCTCCCTCCCTCTAAGTAACTATGAGAGGTTAAATCACCTCCTTCACCTCTCTGGAAATATTACCTCTCCTCAGATTGCTTTCCCCATCAAGAAGTTCACGCAGGGCATTACTATGGCTTAGCAGTCAGTGTTGTCACATTGCAGCAAATAGGTACTTGAATGCCTGCCCTAATCATCTGTTTGTTCAGATTTTCCTCCAAATCTAACCATATGCAAGTTTGCCAAGCCTGAACAGTTTGCTTTGTGCTTTTGCGAACTGGGCACCTATTCCTCAACTGTGCCTGTGCTGCATAGACTCTAAAACTTTTACAAAATACAAACTTTAAAGAATAAATTGAACATTAAACCTGAGACTTTCTACCTGTCAGGTTGCCGTTTGAGACTGTGACAAAAAGTCAGTTTTCACCCTTCACCTGCAGCCAGCGGTCGATCCAGCAAAGAAAAAAAGAATCACCAGCAGCTCCGCACAGTCAAAATCGATTACTGAAGCCTTTGTACTCTGTCTAAGGATGTATGACCACGAAGCATGGTCCAGAATGAGGGTTTTTACACCTGCTGCTTCAGTGCTGAAATCTAACCACACTAAAGTACATCAAATCAAGCAGATAGTCCGTCTCTGTAGCCTGCACCCAAAGGTTGGATGGATGGTTCGTTAAAGAGGTCAGTTTGAAGGTAAATTTGAAACAGCATTAAGTCAACATTTCAACCACAGATTCAAAACTGGACTGAAGCCCATTCAATTCATTGCCTGGTGTCTTAATCAGTCAGATGTAAATTCTGTGGGGGGTAGTTAGAAATGTTGGATTTTCAATTCAGGCCAATAAAAATTATTACTAACATTTCCTTTGCTACCCTTCATTCAGTCAGAGTGGTTAATTATGACATTATTTCAGAAATGAAATGGGTCATCTGTTACAGCAATCAACAGTGCATGTAAAAAAAACCCGTGAAGCAGCACTACAGACTGAGCAACACATCGTACTGTCCAACAGCACCTGCAGGTACCAGTCTGTTAAACCTGCTCATTCATTCATCCAGCCGGACAACAACAACAAAAACAGACAAAACTCAAACTAACCACCATTTAACAGCACTGTTAGCCAGGTTGTTAGCTTAGCAACAACAGCTAACACAATATAAACAATATTTTCAGAAAAAAAATTACTGAACTACTGGTAAATATTTACTTAAGTCTGTAATGTTATCTGATATATGAACAAATATATCAAAAGGGCAAAATGTCAACAAATAAACCAAACAACAACAACAACAACACAACCGTCTGAGCCGTCGCCGTCGTGAAGCGGCGAGTGAACAACAAAAGACAAATTAAACAAAACTGACCGACAATAACGCAAAAAAAAAAAAAAAAACACATAAAAATGGGCTTTTACAACAACCAGCCAGCGTTTCAACAGCATACAGACGGACACACAATCTAAACAACAACAACACAAAATACGGTCAGTGAGCGTGTTGTCGGACTCACCTGTGTGTCCGTCCGACTGTGGGTCCGAGCAGACCCGGAAGTCCAGCAGCGGCCGAGTCTTGACACCAGACAGGCTGAAACCGGGTCCAATCTAGGAGACCACACACATACACACACACACACACACACACACACACACACACACACACACACACACAGGGGGAAAAAGGTTCCTGGGTGCGTTTGATTTATGTCATTTAGAGGGGCAGCCGGGTGGAGCGTTAAGGCTGAGCTGAGGTGACGCTAATCTTCATTACAGCTCATAATGATGTTATCTTTGGGTCCATGGTATTTCACGGATATTTAATAGATGCGTTGAGTTTACACTTTGTCCATTAATAGAAAAGGATTAATAGTGTCACCTGAACACCTCTGCTCAAATAAATAGTGTGGAAAGACAACCACATTAGACAGAGAGGGAATACAACTAGCACTGACAATAATCAAGAATAAGGCAATTAATCAAAAAGAAACAGTGCCATTTTCTCTTATGTTTATCACCCTGCTTGGCTCTTTGTTATAAAGGCACATGCTGCTCGAGCTGAAATATTAAATACGTGCTCTCACACCAACTTCCCAACTCCCAGTGCATCAGAGGTCTCTGCTCTGATAATAAGATGTGGGACTTACTACGTCATACTTTGGTCTTGCTGGGAGAGGGAAGTGTGTTTGAGTTTCCTGCCCACTTGTCTCCATGTGCACCTCCGCTGAGTAAGGGCCCCCTGCACAGCACACCTCTGGTATGCTCATAAAGTTCTTTGATTATATTCAGCATGTGGGAGTTCAGCAGAGAAAGGGAGGCTACTTTATGGAATCTGGTGAATTTGGTTTGCAGTAAAAGGGGTCAACACCCGTGCACATACACAATTAACACACAACACCGACAAAATATGTCTGTGTGTGTGTGTTTATATATACATATATATGTTTATATGTGTCTGTGTACATATATACAACGTACATAAATACTCCGTCAGTAAGGGGTGAAGGAATGAAGTTACTTGAACTGTGTACAGACTGGTGAAGAATGATCCTTAACAGGGTAAAACAAACAATGTAAATTTGTGCGTTTTTTGCAGTGCATTTCCATAGTGATGGGCATATTGTATAATGCAAACATCAAATGCCTGGATGAAGAAAACTGAGGTCAAAATTGTGTGTGTGATGGGAGATGGGTGTGATTTGCAGCTTCCCCGAATATGGCACGCCACAGTAACATGAATTATGTGCAAGCAGCATGGAGAAATCCCTTATCGTTACATCGGCTATTTTGTTCAATGATTTAAGATACTTGCGAGCTGTGTATATCAAATGTCAGCCTGTTCTTTTGTCTGCATCGCCTTCTAAAGCCTTTTCCCATCACATACCCTCATTCAATAGTAATTCTCTCTTTCTCTCTGACTCTGCTCCTCCTCCCTACATACTCATCTTTTCGCTTGTCACTTTCCCTTCATGTCAATTACCATCTCCCTCCACTTTCTCCCCCATTCCTCTGGCACAGCTTCCCCACTCTTACACCTTCTCTTTTTGTATCACACTATCCTGTTGTCCCTCCTTCATTTGCTCCCCTTTCTTCACCTTCTTTCACGTTCAGTTTTTCTCTCCATGTGTAAACTTTCCGTGTTCATCTTTTGCTTCCCCTTCTTTATCCGTTCCCTTTATCGACTCTTCACTTTGCTTCTTCATCCATCATGCTGCCTCCTTGTATGCATTTCTGCATTCTCTCTCTTCTCCTAAAACCTCACAATATTCATTTCATCTTCCTGCAGGACTTGAGACGCTCCTGCCTTTTACCTCCTCAGTCTCTTCTTCTCATCACCCTTCACGTCTTCCCACACACTTCTCTTTCTCTCCAACATGTAGCATCTTCTCTCCTTCTCCTTCTATATTCATCCCAGCAGTGAGTGAGTGACCTGAATCTGTCTCTTTGCATTACAGCACCTCCCTTCTGCAGCTCAGGAACACCTTGAAAGCCCAATAGTGTGGCTGCCACCTTGCCTCATGTACATTCATTTGTCTATAAAAGTGTATGTGCGTGTGATTGAACCTGGATTGATAGAACTGGCCTTGTATGCTTGCATCAGTCCTGACTGTGGCTCATCTGTGTATGCAGAGGGGATTCAGTTTATTATAGGTGATGTGTGTGTGTGGGAGAGTGACTGTGTGTGTACTTTTTCTACATTATGTTTATCAGTATCGCAAATAGGGAGCCTTAAATGGATTTTAGCTGGAATGTGTTGGCTATTCCAGAGAGAAAGAAGCTCAAGATTATCTCACATTGCCAGTGAGTGTCTTGAATGCATGGGCATATATTGAGAGTGTGCACATGTGTGCGATATCTTCTATGGGCGCAATATCTGGCATGTTGTCTGTAATTGGTTATGCTTTACCATCCATCAAAGGGATGCTGCTTTTCCTCACAGTCTTTACTGTCTTCAGTTTCAAACTTGTTCTCTTTCCTGCAGGCAGGAAAAGCAAGAAAAAAAGAAACAGTCAGACTGACTCTGAAAAGTGTTTTTCTCTCTTTTTTTTTTCAAAGTGATTGAAAGCATACATAACGAACTTTCTAGAAAAAGATTGCATGGGGGACTTGATGGGGAGGAAGAAGCGTCATATTTTCCAAACAGGAAAATAATCAAGGCAGATAGCACCGAGCTGTCAAGGAGTGCGACACCACCGAAACACTGAGGTTCCACCCTGGGTGAATTAAAAGCATTGCACTGACACAAAATACAAAATTCAATTCAAACTTAGTTTTGCTCTCATCTTTTCACATCCTGCTGGTTTCCAAGAAGCAGTTGCACTAACTTTTCTGGTAAAAATTTCTTTTGCACTTGCAAGCTAATGGATGCACTTACTTAAAGTTTAGTCAGGAGATTGTTGTTAGAATATAGAACATAAAAAAAGTCACAATTGTGAAAGACAATGACATACAGGAGATATGGATAAACTTAGGGAACAATGCTTTTTTACAGTGTATTTCAACACCTTTTAATTTTGAGTGTAAGACTCTCAGAAATGTTATTACCGACATGAGAGTCAGACACTGAGGTGGAATTTATATGTGTTTCTTCAGAACTACATCTGACAACCTCAGTTAACTAACGCAAATCAATATACCTCATTCAGACCCAAATCGATGAATGTTTAGATGAGAATTTGGCCAAATGCCTTTCTACACCCCTGAGCCTGGTTAACAACTACAACCTCAACACAACCCATGACTCAGCAGCTGTATTGCCATTCAAACCTCAAGTGATTCACTCAGTGTTTACAGCCATGCTATCAGCTCTGGCTCACAGCACAGAAGCTTTGGAGTCTAAATGCTAATGTCAGCACGCTAACATGCTTACACGGACAATGCTGATGTTAAGCTGGCGTGACATTTATCTACCTGTTGTCCACCATACCATACCATACCATACCATACCATACCATATATATACTCATGTGGGTGGTCATTTCTAGAATAATGTCTGTCCTATCACTTGTGATTATCAGGCTGCATCATCTTAAATCTAATGGACTGCTTAGTCCTGCTTGTAGTTACCAGCTACATCACAAATTAGTAGTCTTTAATTTGTAGTTCACCTTTAGTGTAGTGTTCAAGTTATTAGTTGCATTGAAATTTTGGCTTGATGATGACACTAACTGAAATATTACGGGATCATAACAGTTGTTAGAATTAATTCAGAGTCAGTCAGTACTATGCATGAATCAGTCAGGTTTAAAATAGATTCATGCTGCTGTCTCTTAAACTGTCAATCATCATGAATCACCAGAGCACAATGACCAAATTGGAAAATGGGGTTTCCTATTCCTCAACCAGGACATAACATTAAACTGGCATTGATTAGAGTTCTACTTTAGGAGATAAAAATCAATTTCAGGATGTGCTTGTGCTTCAAGTACACGACTACAGCTGAAGGAGTAGTAAGCTTTAGAGTAGCTAACAGGCCCCAACAATCACATAGACCCATGATTTTGAGCCACATGTTAGGTAGAAGTAGATCAGCCCAGCCAAGTGTGAACCACAAAGGAGCAGTCTGCCTCACCAAGTACTCTAACAATGACATCTGTAGGGAAAAACAAGACAGTTCTTTATAGCTACAGTATATAAATAATATCAATTTGACAAGGATATGGAATACTATCAGTGTGTGTGTGATGTGTGTATATTTATTCATTCATCTAGCGCTTATCCATTTCTGGGTCATGGTGGGGGCTGGGGCGAATCCCAGCTCACATTGGGTCAGGGCGGGGTACACCCTGGACAGGTCACCAGTCCATCACAGAGTCACCAGTTAACCCAAACATGATGTTTTTGGATGGAGGGACGAAACCGAAGTACCCGATGGAAACCCACGTAAGAATGGGGAAAACATGCAAGCTCTGCACAGAAAGGCCCCAGGCCTGGGAACCAAACCCACAACCTGATGTTTAAAAATGTTTAAAAATCATTTAATTGGTAGTTAACAGTTTGTAGTTCAAACAGAAAAGCTGTAGCTCTCACGATACATGATAATTTACAAGTGAATTGAAGTGAATGTGTGTGTGTGTGTGTGTGTGTCTACTTGATCTCAATCAAAAGTAAATCAGTGAGTCATTATGTTGTTCTGGATTAGATGCAGGTTTAGATGTTTGTGGGCTTTCATATTCACAGTGTGTACTTTACATAAACACTGTGATTCTGGGCAAAGTATACAACAGTTTGTCAGAATACAATTTTGCGATGTTTGTGTGTTTTGTTGTGTTATTTCACTGTCAGATACAAATATAACTCCTCCATCTTTTGTTTATTACTTAGACCCAATTTTAAGACAAGGCACTGAATATGATATGAAAAAACAGTTTGCATTTTTTAAATATGCCATGATGTATGGTTTCACATGGCACAGTGGGGTGTCAACAGTCTGTGTTTGTGTGTGTGTGTGTGTGTGACTCAGAGGCAGTGACCTGTGCACAGCAGTGGAGTGGGTCTTATTAAATGGGCCATGTCAGAAGCAGTGGACCCCGTCGGTGAATGTTTTGCTTTAGGAGGTAGCATCAGGATGTCAGCCACTCAGACACAATGAAATCACATAGTCACAGCTGAACGTGCCACATCAGGCTCAGTGCATGACAAGTTGCGGTAATATCCACAACATTTAACTGAGAGAGTAGAACAATATCATTAGCAGCACTGCAGCAGATGCAGCCATTGACAAAAATCTGCCTTTACATCTGTGTAGAGCATGAAATGAAAAAAAAAAAAAAAGAAAAATATGTTGGCACGTGTCTCATTAGACTAAAAAAGCAAGACTGCAGCTTGTCTCATACCCAGTACAGGAGCCCAGAGATCAACTCCAAACTCATGTAAGCTTTTACAGCAAGTTCATTTCAGCTGTGAGGTACCGTATCATCACAGGCAGACAATTTAACATACAACACAGCCTGTGGGTGGCTGTACCAGTGCACACTGTTGTGGCCCATCACCTGCATTTGAAGATGTGCATGTGCGTCTGTGAGATTCCTGACTTTCAAAGGTGAAGGATGTTTGGGTCCATGTTAAACGTAAACATTGTGCTACAGTAACTTCATGGCATGAAGAAACCTGAAGGATAATTATGTCAGGTGAAGTAAGACACTGAGCTCATTATTTCAACTCTGTCAGATTGTATTCTTTAGTTCAGGATGCTGAAAAACAATTACTGCTCAGTGTTCGCTTCATCCTATGCTTTGTAAAATCTCTTATATATTATATTTTATTGAAATAAAAGTTTCTTTTTATGACTAACTCAGCGTAATTAGATAGCTAAATGTTTGTCTCAAATCCAAGCTGTTAAATTATAACTTGCAGCATTTCCTATCACATCTGACTTAACTTATCAATGTAATTACTTAGAAAAGGTGTCAGGAAGTTGAGTTTATTCAGATGAATCAAAATTAAAACAAAGCACATTATGATATATATGTGTACCTCTGCACCTCCACACACCTTTCAAAGTACGTGGGATTACCATGACTGCTAACAGCAGAGAAAAAAATAGAACATCTAAACAAAAAACTAAGTTGTGGGCATGTGAAGAGCGTGACAGTTTAACATATAATACATGGAGCAGGAGGATAGCAGTGTTATTTGGCTGAACAGGCAGAAAGACAGGATTGTTGTTGTCGGCCACACTGGTTGGATTTTGTTAAAACTAGCTGTGCAGAGAATATGCAGGAAGTAGCTATTTTCAGGCATTGAGAGAATACAGACCTTTCTCACAATGGGAAAGTTGAAGCCTTGGTTTTAGAAATGCTCTATCACTGTTAAGACCTCACACAATGAAACCCAGCTATCATAAACATTATTAGATATGTTAGTACTTTTCCTGCTGTGACATTTCAATGGATCTGTGCTGGGAGAGATGTAACAGGAACCTGATGACCACAGATATATTTAACGCTTCTTCCAGGACTGTCATGTCAAGCGAGAAAATCATCCTGAGCTCTGACAACGACTGACTGTGGTGCTGTGCTGCAGGTTGGTTCTCCAGCAGTCCGGTGATCGATCTGGCTTCAGACAGAGCTCAGGTGGAGGAAACTATGGAGGGGGCTGATTGGATGACTGCCTCATGGTGGCAATGCTTCCCCAGACTCTGGGCTCCTTTCACCTCTACCTCTCTCTCTTCTCTGTCTGCTGCCCCCTCCTGCGCTCCCGGAGGACTCTGCAGAGTGATGGAGGGAAACACAGGCCAGCTCCCTCCACCTGGTCATTATCACGCATGCACCTGCTGCCTTTGCCACGCCTCCATCCTTCTGAAAGTCCAACTCCTCCAACGCCTGCTTCAGGCCTCCAGCACTCACTCTTCAATGACTATTGTGGAGTTTTGTAAGTTTATATGCACCACTGTGTGTCTCTGGACTTTTTCCGTTTCTTTTTTTTTTTTTTTTTTTTAATTTTCTTTGTATTCTCTAAGGTCTGTTCCTACACGGTGACTTGGCATATTTATCAACAACACTCTGCCTTTGGAAAAGGAATGTTTTGCCTTTGTATGAAGTGCAGGGTAAAATGGGCCAAACCAGTTGTTACCATCACTCTCAGCTCTGTCTTGTGACAGCTCCTCTCTGACAGGTTACCAGGACGACCTGATATTGAAGGCACTTTTCCATCCATCTGTGCTGCAGCGATTGGTTCCAGCCTCCAACCACCTTGAACTTTTCCTCCCTTCCTGTCCTTCCCTTCCCCTGCTTCTTCCCTCCACAAAACAAACACTATGCATTGAGAGGAGAGGAGAGAAAGCCGGGGCGGCTCACTTTTTGAAGACTCCATCACTTGAAGAACTGACCTTAGCCAACAAAGGCAGGAGTGACAAGCAACAGGGACTATAAAAAATTCATAGCCGATGGAAAGGCACTGGGTATCCAACAGTATGTAAACTGTGCACTGTAAACTTCTCCTCTTTTGTTGCCCCTACCTGTGTTGGAGTAATTTTTTCCTTCTGCCATATATAGCTTTTTTTATATATATGTATGATAAAAATTGCACAAAAATCAAGAGTCAAGTGAATGTGTGTATGCAGCACTGGAGCAGAGGACACACTGAGATACAGTTATGTGTACAGTATATTAAAATGTACACCATTAACCTACTGTCACTCTGCTTTGTAGAACTTTTTGTCTTTGGTAAGTAAAAGTCATTTTTATGTTCTGTCTGCACAGGCTGATGTACGTGCTACCAGGGAATATACACTGCAATATCCTGCTATAGTACATAAAAGCACATCTGAAATTTTTGGCAGCTGGGCTGGCTGTGGATGAGCAGAAGCAGCAGGAATTTCATATCATGCAGTAATTCAAACTGCAGTTTGGAGTGTAAAATAAGCAACAGACCAGAACCCGAACCAGTTTAAACAGGCCGCCTCATTCACAAAGAATGCAGCTGACGCCTGCAATGCCTTATGAGGAAGTGCTATTGAACAAAATAAAACCAGTTAGAAGCATTCCTGTGTAATTCCTGGATGGCACTCAAGGTTTTGATTATTTTTGTATTTTTCACAGTGGCACATTTGCACATTGTCCTCTGGGATTAGCTCCAGCACCCCAACAACCTCAGAGCTGCAGCTTCTTTTATTTTATCTTAGCTGGGCTTAGTTTTAGAAACCTGAGTTTAGTAGTGAGACTAGTACAATGAAATATGAAAATCATGTATCTTGTTTGTCAAAAACAGAGCTTTACATACATGCTTACATGCTTCCTCTGCTTTCAGATTTCAAACTAATGGCTCCAGTTTATCCTGAACCATCCGACCAGAGAGTGAAAATAACCCTGCAACTCTCAAAGAACGTAAGCTGGTGTATTTCTATTATCCACAAATATTAGCGCTCTACCTAATGTCAAATTTATGTGAGTTCATGTCAAGTGAAATGCTAATCAGCACTCTTCTCACCAACATACAACAATTATTGCATTCTCTTTTTCTTCCCTACACAACCCAGAGAGGAGTCAGTAGTTAATCCCCCCCCTCACACACACCTCCATCATGGCCTCCATCCCCATGGTTAATTAATTGAACTAATTAAGGGTCTTCGTGCCAGTTCCATTGCCAAGCAATGTCTGCGCTTTATCTCAATCCCACAATGCACTTGATCACGAGCTGCTGTGTTTGAGACATTCCCAAGGAATGATTAATTAATTCATGAGCGTCAGGTCATTGTGACACACCACGTTGCTCTGACATCAAAGTGACAGTGGTGAATGTGCGGGAGGATAGCAGCTGTGAGGAAGCCGTGTGTAAAAGTCACATGTTCTGATCACACATGAAAGGCCAGCACAGAGGCTGAATACGAGGGGTCAAAGGACAAAGCTTAGGCTAAACCTTTAAGGGATTTAAGCAGCATCTGGCATTCTCTGATATGTCTAATCAGCATTAGTCATTTTTTTAAATCATTAAATTCATTATGAGTGAATGTTTCAGAATGGCTCACACATTCACGTCTCTGAATAAGAAAATGTAAACATATTCTTTGCATTTCATCTGTTCCATTTAGTTATCTTTAAAGAGCATGCAGTGCAATTTCATCTTCTCGGAATGCTACGCATCGTGGCTAATTACTGAGCTGAAAAATAACTGAGAGTATAATTGTACTTATTGTCTAAGGAACTACTCTTTCAAGAGCCATTGAAATAATTGAGAAAAATAAGCAACTAAAAAATGTGTATATATCTATTTGACTTCTTTCTTGTTCCCCCTCAAAGCTTAGTGCCACAATAGACCTAAGGAGATTCATTCTTCTCTCCGAGGAAAAGCATAACCTTTCAAGCTTGCTTCACTGAAGCTGCAAGCCACAGGGAAAAAAATTGCCAAAGACACACATTTGAAGATCAAAAGGGGTTGCATTGTGTATTTGTGGGTGTGTTTGCATGTATGTACGTCTCGGTATGAGGGAGAAAGAAAGAGAAGGACTGTAGCCATTAACGACGATTCCAAAGCATTTTGTCAATCTGATGCGGACCATCGGCTGGTTGAGTTGTGATTGAATTGACTCAGGTCGTCTTGTGTGAGAAGCGTGCTGCTGACCTCTCTGACCTCCACTGCACACACACACATCATTACTGCGTGCACTACTGTGTACACTGGAGATTGTAACAAAAAGCACGCATGTGAAAGCGCTTCTAGCTACACAGCCAGGAAGATGGCCGCACACAAACTCAGCCGACCTCTCCATCCTTGAGTGGAGGTGTGAGAGGTGGATGGGCTAATCAGAGAGACTCACAGCAGGGGGGGGGGTCACCCCAGGGAGCTCAAACTATTTGTACTGCGTGTGTGTGTGTGTGTGCATCTGAGGAGGAGGGGAAATCAAAGGTGACCAAGGTGAGACTTGGAAGTCAAGTTCAACAAATAATTGATTTGAAGCATTTTCACTCAAGGGAATATGGGGGTGAATATATCAGATAGGAAATGTCATCTACTAAAACACAATGCTGTGTTTTATAAGTGACCAGCATTGAGAAAGCAAAGATAGACGAGATGTAGAGAAGCTATTCAGAAAATCATCGATCATGATGTGTACTTCCCGAGAAATTAATAAGCTATTTAATTAGAGGAAGATCAGCTAGTGAATTTTCAGACAGATGTGATGAAAGCTTCCTTTAACATGTGGATAACAAAGGTACCAGATAAAGTCTGTAAAAAGACTACACAAGGAACTTTGCCATCGTCTGCACACTCGACTCAACGTGCTGGCTGCACAATGAGACCTGATTGAATCAGCGTAACTCTGATTGTCGATCTGAGCCATTTGCTGCGTTCTCATTAGGGACACTAATCTGCTGGTTTATGCTCCGAGGAATTTAGGAAAGAGTAAAACAGGCGCTTTCCTGCTTTACTGCTCCAGTGATTCAAAATGGATTATAATGACATTAACATGTGATTTATAAACACAATGAAAAATTACAGATCGGTAAAATAAAAAAAAAAAAAGTCCGCCTACCTGAAAAATGTGTCTACAAAAAGGTTGTATGGGAAATTGTCACAGAGGTAAATACTCCACAACAATCAATTTTTTGTTTATTCCTTTTTTCACCAGAAACTCCAAAGAAAGCAATAATCAGGGAAGGAATTAATTTATTATAATTGTTTTCAGCATTATAGAATTATGACTTTAGGTAGGTTTCGTTAACTTGATTGCTTGTATTGTTTTCTTTCTTAGCCAATGCGTATAATAGGTTGAATGTTAGAAATCCAACATGCCAAATATAGACTGAGCAAGTTAATTGCTACATTGTAATTATTTCTACTCCCATGCAGTGACTCCTTTGTAGCGTTACTACACTGTAAGAAATGGGGAACAAAGGCCACAGAGAAATGGATTCAGTTCTGAGCAGCCCAACATTTATGACCATGAAGAAGTTACAAGACAACACACTGACAAACATGCTCATATCCTCCATTATTTGAAATAGTTGTTGTGCTACATATCCGCTATTTTTTTTGCCATTTTGCAGATTAACAACTCTCTACTCAATTTCAAATGTACATATGGAACGTGAAAATAAATTGAAGATGAAAAAAAAAAAAAAAAATCTGTGCAAGTTTAAGGGAAATACAAAGTCACGTGATGATCCCAGCTGGATTCTCTGCTGCAGAAAACCTCTGTTGAATTAAAGTTAAACATTTGAATCAATATCAAATATTGATTAGAGCTGCTTTACCAGAGACAACAAGGCGCTAACAGCTCACCTACCGCTCAGACTCCACCTTCACCGTGCTGCCGTCTCGCTCTTGCCCGCCTTGGGGAGCTTTGTACGGTGCAGCTGCATGTGGTGGGCTGACGGTTGGCAATACCTGTACTTAACGCCCACTCCTCTCCTTCACACACACTCACTGAGCTTTTTCTGTGCACCATAAGTTAAGATTGGTGACAGTAATCCATATTGTAGCACCGCTCACCCAGTCACGGCTGTCACCTTCGCCCTGCCAGGAGCCAATGAACTGCTCACCGGATTTAGGGGCCCTATAGATACCACTGCCACTCATGGTGCTCCGGTTCCACCAGAGTCTTGATGCAACACACATTGACAGATACCAAAAGACTCCTCAGCTAAAATAGAATTCCAATTTCACTGGGTTCAGAGTGCGATAAAACACAGAGCCTTCTTCAATTGTAACTAAATGAGATTAAAGAGGAAAGGGGAGGGGGGCAAATATATATCATGGCTTTATTAACTATGTTAACAGAATTATGCATGCAAGGAGAGGTGGGGGGGGGGGAGTGAGGGAGGGGCAAAGGAGGTGAAGAAACGAGCATCTCATGCTTTGCAAGGAATTTATCATAATGTTCGCGCCACAAGATCATTTGCCTCTTGACAGGATCATTACGAGATTCAGTGCTCCCACGACCATTACGCAATTTCAGCGTTCCTCCTTGGATGGAATTTTAATTGAATTAGCCTGGCTGGTTACACATGGTGCAAACGATAACATTTTCTGTCTATCTGGGCTCATTGAATCTGCTTGGGGGAGAGAGGGAAGTGCTGACTCTGAGGCAGGTTGTGAAAAAAGGACAACGTGGTTTTGGTTCATTCCAATAAACCGCCCCCCCACCCCACCCCTGGGTCACTGCTGCTCCTGCTCCTGCTCCACACCTTCTTGTTCAGCAACAAATACATGTTGAATCTGAGGAAATCATTGGCCTTGCCTCTTCTCAGCCAGCAGACGCACAACTGTGCTGCGCAGTGTTCCATTAAAGTGCACATGTAAGCTGAGGGCAGTGACGGCATGATGTATGGTTAGGGGGTAAACATGTTCGTATTAACACCTCCCTAGAACCAACCCCCAACAGCCACTCAACTACATTCCCAGAAGAATGATTAATGATGCCGGTCATGTTATGAAAGACAGGGAGACGGAGGAGGGAAGCCATCATGCTGCAGGCTGACAATAAGGTTTCACTTGGCTGAACACTTTGAAGCTTAATTCTCTGATATTAAATGACACGTCCCTTTAAGAAGTTAGAATTAATGTGGAGTATTGATAGAAAATAATTACTTGTGTAGATAGATTTTGTTACAATTCCAAAAAAATACATTCTTCAGTTCCTTTATATTGACAGCAGTTGTAGAGCTATAGAAAATTATTTTAGAAAGGGCAAAATTACTATTTAAAACAGAAACTGAATTTACTTGGCCATATTCTATACTTGTGCAATGAACATACTCAGGTTAGAGACTGAGTCATACCCAAAGTCTGTTTTTAATAAAACATGTTAAAGCTGATAAAAGGGAATCTTCCATAACCAGTACTATATGTCACAGTCATGGCAGGTTAAGGCCGATCTGTGGATTGGCTGGTGGGGCACAAGTTTTAGCAACATGAACTTTAAAGGATTCTGTTGGCGGTGTTTAGCTGTAACACCATCTAATTTTCATTTCAGCTTTTTACCTTGACAGCAGTCAAAGATTTATTTATTTATTTTTTTAAGTTTGACTTATCATCCTGAGGATGACTGAGAGAACTCTTCGATCCTCTTCAGTAGCTGTATAGAAATATCAGAGGTGGAATAAATAATATTTAAAAAGCTCACCAGCTAAAGTTTCTCCAGCTCAAGTAGTCTCCAACCAGCCAGCAGTGAGTATCCCGACATAAATAGGCCTCGGAGAGTCACGTGTTAGGTTGTCATGTCACCGTGGCCCTTTCTGCTGTGACCTTGACTTTGTATTGTTTGACATATTAATGCTCTACTCCATGTGTACTGATCAGAAGGAACTTAGGAACAGATGGAAAACACAACTTAATTCAGATAGTTAGGTAGTCTGGTAGTATGCTCTCACTGAGGGCGAGTGCTTCAAGGTTGAGCAGCTGATTTGAGCATTGATGGAAAGAAGTGAGGAGGAAAGTTGCAGGTTGATAAAATAACGAGTAACCACAGCAACCTTGGCAAGAGCAAAAATTGTTTGAATGCAGAATCCTAAAGCGGCAAGTTACATCCATCTACATCACACATCACAGACTGCTGCAAGCGAACCGCTTCAAACCAAATCAGTCCAAGAACAAAATTACAAGTCACATTTATTTAGCAAAAAATGTTTAATCTCTCCTTGATGCGTGTTTATTTACAAGTAGTAAATCTGCAAAATAGGAAATAACAGAATATTTACACAATGAATGTTAACCTGCAAACTGTGACAGTCGCTTCAAGTGTGAAACTCTAAAAATGTATCAGAGCTATTGTAGTATTAAAATTCCTTTGCCAACCCTGTCTGAAATTCATTTGCTTTGCATTTCCTGGAATACTTTTTTTTTTTTAACTTCCATATGGGGGGGTTACCGAAGAGTACAGAATCTGCAGAAAGCAGAACAAAAAAGAAAAAAGAAACAGAGTGATAGCAAGACTTGCATTTGACTCAAACATGGTTTGGAAAGGCTCAAGGACGAAGCAAGTGACTGTGTGCTGAACCTGCTCACACTGAAGACAGTGCTCTCACTTTCACTAGTTAATTTGCTCCAATGTGACAGAAAAGCTGGATTTCTCTGTCTAACTGCAGTCGGCATGTTGCTCTTGTGACAAGTCCTAAAGTCAGCAGCTGAAACACCTCCAGGTGACATCAAACACTCTCAGAACAACACACGCTTTAAACCACCTCAATAACAATAAACGCAAGTCCATCCTGACACTAAACAGTGCAAAATGAAGGATGGAGAAAGGTAGCTGGGAAATTTCTCTACAGATGTTTGCAAAGCAGGTCAATCTAAAAGGCAAGTAGCCATGCATACAATAAACAAACCTACTCCCTCAAGTCATTTAATCAACCAAATTACAACCAGAATACAACACAAATGGAGCATGAACCTGAGAATGAATAGAGAATGTTTGCGTGTCTTAAAACAGCCTGACAAACCACGCTAGACGCTGCAGCCTCAGTTGGTTTGTGTGCGTCTACACTGGATTTGTCTTACAGATCATTCAAAGGGCCGCTGTTCAAAGCACTGCTGAGCCCTGGAACAGCACTCATCTATTTCTTTGCCACGTGATCTTCAGCGTGAACAACAAAATGTATGATTTCAGCGCAAGGTTAGCTGTATACTGAGAGGGAGACAAAAATCATCTAACAAATGTTTTTGTGGTGGACTAAGCATCTTTTAGTGGAGGCTTTGTTGTACTTAATTTAGATGATTCTAAGAGAAAATATTGAATGTGAATAGCCAACCTGGTTAGCTGAGACGGAGAGGTTTCTATCCTAACAAATGGCAGAGTGGTCCCTCAAATAGAGAATGAATTATCAAGTCCCAACAGATGTCCACTTAAAGTAGGCTCATATGTATGTAGCTGTAAAGAGCAACATCACATCTCAGACTTGTAAACAAAATGGTGGGTTCGATGTCAATTTGGAAGGTGTGCTCACTATTCTTGGATGTGACAGAAGATTGTGTTTTTTTTTTTGTGTTTTTTTTTTTTTTTTTTTAAGGAACCCGGCATAAAAATGGACAGCGACAGCACTTATGATCAGCATAAAATGACAGCCCTAATGTCTGATAGAAAAATCAAGGTACAAGAGTTAAAGCAGCAAGTCACATTTCCATCACAAAGACACAGATGCTCATCTGATGCAATTATTTCATTTTGATCCTTGAGATCAGGAAAATAAACCTCGAGTTCGGTCAAGTACTTCAACTTCAGGCAAACCGAAGAAAATGTTGTCTTCTGTGTACCGTAAAATGTACAATTTACATGTACAAAATAAAACATGACAAGAAAAAAAGCAAATCAACCTGATTACAAAAAAATGGCAAACAGCTTTTGTTCAGCATGAAAAAGTATACAATTTACAAATGAAAACAATGACAAAAACATACAGACCACAGTTTGGTTTTTCGGCAAGAAAAAAAAACAAGCAACAACAACAACAACAAAAACAGAAAAAAATAAAAATAAAAAAAAGATTGGAAACATTATTTCTCACCACAAAGTTTAAAACCATGACTTCAAGACTTCAAAAAAGAGAGAAACAATGAAATCCTCTTAGGAGAGCAATAATAAAAAAAGCTTAAGCCACACATGGCAATAGGCTAGTTTTGAAACAAGAGCTGCAGGCTAAGGGGAGGATTACTCAGCCTTGTGTAGCTAATGAGCAGAGGTGTCTCACCTCTGTATCTTTCAATAGCCCTCCACTTACGGCTGAGGAACTGAAATCCCTGTCTCAAATAGATAGGTTAGAGGTGGAGAGAAACTCTCAGGATATCTTTTCCTTGCCCCTTTATTTGGGTATTAAAAATAAGAAAATGAAAAAAAGAGGTGGCTTTGGGCTGGAAACAGCTTTTCCCCACTTTGTTTCATCACTGTGAGGCTCCACTAATCTCTACCTGACCTCAATGTGGCTCCTGTAAAGACGTAAACAAAGTCTGAGAGCTAACACTTTGTCTTTGCTCTTACAGAACTGTGGCAGAAAATTAATGACCCTTCAAGAGATGGATAACAAAAACTGAAGACTTGTGGAATCTTAATGGTTAGGTTTGGTGGCTACATGGTAAACGGGGCAGATGAGAATATTTCTAGTTGTGCAATGTAGCTACTTCATTGTTCAGTCACTATACCATGATCCACTGAACTGTCACTGCCTGACCCTGGAAGAAAAGAATCAGCCTCGAAGCCCGACACTGATGTGCTCATGATAAAGATGACTTATCTGTGAGTAAATGTTTGGTTTCCTGAAACCAAAGGATTGCACTGATTGAATTAGAAATAACAACAACTTCATGTTATCACCATGACACCATGAACCGTTCGAACTCGAGAAGACCCGACGTCTGTGTGTGTCGGCTGGTTTCCCACTATTTTCAACAAGGATCTTAAGGTGGGGTTGTTACTTAAACAATTCTTTTCAGTCACTAGGCATGTTCATATTTAAAATCATACGGTAGCACATTCCATCTAACAAAATGTCTTTGCACTAAACAACATTCAAAGAAAACATGGCACAGTACGACTTTTTTGTTTCATTTTCATTTTTTTGTCTACGTAGTTTTTTTTTCTTTTGTACTTGAAATATCAAATCTTGTTTTATTGTTGTATTTTATTGTGTTTGTTGGTTTAAAATGAAGAGGAAAACAACAAAAATGTTTGCTCCCTAATCTTTCTTTAAAAATGTAGCTGTATTTATATATAATATCTATATAGTCTTCCTTTGTAACGTTTCTGTAAATTGTGCAAATTCAGCAGTAATACAAGTGGCGAGAGATCAGAGAGTGGGCAGTTGATTACATTTATACAAAAAAAGGAAAATAAAACCTAACATCCTTTGAAACTGTGACACCCGTTGGAGTCACATGACCTAGAGAGCCTCTCTCCATTGGCTCATCACAGATTGGTCCATCCTTCTAATGATGATGCCATATATGGAGTTCCTTGTCAGGCTTCCATTGGTTCTTTCTTGACCATTGCTTCATCACGACAAAACTCCAGAAATCAAAATCAAGCAAATCACAAACACCAACATCCACAATAATCAAATGCTGTCAGTTGACATGTTTCTCCATGTATGCATGTGTGAAAATGTCCGGTGTCCCAGTCTCTCACACAGACACAGGCCCACATGCCATATGGGGCTGCAGACAAACACACACATACACATGTAAGCGTACACAGGCCCGCCCATCTCTGCCGAACCCCCCCCCCCCCGTTTGCAGTATACTGCTTCAGTCCTTTTGCAGTTTGTCTGTTGTGTTGTTGGGGGTTTGAGTTTTGTTTGTTGTCTGGGTGAGAGGAGCGAGGGAGGGATACAGATGGAGAGGAAGAGTGAGGAGAAGGAGGACATGGAGGTGCTGGATGGTCCTCAGCTGGTCAGGACCATTGTGTCGATGACCTGCTCCAGCTTGCTCCTCAGTCTCTGTCTCCTCGCCTGCTCGTCCCGCTCCAAAGCCGACAAGATCTGGAGATGGAAACAGGACAAATCTTTCAGCTTTCACTCTCCAAATATGGAGGCCCTCTGCAAAAACAAGGCTGTCAGACTTTAGTGAATGTCTTCAAGAACCTGAAGCATCTTTCCCTTTGATTGCCAAACAAAAAGTATCTAGGTGAGATGGACCAAACAATCAATGCTGATGTTTGATGAAAACATCCTCTTACAACTGGCTGACATCTCACCTCATCCTTGTACTTGATGATGTAGGAGTAGATCTCATGTAGGGCCGACATGCTGTTGAACTGATTGGCGTGCAGGCGTGACTGCTCTGCCAGGTAGGCACTCATGTCCTGGTCGCTGATGGCTGGCATCCTCGAGATGTCAGAGTAGTACCTGAAGAAATAAAAAAGAAGATTAAATATTGCAAATCTTTGGTAAAATAACTAAATAAGAAAAGAATATTTGTGCATGTACCTTTCTACCCAGTTCTTATAGTTGGGGATGTCTTTAGCATAGAGCAGCTTGTTGGAAGGTGAGTCCTTTCCAAGTTTATGCTCCGATGTTGAACACGAGTCCATGAAGGTCTGAGCCACCACAGACAAGCAGGCGTCTGTAATGCTATTCTTATGGATGTCAAAGACGAACTGGGGGTTCTTGATCACGTTCACCCAGAAACGCAAAGGAAGACTGGAATGAATGAGGAAATACAGGAAAAAGGGAGGATGGTGGGAGAGTTACAGTGAGACAAATTATTCAGGTACAAAGAAAGCAGCACACACACTCTGGCTGAACAAAGCAGTAGCCTGAGTGATAAAATACCTGAGGCAGGGCAAATATAACACTGTATATTCTTCTGCATTGCCAGCGTAAAAGTGCTGCACACTTGCAAACTTAAGAGTCTGAAAATTTTAAATTTACAGCAATTTTTTCACAGCACAAATGATACACAACCCAGCTACAAAACACTCCCAGTGACCTCCTCTGGCAGGATGCATATGGAACTCACCAGTTGCTCTTCCAAGTGTGCCGTACATCAGAGTCTGATATGGAGTGTTTGTCTGCCTGCTCATCCAAGAAGTCAAACATGTACTTGATGGCGAGGGGCAGAGCACTGCCTCTGTGTGCTGTGCTGAAGATGGTCTCAAACAGGTCATCCACAAACTTCTGGAGCGTGCCCTGAGCAGGGGGAGCAACATGGGATTTGTTTGAAAATAAGTCTTTGTCTCATTATGATTCAAGTCTAAGTCTCACTTAGTTTGATTAAGGATTGTGAACTAAACAACTGCAGCAAATTCCTGGCTGCAGGCGATGGCTGTCAGTAGATGATTTTAGAGAATGACAGTGTCTTTTGGCTAAGCCTAAAACTTTCTGAGACTTTGTGATACTGCTTCGTGCCTGCTGTTTTTCACAATGTTTAGGACGTGGTCCAATGAGAGTTCAGCCTTAGGCTCTTCTGCTGTGCTTTTTATTTCTTACCACATCATACAACCGTAGTGACTCTAAACCCTTAAAAACTTCTCTGAAGATGAAATGATTTGATATTTCCCACAAGTATTAAACACCTTCTTCTCCATCTTCAAGCATTCAAGCCACCTTCGACAGAATCTAATTGAAAACCGCCAGAAGTTGAATTGGCAGTTTTGTATTCATTCCCACCGCCACAAATCAGCTTCCTAAACATCCAAAGCTGTGGGAGCTGTAATAAATAAGAACAGACTACAGCGTTTCAAGATCCCCCCATTGTCTTCTTCTGGCTCGCATGTTAATCATTTCCTAATCGAGGCAAACATTGAGGCCTGCAAACCTGCACTTTCCTACCTGGAGCCTTGAACAATGGAAATGTGAGCTAATGACTGAAACAATGTGTGAGATGAAGCACCAGAGAGACCTAAAATCACCAAGATAGTCAGTATTTGCAACTCTGAGCAAAAATCTGATACTGCTAGTTGGCTAAATAAGGAGTTATTGTGTTTGTATTCACAATGCTTCTGTGTGTGAGAGTAAGTGTGTTCTTACTGATGAATGTGTGAATGGATCTGGGACAAAACTACTGTGGTTCATGTGAATTATGTGTATGAAGTGTACTGGTTGCCGATTTATTATGTTGGACATTTTTAATTCTTTGACTTTTGATGTGCTAGCTTGGCTTTTCTTGGGTTTGTACTCTTGTTTTGCCTCAATTCTGGAGAGAAAATGCAGACAGGTAAACAGATTAAAGGAAAGCACCGTTAACAAAACCATTCTCATATTATCATATTGAATCACTGACTGCACTGTTCAGCAGAGAGAACAAGTCAATTTTTGTGTAACTGCTGTGTCATAAAACATTTTAACGATAAAACTCTGCCTGATGGCAGTTTAATAACTCGCTCCAGGACATCAGCACAAAAACTGAGCTTAACTTTAAATGACCTCAAGATGGACGGTGCATTTAAAAACCTTAGCACCAGTTCCTCAGTGTGGCCTGGACGACGGAGGAGTTTGGTGAGTAATGATCTTGGGGTAAAAGCCTGGGCCTGAAAGCCCTGAGGCCACCAACAGGGCCCAGTACCGCCAACCCAACAACTCGATAGTCAAAGGTCAACCTTCTAATTAAGACACATACACACTCGTTCCTGTGCATATGTTTGTCTTTGTACAAAAGGTTAGGGAAAATATTAATGAGCTTTGAGACCACCACCAAACAAAGGCCAGGGCTGCTAGTGGAACTGAGCCACATGACAAGGATGGTGGTGGAGAGGGGTTTTTGGCTAAAGGTTAGGGTTAGGTCTGTGTCTGTGTGTGAATATACAACTTGTCTATACCTTGGTGGCCAGCAGTCTGGTCAGGTAGATCTCAGAGACCATCTTGCTCCCTCTGTCTCCTTCCCTCTGGTCTGAGTGGTCGTGGTTCTTGACCAGGTGCCACAGTTTGGTGCCACTCTCAAGGTCTGGGGTGATCATGGGAGTTCGGGAGCGTAAACTGTCTGGGCTGCTGGCTGTCCTTAACATGCTCTCTGGAGGATGAGAGGTACAGGAGCGGTAAATGGAAACAGCCAAAAACTGCCACAAGAAAGGAAAAACACAATTGCTTTTGGGTATAAGTATTATTTATCTTTTCTTTACATAAAGGGAAGATGAGTCAACGTTCAATTTATTATAGAAATAAATTACAGAAAAATCTGGCAGTCCAGCACAGTTTAATTTAGTCTAATGCCAGTTAAAAAAGTGTCTGTGTCTTGCACAAGGTCATTTCAAAAGAGCCAAAATTTTGCTGGCCTGGGTGACAGCTTCAGGGCATTACATACTGAGAAGCCAGCAACTCCATGCTACTATGTAGTTTATAAATTGTAATGCATCCTGACTTAATCAGCATTCCAAGGTACACCAATTTAAGCTACACAGGTGGAAAAAACATGAGAATAAGAAAATCTGAGACAGCTACATAGAGCCAAATCTCTGTGTGAAGTTAAAAGCATTTCTGAAAGGGGACAGCTTCTTCTACCTTCATGTCACTCTTTCATTCCAGAATAAATTTGTCTGTCACTCTCTCTCTTGCGCTCTCCCTCCCCTCCTCCCTTTCTTTGTTGGACAGTGATCCCCTATTTTGTGACACCGAGTATTACTTTCAGTTTGAATGCTTGTCACTAGCGTGACAAAGCAGGGAAGGATTGAGAGGTTCAAAATGTCAGGAGAGAATGTGGACCAGGGAAGTAGAGAGTCGGTGTGATAGGGTGTTAGTGAATATTTGTTTGTATGGAACGGTGGCAGGAGCAGTTACTGTGGAACAGGGGGGGACTAGTGGAAAAAAGAGATAGAGATGGAAAAAACAATAGTGAGGAACATCAGTCCACCTCACACCTACCAATAACATGTGCCTGATGGTATCTGGACAGTGTCTGCATCTGATGGGGCTGAATCTTTTTCAGCGTTTTCCAGATATTCAAATTATTGTCCATTCACCAATTTTCAGAATGTTTCTGCTTATCTATTTGTGACAGCTTCATCACACATTATAGCCATATTGTGTGTGATGGGCTGTGACCTCAGAGGAATGCTAGGTGTTAATTTGCATGACAAAGAGTCAGCTGAAGGAAGTGACATCCACTGAGCAAGAAAACTGGAACAAAATGCCTCCTCTTAATGTCAAATTACTTTTGAAAATTCTAAAATTCTAATCAATAATTCTATAAATAGTTATCTTATATATCAATGAATAGCTACTCCCCATAATTCCACTGTATGAACTTACAATGTGTATGAAAACTGAGAAAGTTAAAAAAATGAGCAGCTTGTTATAAATGCATGTGCCCATATTACAAAATTATGCTCACATATCTACACTTGTACAGACAGACGCACACACATACAAAACACACACACACCTTCTCTCGTACCGTATCTGCTGAGGGATTTGGTGAATGTGGAGGAGTTAGAGATGTTGTAGGCTGAGTTCTGTTTAGGCACCAGGGCAATCACGGAGCCATCTGTCACCTGCAACAGGATTTTCAACATCAGTTAGCAGTGCAGTGAATATTCAGCAAGATGAGCGTTCAATGCCACAAATTATGACTGCTCAAATACATTTTTCCCCCCAAATTGGTCTTTTAAATTTTCAAATATTTGCTTGCATCTTATTTAGCAACTGAAGCATAGATATAAAAACATGTTGCTTCTCTGTGCTGACATCTGCCCAAAATGGTGACAAAACACCAAGTATTGTTGTTTACTGGAAATGAACTAGAAAATGACAAAAATATGCCTCCAAACCACTGAGGAGTTATTGTTCCCAACTATTGGGTTTATGTTGTATTTGAGTGGCAGGATACCTGGTAGTGAGCCAGTGTGTTGAGTCTCTTCCAGTCATTGTCGATCTTCGTGGTGACATCCTCATCTTGAAGGATGATGCGCGCCATCCTGCCCTGCCGCCACTCTGTCATATACAGAGGAAACATGTGTAAGAGCCTTCATAGAGCCAGAGTGTTACCATTGTCTATTTATTTTTGTTTTGTTTAATTCCCTTCCCTTGTAGTGTATTGTATTATAACATTTTATCCATGGTTGTGCATTTTTGTTTATTATGAGGGAATGGCAACAGATCTCAATCATCAGTTCTTCTCAAATGAGTGACTATAAAAAGGAAGATACAGTTTATCTTTGGTCAGAATAACTGCTGCTTCTTCAGAGAGCTCTTGAATTGACTTCCTCTTTTAGCCCCTGTAGTTGTGCACTGTGTTTGCATCTTCTTACCCAGGTCCATATCTGAGGCCTTTGGTCTCTGGGAGTATGGTGTTCCCTTGTACACAGCATCCAGCAGCTTCTCCTTCACCTGAGTCACTGTGTCGCAGTTCAGACTCTTCACTGTAACCTCGGGAGCATTTTCATTTTCTGGGTTCACACAGTGCAGTGTCTATAGAGGCCGAGATCAGAGAGCAAAGGACATAGTTAATATATGGCTAGGAAGCACAAACTGGGAGGATTCACGATTGATGTGGGGAAGTGTGACCAGAACGTGATGATTTTTGACCTGGAACAAAACCTTCACACCATAGTTCATCATATTGTTAGCCTTCAATTATTGTTGTTTCATCATCAAAATGTAAGGCCCTGCACATCAGGTCTCTGTTTAAATCATACAGCCAGGAGGATCTTTTATATAGTTGCAGATAGTGAGTGTTGCCAAAAACTGCGTAATGGAATAGCTTTTCATTATTCATTTATTTAACTGGTTGGGCACATTTGTTTTGCACCCCAAGCAGAATCCAAGTGTCTGTGTCGACTACTGTGTGTGTATATACCAAAGTCTTGTAGTCAATCTGCTGTCTGATGAGTTTGTCTTCACTGAGGGAGTAGCGGGCCTCTCCTGTGATCGCGTCTATTGGCCCCTTTTCCATTTGCTGCTTCATGGCGCAGTACAGCATGAAGAGAGGCTCACCGGCACATTCCTGGAAACAGAGGACCAGAGATAGAGGTGGAAGAAGGAGGACGATAGATTTGAGTGAGTGGTGAGAAAAGAGTCAAAGAAAAGGGAAGGAAGCAGAGAGGAAAGGCAGACTTAAAATATAGACCTCAAATTTAACTGCAAAAACTTAATGGACAAAAATGTACACAACTGCAAGCTGCGCACAGCTTTGCTGTTGCGCCTTCGCTGAGGAACACTCCAATTATATTTCTAATCTTCTTGAAGCCAACCACAGGAAGGGCAGAAGAGGACAAGGCCATGGCCTGCATTGGCTAACAGCCTGCTGAAAATTGACAACACACACACACACACACACACACACACAATTTTTCTCTCACACACTCAAGCCTTTCCCCCGTGACTCTTCTTTGGAAAAAATACCCTTTATATGGGTGATTGGATGGATGGGTGTGTATGTGTGTGTGTGTCTAAGTGAGTGAACAAGACTGGGAGAAATCAGAGAAAGTGTGAGTGAGTGGCAATTGATGGAGGAGTTAATAGAAGGTTAATGACTGCGGAGTGAAAAACGCTTGGAGAAGCACTTTGGTGCGTGAGACGTGTCAACCAGGCAACAAGCACTGGGATGTTGGGCCCCCTGTGTCTCTTTCCCCTGTTCTCACGCTCTGTTTTTCATTCACTTCCTTCCTGGACTTCCAAGTAAACACTACTTGCTGGTACAACATCCAAGAACAGGAATTATTCTTTAAAGCCAGAACCTTATCTGCATCATATAATGCGTATTTAGTTAAATGTTGTTCTCATGATGTTACCAATCATTTATATGTTTTACAGCTTTGTGGCTTGTGGCAGGGGACATGGGTTTGAAGTTGTGCCTTGCAACACTCAGCTGGGCATGTTCACGCATCAACACATCAGTCATCTTGCAGAGCTGTCAGATGAGCTCTGCGGGATAATCGAGCGCAGCCTGCTTCCTATCGAGAAAACACAGCACACGGCAGACGTCCTCCCTGTCCAGCAGTATACAAACCAACTCTGCGCTGAGTCTTAACTCTTCTGCTTACTTCAAATGAAAACACAGTTCTGAAGCTCCATGTTTATGAAAGGGTCAAATTTGGTGTGTATTTGCCTTCCTGTCTGTCTGTCTTTTATTTCAGCACAACAAACACTTATGTTCAAATTAACTTTCGTTATTTATAAAAATACTATTTTTCATGCAGCGTACTAAAACAGTTCTCTAAAATTTTCCTCAAAAAGACAGGTCTCTGGGAGCAGAGACCGACTAACCATGTGATTTCCCACTTGCTCAAACAAATCAGTGCAAAGAAGAACAAGTGAACCCTTAGTATAGGGTAATGGATAAAAAGGTTTCCTCTAACTCCTGCTCCCTTCAGTAGGTCGGTAAAAGCCCCATCTCTTTCCTCCCTTTGAAAAACTGCTTGACCTTTACTCACCTATATTCACACCTGGCTTAGCTTTGAAATTGTCCTGGGCCTTTCTTTTATGCGGCCCTTAAAAACTCGGGAGAAAGAGAAGCACTGAATTGCAAAGGTTAGATTAAAGCCATTCTTGTAACCTTGCTGCTAGCGATGACATGTCTTCAGTTTTCATTCTGCCACTGCTCTCAAAGTCCCATTTTATCTTGCACCCATCATTCCTTTTTCATTTTAAAACCTTCCTCTCATCATTTAATAAACACTTGTCTCTTTCAAAACATTTTCTCTCGACATTCTTTCACCTTTTCCTGTCCTTTCTTTGTTGTTCAAGTCCCGTTTAAAGTTCATGAACACAGCTGTTAGAAAAGATCCCAAACAGCTTCCCTGGTTACCCTCTCCCCTGTGTCTAAACCCAACTCTGGCTGTCCAGTCTTGCAAATAGAGTCAAATCACACACAAGCATTGGACAAAAGTGACACACACACACACACACACACACACACACACACACACACAGATGTTGACTGGGACCTCTGGGGGCTTGGCTGGTTTGCTGTCCACCAAAATGCCTGTCCTGGCAGGGGTTTAAGGCCCTGCTGCTAACTGATTAGCTGCAGTGATGTTTGAATGTGGAGAATGTGTGGAAACAAGAATTTAGCACAGTTTAAGCATCAATAATTCCCTCTGATTCCATATCAGAGGGAAAGGAAATCAAAAAGAGAAAGAAAACATAGAAACAGAGAGGGACAGACAGAGAAGTGAGAGAATACATTTGTGTTGGATCTTTAGCTTCCTCTTTTGCTAAGCCCCAAAGCTCCAAAGGAGGATACAAACACACAAGTATGAACACAGCCAAACAAAAAGACACATGCACACTTTTCTGCCACTAAAAGACTCCAGCCAGGGACACAAAGAAAGGACAGGTTAGTGCAACAGGCTATAGCCATCACAACAACATGACGAGCTATGTCTGAACAAAGCTTCAGGCTGCAGATTCCTCAATTCAGAGAGGGGGAATTTACCAGATGAAAGACAAAGGTAAGGGATAGGTAGCCTGCTGCCTGCTGCTTATCTATCACTGCAGCTGTGAATGTTCGAGTGTGTTGATCGAGCCTTTTTTTCTATTCCCAAACACCAGCTGTATTAGTGTTGCATCAAAAGTGTATGTGTATGTGTGTACATATTTGTCTGCATGTGTTGGACAATTTTACCTTGAGGAACTTGTAAAGCAGGAAGGTGAACCAATTGGTGAGCATCTTCTCAGCAACCGACTCTGTCCTGGGAGGGGAGAGAGAGAGAGAGAGATGCGGCAAATAGAAAAAATTGTGGATGATGGTGAAAACAACCAACCAAACAAACAAACAAACAAACAAACAAACAAATCCACTTGTCTTCATTAAAATTACGGTAATTAGTATAATTTGCTAACTTCTCTCGTTAATCACAAACCTGCCGTGTAATGAGAGGAATCTCTGCACATGCACACTCTCAAAGAGACGCGTGAACAACTTGCCAGTGAAATTAAAACAGAGCAATTAAAAGGCATTGTAATTAATGGCCTTATTTTGGGTAATTTATTAAACAGCTGAAAGGGCCAGCACTGAAAGTATGGGATTTGGAGGGGGATGCAAGTCTTCTTCCCTCTTGGTCATCGCTCTTATATTCACCTTTTCACCTTCCACAGGAAAAACTGGAAGACCTTGTTTTACATTGATGAATGAGGGATGCATGAGAAATCTCGGAAATTTTCTCTACTCCTCCACTGGGTTACTAGGTTGTCTAACTGGGTCATATTCGCACACGTATTGTGAATATTAGTCTTTTTTGTCAGTAGGATGGCGCAAGGTTGAAAAAGGTGAAGAGGGGTTTATTTTGTTGAGAAATGACAGCACAAAAAGATAATTTCTGGTCAATATTGCACAGTAAATCAGCTTTTTGTGACAATTGAAGAATAGAATAGAAATAAAGGAAAACACAAGAAAGTAGGCCAAGTGCTGTTGAATCCAGCGAAGGCCTGTAGCAGGAACAAGACGTGAACTCCTACGCTGCTGTAAGCCCCCCTGTTTGACTGGTGTTTGATGTATGTGGAGCAGTTTTTTTTTTCATGGCTGTCAGCAAAATGTAGCAGATAAAAGATGATCCAGAACGCAGAGTTGAAGAATGAAGGAGGCAAATACACCTGGACAGAACATGCTTTTAGGCATTTCAGGACATGATAGTGGGCGACTGCTACCATCATCTCATTAGTCCCAGCACCCAATGTTCCAAAGTTTTCAAACATGCCAGAGGAAGAAGCAGCTTAATGCTACACACTGCAATTCTAAGACTATATGTACAAATCAAGTGAACCTGATACAAGAGCATTGTTTCACCATTGGGGACAGAAAGACACATGGAAGCCAACTATTAGGTCTGCTCCCATTCTTTTTGGTGAATGTCTAAAATAAAATTTTCTAAAGCCTATCTTTTGCAGGAAAAAGACCAAAACATGGTGAACCATGTGTGTAATAATTGCTGAGCTTATTAATGCCAGCTCCCGAGGCTAGTGTAGTTAACAGGGACAGCGTGTTGTGACCGTATGCCCCAAGAGGGGATTGGAAAAGGCTTCACATAGGCAGACTGGATGAGAGTCATTTATTTGATTAGATTTTTAATTAAATATCTCTCCAAGGAGAAGGAGGAAAGAAAAAAAAAAAAAAAAAAACATAACTTTTTTATCATTTAATGTCTAATTCCAATTTATTTGGAGACAGGCCATTTCTCTAATTGTATCTCTCCTTAAATACGTGTATCTTTTCTGGCCCAGCTGTCTGCAGTAGCTCATTTTAACTCATTTTTCCTTAAGCCTATCTACTCTTTCTACCTTTCTGCAGTCTTCTTTTCATTATGCCGCCCTCCATTTTCTACCTCTACCAATTTGCCTCCAGTCTAAGTCTCCCTTCGGACATTTTTCTCTCTTTCTGTCAATCACCATTTCCCTCCTTCCCCATGCTCCATCCACTGCCCTCACTGCCTTTTCACCTCAAATCCATTCCCTCCACTGTTGCACATCTTCCCCTTTTCCCTTTTACTCGTCCGTTTTAGTCCTTTTTTGTATGTGTGTGTGTCTGTGCTTGTGAGGATAGAGAGGTCAGTCTGACTGGGGCTCCACTGAGTGTGTGTGCGCTCAGGGGTTTAATCCTCTCTGACATGGACAGAGTTGAGAGATGAAGATGAGCTAATGTCCTAAATATCTGCCTCTAAAGGCTACAATCACCAATCTCCGCCTTCAGCTATGTTATGAAAAATAAATTGCGTCATATTTTCATCTTCTGTTTTCTATCATTTTCTGTTTGTTCCTGCAATTAATATTACCATTTGCTTGGGTTTGCATGTGATTTAATTCAGCCATGACAACAGGAAATTGTGAACAGAGAGAAGTGTAACAAATAACTTTTTAGTTGTTTCTGTTTTTCTTTTTGAAGACTATCAGAGGGGTGCCTCCAACCAAATCAGGAGTATGGCAAAAACAGGCCTCAACCCACATGCACAGACAGGCGGACATAACCTAAGACTTGAAGACAAAGTGGAGAAACTATCTGTGCTTTTCTGTGACATGATTTTATGAAGTTTGAGCCAGTTTAAAACCCTCTCCCTTATTTCTTACCTTCTGAGTAATAGCTTGGGGTGGTTCTTGCTCTCCAGGTTTTTGTCAATTAGGTCAGACAGAAGCTGTTTGAGGACACCTGTGGCATACTCCATCTCTCCCTGCAATGCTGTCATGATGAGGGAAGCCACGTTGCCCCTATCCCGCATGGAAAAGGAACGCTGAGCCTCCAGGGTGCGGATGAAGGTAAGGAGGAAGTGCTTCTTGGTCAACAGCTGGCCAAACAACGTCAGGGCCTTCTCCACGTTGGCAGGGACCTGGAGGTGAGGGGATGGAGTTGATGATGAGAAGGAGGAAGGAGAGGTAGTCAATTGTTGGACATAGGGAAGAGAAAATGAAAAAGAAAAGGGGAAGACAGTAATGTAAAGCAGGCAGGATATTGGGGGAGGAGGGTAAGAGAGAGGGAAATGAGAAAAGTGGGAAAGGTAAGATGTGCAGGTACGGAAGAAGGCAAAACTCCGGGATAAATATCGACAAAAATGGTTATGAATAATAGTGGAGAAATGGATTGATGCGTTTGAGTGAGAGTGAGGGATATCAGATGAAGCATTCACAGGGAAAAGAACAACACATTAACATACATAATTATATCTCCAAAATACTTATCTATATAAAGGGATAATCCTGCTGTGGTTGCTGTTGCACCTGCCATCTACATCCAAAACACAAGGCTTACACTCTTGCCTCTCTGGGTATTAGCGTCCTGATCCTCTCCTTAATTCCCAGTTCACACTATCTTTACCTCCCTCCATCTCTCACTGGCCCTTCCTTTCAACAGATTCTTTTCCTGTCTCAAAGCAATGGGCAGGCCTCTCCCTCTGAGAGAGAGCAATGGAGGTTTGAAGTGAGAATGTGAGCTTCATGCTGTAATAAGAAATTGATCTGCCTGCTGGAGCACCACATTGGCCTGTGATTGCCTAGTCCATACAAATGAAAATCCAATGTTGTGTGCTACACTATCCCTTCGGAATACAGTTGATAGCACAAGCTGATATTGCATGTCGCAAAGGCCTCGTCACCTGACATGCATGTCAGTGGAATGCGGTGGAAGTATTTCCATGAACTCTATGTGTGAAAGCATAATATATATGAAAAGATGATGGAAGTTGGTACACGTGCTGCAGTGTCCAGTGACTCAGGGTATTTTCCCACATGAGGATTGATCAATTGTACAAGGGAGAGTGTTTTATTGAACATGTGAATATTACTTTTTCTGGAGCCTCAAATAGGCTTGGTTCTGTGGAAGCAATCTATAAATTTCACCAATTTTAGCAGGAAATTGCTATCGGAAGTGGAACCATCCCTTTGCTGTATTACTTCAAACTCAGGTTATTTTCCTTACAAATACTTGAAAAGTTTTCTGCCTTGTTATCCACATTTCCATAGCCTGTCTCACACTGACAAGATTCATGACTTGGACTTGTAAAACTTCTATTTTGTGGGAAATAATTGGAATTGATCAATGCTAGATAGTTACCCCACAAGAAGTTTCCTCTGGATCTCCCTTTCTTTATTTCAAAAAAACCTTTCCCTATAATTACACTGAAACTGCTGACAGTCCCTTCACATTATCCATTGGTTTCAGCTTAAACCCTTCAAATAAAACTCTTCTAATTATACATGTAAAAACACACATACGCGCAGACATACACATAACAACTTCCATTCATCAAAACTGTGTGTATGTGCGCATGTGTGGGAAGAGCTCACTACTGACCCGTACCTCCATCTCCTTGAGCACAGGATGGTCCTCAATCCCAGGAAAGAGGACCCTCATGGCATAGGTGCGGTAGTCCAGGAAAGGAATTCCTGCTCCATCTAGCTCTTGGGTGAGTTCATGGATGTCTGTCTGCAGTTCAGCAAAGGCTGTACAAAAGGGAGTACAAAGATGTCATGGGTTTCCAGTGATGCCCACATTTCAATAAAGCACAAACTTTAATTACAAAGAAATTAAAATAGTACCGTTATTTTAAGTTATAATTGTCAAGATTGCTTTTTTGATTTTGGGGACACTTAAGAATAATAATCAGTTTTAAATTCTGTCAGCTCTGAACCAACAGCACTTATTTAAGTGAGTCTGTTGAGTCTGTTATATTTCCTCTTTTTTCTATTTAGTCCAAACAAACCAAGAGAAATTCAGCTTTTCATCAACAGCGTATCCTGATTGGTGTTTAGAAGGAATGTAGGTTGGAGACACTAATGTATATAATCAAGTTGCAAATGCGAGTTGCCAAGAAGCATTTATTTAGGTGTAAAAGGTGGTCATTACTGGTTTAAAACCACCAATTTATAAGTTGCATTCTTCAGCAATGATTATAATTTTTTCTCCTTTAAAAATCAGGAAATATTTCAGAATGACTGAGACTGAAGAGAAAGTGGAGCAAAAGAGAGAGATGAACAGCTATGGTCACAGTTAAGAATGATTCAAGTTAAAGCCAGTTTTCATTTTTATTTTGACTTCATGTCTCTGCCAACCAATTGCAGAGGCATGCCAATTTCCACGAACGGTGTGTTTCAGAGAGGAAGAAGGCAACACAGGAGAAACTGAGGAAAAGATGGAGGCGTGTGGAGGAGTAGCAGTGAAAAGCAGCATTATGCGATCGCTCTGTGCTGAGAGCGGAGCTAAAGATGGAGGGAAGAAGAAGGACGGAGACTGAAGTGTTCTAGTGCTCAGTGGCTGTAGGGCAGTTCAGGATGAAATTGCGCACAGGAACATGAATCTGTGAGCTCACAAGCATTACACGCTGCCACCTCCCATGCTTGTACTCCTGCAGCCACACACACACACACACACACACACACACGCACGCACACACACACACTTTCCCTGTCTTGCCCCTCAGCTGAATACGTAACCTAGTGCCCAGATGATTTATGTGAGTGCATGTGTCAATGTTTTTACACTTTTCTGTTCTGTGTATTCTGACCCTGTTCTGAATACTCCGCTGGCTTCACAAGTCGCATCTAGATGGAACAAATGGGATCAAATCCATTCTCCCACTCACATGCCATACAATGGTCAATATACCTAGAGAATTGAGTGAAAAGCCTCTTCCCTATTTTATGAGCATACAACTCCCTTCAGAAGAAAATATACAGCTATATGGTTCCATTAGCTTTAATCCGCGTGTATGCCTGATAGTGTCATCCAAAATACACCAACACATGAATACACAACCCAAACAAATAAAGAACTGAAGCCCAGACTAACAGATGGCTTGTGTCACCCTATCCCTCTCTGCCTATCTCTCTTTTTCTCCCACTCCCTTCCCTTCAGAGTCACATCTTAGAGGTCACCTCCCCCCCATGCTTGCATCTCTTTTGTTATATCATTCCATCTTTTTGTTACGCCCCACCCTTGTTAGCACCCTCCATTTCTCTCTGGATCTCTAATTGGTCTTTTTATCTCTAACTTGCCCCAATAATTCACTCAATATTTTGTTGTCAATCTATACAAGTCAATATGAGTGCTTGTCTCTTCTGATCACATCCTCTCTCTTCACACCATATTGTTTCCCATTGTTTGTCCAGCCTTGTCCAAAAAAATATCTCTGTTATCATCCTTTCTTTACACCCTCTCTCATTTTGTCTACCATTTTATTCTTTTTCAGTTCCTGTGTTTTTATTCCCTTTCATAATCTTTCTGTCTATCTCTGCATTTATGCAAGCCCTGGCCACCCCAAACTTCACCTCTCATAGGTTGTCTGGCTTATTTGTCTGGCTTGCTTCATCCCCTGCCTTCTATCCATCCTGTTGTTGTCTCGCAGGCAGTGGTGACAGCGGAGGACAGACAGGGTCAGGGCATGTGGACTCCCTGCCACAAACCTCAGCCAATCATTGTTTGACCTGTAGTGTGACTGTGTGCGCGGATGTTTCTGTGTGTGATTGCGGATAGTTGCAAAGAGCAGGACATGAAGAGCCAAGTGTCGGGGGGTGTGACGTGAATTGCACACACGGTTATCCTCTGAGCAGATGACTGGCATAGCATTATAATCCAGGAGTGTGAAAGATGTGCATTTTGGTCTGATGATGTGCTGAATTATTTCACCTTACTGGTTCATCCTGACAGACAGCATCATACCAACATCACTATGGCACAGGGAACGCTTTACAGAGTTCTCATATAATATCGTCTTGGCACTCACGATTGATCTAGCTGAACTTAACGTGCTATCTTTTTGATTCCACACTTTCTTTTTCTTTGACTTACCATGGCGCTTTCTCCCCATCTGCTTTTCTCTTTGTCTAGGCAAACCAGTAACAGCATCACCATGCTCTCACTGGATTCATGCTGTCTCCTGTCAAATGAATATATTCAGATGCACTAGTGTTTAAGTCCCTCTCCCTCTCGATTAGTTGTTGCCAGAACCCTCCTTCTTTACCATCTCTGACTTTCCCGCTTATTTGTGCCCTGTGTCTATCTAAACTCCATCTCAGTGTGGATGGTACTGAGGCCAGCCAGGCGGCTCTCTCATGGGGTGGAGAGCAAACATCTGGTGGCTGGCTCAGATCAAAGTATTCCTCTGGAAACACACCAACGCCTTTGTACGCGCGCACACACACACACACACACACACACACACACACACACACACACACACACACACACACACACACACACACACACACACACACACACACACACACACACACACACACACACACACACACACACACACACACACACACACACACACTCTCCACTGTCACATAACAGCAGGGGGACAGTTGGCAGCCAGAGGAAGAGAGAAATAGAGAGTGAGAAAGCAGAGGGAGAAATGGATAGGACTGCTGAATAGGAGTTGTGCAGCATTTGAGGCAAAGCTGCAGCAAGGGAGAGATTTACAAAGAGTTAGATGGGGACGTGGGAGTTATTTGGGGAGAAAGCTTAGAGTATGAGTATAAAAAGCGACATATAAGTAACTTTTTAGAGTTAGGCAGTTAGTATCAGATTGTTCAAACTCACCTTCTTTGCACTCAAGGGCCACCCTGGACTCCAGATTGTCCATCTGCAGTTGAAGCCGCTTGAGGGTGCGGTCGGCATCCCGTGACTTTCTCTTATACGCAATCAGAACCACGATGATAACCAGAAGGAGCAGCCCACCACCTCCTCCAATACCAATGATAGCAGGCAGGGTGAGCAGGCTGTCTGAGTAGATCTGCAAGGTCCCAGGTGAGTATTCAAAGCCTCCAACACGAACCTATCAGACAGATTTAAACAGACTTTCATCTATGTTTGCTGAGTCGGTGGATGAAAGACACCCTACACCTATACAGAAGAAAGTCAAAGTTGTAGCTTGCACACTGAGAACTATGCAGAGACTGTAAAGAAACATTATTTTGGCATTTTTATATCAAATTAATAAGCCTACTGCGCAGTTCAATTTGATGATTACCAATTTTCTGACCAACTCCTGGCCATAGCTCTTATACAACCAATATTATGTTAAAAAAATTATGCAAGGTGCCAAAATTGGTTTAGGGGAGGCAACATCTAAGTCCTGCGGCTGTCTACAGAACCAGCTGAACACGTGACTTTCTACCATATCACATCAAAACAGTTCTAGTTTGCAAAACGTATGAATAAAGAAGGAGGGATATGCTCCTCACCCCCCACCCCGATCACTTTCCCCCTTTTATTCCATCTTCAACTGGCTTACGTCTATGAAATACTAAATGGAGGAGTGTAAAAATAGACACAGACCTCTCATGCCTACTAGCCATTTTTTGGTCTCTATTGAAATCAATACTGTTGAAATCCTAAAGAGGATGGCAGCCACACAAGACAAATCAAAAGCCTCAAAGACATAAATGCAGTTGCAAACACAACCAGTGGTATAAAAAATAGGATGTGTGCTTGTTGATTTGCATGCAGCTATATGAATGGGGGAAGAGAAATCTAGAGTAATTTAAGAGATTTAGGTCTGATGGATAGGAAGGGAAGAATAATATGAATGAATGAAAAGGCAGGAAGTGGATTGACATAAAGCGGAGGGATGAATAACACAGCAGAGAGAATAGGAGCTAAAGAGGAGGATGGGCTAAAAGAAATGTATAAAACCAGATGCTCCTCAAGTGGAAATAAAGAAGAAAAAAAAGATGAAAAAGAAAAAAGAAATAAGAGGCACTTAAGGTAGAAAAATGTAACCTAGAGAGTGATGTCACTCAGTTTTTAGGTTTGTATGACTCAATCCAAATAGCTACACCTGGATGTAACATTGCTCTGTTCAGTAAGATAAAATTATGATGATGCAAAGAAGAAATAGATTTTTGTTCATGGGAAAACCTTCAACATTGCAGCAAAGGATTGAGGTTTTACTTACAGTGACTTTGTGTTCTCCGGTGAGGTTGGGCCATTCACACAGCAGTTGACTCTCAGACAGAGTGAGAATGCAGGGCGTCTCTCCAATCAGCACTGTGTAGTTCAGCTTAGCATTTCCTGGGGCTGCAGGAATTAGGTTACGGCCCTGGAAACAGACATATACACACTTTGGTTACTTTCAGAAGGTTCAAGTCTGAGGGGGTCCACATAAATAGATTAATGTTGACAGTTTAGAGAGAAAAGTTTGTTTTTGATGTACTGGAAGGTGTCTGTCAACAGTTCAGCTACAGCTTGAAATCATTGTACAAAGCATTTCAAAGCGCAGGCAGCTAGAGTAACAATGCTACTGCTGGATGCTACCAGATCTATAATTGAAACATGAGTTACTGTAGATAAGGATTGCGACTTTCATGAAGGAAAAACTTGGTGTAAAAATGAAGAGAGATTCTGGAGCAAAAAGTCCAGTATAGTAAAGTACAGACAGCAGAGTTGACTGATTAAACACAAAAATATGATAATTCATTCAACTTTTTTTTAATTACACAGTCTGTGGTAATACTGAGCTAAAAATACAACTTCTACTAAATTTAAGCACAGCTAAAAATGATGTTAAAGGACTGTTGTGTTGCTGTTGGCAGATACAGTCAATAAATTCTACATAAAACCCCAATTCCTTGTCTCTGTTACATCCTAACTCTCTATGCGTCGCAGAGTGGGAGGAATTAATTGCTGGAAAATCTCGATGAACGTCTAATTTCTCTGCAATTATTTAATAGGATGCCGTTTCTGAGCTGCTTATTTTTGAAATTCTTTACCCGGAGCACGGTGGGGCAATCAGAGGTTTTCATTATAGAATTATATTTAAAGTTACAGAGGGGGAAAGGCGTTCTTTTCTAAAACTTGCCCCTGATTGGCTAAAAGAAAAAGGCTTTAGTTCTCCATGAAATTGCATGATGATTTTCCTCTCGCTCCTGAAAAGCTTTGAAATTCAAATGGGGGGGTGACACAAGACAGTGCGTGTGTGTAGAGCAAATGCAGGAGGCATAGCAATGCATGGGTTGACTGTGTAAACATTACTTTCCTTTCCACTGATTTGAGGTGAGGGTGGGTGGGTGGGTTGAGGGACTTTCTTTTTGAATAAAGGTCTCCTAACCCCATAGAGACAGGAAGTGGAGAAGCAACATCGCTTAAGGTTGAGGCACATCTAAAAGAAAATTCCTCTCAAAGCAAGTAGAACACGTTTCTATAGAGAACTGTTTGCAGCAGAACATTTCAAAGGCCTGTCAAGTTTTTAACAGTTGTGTTGGATGTTGAGTTTGCTGCAATATTTTAAAAAATGACTATTTGTGAGCTTGAGCTTTTATACCACTAGCATTCTGCTGTTAGGTAACACTCCTCTTCAAGTGTGGTAGTACTAATTTGCCAACAGTCAAACGAGTGTGAGGACATGAAAAAGTCCATGCTAACACATGACTTAGACATGAGACCAACTAATGTCACAGGTCTGGACAACAATGCAAAAAGAAGAAGAAATAGGATGAGATGACAGAAGAGTTAATCGGAAAGATGAGAGGAAGAGAAAGGCAGCAAAGGACACAGAACACATTGAAAGAGAAAACAAAGAGAAAGTGAAACAAAGTCAGCACAAGAATAAAAAGAGAAAGAACATGATGGATGTAAAACAAACTCGGGAAGAGACAAGGCCAAAACAGATCAATGCTAGGAGCACCAGGCAATTTACCTTGAGTATGAGTGGTGAGCTGGGCTTCAGCTCCAGCATGCCTGAAGGGCTAAGAGGTTCGAACACGGGGTCTGGGTGGAAGCTGAAAGTCTCATTTACCACCAGCACAGAGCGTACGTCATCCATGACAAAGCCGATCTCATCGGGACTGCTGCCGGCCTCTGAGAAGCCTTTGTCAGATCCGGCCACAGAGGGTGCCAGACACACCATCATGGTGTTGTTGACAACCGTACAGTTCTACAGAGGGAGACAAAGAGGAGGAGAGCAGGAGAATTTGAGAAGAAAAGAAAGCAGCGAAACAAAAGAGAGTGAGGCCATGATAAATAGTTTAATTACGTTCGATGACTTTACTTAATTTGTCATGTAGCGGTCGTTAAATGATGTTGGAAAGAAATAATAATAAAAAAAATATTAGAAAATTCTTACAGCGATGATAGCGTTAGCTAATACATAATCAGCAAAATGTACAGAGGCTGAAATCCAGTTTTGTGATGTGAGTGATTAAATGTCTCCGTAATGACATAATGAGGAAGAGGCTGGCTTAATAACATCAGTGTTGTAATCAGTGGATATCATCCGGAAATCCCCTGTTGGGTACGACACTTGAATCAGTCACCGAAGAACAAATTAGACCATAATGACACAAAGAGAAACAGCAGAGGTCAGCCAGTAGCTGTTAACAGTAACACAGCATGGCTGAAGAGACCTTTGCATAGCTCCACAGCATGTTATGGCCTTACACTGTGATCTATATGTCATACTAATATACTCACACATGAGGGCTGTATAAAAGCAAAAGCAAACAAAAGTGTGTTTATAGGTCAACAGAAAACATTAACCAAGCACAATAATAATAATAAAAAAAAAAACACTGATGAGAGATGGACAAATGAAAAAGAAGGGATATTTTTTTACTTTCAGGTGAAAGTCGGAGTAGGAGAAAGGTTAGCTCAGCCCTGTGGTGCTAGGTGAGGAGAGGGATTTGCCAGAGCCACTTTATTGTTAGTTGACATTTCAAAGGTTAAACTGCTAAAAGGAAATTCGACATCAAAAACAAACAGAAAATAGGCCTCTGGCTGGTTGACCAACGGGCCAAGTGTGTGCGTCTGTATGTTCTAAGAGTTCGTTTATCATACAAAAATAATTTTTTCAACAAAGAGTGAGACAGCAGAGAGACATGTTTCTGTGTTGCTCTTGAATGGTCTCACTCACCAATTCAAGTAACTGCTTTCTATTGTTTTGGCAAAAAAACAAAATAAAGCTGTGTAGCTTTCTGGTTCTAACTACTTACATTTTCTGACTGCGCAGATCCGTACTTGGCTCTCATCTTAGGCTCCTTGATGGTTGCTAGATTGGTCCCAGTTATGGTCAACATGGTCCCTCCACTAAAAAGGAGGCAAAAAAACATATTATAGAAACAACCATGGCAAATACAATTATACAGTGCTGCTGGGAAAATAAAAACACTTGTATGTCACATATTTGTGGGTTTCCTGCTGTACTTTTTCTTGCTGGATCCAAGTGCATACACTATTCAGCAGACGTATCAGTAGAAATAAATGCTAATAAATCTGTTCTCTGTGGGAGCCAAGAGGGCCCTCCAGTTGGCGATTTACCATTAATGCTCGCTCCTGCTGTAGCCTTTCGCCTGCTTATTCATGGAAGCCCATTTTCAGGTAATGATAGTAATGCTAAAGCCCTTGCATGAATGTTAAAAGCTTGTTTAAACCGATATGGAGGCTGGAGGGAAGAATAAGGGAATATATAGCATTAATCCTGAGAGACAGAGCTTTGGTCTCTCCTCACTACCTCTCCAAAGCCAAGAGAAATATTTTCAGAGTCTATTAAAGTTGCACAGTAGTATTTTTCAGCATGAGATACACTCCACAAATGCATGATCTGTAACCTATACACCTGTGACCTATTCAGGTCGATGTGACGCTGACCAGCACAGTCATAGCTAATATGGGTGCAAGTCCTATTCGACCACATCGCCCTCTTGACAGCCTCTGCTGGCTGTGAGCATGAACTTTATCTGATGTGAGGAGTCCTGACAGCAGATAAGTAAGTTAGCATACAACCTAAAAACTGGTAAAAACTCTGGCACTGGGCTTCAGTGTTGCTGTGAGTCACCAATGGAAGAAGGAGGGGGGAGAGAAAAAAAAAAATCACATTATACATATGATACCCTGGGTGCTGTATCATTACATCTAGCATGCCTGAAAAAGATGCAAAGAAGCAAAATAAGACCATGCAGCCACATCTGACGCAACGGCTGTGTTTTGATGAGGCTAGATGAAACTCATGTCATGAGGAGCTTTGGGAGGCCCATCTTAAGAGTTTTGGGTGAGAGTAACACTTATAAGAAAAAGCAGGGAACAGGAAGGGAGTCAAGTGAGGAGAAGACACAGCTTTTGAGAGAGTTAACAGAGCCTGACACATAGTGTGAAACCTGAGCGGTCCATTTCTTTTCAGGTAACAGTTAACATTTACTGGATAGGTTTAGTTCAAAAACGTACTTCTGTGGGGAGATAATCTTTTCCACAAGCACAGTGCAAACTGATTTATATACTGTGTACTCGCTACTACACCGTGTAAACAAGATGATGTGTCACACAATCTCTACACTGCCATGTAGCCATATTATTAGCTCAAGAAACTCCTCTTGAACAGAGGAGAGCAAGTCACAGTCATGTCAGATTTGTGTTTTGGACAAAGGAGGCTCTGTGCTGTTTGATATAGCCCCAGCAACAGGGTCACCAAAGGGGACCAACGACAAAATGGCTTGGTAAATAAAAGCATGATTGGCCTGGAGAACCATGCACCTCCTCCTCTGGGAGTGCTGAATGAAACACCAAACACAAGCCAAGTGCCGAGGTTATTTCCCCCTAAGGCTGGAGCCAACACTTTCATTCTCGTTCCCCTCACCTAGCCGCAACATTTCATTCATCCTTTTCCAAATGAGACTTCTCATCCACTCACACCTCTTTCGCATGATGAGGGACTTTTGTCTCCCTGCAGAGTTTTAAACGTGGCTACCATTTTCACCTCAACCCTCACGATGATGCCGTAGAGGATTGTTATGCCGCTGGTAAACTTGAATGTGAGCTGCCCTGACAAGTGATACTCACAAAAACAAAAGCACTATACTGTATACAAGTAAAAGTTGCTTTACTAATAAAGCAAATGCTCCTTTTATTCACCTGGGCTTCAGAGAGTCCACTATAAGTGACTCTTTTCTTTAATAGTATCTGCAGGAAATGTAGCCTCTTCGCAGAACAAAGTTACTTTTTTGTCTCCGCTTATTTTTTGGAAACTGCCAATTTTTGCAATACAGCAATAAACATCTATATACATAAAAAAACGTAGGAAATACTGTATTACAAGTTCCTACAACTATACTTTTGAAGTAAATGAGATAGTTATCAGTGTTTGTGTTATGTAGTAACTTCATTTCTGTACTTAGAAGAGAGGAGTTTCTAGGTCATGTTAGTGAGCCCATTAGCATTTAGAAGCTTCAAGCTTTTTCCCCCTCCACAACACAGCTTGTGTTTGCACAGGAAAACTTCCTGTGGCTATGTAGTCTTGTTTCAATATGTCAAGTAATATTTACAGATACATCTCTGCTGCACCTCATCAACTAGCAACGCACTGCTTCAGGAGACTCCTTTGCTGCTGTTCCTGCTCTCAAAGATTTACTTCTGAATCATAAAGATAAACAGAATAAATAATGTGCCTTTGAAAAGCAGGACGAGTGTGAAAATGGAGAGATATTGTTTTTTTCTTCTAGACCCAGTCAGAGAGTGTGCCAGCAGAATAATATATTTATCACCTTTTATGTGGCGTTCATATTTTAGTTCTGAAAAAATAAGGCACTAATACCAAGTATTAATAATGTATTGATAATATTCGTATCTATTCTAAAGATTTACGTAAAAAAGAATAGTAGAAACAAATTTGAGCATAACTTGAAAATACAGTGAGTTATGTTAAAATTTTTAAATCTTTACTTTGAATTTTCTAATGTGAATCACTTTGACAATTGACATCAAATGTGCAATATAAGGCAGAAGGTCACCAAAATGACAAAATCCTCTGCATTCATACAATAGGTTAATCTTTGCTTTGATTGTCTCCTCACCTGGCAATACTCCAGTCAGGCTCTATTTTGAGGATGGTAGGATCGTCTGTGTAGTTGAACTTGACCTCTGGGTTCCTCAGCTCAGCAGAGTTGATGTCTACCATGACTGGGGTGGTTCCTGGGGCTTGTCCCGCTGGGGTCACACACACTATCTCTTTACCACTTCGCCTGAAAGAACAAGAGATGAGGGGAGTGAGACAAGACAGGGGAGAAAGATATAAGACACAAAGCTCTATGAAGATCTCTCTTAGGGTGGACTGCATCCTCCAAGGAGCAACACAATAAGTAATTGAAAGGGATTTGGAGTATTTGTGAGCTGACTCTTTGACAAGCTCCGAGACAGCCACATTGGCGGAAAAAGAAAAGACTACTTCATCCCATAAATAACTCAGTAATTATTTATCAGATGCAACAAAAATGGACACACAATGGTGATATAGTTGCCGATCCACAAGGCCAAATATCTTTCAGTCTGTCCAGCCGTGGTTTCATCAGCCCAAATCAGACTGCTGTACTTCAAAGTGCGTGCTCTCACTCTCTCTCCTTTTCTCTCTCTCTCTCTCTCTGTCTGTCTCTCCTACCCTCCTGCGCCTTTTCTGGCTGAGAGATCTGAAGTGGCAGATCAGGCTGGTCATGTCTCTGTGTGATGTAACTCCCTCCCTAGCAGACAGGCAGCCAGCTGTGACCTGCTGGGAAACTTTGTGTTGCTGCCAGAAACTTTGTGCTCTACTCCAGTGGCTCATTCTGCTGTGCCTGCCTCCCCTTCCAGTGCAGGGATATGCTACTGGCAAAGGTATGGCTCTACCTTTGTGACAGTGTGTGTCCTTATCTATGTTCATAAAGAGCATAATGAACAGGTATGCATGCACTGTGAGGAGGTCTAAGAATTTGCATATAAATGCAGTACAGTCAAAAGATTAAAACTGTGTGCATGTGTTTTCTGCGTCATTCAGTATTTACCAATGTCCCACAGGGCACTACAACAGTGTGTAAATCAGTGTGTTTGCATTGTGCAGGCATGATGGCAGACGGCACAGTGTGAAATTTTGAACATGAGAAGAGCGAGCTGATCTGTACATGAATACTACCCGCTAACTGCTGCGCAAGTGAAATGAGCAGAAAGATGGGAGATGACAGAGAAGATAAAAGAGTGAAAACCTATTTGGCGGGTCTATTACGATGGCTCGTGGTGGGGTGGGGCTGGACAACAGAGGAAAAAGGGCAAAAGAAACCAAAAATGTGAATTGGGTGTCTTTGTTTGACCTATTACTGCTGTCTCTAGGAAGATACCTTCCACAGCGTTCTTAGACTGAGTGCGGATTGAGGAGAGAGGAGAGAGGACAGAGGAAAAAAATGGACAATATATGAGAAATAAAAAAGGTATTCCAAATTCCACTACTGCTGTGTTTCTATGGAAACCATTTTCACAACACTGCCACCATCAAGAGTGCCTGTGGTGCCACATACGTATTTCTGACAAGGTTGCGGCCACACAAAAGAAGCCAAGAGGCAATACAGAGAGAAATAAAAGAGAATGTAAGAAAAGGGGTTGCAGAGGGAGATAAGAGGATGAGTGACTTGGGGTAAATAGGTTTTGATTAAAGCGGAGGCCACACTGAATACAAAGACACATTAAAGAGATGGACTCAACCAGTTCATTACTTTGGCCATAAAGGTTATTGCTGCTCAGTGAATGAAAGGCCAGGACTATTATGTTCACCTTTCTCAGGATGTGCTACAGAGCTTTAAATTGGCCTTTACTTTTCTTTTGATATGATATAAAAAGAACTTGAGAGGTCCAAGCTCATTAGTTTAAAAAAGAAGTACAACAGTTTTATAACTTTTCATCTGGACCAGGAAAACTTCTGTCTGGAAATTACTTTCAGTAAATAGGTGCTTGTTTTGTTCACCAACAATATTTTCTCAGGTCTTTTCTCTGCCATCTGCCACCCATGTCTGACACCACACATGGGCAGATTTGGTCCAGAGCTCATTTCTCTGTCAGTTTGCCAAGAAGAGACTCAAAGAAACAAAAGAGTTCTTGGCTCGAGGAATTAAAGTCATATCAAATTGGATCTATCTCTCCTTTTCTTGAAATCCTGGCACAATCTTTTGCAGAGTGAGTGACAATGTAAGATAACATCAGCAGATTATTCTAAAAAAAAAAATAAAAAAAAAAATAAAAAAAATAAATAAAAAAATCAAGTTGGGGTTCAAAGCAGGCAATTATGAGCTACACCATATCATTCCTTTTAAATTATAGTCGTATCCCAGCCAAAATGTGGGCCATGCACTTAAGTCATTCACAGCACAAGTGAACGGTGACATCCACTTCCCAGAGAAAGGCTACACTGTCATTCTCACAAATGCCATGAATTACAGTACTGCAGGTCTTCCTGGACTGTAGCAAAGAAAAGACAGGGAAATATCAGGAAAGAAACTAACAATGCATCATGTCAAAAGATAAACTGCAGCAGCACATTTTGGCCTTTCTGCTTTTGGCTATTTTTGGCTTTATATTGATAGTGACAGAGACAGGGAGACAGAAAGGTTGGGGACGAGACAGAGGAGATGAAATCCAACAAAGGGCCAGAGTTGATCTTAAGACCAGATCGCTGCAGCAGAGACTGAACCTAAATTGTATTGTAGTGAGCGAGCTAGTGACTTGTATTTCAGCAGTCAAATCTGCTACATTTGATTAAAGTGTGCAACAGAAATGCTGCATTTACATGTTCCTTTTTTGGACAGCTTTGAACCAAACAGCCCCTGCCTCCAGAACAGCACAATGGGACTTCACTGTCCATTTTCTTTCTGAGTCTTACCTGATTTTTAATGTTCATTTTTTTATGTAAGCACTTATCAACCAAAATGTATGAAGACTTACACATTTTGCTACATAAATATCATCTGAAATCCAGATGTTATGGTCAACTATGAAAAAGAAAAGAAAAAAAAAAAAAAACACAACAAATGTCGGTACTACATACAAAATGTAGGTACGGACCTCTCAAACCGGCAGGCGTGAAGTCCTATCTTCACAGATACAGCACTGCCCGCATTGAGATGGCTGCCTTCAATGGTGATTCTGGTTCCTCCTGACAGCGGGCCGGTAGATGGATGGACACGGGTAAAGTATGGAGACTAAAGAACAACACACATGACAGAGGACAGACAGGTCAAGTATGACTATTTTGCCTGAACATGGATCTCCAATCTCATGTTAAAAACACCCTGCATCCTGAATTAACAATGCTTACCACGAAGGTGAAAGCCTTGGTTGAGATTGCTTTGTAGTCAGGATGAATGCAGTCCCTCACACACACCTCAACTTGAGCCTCTTGCACCCTGTAACCTGTTGCATCATTGAGCCGACACACAATCCTGAAAAGGAGAAACACACAGGTGGAGGGATGAATTTCATTTCGAATCAGAAGGAAAAAGCTTATCTAAACAATGACAAAGAGATTAAAAGAAAGCAGATGGAGAGACGCTACAGAAGAGGTGAACATTTTGCAACATTTTTCTTCTCTGTCTGAGGCAGAAAAACATCCCAACAGCTCAAAATAAACACTTTGTTTCGTTTTAATAAAAATGATAATAATAATATCAAAAAGCAGACCAAATGCTCTATGAGTGGAAATCTAAGGCACTGAGGAAGGGAGGAGTTTTGTGTGTGTGTGTGTGTCTGCATTAGTGTGTAGTGAAAAACCATAAGCGTCACACTTGGCTCTGGGCGCTGGCTGGCCAAATGAAAATCCACTGGAGAAATGATTGAGCGAGGGGAGGAGTGGTGGTGTAGCCCACAGGGAGAACACACACATTCACACACATACATTTACTTCATGTTTCACCCGCTGGAGACACACTTGACTGTTAATTAGCCAGAGCGAATGAATGAGACGGAGGGAAAGGGTGAGAGTGCAGAGGAAAGAGAGAGGTAAAGAAAGGAGGCGAGAGAGGGTTAAAGTGAGAGAGGCTGATTAATTGAACAAGCTCATATCTTACACATCTCACCCCCACCCTAGTTTCCTGAGATGAGTTATTAACTCTCCTGCTTCTATCCTCCCTGTAGGTGACCATGGCAACTGCAGCGGTGTGGCGACAATGAATTTCACATTCCAATGTCGTGTGCTTCCATTGTTTTCTATTTTCTCTTTCATTTATTCCCCAGTCCCCCGCTATGACAGGGGCTGTGATTAAAATGCTGGACAGCTCTCACTTGGAAACTGCCGCCTCACTTGCATCGTTACTGAACAGATGACAGGTGGTTACATTTAGCTGTTATTACGTGATTAGACAAACAGAAAGTTCATGGTATGTTTGTAAAGATGGCAACGTTGTAAATTATATCTCACTCAATCAAGAGACTGAACTGAAATGTGATCTTAAAAAATTAAGCACGTGTCATGGAAAATAATAACTTGGCAATGAAAAGAGAAATATTGGATTCTGTTTTTCTCACTAGTGGCAATGATTTACTTATCTTAATATAGAATCAAATTCATCCAGTAAATATTTAATGATAGAGGTGAATCACAAGCTAAACCAAAATAGCATTTATTTGCAATTTAATTCCACTCCAATCTCAGAATCAGTGAGCGTGTCGTGGCTATAATGACCATGGGTGGGAAATGCAAAGGGGGGGGGGACCCACAAAAAGCGGCAAAACGAACAATGATGTGTCAACGTTTTGCTCAACAATCAGCGTACCATCTCCTCTCCTTTTCCCCTGCAGCTGACCTCTGACCTGTGCTGTCAGGCCCATGACCCTGACCTGTCTAGAGCTCTCATAGGGTCACAGGGATGACGACAGGAGCCGGACCACTAATGGCACCGTATGGCTTACATCACTTTTAATTAGCATGACAGTCATGCTACTTTTCTTCTGGTGGGTGCTAGGGTAACAGGCAAATGCAACTTTAAATGGAGTATTGGGTTAAATGTTGACACATTGGTGATTTTGAATTTGATTGCAAGGACAAGGTGCATGTGGTAAAGAACAAGTTACAACATGAAACTATCTTACATTACTCTGCGGCTGCAGAAGCACAAAAAAATTGACATTGGGTGTAAATATGACAATGTGTTGATATGAATTACAAATCAAGGCTGACATGTCATTGCCATATTTCTAAACCCATTTTGGGAGCACCTGTCATCACTAGTGAGAGCTGTACAGCATTCTGTTGTCCTCACTGCCAAACCATCAAAGTCACATTTCCAACATTTCCTTCTTATTGAAGGGGCAAAGAGAAAATAAAATCTGCTGGGACTGTGCTGCACAACTCAGCAAATGGAGCATTTGTGTACAGATGACAGCTACAAAGTTGGAAATAGAACATTGAGGACACCTCCAGCTGTGACAAGGTACCCCCAATTTTTCTCATCCGAAATTTCTCTGCTTCTGGATGAATTCAACATAAAACAGAGTGTGACTAATCTGAAAACTTCAATAAGAGCCAATACCCGTGGTTAGCTGTAATAATGGAGTACCAGCGTCACATTGGCTGTGGTTCTTAATTAAATCTACTAGTACATTGTCTTGTGATTACTAACATGAGCATGAGAGAAGTGAATTGTAATGAGGCATGGGAAGAAGAATTCAGTCATAAACTGAACCTAAGAAGTCAAGAGAGAACTTGAGGACTATGATTGCTTACTTAAAGGTGAAAAGCAGCATTTAATGTTGGGTGACTCTAGTGAGGGAGAGTTACAGTTTTTTGCCTCTCAAATAGTAACATCGAAATTAGACACAAGGAAACAGAGAAAGAAGAGACTTAATCGGGTGTTAAAGGAGGCGAGCTTTCAAGACAGAGATGGTGTCAACATACTGCTCAGCGCTGATGTATTGGTCCTCCTGAGGGTTGCAGGTGACTTTACCAATCCGAACTCCATTCTGGATGTCTTTGAACTGCAGACCCAAGTTCTCACCCGTGATGGTCAGCATAGTTCCTCCCTGTCTGGGCCCCGTCTCTGGATACAACTAGAAGAATTAAAAAAGGACATATGTTAGCCAGGACAACATACGTGACAATCAATATTTAGAACGTCTATTCAAAGTGAATGGCATTTTACTTATGTATTTATGGTCATCTCCGCTCTGCACAAGTCAGACACCTCATTAAGAGAGATGAAAAATGACCTCTGATCCATTAACTCCATCTCTACTCAGTCAAAAAATCACAGCCTGCCAACTCGCACACTTAACCTAGACCCACCCATCAAGTCCTCTCTTGCATCTCCCATTTAACCTTGTGGCAATTAATCTACTCAACACAATTACCACACACAATGACCTCTGTCCCCCTTCTTTCCTCTTGAGGTCTGCAAACGGTGTACATAGGTGCTAATGGCTACCCACGGCTAGCCTATTCGCCAATCATGGACCTATTCATCCAGCCCCCAACGCAGACAATGGCCCCTTTGGTAATCAGTCATTACTACCATAATTAGGGCGAAAGCTAATTGGATTAGAAACTGGGGAAGGGTCATTTGTTGTGGTGGGGTGGGAAGAGTTGAAGGGGATAACACATTGGTTGCTGGTGGATGTAGAGTTGGGGTGTGGGTAAGGTCACAGTTTGACCTTGCTTGCCATGAAGGAAGGATAAAATAAATCATCAATGATTGTGCTCCTATTCTTGGTCACAGTCAGAGATTCCCTCTGCAAGTGCAACGCCCAAAGCATACAAATATGTTCCATGAGCAAAGGAAAAGATGATACATCGCACACAACTACTACCAGTGTCTACTTAGGACACAGACATCTATTGAAACTGTTGGTTTACTTGTAATTTCATCAGCCAGTTCTGAATCTACCAGCAGCTGTCCGTTTAAAGCTTCCAAATGACTATGTGCATTTTTAGTTGGCAGCAGAAAAAAGTTAATAATTCATAGTAAGGAATCTTTTTAAACTATAAATCACACCCTCCAGGAGCCCACTAAGTTTTTTTTTTTTTTTTTTTTTTTGGCAATTTTTGCTGTCCAAGGTGCGTGACTCTACGGGAGGTTTACATCTGAGAATAGCAAGCGGATGTAGAAAACGAGTGCACTGAAAAACTTGACACATTTTGGAAATATGTTAAGCCAAATCTCTCATTGGGTTAAATGAGAATTTTTATAACTAACAACAGTTGCCAGCAGGTTATATCTTGTTTCATAAATGCAATAAAGTACAAGTAAATGTTTCATAAATGCAATAAAGTACAAGTACAATGGTAACATTTACTAGTCAGACACGAGAGGGAAATCAGTGTTTCCATACAAGTCTATAGTCCAAAATGTCCAACTATAAGCTAAACAGATAAATTAGAAGCACTTTCTCAAGCTCTCAAACAAACAAAATCTATTTCCACCATTAACCTCACAATGATCTCCCTGTCTAATATCATTACGGAAAAGGTGGCAGGCTAGTAGAAGCCACAGGTGTTCAGGACACCGCTAATAGAAACAAGGCCCAGTGTCATGCAGCCCAGAGATGAAATGCCACAGTGATATAGTTAAGGAGTGTTATCTCCCTCCTCCTTCCAGTTCCCTCCCCTCTTCCTCTTTGGAGTTGTGCCTTTTTAATTCACTCTGTCTTTCTGTCAGTGTGCCTAGATGCATATATTTTAGCTGCAGACAAAAGGGTAAGTAATGCACTGTACTGCACTAGTCAGAATCTTTAGATATGGTAATCAAATCTCTCTTTCTCCATAAGCACTGGCTTATCAAACACCCATGCACACAGTCAAACACACATACACAAGTTGTTACATCCACAACTAAACAGCACAAACAAAAACCCTTTTTGATAAACGCCACCAGCCTTAACACTCCATCTATTCTTCTTTTGCCGTCGCAGTTCTATAAACCCATTCAGACTCCCTTCTTTCTCTCAGTCTCTGACTTGTCCTGTTGTTTTGCAGGCTTTGTGTGAGGGCTATTGTGGCCGGCTGAGCGGCAGTGCACAGATAGCATCTGCTAGTTATAGGAGGAGGAGGAGGAGGAGGAGAAGGAGGAGGAGGAAGGGGGGAGGCTGCAGGCACAGGGAGAGATGATATGAACACGGCACAAGGTTTCTGAGGTTTATCTGTGATATGAAAGCCTCTCAAACACAAAGTCACAAACTGATGGACTCAATGAAGTGAGTGAAGAGAGAGGTAGAGGAAGAGTAATTACTGGTAAATTCTTATATATTTTAGAGGAGAAAAAAAACAAACAAACAAAAAAAAAAGGTAAGATGTGAAACCTTACAGACAGAAAGTAAAACTTAAAATACTGGCCTGTAACAAGGAAATTAAATTTTGAAGAATTTTGAGGTTGGATGATAAAACTAAAAACAGAGAGGGAAAAAAAGAGAAAAAGTTAGAGGTAAAAGTGACAAAAGATCCATAAAGTAAATAAGGAAAGGAAGAACAGGGAAAAAAGAAAGCTAGTGTCCTGAAGGGAGCAGACATGCACACACAAAAAGATAAAACAAAGACTAAACCTTTTTTTCATATGCACAATAGCAGAAAATTTACCAAATGCTAAGGCACTGAAAATGTATACACACACACCCCGCACATACTGGGATGGCCCGTGTTGTTTTAATTGGTTTCTAAGGGCTAGCTGTAGTGTTCGTCCTGTCCCCCAGGAGAAGGCAGGCAGGAGATGATGGATGATGGAGGGCCAGGCGGCATCCAAGGCCAGTACTAGGACACTGCTGCACTGCACTGGAGATCGCACCAGACAGTCAGTGAGTGAGGGAGAGGGGGAGAGAGAGAGAGAGAGAGAGAGAGAGAGAGAGAGAGAGAGAGAGAGAGAGAGAGAGAGAGAGAGAGTGAAAGTGTGCGTGTCTGTGGCAATTGTGATTTTGAATGTCCCCTTCCTATCCATTGTTAAGCTGTAGCTTATCCTATCTGGTTTTAAATATCTTACATCTGCATGTACATTTTTTCAGGGAGTGCGTTTTTGTGTTTGGTGATTTTTAGGGAGTGAGTGTTGTTGGATTGTGTGATTGTTTTCCAGATCACTCACACACAATTTGTGTATTTGCCTGCTGTGAAGGGAGGACTAATTAATCTTTGTGCACTGTGAGAGAAGAGAAAAAAAATTGCACAATGAAAATGACACTGACATATAACAGCCAAATTCTTACAAAGTCTAGACATATAAAGCCAGTAATTTATGGCCTAAAACATCAGTGGCAGTGTTTGAAGAACAGTCCTGCTGCAGCTATTAGTGGAATGGTGGCTAACTGAACGTTACCGAACAGAGTTAGACGGCAATAACACCAAATGCGTTCAAGACGTGCTCTGAAAGCTCTGTAATGCTGTGCATATTTGTACATACAGGTGTGAATATTTGGTCACACACTCTCCAGTGCTTTTGGTTGCCAGCCGAACACACACTCTTCGGTCCAAATTAAATTAGTGGCTAATCTGCTAGCTAATGGCCACAGAGCAGCTAGAATCCTTCAAAAAAGAACAAAGGGGGCAGGAAGAAGCAGGGAGAAGCAATGAAATAAAATAAAATAAAATAAAATAAATAAGGGTGGATCAGGCAGGAAAAAAGGGATTTGACTGAATGGATGAGAAGAATGGGGGTAAAATTCAATTTGTGTGCTGACTGTGATGGTCTTTTGGAGAACTAAAGGATGAAATGGCAGGAGAAAACGAAGCGTTATTCTTTGTCACCTGTGGATGTTCTTTTGGCATTAAATGTCATAATGTAAATGTCAAAGGTGGAGAAGAGAGGTGATAGCACTTCCCATGTCTCTCCTTTCATGCTCCTCCTTCTGTCTACTCAAACCTGCTGTACGTTTCTCCTCCTGTTGTTTTTGAAACTCATCTACCCCTGCTTCTTGACTGCCACCAACATCTTGCCCTTAGGGCAGGATTTACCCCTCAATGTGCATGCAAGAGCACATGCTTGCATTGCACACATGCGTGTGCATGCGCGCGCGCACACACACACACAGAGCCCACTCACCCTTTTATACAGGCACCCCCATCTTTCCCACATACACACAACCCAATTGCCTCACTATGTTTGTTTCAAAGAGATAACTGAAGCGAGCAAGAGACGGGGAGAGAGAGAGAGCATTAAGGAAAGGATTTATCTCTGTGCCAGTGCCCCAATTATCCAATATCTCCATTACGCATTCAGAGAGACGAACCCGTGTCACACAGGAAATGTACTGAGGGCTCCATCCATACAAGTCTGTGTTGGTGAAATGGGGATTCATTAAAGGCCATACATATATTTCATACTCATTTAAATGGAGAGAAATGGCACTCGTTTCACCTGAGATCATGCTTCATCTTATTTAAGATATAATTAAAATTAAAGACTGGAAAAATTCTGTGTTAAAAGCTTGAGAAAGAATGATCAAGGGAAAAGGGAGGGGAAGAAAGCAGAAGGACAAATGACAGTGAGTGTGAGGCTAGAATGTCTAGACGTGTCTCACACAGCAGAGCATGGCTTTCAAGCCATGCTCTGCATGTGAGAGAGCGTGCATGTGTTAGTCCCAGTGGTGATCTGTAGAGATGTGGACTCAGGTCACAGTCAGAGGAGGACCACCGCCATGCTTACCAGTGGCAACAGATGGGTACGCCATGGTGTTTTAGACGCCTTAGCTCACCCAGCCTGTCAGATGCACACAAGCACACATTCTGTACCCATGGTGGGAGACAATTAGCAAACTTACACATTTCCAGTTTCTTTCTCTCTCTTTCTCACACACACACATCCACCTCTTCTGCTTCCTCAGGTATGTTTGTGTGTGTGTGCGTGTGTGTGTGTGTGTGCAGCCATCATCTCTAATCATGTCAGTGTGTTCAGTCTGGGTGTGTGTGAACTGCCTCCTCCTGGCCAGCCCATCTGTGTTGTGGTTGCAGTCATGGTGATGGCTCCAAAGATGTCTATCCTCCCTGCTGCCCCCCTGCCTATGATGTTGCCTTTCCTCGCCAGGGCCAAACAATGACACAGCACAAGTAGGAATTAAAATTCTGTCCTTCTTGAAAACTATCTTTCACTTTAGGCTTGACTTTGAAAATACTCATCTTTGAGTCAAGAAGCTGGTATTCAGTCTCAAGGTTGCCAAACAAGTGGCAATCACAACCCTGTTTAATGGCCATATTGTCATTAGGACCTCCTCCCTTCTGACACTTGCTCTGACAGAAACCCAACATGAGTTTTGTTTATGAGGTTGAGTTGCTGGGCAACAGAAACTAAACAGCAGCTGAAGTGCAGGAGAAGAGTTTTTGGAAGAGTTACCAGCTGTATGAAGTGCTGACTTTACAGTGGGTTGGCCACTAGCCTCATGGACCTTGAGATATATGGCAGAAGCATGAAGTATATTTTTTGAGAAAAGATGAGGACTTTTATGGGTTTATTGTTATTTCTATAATGATTTCATGTTGTATACATAAACGTGGGTAACAAATTAAAGATCACCAGATGGGATTGAGGAGCATATGGAGTTGCTATCTGGCGTACGTATCACTATGATCACAGTTTACCTTGGTAATCTTGGGGTGTGCACAGCGGCTGTTTCCTGTTGTGGCGTGCATCCAGGTGCTCTCTGGAGGTGTGCATTCCTGCCTCAGGGAGCACTTTTTCTCCTGTACGCACCAGCCACACTCAAATCTGGGGTTTGCCTTCAGACACATCCCACAGCTGTCCCTTAAGGCATAGCACTTATACAGGTGGGCTGGGGACAAAAAAGAAACAAACAGAATAAAGCGTTATGAATGATTACCGCCTAAATGAGGGATAGATAAATAGCCTCACTGTTATGTTATTCAGAGATGCAGGGAATGAAGGGAGCAACAACAATTACCCCCAAGGGAAAGAGAAAAAGGAAACAGCATCATTTTTTTCAATTAAAAACCAGACAAATTATAATAAAACCACTATTCGAGAGAAGATTATCCTCTATAAATGAAATGTTTATCTACACCTAGAGTTTTAAACAAGTTTTATAAGGAAGAAAAAGGAACTGATAGCAACACAAATGGCGTGGAAGCTTCTGGTTGGACCACTGGCCCTCTATTCCCCACCTTTCACTACTACAGACCTAATACTTACCAACAGTATTGATCGTTCTGTATTATTGCATTATTGAAGTCGGTTAAATAGATATACAACAGATTTATTTTTTTTAATTAACAAATTTCTTCCACTTTAAGTTTCTCAACTTTCATACAAAAATTTGAAAACTTTCTCAATGTCAAAGAGACAAAGTTGAGTTAAGGCACTATTTCCCAGAGGCCTCAGGAATTGAACGGTGAAATCTTTTCCCTCACTCTCTACTCTTCCATCCCCAAATCCCATTGGTCATGGTGCAGCTTTAAAGCAACCCTGTACCAATTACTGACTGCTAAACGACTCCTCTCTAATTACATTAACATATCAGTATTTAAGACAAGTGAGCATCGCTCTTCACCAGATGATTATCATGATTGAGAAATCGGGAGGGGGCTTGCAGTGGAGAGAGACAGACAGAGAGAGGGAGACATATTTGGGCTTTGGGTCGCCTCTGGATGCACTTCAGGAGATTCACAGTTGAGATAACACACAATGTAAAGACACTGATCGTGCTGTTGATATTGTACACTGTCAGTGCTCCTGCATATAATAGCTGACATTTGGTAACACAGTCTCCTTGACAGAACCACTGACTGTCAAAGCATTCTTATTTTGCCTCCATGAATGTAAAAATTCCATTATTGCAGAGTGCAGTTACATATGTTACGATAGTATATATTAAAAACATATCCTTTTACTGTGATGACTGGAGAAATATGTGAAATCTGAGACGTTAACAGCTTGCTTCAGACTACAGGGAGTGACATCAGTAAATGGAGCAAAGTGACTCTGTGGTGTTACCTTACATTACTGACAAAATGGCATTGAGCACTTCACAGACATTACAGATGTAACAACTTCTAATCTGAAATAGTACACAAATATCTCAGATCCCTGCTGCGTCTTTAACCTTCAAAGAATGAGAGATAGGACCAGACAATGCAGCTACCTCTGTTGTATAAAACTCCTTGTGCACGTCATCCATAAGCCATATTGAACATTGTGGTAGCTGGCAGTGATGTTTTTGTACCTCCAGCTTGAGAATAATGTTACAGCCCCCTGCTGAGCTGTGCAGGTCGCAATTGTGGACACAACACTATCAAGACTGTCCTACCATTAATTATATCCAACAGATGTGATATCATTGTCTTACCCTACAGTAGTGCATCAGTTGTCTGTTTGTGTTTAATCATCACCCACATGATTAAACACATACACTTGTTTGGAAGGGAAGGCATGGTTATACATTAGAGCGTACAATGTACACTCAAATATTGTATTAGCAGACAGAAGCGTTATATAGATTATCAGTTTATAATAAAACTTGTCAATGTAAGTCCAGAGGCCTGCTCAATAGGGGGTTGATAAAATTGGCTTAACTGCAGTGATCCTTATTATTATGACTGATTTCTCTGCACAGTGTGTGTGTGTGTGTGTGTGTGCATCTTACACTTGGTTGTATGAAAATGTTACATTTGAGCAAACTTATATCCATATACGTCTCTCTCTTTACATACATATATGTCCACACACACACACACACACGCACTTCTATACATAACAACAACATATTAAACCTATTCACTGCACACAATAACATTTATCTGTAACATTTTTCATTCTGGTGTCAGCAGCAGAAACTCACCTTTGATATTGTATGGGTTGTCGATGACAAAGTTTCCGTTCCAAACCACGGACAGATCCACTGGCAGGTCACTAATGTCATTACCCTCGTAGGCATACTGAAATATTAAAAAACATCAAGATATGTTGTTACCTAAAACGGTATTATACCAATAGCATCACTGTATGACATCTTCAGTTATTTGATGAAATATTAAATTAAATAAAGAGAAAAACAATCAGCCAATACGGAAGGTGGAAACAATTCAGTTACTGGCTGCTGGTAATGTCATAGCCTGCGGTGCTCACATAGTTGAAGGGCCATAAAAATGAATGATGAGAGACAGGCTATATTGTGATTTTAACACGCGGCACATCCGCCACAGCCTGGCTTAGCGCAGAGTTGATTAAGAGATTGGAGTCCCCATCACTGTATGACTCATTCCATTTCAGTGATGAATGAAAAGCGTAATATATCTCCAACAATAATATTCTCATCTAATTTCATTTTTGCATCCTGAACTAATAAGAGTTGAAATGTAATTGACTTGTCGTCAGCATAATCAGTTTTATGGAATCGCTTTAAATGAGACAACAAGCTTCAAAAGCGGGAGTGTGATGTTGGTGTGTTAGCTGAAGGAGTAGCAGAGAGAAAGGCTCCTGTGAGACCCTTTCCAACCTCCAAACAATTAAATTATCAACAAGGATTATCACTAGCAAATAAAATGCAGCTTCAGAAGTTGCACTGCCTACACAGCTCCTGTCCATATACACAAAACTGGCGCTGAGGTAAACACAAAATCATCCAAAAGCACCTTTTCATCAAGAGCCCCACACAGATCACAGTTTGATCCACAATTTGTCTTGGATTCAACATAAAACTGATGCAAGATAGGGAGAGATTGCCTGTTCTTCACTCTGAGGCTACTGCGGCAGTGATAAGAGGGTGATGGCTGGCAAAACTACAGATAGGCCATGTTAACCTAATGCCTCTGTCAGTGAAAAGATCCACATTCCCTCTCACTTCCGCTGCTATGGTCAGTATCTTCAATGGCCTTGGGGTGAAAGATAGCAGGACTATCCTCCTCTAGTGGAGTGGTGATAAAATCCAATGTGAAAGACCCTGTGCCCGGGGGTATGAGGCCCTCACAGATTGAATCTAGCTACAACTTTGCAACTATGTGATATCACCCACTCCAATGTGATAGTGTGAGATTTATCTTGACATCTGTAATAATAGTGAATTTGAATGAATTTGAGTGGGAAAGGACCGAGAAATGTGCACAGAGAAGATAAGAAAATGAGAGGACACCGCAATGTCACATTGTGTGAATGGCAGATTAATTCATTCTTCACTTTTGCAATTGGATGATTTACATTCAGAGGGCCCTCAAGGCAGAGATGCTGATATCCAAACAAAGGAGGATGTCAGCATCTATCTCAAAAGCACTACAAATTTGCTGTTCTGATATTTCTGGTAGACAAACTATTTTTCAGCACATTTTAACCCTGAGTAACCCCACCTGCAAGCTGGCCTGACAATTATTTTGATCCAATCAATCTGGTAAACTATAACAATTAACAAAGGTTCTGTGAGTTTTGGGTAGGCAGCATTCACTTTGTGCTTAGTGAGAAGTTGCATTTGGTGTTTTGTGGACAAAAGGGTTGGAAAGAAATATTTGGCAGATCCTTAACCATTCTCTACATCTTCATTACTCTTTGGACCTTAGGAAAGTAGAAAAGGAGAACAGAAGAAACTTTGAGATTAGACAAGTTTGTGAGGAAGATGGCTTCTCGATGGAACCTAAGGACAACAAAACAGAGCAGGTGTGCTCCAGTTGCTGCAGTGGATTCATTCGGTAGTCATCCAGAGGGGGAAAGGTAAGGTTGAGCTTGGAGAAAAAAATGGAAGACCTGAAAAGTGAAAGTGTGCAGGGAAGTGACAGGCGATGCTTAAAAGACTGGAAAATGTCTGGGATGGCTGATGGGTCGGAAACAGGTTGAGTGAGCTGAGAGAAGGTGAGTGCAGAGGCGCCCCCCCTTAAAAAAGGTAAGGTGAAGAAATGATGGAAAGAAGGATGAGGAAGAGAGAAGGATACGAAAATGGGTGGAGAGAGGATGATACATCAGTGGGGGTAAAGGATAAACAGCTGGGGTGAGAGGGATAGAGAGAGGTGATTGTGTGTTATTCTGTGGGCACCATTCATTTACACATGGAATAAGAGGCTGGGGCTGTGCAGTAAGCGTCTTGAGTTGGTGGGGGTAAAGTGAAATTGGCATTTTCAATTTGTTCACTGACATGTCTGCCTTGGTCTTTTCACACATTCCTCTGCCTCTCCTTCTCCAGCAATCCCCCTTTCCACCCCCTCCTTTTCCTATCTACCTCCCTAGCTCTCATTATTCCTTCCCTCCACCTCTTTACAAACCTCCTCCCCTATAAATCTCAGTCCAACTTTCTCTCCCCTACCTCCATCCCCCAGAACGCCCACAGTCAAACAAGAAAATATGGAACAGATTCCTTTATCGCATACACCAAACATGTCCGGGGAAACACATGTGCACACTGTACTATAAATATGCATTCTGCACACGGGACACTTTCCAGAGATGGATGCCAGCAAATACATCAAAGGCTGATCACAGTCTATACTGAAAATAAAAAAAATTAAAAAAAAGATGAATAAAAAGTACACACAAACACAAGAAGATAAAGCACTCAAACAAACAGATTTTGGTTGTCAGCTGTTATTTCTCTACGCTGAAGCCTGGCCATATGAACTGCTTCAATCTTTCCCGCCCTCCTTCCTTTTTCCTTCCCTCCCTCCCTCTCCCCAAGAGACCACCCAGTCTGTTCTGGGAACAAGAGCACTTCTTCACCGGGTGGAGATGGAGAGAACATACGAGTGTGTTCCAGTGTCTATGAGTGTGCAAGACAATGAGAAAGAAGAAAAGGAAGAGGAAGGGAGATGCACAGACACTTCACTGAAAACCTTAGAGAAGGCAGCAAAAAGGAGATGGGGGAAAGTGACGGGGGAAAACAGATGAGAAATCAAAGACTGAGAGGCCACAGAGGCAAGTGGGGAAAAGATAGGAAGCATGGAGACAGAGTGAGAAAAAGAGAGGTATTATCATGCTCAGGGCAGCACTGCATTTGGCAGTTACTGCAGATAAAGCAGCAAATTTAGCAACTGTTCTCTTAACATCGGTCTTGCTTGTGCTAAGCCACAGGTGGGTGTCTCACATTCACCCACATCAATGAAGTGGACAAAAAAAAAAAGAAACAAAACAATGTGGCATAATGTGTAAAAATTGGAAGGGGTAAAAACCAATAAAACTTAATTAAGCTGTATGTATGGCAACTTCTTGTTAATGGTTTTTGTTGGCTGAAATGTTGAAGGGCCTCTCTAACCACAGGAACTATACAAATTAACTGTACTTCTCCAGGGCTGTGTAGAAACTAACACGGAAAAGTATTTTAACTTTAATTACTAATTAATTTCAGTTAATGAAAAACATTTTGGGATCTAGAAAAATATCAGAACATTGAGGAAAAAAATCCACAAAATTTAATTCATAGCGACATCTTCTGTGTTACTATATGTAGTATTAGTATCTTCATGTTTGATTTTTCTGACCATGGATTCCAAACTCCTCAATGATGGTCAACTAAATAAAAATAAAAACAGTTGAAATAAGTGAATTCTCTGCACATTTTCTTCCAATAATGATAAATGAATGTCAACATAGCTTTCAGGTAGTTAACCAACTAAATGACTGATTATTCAGTTTAAAAACTAAATGAACAACCTGTGTGTGTTTTTTTTTTTTTTTTTTTTATTGCCTATAGCATCTTAATTTCTTACTGAACTATTACATTTAAGCCATTATTTCATCAAACAATAAAAAGCAGGACTTATTGTAAAATCATGTATTTAATCTTTATTCTTTTATTATTGCAGCTTCACTAAGTGTATTTTTGCTTGCTGCTGTTACAGCTGTTCTGGACTGAAAAAGCCTAAAGTAAAGAGCCTGGGGTAAAGCCCCTCCACTTCTATTTCTGTGGACGAATCAATCAAAACACAGCCGAATCACCCGCCACATTACATGAGAGGAGCTGATCCTACTGATAGTAAAATATATTATAAATGGGGGTGGAGCCCTGAACACTTTTTCTTTTTCACTTTTCTTGCATCCTGCTTGCTCACACCAAGCACTCAAGTGCGCACACACACACACACACAACTGTGGTGTGGTGTTACTGGCCCATTTTTTCTTTTTTAAAAATCTATGTAAAAGGTAAGCGTTTGCACATCCATTCTCAAAGGAGGGTCTGTGTAGGGAGAGGTACGTTCCTTAAACGAATATTTTATTAAGGATACACGTGTCTGTGCGTGTAGGTGTGTTTAATAGGCAGTAGAGAGTGGGGGAGGCATTGGAAAGGTTAGGCTATGATCCAAAGCTCATCTCATTGCATCAAAGGCTTATTAAACTTTCATACTGGACCAGCATTGTTGTACAATGCACAGTTTAGGGAATACAGACATGCACATAGTACATGGTTTATTCACTGCATAGCAGATTGCACTATGAAAATGCTAAAATTAAGCAGGTTACTCTCAAAAGGTCAGGATTTGCATGTGTGAAGAGGAGACAAGAATGTAAATGGGGGTACAAATTCACTGTGCTCTGTATTCTGAGACTTAATCCCAAAATCGGATAAAGTTTCGAATGCCAAGGTTATAGTAACAATCCCTTTGTCTGTAACATTTGACCTGTGGGGATGTGAAAATGGGCTGAAGGTGAATGGAAAGACAAATACTTGCTTTTCTGATGATCAGCATAAGTGCATACTGAGGGAATTGAGAAGGGGAGACAGAGTGTAACATAATGTATAAACAGTCTACTGGTACAATGCGTGGTACATAATAAATAAGATCAACAGAAAAATAGAGAGGCAGAGAAGTAGAGACAAAAAGGGAGACCTAGAAAGGTATTTAAAGAAATGGCCAGAGGGATCAAATTAAAAACAATGAAAATAGTAGTAAAAAAAAAAGAAGAGCGAAAACACTGAAAGATACAATGGATAAATAAAAGGAGTAGTATTACACATTGTTCCAGAGTAAAAGCGCTGATGCAAATACAACGGCATCATCAACTGAACATCTGTCACCGCAAACTGTACAAAGGAAGGTGAAAATGGATGAAGGAGGGAAGAAGGGAGGGAGGCATGAAGCAACAACGGGTACCTTCTGTGAGGGTCACAGCCTGATAATTAGTCATTTTGAAGGTGTGCACAAGCTGGATGGCTAAAAATACAGAACCAGCCCAGGGCAAATCCTAACCTGGGATAGGATAGGTTCCTCTCTGCTCTGTGCTTCGTTCTCTCAAGGTGAGGAATTGTGACCTGACACAACACATCTTTCAGTCAACCTTATTTTACGTTTTAAAATGGCTCTGTGACACAGTTTTAATAGAAGTCACATTGAGAGTCAGGACATAGACTGAACACCGGTCCCAGTGAAATGTGCTTTGCCAGTGCAGAGAATAATGCCATTAATATATATATGTGCGTGTGTGTACAGTATCCTTTTATACAAACATCTTCCAGACAGATTTGGATTCCTAATCAAGGATCAAACGGTAATCCTTCCTATAGCTTAGCATGTGTGTATGTACTGTATGTGTGAGGTCAGGCGGCATGGAATTAGCCCATGCTCATAATAGGGGCCTGTTAGCAAGTACTAATCGCAAATGCTAACAGGATTGCAGCATGGCTGGACGCTGTTATGCAGCTTATCTCTTGTACGCACAGGCACACACACAGTCTGCATAAAAGCTCACAAAGATACTTTCTTCATTGATGGAAAAAAAAGGGAGAGTGGCAGGACGGGTGAGAAAAGTGCTTGCTTGAGGGAAAAATAACGCTGCTATTGTCGATGTTTCTTATTTTCCAGTCTACGCATTAAGCTAGTGTAAGCTTACTAGACCTCTCCCCGGACAAATGACTGATTTTAGTCTTTTCCAGAAACGTCAATATGCTTAAATATCCTCACTCTTTTCCACATCTCTGACAATTTACAACATTCTTCTGGTGCCTGTTCTCCCCTCAGTAAGTGCCCTGTTCTAGTAAAACGTTTTCTGTCAGTCGCCTACACCTATGTACATCTATTCTTTCAAACACATTAAAAACGTGTGCAGCACTTCACCATCTGTGAAGGGGTACTCGCTGATGCATGAAACAAATGCAAACAAAAGGTGAAATTAAAAGGTTGTCAGGGGAAATGCTTCGGCGCTTTGTCTGCCTGGGGTCTGGGTGTCTTTTTTCTGTTTTGCCACAAACCACGTTAATGCTTATTCTAGAGGTGTGACAGATCACATGCCAGAAGTGCCAGAAGATTTCCGGGAAGCTCTATCCATCACCGCTAGTGAAGACACCTCTGATTAATTTCACATAGTTCCTTTGAAGTTCAAGCCGTTAATAGAAGGGATATCAGCCAAGTGCACTATTCACACCAACTCCTTACACCTCATTTTAATCTCTTTAATTTGCTATTAATGAAGCCAATGTTACTGCTGTAATGTTCATGTTTCCCAATTCAAAATTTAGTTTGGGGCGATGAATATAGCCATATAAGCTTCTCATTCACCAACACCAAAGGTTAAGCTTCTTACTGAATATTATATGTAAAGTTAGTTGGAAACAGGAATAGGTTTAATCACCATCACAATCATCTGACGTTCACTCCGATGAAAAGCCTGCAGGTGATTGCGGAGACAACAGTCAGTTTGCAGTCCTCTCCTAGTAAGAGAATCTTGCTATAACTATAATTTTGCTGTTTCGTTTGCCCATCTAAACCATCATAGAGCAAGTGAAGGTGGAGCATAGCAAGCAGAGCAAGATGTAGAGTAAAGGTTGCTGATTTGTGATACAAGGAGAGAGAAAGGTATAGGAAAATGATGAAAGTGAGGTGGAGTATGGGCTGAAGAAGCTGGCATAAGCTGATAGTTGCACAGCAATTAATTCTTATTTATCCAGGACAGTGGTGTGGGAGCTTTGCTCATCACCTGTCAGAGAGGAGGAGAGGCAATGAGTTGGTGAATGGACAAGGATGAAGTAGTCGTTGGAGAAAGGAGAGAAGGACAGAGAGATACAGACAGGTAGATGGCTTGGAAAAGAGAGGGCGAAGGAAAGCATAGGAGGAAAAGTGACAGTAAACAGAAAACACATCGACATCATAAGTATATAACAGAATGGTATCAACAAGCAAAAGAAGTATTTGTTCAAAGGAGATAGATGATTCTCAAGAGCCTATTGCGAGAGACACAGGAACTAGATGGAACAAATCCTTAAAAACACCACAGTGCCTCCAAATCTTAAATCTGGCGAATGCCACCACATGATAAGAGAACAAAGTTTAGGAACAACGGATGGTCTGCAATCTGCAGCAATTTACAGTAAATTTCTGTGAATTTCCCATGCCTTTACAAGTCTGAAAGCCAATTAAAATGGTGTCAGTATGTGCTGTAGCTGACTGCAGTGGCAGGTCTAGTGTTTATATCTCATTAAGCTGTGCCAGGCTATGCCAGACCAGGATGTACCATGCTCCACTGCGCTTACCCTCCAATGACCAGTGCCAAGGCCCTCATTAGTCCTGTCTCTGCCACCTTGTGCTTGTGGAGCTTGTGTGTGTGTTTGTGCGTGTATATAAATGCTGACATGCAATTAAAAGTAACCTTTTTTTTTTTAAATGATAGGGACTTTCGAGTTTTCACATTTAGTTAAATTTATAACATATCCTATGAACTCCAAAATAGTCTGATAGAAGGAAATGAAGTTTCATTTCTACCTCACTCACACACACACACACACACACACACACACACACACACACGAAAGATGTGACACCATTGGACCAGTGAGGTTTGTGTTAACCACTCTCCCTGTGGATATGTTTGGCCTCTCCCCTAGACCTCTATTTACTCTATCTATCCATCCATCTATCTATCTCTCCATCCATCTTTTTTGTCAGCCATCCTCCCCTCATTTCCCATTGGAATGGAGCAAATTGTTTGTCCCCTCTCACCAAAAACTCCTTTGCTTCCTCCTCCTCCAGATTTTACAGTTCCACTTCTTTCTATTCACATGCCTCTGCCTCCAAACTTTTTTCATTCACTCCTTTTCCATTTTCCCCCAAAATAATCTTCTCCAAGTCTGTACAGCTGCTTTCCCTGTTTTTTTTCCTTTTGCTGTCTTCCTGTGTGTGCGTGCGTGCGTGCGTGCATGCGTGCCTGTGTGTGTGTGTGTAAGGGTTCATGCACATGCTGCAGTGTGTGTCTCTGCTGCCCGACTGCAATTCATCATCATTTTATCTGCCTTAATTGGATGCCATCAGGACCCCTGATACTTCCCATCTCTTCTTTAACAAACAGCTGCTCTGTACACACACAGAAGAATAACACAGACACACACCCTATCCTAAACTAGATTTTCTCCTTCTGCCCCTATGTCTGCTGCTTTTTTCCCCTCGCTGGTAAAGGAGTGAGGGAAAGAGGGTGATGGAGTAGCCAAGGGATTTATCAGACAGAAGGTAATGGTGTAAGGCCCGAGCTGATATTATCTGTCCTCTCATTCCTGCCCTCCAGGGAGAAACAAGAAAGAAGGATAAAGAGGGACAGAGGAGGGCAAACATGGAGACACTGAAGTACAAATGGACAAAAAGCTAAGACTGGTAGGAGATAAAGGAACAGAGAAAAGGAAAATCTTGAATCGTTCATCTCTGTTCTTTCAACCTTGGCCTTTGGACGACACTTAGCTGCACTCCCTCAGCCTTTCTTACCGCAGAGTGCAGTCATTTGTGTATACAAGCATTGTGTGTACATGTGTTTATTCGCTCCCCTGACCCCTCTGGCGCTCTGAACTCAACTTCCCAGCCCACAGCTCAGCATCCTATTGGCCCTTGCACCCTCACCTCTGCCTCTGATTGGCCCACACACTCCAGGAACTGCCTGGGCTGGCTCAGCAGACAGGAAAGAACCGATGCAGACAGCAGCTTGTTGTTTTGGTTGTTCCTGACCAGAGTTAACTGCTACCATAAGGCCTGGCGGATGGCTCCGTATGTGTCAGTGGTAATGTGGGCTTATTTGGCACTAAGAAATATGGAGACAACTCTGTACTTTTTTATCTTTATTTTATTTAATAACAAAATGATCAGTGTTTTTCTCCAATTAACTTGCGATGGGACCTTGGACAATCTGCCATTTCATCAACTTTCACAGGTTCCAGATATGTTAAATTACATTTGGCAGCATACCCAAACTCAAAAGTGTGTGATGAACCATTCCTTTCCAAATATAAACCTTTTACAATACAGCAACATTTGGTGCTTTGAGCAAGTTTTAAAAGTGTCACCCTAAAACGCTAACTCTTTAAAGTCAGAGGTGGCCTACTTGTTTGATGTCTATGCTAACAAAAGAAAATTCCCCCAGACACTGCATTCTTTCTCATGTTGTATGATACACTTGCTCTTTCTCCTCTGGGATCAGTTGCCATGTACAGAAACCTTATATAGAAATACCATAGCACCAATCTTTTTCTCCCTTAAGCAGATATAGATAGTCAATACCAAACAAGGTTAGTGTGGAGCTGCTGTTACACTATCATATATCGCATATACAGTTTGTTATTGACAGCCTCCTGTTACGAGATACTATATAGAGGATTGGGTTTTCATGGTCACTGTAAATGGAGTTAAGCATGGGAAGCTGAAGTTTAAACATGATCTGACTGTGGATATCCTGAATATCCTGTGAATAATTATCTTCTTTTGGAAAGTGTGATGACATTGTATGAAAGAGGGGAAAATGAGTATTGGCCACAGGAGAGACTTTGAGCTGTTCCCTTCAGTATCACTCTCCTTTTCCTCTTTTCTGTTCATCTCACCTGAAATTGTCGACTATGCACCAATTTCCTTCGTCTGCTCTCTTCAACCCCTCCCCCACTTTTTGCTGTTTTTCACTGCTGTCTTATATTAGCACCTCAATTCCAATCGATTTCACAGTCCCTCTTTCCTCTCCTTCAGTGTTTATCCTTTGTTCTGTCTTTTTCACGTCAAGGTATCTTGTCCTCTTTTGCCATATCTTCTGCTTCATCATTTTATTGTAATGGAATTTGTACCCCAGCTTTCTCGCCTCTCCCCTTTTCCTTGCCTTTCATCATTGTGGGTATGTGTGCCAATTTGATGCTGTGATAAACACTCATGTGCATCTCATTCACATGGCTAAACTTTAAATTAGCACCCCATGTTTATTCCATTGATTAACAAGCCCACCCTGAAAGTCTTTCTGCAGAAGTATAATGGAGATTTTACATCCAACATACAAACACACGCATAGACAGCTATCCTGGGATCCATAGCCTTAGGCATATTGAAAGATGCTAATGTGCACACTCACATACACACAGACACTGATTAACCCCTATCCCCATAGCTGCGTGCCTACAAACGGAGGCAGCAGTGTATATGCAGCATAACAGATGAAATCTATTTCTACTGCAGAACTATACATGATTCATAGAATTGATGCTGAACACTGTCAAAGTTGGAACAAACATGGAGAGGTGCACATGAAAAGTGGAGACGTGAAGGTCTATAAAAGGATAAACTAATATTTAAGACCCTCATTCTTTTGAAATACTGTTCCAGAGCTATAATAAGACACCCATCCTAATAATTCATGACAGATAATTATACTCACAAGCTCAGGCCTGGATGAATTATGTCTTAATGGTAAGTTCATGCAGATGGCACCTTTTTCATCCAATGAATCTCACTACTACTCATGCAGACTCGACGCATGTGCTGCATTGATATCTGACCATGCAGTCAAGTTGGCACGGCTAATTGCTAACAAGGGCTAAGTGCTGACAGCCCAAGGCTAATTGCTGTTAGCATGTCTACTTTGCGGATATCAAATGAAGAAATTCTGCTTTGGACTCAGGGTAGGCTTTGCCGCTGATTAGCAGTGGCCTTGCAGCAAAAATAAACAGTCAATATCCGACATCTCTGTGGAGAGACAACCCTTTTGCTAGCTAATTAGCACTGCTCACAAACAACTGGCTGGCGTGTGCCAGGACCTGAAGAATGGCTGTCAATACAGACAGGCTCAAATACTGCTCTGGCTGTCGCAGTGGCAGTTGAGCAACTTATCCAGCTACACTGGGCTAGGAGGGCTTCCTTTTCTATTCCAATATCTATATTACTGCACCAGTTGATAGATATGGCAAAGTGTGGCCTATAGACCTGTGGTGAAGGTCTTCAAGGTACTGAAACTCATTAGCCATACGACAAAAACTTCTAGATGTTTCCACTTGATTTTAATCCGTCAAATGTTTTCTCCCATGTGCAACATATTGTGGTGACAGCTGCTTCACCCTCATCTAAATCAAAATTCACAACACCAGCTCTCATCTTGTCTCTGTTGTTGCATTGCATTATATCTCAAGATAGAAGTGGAAAGGGACAGAGGCAGAAAACAAAAGTTAGTGTATGACAGACGACCAAGAGGCAGCGAGGAAAGTAGGGGATGGTGGGAAGAAGAAAATATGACAGACGGAGGGAGAAGCATGAGCTGTATGGGCAGAGAGAAGTAGGGAGAGGCAAAGCTATAGAGTCAAGGTGTAAACATAATCAATCCGCTCTCAACCAGGTTCAGAGACAGACTTCCTCTTCACATTTTGAGCCTCAGTGAAGCACGACGTTAGCTACCTCTTATCTGTCACGCTAGTTTGAAGCCTCACACACAGACACACACACACGCACTTGAAACCATATTTCAACACAGAATAGGCACGAATCCACATGCACAAACACAAACTCTCCCTACCTATAAATCCCTTACATACCAGATTCTTATTAGAAAACATCCTTGAGAACACTTTAATCTGGCACGCACCCTTCATCCCTAGCAGCCAAGCCACAAATACATTACAAAAATCATACAACCATGGAAAAAAACTTTAGCTGATCATTCCAGCTTCACACCCAACCAATGGTTTAAATGATGTCTCTTATGAACCATGAAATCCACAATAATTCAGGGCCAAATATAGACTGGGAAAAGATTATTATATGTTTGCATCTTAATTCAAATGTAAACTCTTGAAGTCAATATCTATCTGTTAACTATCAGCTCAATGTGAACGATTGAGTCATTTATCTAGATTGTGACCAAGCCAGTGTCCAAATGGTGCATGGTGATCTATAAGGATCAAGACAATGAGCGTGTTAGTGTCTAAAGTGGTCATTAGTTCTCAGAGGCCATTACTTAAACCCTGCCTGAGTCAATGTCTGAACTGGGGTCATGATTTAGTTAGCTAGCATCATTTATTGCTTCAAGAGTAATAGTGCTAAATTACTGCACTTAAAGCAGGACTCAAATTCAAAGTTTATTTTGTGCAGTCCATTGATGTTTTCTCTTTTTCTCCTATAAAGACCATAGGAAATTCTTTCATCTCATACTCACCGCTGTCTTCTGGCACTGGATGGAGCTGCTGTTGAAACGCAGGGCAGGGACACTGTGAGTTTCCCCCTGGATGTGGAAGACACACTCATAGTTCCTCTGTCCTGACTGAGGTTGGGGCAAGTTCTTTGCTGCTAATGTGATCGGCTTGGTCACGCCAACAGGGATGTAGATTTGGGTTGAGGGAAGGATCTGAGGGCAGTCCTGCAAAGGGGAAATAAACAAATAAAAACATCTGAAAAAGAGACCCCCTCAACATGTTTCCAAAGGAGACAGTTGTGGGAAAAAGTGATTTTGCTTGATAGAGTCAGAAGAGTAACCAAACAAGGTAAAAATACAGTAAGATAAAAGAAGGGGTGATTAAATAAATAACTTCTTTGCTAATGAGAAAGAAAAACACAAAAAGGAATACTAGCAAGCCGTGGGATAAATTTTTTATTTGTGAAGAGACACTTTGTGTGCATTGTTCACATGTGATACAGGCTTGTGTAACACTCCCTTTAGACTTGCACCAGATATAAATGCTCTACGACAATACTTGAAGTTTGCATCCAAAGTTCACAAGAGATCATCTGCTGCAGATAATGAAACTATTGGCATCAACAACAATGCTGCATTTTTATGGCAGAAAAATACACTTCAGCATAATATGTTGATGTGTTGAATAGAGTAATGCACTAATGAACTTTGTGTTTGTCTGTATCTGTTCGCAAACATCAGTCACTGATACTGACCAGAGCTGACAGAGAGAGTTTGAATCATCTGTAGAAAGCCCACCCACTGTCTCACACTATTGGAGTACAAAACCCTGGAGCGTCTGTGTGTGCGCGTTCACGCAGAGATGTGTGACACAAATAGGTTTCTTAATATGAAGTTGGATTAACACATGCATGTGCTCATGTAGCTGAAGTAGAATAAGACAGGACAGTCCAGTGAGTATTCAACGCCTCCTTGTTATGCATGTGTGCATGTGCTTGAAGGAATGAAGTCATTACAATGTTCATGCCATGACTTGGCAATGATACAGATCTTGTCTACAATGAGAAAACGTGTGGGAACGAGGGAGGGTAGGCCGATGACACATCTCATACAACATCATTTCAATCTTGGGGGGAACTAACACACCGTATACCATACTGTATGGGTCAAAAGAGAAACAAACAGGCCCTTTTCAGTGAGGGAAACGTACCCTTAAAACTATCAATCATTTACTTTGCCATCTGCCATACCTTACAGCAGTCACTAACTCATAAAAGTCAACACCACCATTCTCTGTCTTGTCCACTCAACTCGAAATAAAAGGAATTTAGAAAATCCTGATGACAGTGAGGTCCCACTCAGTGAAAGTAACAAGCTCAGAAACAACCGTGTTGAAAAGTTAAAAGTGGTTAGACTAGGAAAACATCCACCAGATTCTTGTAAAATATTCACTGCACACAGGACACCCCGACCCTCTACATCACTTCTCCATGTAGCTTTTCCTTTAAGCAGATAGCTGGCTCACATTCAGTGAATTTTTCTTTCCCCTCCTCTACGCTGAGCTGTTGTACATTAGAAGCTACAGTGTGTCCCTGGGGCTGGAACACAATGCCGGAGTTTGTTCATTAGCCTGCTTAGCCCCGGCCATGTGTGTCTGATCACACAGAAACGCATGCACAACACATAATGAGAGCGGGGAATACCAGAGGAGGAAGGAGCAGGATTCAGAAGACCTGGAATATAATCACCTGGGAGGAAGGTGTGTGAGGAAATGGATGGGAAGAAAAATGAGTGGCTGAGAAGTGAGTAAGAGAAAAGTGGAGCAAAAGGGAGAGGAAAAAGGGTAAAATGAAGGATGGTTAAAGAGAAAGTGAAGGAAGAGAAGAGGACGCAGGTTTAATTGGGAATACAGCAAAGTGAAATGTGTAAGATGGATTGCTGTTAGTGTGAGGAGAGGTGGAAAAGTTCAAAAGAAAAGACATGAGACAGAAAGAAGAATTAAAAGTGTAAGGAGAACACATTTTCGACTAGAAATGTCAGGCAGCAGAATGGAAGGCCTGGATACACCTACACCTTTTCTGTCTCCTTATCCATCCTCTGGATCACCCTTCCATCCATCCAGCCTCATCCACACAACGTACCAAAGCCCCTGACAACATCCTACTTAATTAATTGCCTACAGCCTCAGACAAGGTTTTAAAATTGATGGGGCAGAGATAGAGAGAGAGAGAGAGAGAAAAGAAAGTAAAGATTGATTTGCACTTGTGGCTTTTGAATTCCTGTCGCCATAAAAACGATGCATGTGTCAAAAGCTGTGGGTTTGCCTTGTCTGAAGTGTCACAAGAGTAAAAAGAAAAAAAGGTTTCAGCATCCTGCTGCTCAAGCTACCTCGCAGAAGACAAGTGTGCCACAAGCAAGCATAGTTTGCATTGCTAACCAATGTTTTATTCATCCACCTATTGACTTGGCTGTCAGCTTGTCATTTTCTCTGGCAGTCATCCTTCCTTATGGTATTACATTACTATTAGTACAAACCTCAGTAAAGCTTTGTATCACAAAATTTCAAGATTCCAAGACCCAGTGCTGGAGAGGATGTAGCTGATGTTGCAGGAATTCTGAAATCACACAGCTCACAGACCCTGGCAACTCAAATACATGAGTCTCAGACAGAACAGCAAGAGGTTTTAGGAAAGTGATGGCGGTAAAGAACAAGTATATGGAGGGAAAGGTAAGGCAGCAAAGGGAAAAGTGCTCAGCAGTGAAAAACTATTTCATCAGTATTTGTGACAGGTGCCAAAACAGTTCAAAGCTGGCATTAGGGCTACAAAGTGCAGAGTACACTGAAACAATATTTCACCAGGGGGATTTGTTTGAAGCTGGAAGAGATCTTTTTTTCTGCTTTTTCCACCCCTTTTTCCTGACTTCTCAGCTTTCATTTAATCTGCGGAGACGGATGCTGTGGTTTTCTTGGCCAGATGTGACACTGCATCCGGTTCATTTCAAAGGGACCAACAGGGGAGAAGAGAAAAGTGTGTGTGTAGTTTAGAAAAAATGATTGTTCTTGTGCATTTGTGTTCATACTAGATCTGTAGCAGAGTTCATGTGCTTTAAAAGCCTCAGTGATATTTGCAGGTATTAGGGGAGCAGGTTCATTGAAGTGTCTGATTCAAACACAAATGGACCACAGCAGGAACCCTTTTTACACAAAACTGCAGCTCACAAAGCTCCTCTTTATCTTGTTGTAGTATAATCATGAATGGCCACATATAATAAGGTTACATCTGTGTGTGAAGTGGAAAGTATGCATGAAGGAATGCCTGCCACAGATGGTTTCGCCACACCAGGATACGGCACAAAAACATCTGCTCAATTTTGATTTTGATCACCATGTTTGCATTCTGACATCTTCATAACCATTTTTTAACTCTAACAGATGTGATAGAGTATCAGAGAACTGCTTTGTCAAATTAATGTTTTTCAGTTTATGACAACTTTGGTAAACTAACAACCACCATCAGCTGTGCAGCACCCTGATTAGATTGGGCTTGAGGAATGTATATTTGTACCTGTGTTCGCAGGTACATGTGTGTGTATATGAGTATATACATGCATCTAAATACTAAATGTGTGTTTATGATGGCAGATATCCAACTCCCCAACTGCTTTTCAAGCCAAGTAGCCAGAGGGCCTGCCTTACCTCCCCTTATTTGTGTTCTCTCAAAAGCTGTTGTTCGCTTTGTTGCCTAAGGCTAGTGCCACAGTTCCTATTCGATAACAATTTAAATACATGATTATATAGATTACAAAGATATTTTGTGTACATTACTACACTGAAAAGGTCTGAGACATAGAATATGAGAAAGTAGTTTATATTTTATAGATAAATTCATTAGAATAAAAAAAACCACTAAATTTTCAAGTAACAAAAATAAGACAAAATTTACAATTTACAAAAATTAAAATAGGTTATCACAATGCTTGACCTAATTTTTTCCCCATGCCTTATTTCCAATACCCTGATGCCAGTTTTGATTGAATGTCGCTATGAGCTTTCTCAAAGCAGAGCAGCTGTCGTTCTAGGTCAAGCCTATGCTAGAATATTCGTACCTTCATATTCCATGCACTCTGATGTTTACCACAGCACCTCACACCTCCTCATCAAAGGAGGGAAAAAAAAATTAAACAAGTGTTTGGCAGGTGGGTGAGATAATCTCTACTCGTAGGTGAGCAAAACACCTTTTAACATCCGCCAAGAGCAGATAATGAGACTGTCGGCAAGCAAATGTGCATGTGTTCATGCCGGTATTCAGAAGGTGAGAGATTAAAATCAAGACAAAGATGAGGTGGAGTGAAGGGAGAATGGAGGATTGGGGGGTGAAAATGAAAAGGAAAGCAGGATGCTATATAAATAAATAAATGTATTAAAAAGCCAAAAGACTTCTGAAGGCTTTGGCATAGGCTGACAAGATATAAATTAATAAAACTCCAAAAACACTGTGCATATGTAATGAGGCGGGTGTCTGGTCTTTTTTTTTTTTTTCTTTTAAAGGCCCCTACATTTCTCTCAACTGCCCCACACCCCTCAAGTCCATCCATAATTAATTAGCTGCCTCTGTGATGTGGGGACTATAGATCAGGGAGGAGAAAAAATAACATGCTAAATAATGAAGTAAAGTGATACGAAGAGCCTTGGGGAGAAATGAGATGGCATGGATCGCCACAGAGGAACGAGTGGGGCACACTGGTAGTAATAAGAGGGGCAGTCTCTTTCTATGTCACAGGGACCTGACAGAGGGGTATATGAAAAGTGGTGAATGCTCCCCCATTGCTGGTCTACATGCACCCACAGGCTTTACGACAGAGGTTTCAAAAAGGAAACCACAGAGCCACCTCCAGCCTCGAACCAATGGGCCACATTTAGTATGAATTAATATCACATTATTATACATGACACTGAGTGGATCCTTCCATCCAAGGCAGAATACTAATAATTTGTTGGCACAAGTTCAAAGTGTAGAACAACAATCTTTCAATAACAAAATGTATGATCATTCATCAGGAGTAAGATGTGTGCTGATGCAAAATAAACATTTGTGTTAAATTCTATATACATTTTCAAATTCATGGTAATTATGGTTAACAGTTTTATACTTCAACAACATACATGTCTATACTACATACATGTGTCTATTATCTTGATTGTACTTTATTTGTTGAAAAAAAAATATAATAATAAAACCCAAGTGGAATGTTTTTATTGGCATCTTAAACCATAATTGTAAGGGAAAATCATTTGTAAGTCAGACATGTGATACTCATGGCATGTCATATTGTGAAATGTAGGGCTGCCTAAGCCTATTTCAACTGTGTAACAGCAGATGTTGGTTTGGGTGTGTGGGGTGTGTATGGGAGTGCATATCTTTGGGACTTGTACCATCCACGATGAGAAAAGTGAGACTAATGAAGAGATTAGAGTGGGTGTTTGTGGGTGTGTATCTATGTTAAATATAGGTTGAAACCTGCCAGTTATCTTGCACACTTTATAGATTCACAATATCAGTAGAGGTGAAGACATACTTGGCAGCATGTATGTGTGTGATTGAAAAATTGTGTGTGTGCGCGCGCATGTTGATGCTGGCTTATTAGCAGGCAGAAACCAAAGGGATGTTCTGTGACCAGAGACTGTGGGGGAGGGAGGGGGGGGAGACGGTGAAGAAGAGAGTAGAACTTAATAAGGTGGCAATGTGTCGAACAGTGCGGCGAGAGGGAAGCAGAAGAAGAAAAGGGACTTTGAACGTTGAAAGGGACTGTGTGATTGTCCGCCCACGCCCTTCGTTTCCTAGCAGAGTGGTGATGCAGGAAGGGGGAGAGAGAGAGGAAAATAGAGATGAAGAGAAGATGGGAAAAGTGAGTGAGTGCAGAGGAATGCTGGAGCACATAAGGGAGAGTTCGAATTAAAGTGAGATGCAGCAGAACGTGTGACTTGAATGTTGTTTCGTGCAGTTTATCAAAGTCTCACAGACGATGATCTTAATGGCGACCTCCATATATGTTCCTCTTCTACATACATATAGACTCGATCTCTGTGCTTTGATTTACCACTCAGGCACACATGCCATCGATTTCATCTCCTGAACCATTATCCTTGACTTACAAGCAAACTGCCAAACCTACAAAATGTATCCCTTCAACATAGACAGCACAGGACGTTTTAAAACAATAAATAGCAGGAACGTATGGATATTTTCGAGGAAGGTTTTTTTTTTTTTTTCCTTCTTATGGATTTTCATATTGTAAAGGGGAGGAGGGGAAGCCTGGCACCACGTTATCATTCTAACCCAGATATGTCAGTAGCAATCAAACTTTGTGCTTTTCAGCCTTTCAAAGACAAACCTTGATTTCAGCGGTAGATACACTCGCTATGGTTCATCTCTTCTTCTCTACGTACAGTACAATATTTCACCTCTAAGATATAGTGATGCTGCACACTTCTTTTACCAAAGACATTTGGATACATGGACCGAAACGAATATACTCCATGTTTTGTGTTTTGTCTTTATTCATCTTAACACAAAATACTACTTTATCTTTGACCCAGTGTTAGATAGATCAGCGAGATCAGTTGTTTTGAATCCAGCATGGCAATGTTTACTGATAGTTTGCAATTTAAAAATCTACAAACAGTGAGACTACTTCCCATATAGCTGTAGTACCCCTTGAGAAAAAGAACAGAAAACAGATAAATGGGCTGAGCTGCAACTAAGAAAAGAAACAACAGAAAAGTTTGACTTTCTCAACTCTGCAAACTATGATCTCTGCTACAATCCATCAAACTGTGCAGGGAGCATTAAGCAACGTTCACACCAGAACAACTGGAAATGCATTTGGACTAAATAACCTATCCATTCTTACAAGATGTGCTGCTCCGGGGCTATGATCCATAAATTTCCAACGGAAGCTGAAAAGTACCCAAAATACAGGTTGAATGCCAAAATATCAATTTATAAAATAGGCAGGGATTTCTTTTTGGGTGAATCCATAGAAGTGACACATTATAGAAACTATAGGATTCACTGTATTTTCTGATTGTATTTGTCTTTTGCTTATGATCATCACTACACCATGTACAGAAATGATGAGTGAGAACTATCACCACCATCTAACAGCCGCTAGGAGGCAAATATTCTTCAGACAATGAAATTAATAAATTGCTCCTTTTTGGATAACTGAGGTACTTTGCATTTTGAAAATAATATTCAGCTCTTACATGGTGAGAAAAATAAAGCAATTTTATGGTCTTAAGGTAAATGAAATTTAAACTGCATTAAAACACAGTGATACCCAGCACTCCACTGGCACTAAAGTCTGTCTCCATGTGTCTTTGGCAGATTGCTGACCATCTTGGCTTTCGGTAGCACTGCAATGGTGTCAGTAATGGAGGTGGGAATAAAAATCAGTGCTGGTCGCTTGAGTAAAACAGTATGGTGGAAAGCCAAATGTGAAAGAGACATTTAGCTGGCCTTGTGAGACTGGACAACACGCCACGCTAAAGGATTTTTTTTAAAACTCTCCCTCTCTTTCCTCAACCCAGCAGGTGGCTGATGCTTCTTTGTCACGCTTGCCTTCTCTACGTTCCCTGCACCTTTGAGTTTGTTTTTCCTTAAGCTCACTTTGCATGCTATTCATCTGCCTCCAACTGCCATCATTTTTCCCCTCAATGACTCAGCACTTACCCCCCCCCCCAAAAAAAAACAAACAAACAAACAAACCTAAAAACAAAAACAAAAAAACAAACAAAAAAAAAAAAACACACACATATACACAGACTGAAGGTTGATGGTGAAAATGCAATATTCATCTGTATTCACCATTAGGCAGGCTGACAGTGAGGACCGCGGAAATGAAGATTTAATACAGCCTGAATAATTAAACCACCGGGAACTGTGACTGACACATAGACACACATTTGCAAAAGCGCAAACACTGAAACACATTCATGCCTGGCCTACAAACCACAGTGCATCTATCATGTCGTGATATTCCTGTGTGTGTGCTGGTGCCTACACATTTGCTCTTTATTAAGCTTTCGCTGATTGTGTATTCAGTGCTGCAGCCAGCACGTTGGCATAGCTGAGGTGATACTCGCTGCATCAGTGGGCCCTGCTGGGTGGCAGAAGATTACGCCAAGGAGAGAATAACCTAGCAGCCATCTTATACCCAACACTGGTGCTTGCCAGGCAGGATCTCAACTGCTGCTATACATTTTTCAATGTCACATGAAGCTTAACACTTTTCAGCCAATTAAGACCAAGAAAGTGTCCTTCAAATCTACATAAATACAACGCTTAAAGCAAGCGGCATTTGCTAAACCCCACCCTCTTTGTTGACTGTAACTCCTGCCGTCCTTGTGTATTTGTTTACTAAGCATACTTCTTAGCATACACCAGACTTTTCTCTCCAATGTGTCTCCTAGCCAGGGCGACCCAGCCTCCCTGCCTTCTGTTGGTGAGGCACTGATGTATGATGAGAGGAAGTTTCAAGAGTGAATTTGGGAAATTTGCGGAGAGCCTCTGAAAAAAGAAAGATCTGGAGGACAGAGGAAAAGAAAAGCTGTGACACGTGAGGCTAGAAATAGCCACATAGAGAAGTAGGAAGAAACTTCAGAATGTAAATGTGACAGACCAGGTGTGTTTCCCCATTGAACACATCTGTGACCTAAAACTTGCCTTCCCTCTACTCTGTTTGAAACATATGAGGTGATTGTGTGGGACATACAAAGATTTGAACGTAGTCCTACAGTGTGACTGAGGGGCTGAATTACATTCCCATTACTGAAAAATGCTTACACCTCCTCAATTCACCACATTGTTCTCCATTAACAAATTAGAGGGATGTACAAGAGTCTGCCAAAACACCTGATACAATCCCACACTGATTTCCCCCGAGGTTGAAATGCGATTAGTGACTCTTGGACAAGCGTCTGAGAAGTTTCCTGTGAAAGTTCAGGAAAAAGAAGGGAGGGTTGTAGGGCGGGAGGGCTGTCAGACGCTGTTTGAAAAGCTGAATGAGGTGCACCACAACCAAACCAAGGGTTAAATGCTGGCCGGTCACGCTCCAACTAAGATCCATCTGGCAAAGAAGACATGTTGTTACTTCACCCCGTCGCCTCCACTTCCTCTCCATGTTCCCTCTCCCTCTACCTCTCTGTCTTTCTCTCCCTCTTGCTCTCTCTCTGTGTTAAGTTCAACCATGGAGTGCGTTTGGAAAATAAATTGCATCAGTCTGAATGTAATCCACCGCTTGTTACTGCCAGAATTTCTCTACTTGCCTTTCTGCCCTTGTCTTCGTTTCTGTCTTAATTTTTTTTCTTTCCCTCTTTCTGTTTACATCTGGTCTCAATTACAGCGCCTCTGTCCATTTTGCTTTGTCTCCGGTGGAACACATGCACTGCATTCTTTTGCAGATCTGCATGGGGGAATTACATCCCTCCACCTTGACCCATTTTCTCTTCTCCACATTGATTGTATTTTATTAAATACAGCCTGGACAAGACTGAATTTAATGTTTAAGCCAAAGTTCACATGTGGCTACATACATGCAGGTGGAGGTGAGATGGAGAAACATAAAAGCGATGGCTCAGCAAGGGAGGGTCGTTTCTGGTTATAAATGTGGCATGGGTAGAAAGATGAAGGGGAGACTGAATCTGTGGATCGTGAAAGTGGGCAGAAAAACAGCAAGTGACAGAGCCGGAATATGATTTAGTTGAAGGCACCGAGTGGGTGGAAAAAGGAGGAAAAAATAAAGGATAAATTGATGATGAAGGGGGGAGACAGATATTACGAACAGATAAAAGACATCAGAGGGGGAGCGTGAAACAGAAAAAAAAAAAAAGAAGGGGTGGATATTATTCAACTACTCGCCCACTCCGCCCTCACCCACATGCCCCCTGCAGCCCTGTGCTGCTGGTTGTGCTTTGTCCCGATAAGAACCAGTGACAGTCTTACACACAAGCTAAACCAGCATAGACAAACACACATATATATCCATGCACACAGCGAGGCCCCCCAAGGGGACTTGGCCTCCAATCTGTGGGATGCCCTTCTCAGGAGAGTGTGCACATATGTGTTTCTGTGAGGTGTGTGTGTGTGTGTGTGTGTGTGACCTGCTCAGTGTCTGAGTACCAGCCAGGGTAAACACAGTGTGCCAGAATGTCACGGTCCAGGGCCTTCACACCTCCATCACAAATAACCCTGTCAGCCATAGTGGGAGTGCGCGTGCGTGTGTGTGTGTTTGAGTATATGACTGTGTGAGTGAGTGAATGAATGAGTGAATTAGCGTGTGTGAGAGAGAGAGAGAGAGAGAAAGAAAAAGTATGTATTTCTGTTTCTGTGCCTGGTTAAGAATGTACAGGTAGGCTGTATGCTATGAGTGCATGTGCTTAGTAGAAAGACAGTGATTGAAAGAATATGTTTATACTAGTTATACTTTGTCTATATGGAGCCTCCAGTTAATGTAGCATCTAGGGACAATGTGTCATACACATTGTCAAGATTTCATTTGAGTAATTGGCTACATGCAGGAGAGCTTGAAAATGTGTGTGTGTGTCTAGTATTGTAACAACTGCAGTGATATTTTCATGCACACACCTTTATCTGTACTCTGTAGCTGTAATGCATGTATTAAAATGCTGTAAAAGAATAACTCACATTTTTGGAAAAACACTTTTATGCTTTCTTGGAGAGAGCTTGATGAGGAGATTGACATTGCTGTCATAATCAGACTATTTCTTGGCTGGTCCTTCCTGACATAATAACTGGTTGCTTAGCAACAACTCAAAGCTAAGTCATATTTCCTCATACAACTAAGTTGAAAAGTAAATTATCCTGTTTTTGTGAGATGGATGTTCGATGTATGTTAGAAATACAAAATGTTAACTACTAAGTCTTGGGAACACATTTACTGTTCAGACATAGGTGCCCTTATATAACTTACTGCAAATAAACATATTGTATACACATCGCCCACAAACACACAAGGAGGAGGAAACAGGTGGAAAAGAGAAGGGAAGTAGGAGGAGGGTGACATAATTTTAGCCGCTGTGTAGCCATGCATAAAGGGGACCGAGGGAGGAGAGGAGGAGTGGAAGGTGTTGAGTTTATTAAAAAAGCCAAAAATTCATCACTGGAGTCAAACATTCTTTGTCATATTGAGGTGGAGGACCCACCACATATAAATGTGAAAAGGACAGAAATGGAGAAACTACAGTGACAGTAATCAGATGAACAAAAACAGGATGGCAGGGAACACTAGTGTACAAACTAAAATGATCACTAGTGGTGGAGGTTGTATGCCTCTGCCATTAGTTTCAAGTTCTATCCGTGTTTATTCAGTCATGTAAAATAATAATGTTTTTTATTAACTGCTGGAAAAATAAGGCTTAAACAAGAGAGAGATGGAAGGGGAGACACAGCCAAAGCACTCAGAAGGCAGCACTGTACCCACAAATCTCAATCAAGTTAACCGCCGCCTTGATTGCTCAAGTGAGACTGAGCCATGCTTTGCAGCAAAACAAACACATAAGCATGTCTTAACATAGCTGAGCCCAACCACCCCAAACCTTGCCTGGTCCTCATCAAAGCTTTGGCTCAGAAAAGAAGAAAGGAGAAGTGGTAGAAAAGAAAAGAAAGAGGAAGAAGGCCTGATATACATTCCTTTAAAGATATATAAAGAAAGAAGGGATAAAGATTTTTAACATTGGAGTAAAGGGATGTAAACCTTCCATTCTTTCAATCTAACCTTCTCTCTGTTTTTGTGTTTATAATAAAGTAACTCTTATTCCTCTTCTGCAATTTTCTGCCCGGTCGCTTCTTAATTCAAGAATTTGTTTGTTGTGCCTTTGGAGGCATTGTTGATTCATGCATATTTGATTTGGAAATGTCACTCATTATATTTATTTCCTCTCTGCTTACCCTGTCTATCCATTTCGCCTCTCTTGGCACAGTCTGTTCACAAAAACAAACAACAACTAATACTCTAGCTGCCTTGTTTCATAAATTCTTTGTGGAATATTTTCTTTTGATTTTTTTTTTTTTTTGCCCGGCATTCACAGAAATTAAATTCCATACAATGTAATTTTGTTCCAACAAATTGCAGATGGATGTGATAGTGCCGCTTGTGTGAGAAGGAGAACATAAAAAAAGGAAGAGACAAAGCATCCTCATTGGCAACATACTGGCCCTTTGAGTTGCCAGGGCAACGCAAGACTCAGATGGTGTCAGAAGACAGCGAAACACTTGAAGAGGATTTTTTTTTTTAGATAAATAATTGAAGTATAGAGAAGAAGAAATGTTTCATGTTTCATCATACTATCATGACATTAAGATTGATGACATGGTAACTGTAATTTTTATTGAGCTGTTCTGTTAATTTTTGAGCTTTTAACATGTTTCTCATGTTTGTAAAGAAATGGGAGAGAAAGACCAGCAAAGTGAAATCCCTGCTATCAGGACAACCAGTTTCTCTTATGTTAAACACTGCTGTTTGTATTCAGGGTCAAACTACATCATGGCAAAAAGAAACCACCTCTGGTCTAAATTAAGGCTGCAAGCATCTGTGAACACATGGAGGTCCCTGTTGGCTTTGCAACACTTTCTCGCTACACTTGCAGATAAAGAGGCCAAACTTTAACTTGTAAAGTTTGGCCAACAGCTGTGCACCGATAAAGCAAGGTCAAGAAAAAGATGAATGAGAAATAGATGGGGTGAATGAGAATCAAAGTGTTGAGCAAGAGAGAAAAATGGGTCCTGGAGAGGAAAGGGAAAAGTCTTGCCTACAGGAAACGCTGTACTAGTTGCAGCACAGAGAGCGAAACTAATGTGTATGGCAGCTCAGAGAAGGATGATGAATTGCTCTTTATGTGGGTGCACATGCACGCCTCTGTCAACATGTTTACACTTTTGTGCATGAAAGTATACAAGTTGTGCATCTCTGCTGCGTGTGTGTGTGTGTGTGTGAGAGAGAGAGAGAGAGAAAGTGCAGATGATGGATTCTCGAGTGGAGTATGAGGTTGGTGGTTTCTTGGGCAGATGAAGTGACAGGAGAGGGCTCTCTGTTCACATGCCCCTATCGGCTGGTCATCTTTCCCCTCTTTCTTCCTGCTGCCTTTCTCACTCTTTCGCTCAATCTTGTCATCTCTCTCACCAGCCATTTGTCTTTTTTCCCTTGTCATGTTGTCTCTTCTTTGTTCTTACGCATCCTGCTTTACCTCGATGATACATACTGTACCAAATATATATTTCTACACAGAGCATTAAAACAGGTAGTGCATTAATACTCTCTATCATTGACATGTCTTACAAACAGTAATTACTCAGAAGGTGAATAGATGTGGCCCCTACACCAAAATATGTTACATCATTTCTCTTCCCCAAGAGTCTTCAGCTCCTACTGTTCATCAATATTACTGCTCAGCTTGCTGCTTGTTTACTTGCACTCTGCATTCTGATTTCCTCTATTTTTCTTTTTATCACTGGAGGCCTTTCCTGTTTATCCATCCATTGCCCCTCTGGCCTCTCTCTGCTCAGAGTGTGCCAGCCAGCGCTCTCCCAATGTCTTGCAGATAGGCGCACTAATCCGTTAACGTTAGCTCTGTGAGGCGTGAAGGCTGGGCCTGTGTGTTGTTTTGGACAAGCACAGAGGCTGTGGTTTATCATGGTAGTGTTTGGAATTCTGCACAGCTCCAGTTTAGAGAAGAGATAAAGAGGAAAGTAATTGGATAAAGGTTGACCAATTAATAAAGGCCAGTGATTCAGGCCGACCAACAAGGGGGTTGTTTTAATCTGCATTCAGATAACAGGGAGAGTCAGACCACAAACACGAGGAGATAAAGTGAAATTGTGTGTATTTGTGTGCTTTTGCGCATTTATGTGTGTGAGGTATCAATCAGATAAAGCTCAGGCATGACTGTAAGTCACTTGGGAGTGCAGTGGATTTACATCCATAAGTCCATTGAGAAGATATGCATTTGATTGCATTTTCCTGTGCATACGTGTGTGGGAGAGAGAAAGAAAAGAGACACCTATTGCAAAAACATTGTCATCTGTCCATCACAAATATCTTAGTACACATCGGGAATTGACCAACACTTGTTATGCCTCCAATATTGGCTGCTGTAGCAGCCACTCATTTCAAGTGATATTAGTTTTTATGCTAATGCAGCATTTGGCCATGTAAGAACAAGGCAGTATTCATCCTAGCCTGCTCATGGCCTTATGGGTCATGGCAGAATTATTGCTACACAGTACACAAGCTGTTGTCACTGTGCCAAGAGCCACAGCAGACACCCAAAGCAGGGTGATGTGAGGAGGCAAAAGGCCCAGGAGTTACAAATGTAAAGGTGTGTGCTGCTGATTGTCTTTGTGCCCATGCTTATAAAATCTGAGTTTGAACAAGAAGCTTTCACTGTGCATGCCAAGTCCATTGTAGGTGGAAAAAAAGCTGCTGTGGATTTGCTTAATTGTGTGGATAATAAAACATTACATTGGGAATGACTATTAAAAAAAGTCTAACCTGTTAAACTGCAGTTTGGATGCAACCCACAATCCCGTCAAGGGGAATTCATATAAAATAGCATTAAGCAATGAAATGTTAAAAATATGGTGTAAGGGTATCGACAACCAAATTCTTACCTCAGAGATGTTGACACGGCCCTCCTGGAAAGAGCAGTCATTGGCATTCTGGGTACACATGTGGCGATACTTGCACCAGTGGCATGGGAAAGAGCCATTTACACAAGAAAGACAGCTGTAACAGAGGGAAACAAGAGGAGACAGGGAATGAGGTCTTTTGTGACCAAATGCTTTATCTCATCTGCATCTATGCATTCTCCCATTTAAAAATCTACATGTGATGGTCAACTCTCATACTTTGCATTAATAAAACTGATTGCAGTGGTCCAGATTTTGTGATACATGCCCTTCTAGTAAATGCACTGAATAAGGAATAGAGCAGTGATGTCCAATGAGCTCCCTGACACTCAGCTGACTCTACATACATTTCTCCTCTGCTGTATCATTCTCTCCATCCATTCAGCCATGAGCCTCTTTCTTTCTGTCCTTCCATCTCCGCCTCCTCTGCTCCATCCATCCCTTTCATTCGCTGTCTCATTTTAAAAAGCTCTCCCCTTGTTCTTTGTCTAAAGCTCTCTTTCATCCATGGGGCTAAGAGCGCTCCCCCATTTTAATTCACCTTCTTTAGTTGAGGCAAGGTGCAGATAGATAGACTGAAAGGGAAAGATGGGAGAAAGAGGTGATGGAAAGATAGAGTGGGAGAGAGATCAAAAGCAGGTGGATTTCCCTGAGAGAGGTGGAGACGCCAGGTATCGTGGGAGAGAGAGAAAGGAGAAAGTGGGGAGAAGGGGGAGTAGCCTGCAGTGCTCTGTATGGGAGCCTCGTGGGAGGTGGAGGAAACATTGGATTGTAGGTTGGGAACTCTGTGTGTGTGTGTGTGTGTGTGTGTGTATGTATGCGTGCATGCGTGCGCATGTGTGCGTGCACCTGTACTTGCTGGAACCTGTGGTTCAAGCACACAGTTATGAGCACACCCTTATGTTATTGGTGCTCTCTCAGCCCCCGAGAGATGCTACAGTACTTGGTATCTCACTTATGCGTTCATGTAGCCATAATGAGTTTACAAATAAAAATGTTTCATTTTACTACTAAGCTTACCAAAGCCTTTTGTCTAGAACATTTAATTCAGTTTCACTATTTCTTCTCTGTGACTCATTTAACTATTATTGCCTGTGTGAGCATACGGTTTTCTGGAAATATAATAAAAAATACTACTTTTAATGCAGTCAAGGTAATCAAGTCTTGATCCTGAACAGCAGAAGAGCAGATAGAGAAATTTCCTCACTCACCATGAGGGCTGTATTACACCACATCTGTCAGGTATGAATTGGCGCATCTGTCTAAGCTGCTATGAGTACACTCCCAACAAGCTCTCAAATGTGTTTTAACCCTGTGTATAATACCATCTACCCTTCCCCTCATCAGCATGAAAAATGAGGGCTTTAACGCTTGAGCTCAGACATGGAGTACATTTACGAATCCATCAAACCCTGACGTGGATTCATTTGGATCAATTAGGGCTGCTCGTTTGGTAGGTGCGCACTTTAAGGGATTGTTTCCAGCCCAGACCCCTCCTTTTGAGCGAGATCAGAGGCTGGGGCTTAATTCAATCCCACTACTGCTTTAATTGACCAATTTAACATTGTGCTGAGAGAAGCTGTCCATTTAGAATGAGGGATGTGTGGCTAAGGAAATGACAGACCTCTAAATGCCACACAAGAGCAAATAGTAGATTTGTCAATGTTGCAAACAAATGGAGGCAAAGCAATTATGCGAGGCTTGAAAGGCTTGGCATACTGTGCTGAGACTCAAAGAGTAGAACTGGGCCTTTTGCTCAGTGTTTTCTCCCAGGTGATTTGGTAAAAAACACAAAAATGGCTGGTCAAACCAGAACCAAAGAGCAGATGTCATTACTGATGTGAAACAAAGGGCACAAGGCAAGTTAGCTGGACTTATTTTGCTTTTTGTTAGCTCAGCTACATCACTATTTCGAATGTCAAACCATCACACCATTTTAACACAACAGGTAACCTAGCAGTGAACAGTACCTTGAATTGTTTGTAGTTCACAACCCGTCAACACATATGTTACTTAGGGCAAAAATAACATTTGAGCTAACTTTTATCTTTTATTCATGTTAAATCAACCTTGTTAGTAAACCAGTAACTTCAAGATGAAGCGTAAAATATCAGCAGGTAACTACTGACAACTTTCTGTGACTTTCATGGTAACGCAGTTTGAAATGAAAATAAGGTGCCATTATAGTGCCACCCAGGCCAGCAGGCCTTGTCTGACAACCCCCTACTGCTGTCTCTTTGATTCCCTGAAGAATCCAGGGCCCCTGTCATGAGAGAAAAAGCTCTCTTTTAGCCTTGGTATAAACCCCGTACAGGGAAGGCCCATCCAGGGCCATTTTGTGATGTCCAACAACTCTTCTTCTCTTGTCTCAAGGTGGGCTCCATTTTTTTGACTCCCCAGTATCTCCTTATTCTCCTTCCTCTCACTCGGCATCACCCACAGCCACTCTTGAGGATTTGCGTGTTGGCTGCGGAGACGCTCCCCATATGGCCACGCTCATAATGCAAATTTAATCTGTTCATATTCAAATGCTAATTGAGCTACGTTACCTTTGAAACTCTGGCTTTTTTTTTTCTTTCTTTCTTTTTTTTTTTTTTTTTTAACATCTAACACAATAGGCTGTGATTTGTTCCTCTCTCATCTCCTTGGTCATTTTGGAGTGCTAAATACAATCCACTCTCCTAGTGTCCTGCACTTGGCAAAATGAGTTATTTATTGGCTACTATTCATTTCAAAGGAGTGGAGGTGAATAATTTAATGATCCTCTAGAGTAGTCAATCCTATTATTATTGGATCTATTTAAATTTTGAAGAGGGTTGATAAAACACCTGGGGGCTAGGATTCATGTAGGTAGTTTTATTAATGTATTTATAAGACTTTAGTTAACAGAAAAACACTGCAATCAGAAGATGCCTATCACAGTGCTATAACTGGCAGTAAATGTGGGGTTTTAAATTCATTGTGTACTTCCTCTACATCTGTTCAACTAGACCAATTCCCTAATTTTTCCTTGGATCCACAGAATTTTACATCAGCTCAGTTTCACAAAATTTTTTTTGAATAGGCTCTTTTTTCTTCATATTACCCTGAGAGCACCCTCAATCACACAACAAATGACCAAGTCACTACCCAAGCCACATTAACCATAGCAAGAAAAGGTGCTTCATACGACCTCATGCAGACTTCAAACCCCAATTCGTTGTCAGACTCTCCTTTATATTTTAATAAATAGGGGCCGTGGAATGTGAAAAGGCGTATGGAAATATTTAATTAAGGAGCAATAATGGCTGCGGGTGTTGTCTATATCAATCTATGCAGCCCTTAAACCGAAACTGTGGGAATTCTAATTAGATTAATACCACTATGCAAATTTATGGCATTTTTGAAAAGGCAAGGGCCACGACATAATCAGTGAAGTAAATAAGCAGGAGGAGTGTGGGTTTTTCTTCGGGATGGGGGTTGGGTGTGGCTGTGTGAATCACTATCTACCAACATGATGAAGCTATTTTAATTTCTGGATAATCCTCACCTCCAAAAGTTAGAGGCAATGCTGCTTACATGAAGTAAACATATTTATACTGCAAGGAAATAGTTATGTATGACGAGATACAACAAAAACAGAAGCACAGGAATTCATCCACAACCAATGAATACTGTGCCTGCTCAGAAATATGTTCTGTGTTTTGTGTGTAAGAACGTCCTTGGTTTCTACACCATGTAAAAGCCTGCAGTATTTCAAGTGTAAGCCCATTAGAGGATATCTTAGCTTTGTAAAGAATGACCAAGCATTCTGAAAACAGGACCTTGCAGTTGGTCGCGGAGGCCTGAAGTCATTACGCCATTACCAGTCTGATCTCATCAGAAGCCACACACTGATGCCTGGAGGGCACAGCCAGCATGCGGGTCGTAGAGCTCACAAATGGGATTCTTATCTCAGCATCTCTCTTCGCCATCAGTCGCTGCCGAAGATGCAAAGTGCCATATCTGTAACTTCATTAAACGTGTCCATTACATCACTCGGAGGCTGTATTAGATCAGCCCAGGGAGCCGATTTGATCAGTGTTCATTGGGGTAATACATCTTTAAATGGGCAACAGTCCTGTCTGCGTCACATCCTATGCATTTTCTTCTCTCAGTTTGTGACCTCCTTTTTTATATTAGGACATTTGTCGTTGCATCATAATTTTTTGCATCTATTAGGATACAATGGTATGCGTTCTATTTAAAAGGATGTTTGCTATTTCAACATGAAGCAATTTGTACTTGTAGGATTTTTATCTGGCGCAAGACATGCCCTAGAAAGTATAAAAAAAAAAAAAAAAGAGAGAGCAAACACCACAAGGCCCTTATGGGAGCTAAATTACCCGTGAGTTGACATTGTAAACCGCCACACCCTTAACCAGCTGAGCTAATCATCGGTGCTGTGGCTGGGGATTTGTGTACAAGGCCAGGGAGATTGCAGAGTTAGGTTAAAGGTCATCATAACAGATTAGGTGTCCAAGACATTCGGGCCTTCAATAAAGCTGCAAGTGACAAGACAGAGAGGTGTGGCTGTGCATGTCTATGTGTACGTGCATGCATGTTTGTGGACAATCTTCTATGGAGGCTCATCTAATATCCAGGGGGAAGCCATGATGGAACCCTGCAGTACCCCAGGGGCTGCCGAACCATCTGCTGCCCCAACGCTAATACCCCAGCAGACGTTTCAGTTTCCCCTGGATCAGCCAGGGATGGACAGCAGGGATGGAGGGGTTGGAGGATCCTTTTACCCCAGCAGGGTGCATTGGGCTCATGGTAGGGCTTACCTACGGGTGTGGCTGTATGGGTGGTGTAGATTTTTAGAAGAAGGTGGATTAGGACAAGCAGTGAATATTGAGCAGAGTATTGAGGGCAGAAGACCAACTTTTGGCACACAATGTGACCCATGTTACAGAATTGTCATATTTGCCTTTGTATTTTTGTGTAAATAAGTACCAGGCTGAGCACTTGAGTGCTTCAAAAAGCTAAAACTATTTATTTTATTAAAATGGGGAAAAGGCATGAGTGAGGTTAGCGTCAATGATTTTAGAGGCATTACAGCAAACCATTGTGTAATGAATTAATCATCAAAGTATCATTAGTGTGTGTCATGGGTTATGATAATAAGACTAGAATTACCATCTCATATCCCAATCGTTTCTCATTTATGGCACGTTCGATTTTTCACTCCTGTGGTAACAGAAGCCTCCTGTGGAGGTTGGAGGGGAAGAGGTATTTTTCTGTGTGTGTCTAACTGTATCTATCATGGGCAGTAACATGAGACTCATGGGGAGATGAATGGGCATTATTTCTAAAAAAAACCGAGATGGAAAGGACTAAAAAAAAAAAGCGAAAAAGATAACACACAACAAAACTTCCAAATGCATACAAAATGATACAATTATTAATACTCACGATTGGTGGACACTGCAATTATAGAAGACAAAGTCAACACTGGCAAACTTCTTGCCAGTTTCCTTGGATTTCAAATAGAGCTTCACCACCCGCTTGTCACCTGGAAAAAACAAATACATGAAAACATAATTATCTTCTCTAAATCTGTAAAGTTTCACAGAAATCTTTAATAGGTGAATTACTGAACACATCAGAAATCCTATTTAATGATAAAATGGGTGTATCTCAAAGCAATTTATTCAATGATAAGTCAGTATGCTTTAAATATGAATTCCACTTGTGTGAACCCAACAGATAACACGTACACACTAAGAAACACTGTAACCTAGCAACTCATCACATCCCACCCTTCGTAGGGTGGCATTAAAAATAGCAACACCAATCAGTATTTGGCTGCCAGAGCTGAGGAGAACTCATAATGAGGCATAATGGCCTTAGTTGAAAAATTACTGAGATGTTGCTGAGAAAACTTAGTCCGCAATATCTGACATGTTTTCACTGCTTTGAATGTTGATACCAAGGAAGTTTTTAATCATCTTTGTGGTGTGACAGATTTGGACATGAAACAGGTGCATGATCTCTAAAAAGGGAAAAAAATGTGAAAAAAGCTGCAGATATTTTAGTCTAGCTATAAACGACACTGAAATGAATGCTTTGAAAAGAAGTTAGAAGCATAACCAGTGTTGTTCAGATGGAGTGAGTAAATAAAATTAAACTGACAAGAGCACATAATGCATGATAATGGCAATTCAAAAACTGTTCTATTTTTGGTTGATGAATGTACGACTTGCGTTTGTGGCTTTTAAGGGGAATGTGCAAATGTTATTGGTGGTGACACAGTATTCTGAATATAGATGCACTAAGCAAATCATCTGGTAGCATTACAATTCTGTTCTGGTCACTGCACAGCTCTACACTCCGAACCAAAAGCGAAAAAAGACTTAGACTTGGAAATATGAAAACAAAGTGTCAAATAAAGTAATGAGTGTAAATATCAAGAGTTCATTACTACATTCTTCACATATTCCTCATCAGCACTCCCCCAATTTCCTGACTGCCCACTACTACCACCCAATAACCTCACTGTCTCAATGACTTCATCACCCTTTGCGCTTCCTGTCCTGACCTTTGTTCTTTGTGATTGGGATGACATCCCGGACGGAAGGAGAGAGGCAGAAGATGTGTCCACCCTGGATCCGTCCCTCTGTCTCTACATAGTCCTCGAAGGAGCAGTTGACCCCAGCTGACAGATCAGGCACGTTATGTGCCTGGAGGACCAGCTAAGGAGAGAGGGCGAGAGAGAGATCAAGACAATCAGAGCAAGATAAAAATCGAAGGACAGGGTGTACATGGATTGTTACAAGATATGACATGAGGGTTAATGGGTGTTGTGTGTGATGGTAGAAGGAATAAAAGTGGGTGAACATTGTGCGAATGTATGCGTGTGTCGGTCATTGCAGCAGCTATTACAGTAAGGTTAATGTGTAAGTGTTAATGTGTAGCAAGGAAGTCCGGCAAAATGCAATCATTCAAAACTGCTGCTACAGTGATTGGCTGCTGACAGAATGAGTTCTCTGATGTACACTAATGTCCTTTGAAATGAATGTAATAGAGATGGAAAGACAGAAAAGTTCATTCATACTTCAACCTATATGTCTGTGGACCCACTGTACATGTACTGGGCTCAGGCTTTTACATGACTTAAGGTAAAATTCACATTATGATTGTTTGTGACTGATACTTAAGAATGTACACACATGTCAAGACTGTGAAGAAATTACACTTTGGATTTTAATTGCTATTACAATAATTTGTAATCGTCTTGTTCTTTTCTGATTGCTGCCCAAATTACATCTGTAGAAAATCAGTTCATCATTTGCCAAGTTGTCCTCATTCACAGTATCTAGATGCACAAAAATATGCGTAGGTGTAGTTGTTGAATGTGATTAGAATAATACTGATGATATATATGATATATTACTTAACGGCAGTATATTGCTATAAACCGCTTACTGGAAATGATCTTAAGTCTTTCCAATGGAGAATGACCTTAAATCATAAAGTTTTAGATTTTAACGTTTTATTTTTATCTCTTTCTAAACAACTGATGTCTTTTCAGTTCAAAAAGTAAAACTCATATACAAGAGAAAACATACCTGTACTTCAGACATGGTGACAGAGATGTTTCGTGGCTGAACAGTGAGCTCCACACACTGCCTCTGGTCTGACGCAAACCTTTGGGGTTCTCCTGCTCGTTCACAACGATCCTTGCGTGAACAACTAGACGGAAGATGAGACAGATGGAAATAGGGAAGTGGGTGGTTATTGGAATGATAAGAGGACAGTTGAGGAGGGAAAGAGAAAAGAGCAGATAAGTAAGACAAGAGGTGATAGGAGGAGAAAAGAGAGAGGATATGAGCAACTGCTAAGCAAATATGACAATTATATTAAGATGACAAACATGCACAGCCCTCACGTCATACAGAAATGGGAGCAATATCACAAGACAAATAGGCTAATAGCTTCCCCCAGCCATTACTGTAGGCCTTTACATCATTACCTTATTGGCCCTGACATTTGTACAAGAACCACTAAGCTATATGAACATCTATCCGCCCTCATCTTTTCAGTTTAAAGCTCCTCTCAGTTCAAACTTCTCAGAAGATATAGAGGCAATCATTAAAACTTTCCTGAACCGTAAAAATGATACTATTCCTTCCAGCCAAATATCAAGGAGGTCAGCAACCTCCTACATATTTCTTATTACAAGCCAACTGATGGGGCTAAAAATCAGTATACAGACCTGTATCATAGCAGTTTTACTATTAGCTATTTATAATGCATTAGCTACCACGTCACCTTTGCACTAACAACAACTGGTCCCGGTGGTGAGAGAAAAGCGCTGATGTGGCACTCTGCGAGGCCTAAAGAATCAGAGGGAGGCAGAAAAAACTGCTAACTGCCTTCTCCGCTCAGCAGCCCCCACCCCCTCTTTTAGTTAGCCTTCACTCACACTCAGCAAAAAACCGCTGTCTGCAACTGCTCCCCTGAGAATCTAACAAACACACACTCATACATTGTGCATGTGTGCAATATGCATAAAGGAATGTATATGTTTTCTCATTATAAACCTCATTTCTCTATGGTTGGTGATTATATATATATGTGTGAACTGTGTTCATTATCCTATAAACACCTGTGTGTGTGTGTGTGTGTGTGTGTGTGCTTCCTTGTTCTGTTCCACTGTTGATTGAAACTGCCCTGGCTCTTAATAAGGTGTGGCTAACGGCACCAAAGGGCTGAAATGTGGTTCATAAATAATTTGGCTATTAATTCCCATTTTGTCTGCAAGGGCCAAAATCTGATTTTGCAACACTATCAAGTAAGTAGTGAGCTGCATACAAGACATAATGTCAATGTGCACAAACGGAGGGTCCGTCATAACTGTGTATGTGTGTGTGTGAACCAGGCTGAGACTCTGTGTGTGTGTGTGTGTGTGTGTGTGTGCGTGCGTGCGCGTGCGTGCGTGCATGCGTCTGGAGGACAGACAGGTCGGTGATATGTTTTGTAAGTTTAATTAATGCAGGAAGGGATGGCATTATGCCAAACGCTTCAGGTGTTCCAAATGTGGTTTAACATCCTGTCACCTTTCAATAACATGGAGCCTCACACACACATCCTCAAGTAAAAGGAGAAAATAGAGAGATTTCATACAGACAATCACTGCAGAAGTGAGTGATACGATTTACTGTCTAAACATAACTACAAATCTTTTCTCTCACTGTTACATATTTAGCCTTAAAGAGTAATCTAAAAGTAAACATGAGACTTGGAACAAAAACAAGGCTAAATCTGTTGCCAAAGGGTTCCCACATTAAATATCAAAATGTACACATGTAATAGACAATGGTCTCAACACAAAGAGACAGGCACACTAAAAAGCTAAAACCAAGATAAATGAGAGTTTTAGTAATGTAGTCTGCCAAGCTGTGTTGTTATTTCTCCATTAACAGGTTCACTTGATTGAAAGGCTTAAGCAAGATAAAGTATCATTCTACTTGTAGTGAGTTTTCATGCTATACAAGGTGTTAAAAATAGTCTCAGCTGTTACTTCAGGCCACATCCAAAACAGCAACTGGCCGTTTCTCTTTTTCTTGAGATGTTGGTGCTGTTTTTCCAGACCTGTGAATCTCGTTATGTTTCTGGACAGCTGGAAATCTGTTCATCAACTGAGCCTTTACATACACTAAAGCAAATGTTTCAACTATATGATTAACATTTTACAGTGAGAATGATTGTGCCACGTTAAAATTGTCAGAATAGTTCTTTGTGGCTCAGATGTTGGGGCAGTACATCACTAATCACATTTGAGGAGTTCAGACAGAAACACTCATTTGGATTCCAATGCTCTCCACATAAAATCTTCAAAATAACAGTTTTAAAAATCAGATTGTCTCAAAAACTTTTGAACTTTTGAAGCTGAAGACATCCAAGGCCCCTCTTCCCATTCTTTATATGACTCTTTAAAAGAAATTCACCCTGTTGAGGGTGTGTGCAGCTATTCAAGCTATTCAATAGTGTTTATTCACAACAGCATGATGAGCTGCCACAAACCTAAATCCCAAAATATCTTCAATTATCTGCTATAGGATTCAATAGACTATAGACATGTGAAGCATACCAGTGCAGAGTGTATTCACATGCTCATGACAGTGTGTGTATCTGTGTGGCACTTACACATTGTGGAGGACACACCATCCACAGTGAGGGTCTCTGGAGCCCAAACACTCCCCACACGTGGTATACTGCTCACAACTCTCCACTGGAACCCTGACCACCTAGAGGGAGAGAGCAGGGAGGTGATGAAGAAATAATTAGTCCCTTCGTTGTAATCAAACTTGGTAAATGAGCAGTATATTCAGCTGGAAGGACATGAGCATTTGACAGCTTATCAGACTTGATTTAATTTGAGACAATATGAAATGTTGTGTGTTTGTCAGTGTGTGTATGTTCCCCAGAAAGAGAGCCTGTCTGTGGTGAGTCCACGTTTGTCTTTGTGCATGTGTGTGTTTTGGTGAGTGATTCTGGTCCAGCGGTGTGTGACAGCCTCCAGTCAAGCGTGGTACAGAAGGGCTTCGAAATGCATGCTGGGAGATCTGACAGGTGGCTGTGGTAACCATGCTATGATTGACAGGTTACCTCAAACACCAATGGGAGGAAGGTGAGCAGACGGACAGAGCTCCTGTGTGTGTGTGTGTGTGTGAGAGAGAGAGAGTGTGAGTGTGTGAGTATGCGGTTTTCTACAGGGAAGGGAAGTTTAAAGACTTCAATGAGTGTCCTCACGACTACAAAGACCAGCACATGTTTACTATATGGTATGTATATCAGTCATTGAGCCACCCTGGTATGACCGTGGAGAGGTTACAGATGTTTCCTAAGAAACAAGATCAAGTGTTCAAGTTAGCTCCAACCAGGCTTCAGGTGATGACAGATGGATCACAACATGACCCCGGGTCTCAAAGTGTGTGTTTATTTCAAGATATTCACAAGTGTGTTTAAGTGTGTGACAGACAGATTACTAGCATATGTGCTGAATGTTAGAGGTCTAAAAAATAACCGCATGTGTTCGTGAATCTATGAGTGCACATGTGTTAGAAGTGTCAGCGTCATATTCAGCCTCTCTTCACCAACGGGCCTGAAGTTGATGAGTTGCTTGATCCATAATCCACAAAGAGAGAGAGTGAAACAGAAAGAGTGAGTGAGTGAGTGAGTGAGTGTGTGTGTGTGTGTGTGTGTGTGTGTGTGTGTGTGTGTGTGTGTGCGCGCGCGCATGTATCAAGTTCTCACTGCAGGCTAGTTTTAAATCAAGCAATACAGAGTGACCTGGCTGATCAGTAAGTAACAGCATTTAACAACCTTACCCTTGGGTAACACTATTATAACGCGCACACACACACGCACACGCGCACACACACACACACACACACACACACACACACACACACACACACACACACACACACACGAATGCCCTGTCAAAGTGGTATTCAGGGACTGAAGTGGTGTTACACCCAGTGGGGGCTGTTTTTATGAGCTCCGGATGGGAGGAGAGAGTCAGAGGGCTCTATAGAGGGATGAGAGAAAAGAAAAACACATGACTGAAAGAGAGGAGAGGCCCGAGGTAAGAGATAAAGCCTGTTTGCTAGAGGATGAAAACCAGGCGGACAAAGGAATGCAGCACTGAAATATTAAAACAGGGCTGTGATTCCTCTTTGAGCTTTAAGTATAACACAGATATTAGAAAGATATGACACGATGGAACACATTTATGCGCTGACTGCGCAGAATCAGACTGTCTTTAGGGTACTTAGACAGAACAACAGTGCTCAAGCATAGGGCGGATAGACAAAAGCACTGATTCCGTGTGTCTCTTCCATTCATTTCCTTACTAAACAGTTATTTATTTCGATTAAGCTCTATTTTCTATGTTTCTCTACCCCAACAGCTTCTTTTAGACAGAATTTTATTAATTCATCCATCCTCAACTGAAACCTGCTCTTACTATTACAATAACAAGTCAATACAAGCCTCAGTACTGTAGCTTTCTAGCTGGCTGTCTGCCCAGAGAGGGAAAGACAGATGAAATGATGCAAACGACCAATACAGAGAACCAGAGGGAGGAACGGAGCTGGTCATCTACTACAAGTAGAACTGGCTGGATGGATGGATGGATAAATAGTGGAAAAGTGAAGTGTAATGGAAGACACACATGCGGCATATTGGTGAGGACATTGTGCTGAGTAGATGGGATATGGTGGCAGACGGCTGCTATGTGTCATTGTCAAAATGAGTGCAAGTCTAGTTTTCATCTGAAGAGAGAGCTGAATGAAAGATGGAACAAGGAACTGGTATGTCTTAGATAATAATGGGGTGACTGAGGATGAAAAGAAGTGAGAATGAATGTGCAGATAATGGATAGAGGGATGAGGGAAAAATAGCTGAGGGATATGTGATTGGACACCTTAGTGGAAAGAATCATCACAGGATGTCCTTCATATAGTTTGTGATTTTAAAAGGAGAAAATGGAAGAGGAGAAGGGAGTGTCTGTTCCTCATATTAGTTAGGATACCAACCAATTCATCCTCTCCTCTCCATAAATCATTATGACTGTGATTAAGGACAACGGTCCTCATAAATCATACTAACACTATGGGTCCTTGGTGAGCTAGCATAACCTTATCACTGCCCTGTGTAATGATAGATTTAGTCTATTGTTCACAAGTAGTAGTGGGGAAGACACAATGGGCTCTACTGAGTGGGAGTGGCTCAGAGCTGTTGATGTGGTAGGAAGGCTATAATGGTTGTCTTTGCCAGTGAGGAAATAAAATTCTTTACTGGAGCTGGAAATGTACTTTTATAACTCGATGTAGATCTGAAAATGTGTGTGTACATTTGTCAGGACTGCTGCTTGCTTGCCTGCCTGCCTGCCCACCCGCCCGCACACACACAAACACACCGTTGCCATCTCCCTCTGTCTGTCTTTCTCGATGGCTCTTTTAATGAAAGCCAATTCTTGACAGCGCGCCACATTACTCCTTTAAATGACCTTATAAACCAAGCCCGCCATCTCCTCTCTCTTGCCATCTCCTTATTTACAATAGCATCCACTGCTGTAACTCAATTCCGCTTTCTCTCTCTCTTCCCCTGGTTTTAACCCTCCACCCTGAGCATAGCACAATGCCATGACATGTCCATTCTGCTATAAACTTTCCACCTTTCCTCTCAGATCTGTTTTTACAGTGAGCTATCACCTGCCTTTAAATGTCCAGCTAACTGGCTTTGCGACTGTCCCCCAAAACCCAGAAGACCTGTAAAGATTTCAGTGCTGCTTTTCATTGGTTGTTAAATCTAAAGACATTAAAGGATTTGGCCTTGTTGTGGCTTCCTTTTTTAATATTAAAATAGAGGGAGGGTCTATAGTGGAGGAGAGGGCAATGCAGATATGCAGAGACAGCCTCTTCTCTTCACTGTCTAAGAGGAATAAATCAGTTTAATCACAGTTATTTATAGATATCTGTTTAGAACTCATGAAATACTAATGCCCATATCTCCCTGAAGAACAACCACCGGACCTTTAGTTTTTAACACTTGACCTCGTATGGCTTGAGATTTACAGAAAAGGGACCTAAAAGAATTGCATGGGTCAGAAAAGACATTTAACTGTGGCAAAAAATAAAATAAAATAATAATAATAATAATAATAATAAAAATAAAAATAAAAAAAATAAAAAATACAAATTCCCCAGTCCCATAAACTTGTGGCTCTCTTATTGCTTCATTCCCTTCATCCAAAGCATACTATGTAATCTAAACTAGCTCTGCTTACAACGAAAGAAAATGTGGCGAAATATCCTAATTTAAACAAATTGTCCAATCGCCTTTTCCTTGCCATATCTTGTGCTTACACAGCAGCAAAAATTTAGGGGAGAAGATGAAAGATGAAAAGAAAAGAACTTATCACCTGCTATTATCTATCCATTGCTTCTTCTTTGTGAACTGCCACTAACAGCACCAGCAAGAATTTAATAACCTCTAATAACTTTACATTTGTGTTATGGTTTCATGTGTGCTGGCAGTGAATAGCCATGTGCAACGGAAAAAATAAACCTATATAGCCACTAAAAGCCCTTGGACAAGCAAGATATAGAGATGAAGCCTGCTCCAGTTGTGAAATGTGTTGTGTTAGTCATTACTGTGAAGTGACTGTAATTCATGCTGCCACATTTTGCTTTGGCATCAGCATGTAAAACCTACAACAGATCATTAGAAATGGGAGCTCAATAGCTTTTGTAGCCATTGGAGAAAGCAACGCAGCTCTCAACAGGTTGTCCATGTAATTGAGCTTGATCTTCCAGCAGCAATACCTGCTGGGTGAGGGAGGAGGTGAAGGTATCAAAGGCTACGTTAGCATGTGCACATTGACTGGATGTAAGGGGCTTACGGGATCAATGGCTTGTTAGGAGCTCAATGTGTTGACTGACTGAAGATAAGGAGGAAAGCAAACAAGACCAGCAGAGTTTGGCACTGAAAAAGAAGGAGAGGTGCAGAAAGATGACTGAAAGGAGGCAACAATGGGTAAAGGAAGGGTAGATGACTAAAGGCTGTGGAAAACACCAATCGCATCATTACATTCTATCAAAAAATCATCTGCTGTCACATCAAATTTGATGAATGATGTTCAAATACAGAATTGCTGTTATGCTGAACAGATGTTATGGACAGATCTGGTCATTGTGGACAACACAAATTGTCTGCTGCAGACCTGTTTTTTAGTGAATTACGTCTGTGAGTCTCAGTGGAGGAAAACAGTGCCTACTGTAATCTCTCTTTTTCCAAAACTCACTCTCTGCAGTATTTCTTGTGCCCACTGCCCTTCCTGCCTCCTTTGCTATATTTATCTCTTTCATATTGTATTTTGGCAACTGTTTCTTCCTCCCAATCAGCTCTCCTCCTTTATTGCCTCTTTAATTTATCTTTTTCTACTGCGCTAGGCTCAATTATTCATCCACCCCTTTGTTTTGCCTCTTCTTAAAGACTGTTTTCATCTTTTCTTCTATATTCTGTCCCAGGGAGAACAAGCGGCAGATCACACAACTTATTTATTTGTCATTTGTGTGTTCACATATTGTGAGTTCGAGGCCAGTAAAGATGACAACTCAAATTGTCTGCTCCTTGAAAACCACTTGGAGAAAACATACGCAGTGCACAAACATGTGTGTGTGTGTGTGTGTGTGTGGCTGCAACCACTTTGAAACAAATTGATATCTTCACAATACTTCTCAAAAATGTTACATCTTTAAAAAACAAACAATAAAAATATTTCCAAAATAATCTTGCTAATCATTCTTCTTATTCTTAAAGAGAATTTTTGTTTTTTTCCCTATTTAAAAAAAAAAAAAAAAAAAAAAAGGAACTTTGAAATTTAAAGTCTGAAATAAGTACAACAGTAGATCACGTATTCAATCAATTGTTAGGTCTGGCCACACAAACAAATTAAAGAAAAAACTCCACCTGAGCACAACTTTGAAAAATAAAGACGTGGAAATTCATCAGTCTTCATCACTATCCTCATCACATAGACATTCCCATTAACTCTTCCAAAAGGAGCTAATCTTAAACTATAGGTCAATACACACTCACTCCATCTGTAGTCATTTGCCCATAATACCTCGTCCTCTGTTTGAGACGGGGGAGCCTGATACAGAGAGAGAGAGAGAACGAGTTGGAGTGAGAGTGAAAGAATAAAACTAAGACAGAGACAAAAGAGGAGTCAGAGATTGAAAGACCACACAAAACAAAGAATTGGAACAAAGAGACTGAAGAGAGAAAGAGAAAGAGAGGTAAATGTGACCAGCTAAGGTAGACAGGCCTTGGGGTCTTCTAATTAAGTGAGGATGGGAGAGGCCGGCTGCCTAGTAAATGACTCTGTCACTTTAGTAAATGGACTTGGTGAGGAGTGAGGACCCACACAGCTGGCATTTCCATTAGCACTGCCAAGTGACCACCATATACATAGACTGAGAGAAGTAGAGTAGAAGCAGAGGAAGGGAAAATGCTGCCTCTCTTTATTTGTTGTTGCAGGAGTTGCTGTGTGGATGCTGTGCCTAGCGGGTGTGTATATGGATGTGATTATGGTCAGCTGGCTAAAGACTGAGGAGAATAAATTGAATCTGTTTGACTGACTTGGAGATAATATCTACATTGTTGTTCAAAATGAATGCTTTGAAAGTTTTTCTAGAGCCTGTGAGCCTATCAAAAACACATGATGCCAACCTTGTGATGTGAGCTACTTGGTCATTTTCTATGATGTTAGCGAATGTGATGATGTTTTCATTTGTATTATATTATTATAAAAGATAAAAGTCATACAACCATGGTTATTTATGTAAGACGGGTACTCACTGGTGTTAAGAGAGAGACCTTATGCAGGAGAGGAAAATATCCCTGACGTTTTTAGTATGGGTCATTTTCAGGCTTTTCTATTTTTTTCTTAACACAAAGTCCTCCAAAAAAACCCCACATAGAACCACCTAACCACATAGGTTAGGTGACCCTTCAATCGTTTACCATTTTAATAATATAGGTCTAACATTTACCAATAATTTTTCACCAGCCTCTTAATGATGTGCTTTTTGCCTCTAGAACTAAACCTTTTTGATTTTAGATGGCTGATTGGACTAAACTAGTTTCAAAAAGTAAATTTGAGCTCTGGAAACATGTGATGGACGCTTCTGCACTTTTTAACATTTTACCGACAAAAACATTAAAAACATTAAACAATCAGTAATGAAAGCAATCGTTAGATCAATATCCACTTACAATACACTGATGCATTTTCATTTGTATTTATTATCATGTTCTTTTGTACTTTATGACAGTGAATACTGGAAGAAGAAACCCTACTTCATAACTGGGTCTGACGGAGCCTGTTGTGCATGAATTTAAAAAGATATTTGACTCAAATTCAAAACAATTCCCTGCCCTGCCATTCATGAGCGACATTTGATTGTTCTACCTAAAGTGGCTTGCGGTTAAGGCACGGGACTGAAAACTGTGATGTGCCACTCAGAAAGGCCCTGTGGTCCATGCCAACCTTTGATTGGCCTCATTCCATGACAATCAGTCAGAGCCACATCTTTCTGCCCCAATCACTGTCAAGCAACAGGAGGACTGATCCTATGGCCGATTGATAGTGATTGACAAGTAAGGAGAGGAGGGGGAGATAGAGGGAGAAAGAAACCATTAACTCCCCTATCCATCTCGCCCTCTTTTCTAATCCTATCAGTCTGCTCTATCATGCCATCCTTTGGGAAAAGACGACGGAGTAAAACAAAGAGAGATGAGAGAGAGACAAAGCTATCTAGTGACAGCTAGACTTCCATTAGAAATGATAGCATCACGCCCAAGACAAGTGACTAGCACACTTTTCTGATGGGACACACACGCACGCAATCAACGCACTTATTTATTTTTAAATGGGGAAAACCACAAGAAAGAATGATAGAACTGGAAATGGGGGTGAGAGAGTAAAGGCAGGAACAACGAACGAGAGAAAGAGAATGTGAGATGTGAGGTTGAGATACTATGAGACATGGAAACTTTCACTCTTCACTCTCTGGGCAACTTAAAAACATCCATATTCCCCTCTTCCTTTTTTTAACAACAACAGATCGTAAAAACTATTGTTCCAGTATTGTTCCACTCTTTTTATTTTATTTATCTACCAATTTTTAATCTACCAGTTTGTAACTTAATGTCTAAATTAAGCATTAACAGGCTTTGTATATAAAAATAATGGATAATTGTGACAAACGGCCATAAAGTGATGTCATCAGTTACTTTATTTTACCCGAAAAACAACACAAAGATGTTCAGTTTTCTATGAATACAAAGCTTTCCTCAGCTTTCCTAGCATTCACCAACTCTAATCTACAAACTGGTATAATGATGCGTCTTGGTGAATGTGTAATGAGCTCAGAGTAATGTATTATGACAATGACTTGTACAAATGTGGACACCTACATACATGTGACTATGTTGAGTATGCATTGAGAGGATTGTATATGTGCACTGACCTGTGCTGGGAAAGGTGCTAAAATGGTGTCACCTCCTATAATTGAGTGCCATATACCTGCATGGCTACACATCTGCACCAGCACTCCTTCTTCCTGATTCGCCTCTCTGCACCAGGTCCCTAACATTTACATAACAATGTCCACCTCACTAGTCAGAGTGTGTGCGCCCGTAGTAGAGGACATAAGAGTGGTGTTCATTCAAGCATTACACTGACGCTCATGTTTAAATGCTGTATTATGTGCTTGTTAACTTTGGGAGTTTCTTAGTCATCTAGAGTTTGATAAATTGTGGAAGATTAATCTTTGAGATATTTAGAACTGACTGATTAGCTGTATCTAGTTCACTAAAACATCAGTCTTGATTGATAGAACCAGCTGCTTATTATGTGTGTTGATGTCACTCTGTGCTAATGTGTTTGCTAATGAGATTGGCAGTGAACCAGTAATATGTGAATGTAAACAGATCAACACACACACACACACACACACACACAGAGTGAAAGAGGATTGATGTCAGACAAAACCCTATGGGTAAGATATTACTTGATGAGGCCTTGTAGTGTGAGCCAACAACACAATGTGAAGCATTGTTTGCAATAGTAGGGACCCAAACCAACATCTTGTGAATGGCAAAAAAACGTGAGTGTAAGGATACAGATTCCTTGGAGAGATGTGAGTTGTGGAGAGGGAAATCTCATTCAGATGCTGAATAGAAAGTCGAGACAATAGCTTAAGCCACCCCCCCCCCACACACACGCACACGTGTTTGAAAACTGTGAATGTTTACAAATGCAGATTCACACAAAGACATGCTGATGTGGTTGAATGAAAACACAAACGCATGAACCATTATTGCTACCATTGTTATTGAGCCATATGTGCTTTTCTGCACTCACTCACTCACTCACACACACACTCACACACACACACACACACACACACACACACAGACCCAGAGTAACAGAGGTAACAGTGTAGTATCCTTGACTCTGGAACAAAGGTTGTCTCACACATCTACATTATACATCATTTCCAGCCACTCAAGCCATACAAGTCCTTCCTGACTGATTCCAGGACAATCACACTCACTTTTAACTCAGTACCCCTTCCCACACAGATGAATATTCATGTTCTCAGCAATTAGCCAGCACTGCACAGCACAGCAATATTATATGCATGGCTGCCATCAAAGACATAAGGCTGTGCGTATCCGTGTGTGTATTACGCTGAGCATATGTACAAAAGCAGCAAGAACAAGAGCCTTGGCATCAAATCCAGTCAGAACTTTCTATCTTTTTGGCCATAAAACAGAACAGGAAATTATTTGATGATGTGAAGTGTCTTGACTTAGCCAAGGCACACAATGAGAGGATTTCCCACAGTGGCAGTTTTTGCAAAAATTGAAAATGGTTCCAATGCTTGTGTTGAGTCAAACAGTAACAACATCCTTTGTGAATATTTCACATTTAGCACTTAAAGTTTCTTTCTCCAAAAATAATGTTGTTTTATGATATAAATAGAGCAACGTCTGTGTTTGTAATACAACCTTATCAGCTATGTCAAGATTTCCAAAATGTCAGCTGGGACAGACCTATACCTGCTCATGCGCGCACACACACACACACACACACACACACACACGTGTGCACACAGAGTCAAGTCAGCAGCAACAGCAAGCACGCAGTAATGGACACAAAGTCATTCACTATCAACTGCAGTCATACATAAACTGATTTCACCTTCCTGTACATACGGTCTCATCAGACACACAAACTTAAAACACAAACACGCACACATACACACAGCAGGCTGCCTTCTCCTGCTGTCACATCCTCCATTGATAATAATTATAGTGATGAATATAGCTGGAACACAGCGAGTCATAAATCACAGGGCCTCGCCCCTAACTCTGACTCACGCAAACCTTTGTGTGTGTGAGTGTGTGTGTGAGAGAGAGAGAGAGAGAGAGAGAGAGAGACAGCATGGGGGGATAGGGAGGACTTGTCATGGGCTACGCATCAGTAGATATGTCCAGTGACACCTTAATGTGCTTGGCTTGTCTGAAGAAGTCCTGCGGGCATGCATACACACACACACACACACAGATTCTGAGTGTGACTGCATGTGTGTTAGAAAGACAGAGCACAGGGTGGGGGCTGTAGCAGTGATAGCAAGAGATCATTAAAAACATGGGAATGGGATCAGCAGAAGGCATTTGAGAGGGGAGGATTCAGTCCGAGCTTAGATGAAAACATGGGAGCATATATGAGAGTGTGTATGTGTGTGTGACAGCCAATGTGAGGATTTACGAAATCAGGGATGGTGGAGCCATAGTGGTATGGAGGGCAGAGGATAAAGATGAGGGGAGGACGGAGAGCGAAATCAGGGAATTGCCCCCTCGAGTCATTAATGCTGAAAAGGGGGTTTAGCTAGGAGGTCTGGCAATCGCAGCACACCATTCTGTTTGACCTAAGCCTGCTACCCATTAACAGGGATCAAACACACAGCAAGATGAAGGTGTGTGCAAAGTTCTGAGACCAGTGTAAATGGGGGTATGGGTGTGCTTGTACACGTGTGTAAGCCTGAATCTTTGTTCTTCCAGCACTATATAAAAGTAAATATGTGGCACATGTGTGCATGTCCCTGATGTCCTTAGCTGCTCTTGCTGCCAAGACAAAGTAGAGTAGGTCACCAAGTCACAAAGACACAATCACAAAAGCGCTAGCAACTCTTTCAGTACATACTGCTAGTAGACCTATTTCAAAGAGTGATCTTCAACAATAAACAATCATTATTCCTCTTTTTCTTGCTAATACACAACTATATTATACTTGCAGTGTGTTCCCCCCAATGCAATCCTGGCTCCAAGGGATTCATGTTTTTTTCCACATTCAAGGATAACTGCAAATGACTGTAGCTCGCTGCCCACCGTCTTAACATCATGTGGAGCATCTTAACAACGCACAGTTGTATAATAAAACTGCTCATCAAACTACTGCTGATTAAAGAGGGCAACTTGTGTACTGAAATAAAAGTTACTGAACTGTTACACGAAGCACAGATTAACAACTAATGTCATTTCTACAGAAACAATACTGCCAGTTACTGAGGTCATGTCTATGCCATACTTGATCTGGATGACTCTGATCTCTTGAATGAGGAAAACGATTGCCAGCTTTTAGCGAAAAAATACGTGTTAATTATTCCATTGTGCTTCAGATGACTGTGATATTTCAGTTCAGTATTTGAGGAATCGATTGATTAGTCAGACTGAAAATGTCAGAAATGTCAGACCTGAACCATTTCATTTCAATTATTGAGTAGAAAATTAATTAACTGAAGACTTTTTGGCATAGTGCTTGTTAGCCCTTTCATCCCTATAGTAGGAACAGGCTGCCTGGTTCCTTTGTTGTCTTTTTTTTTTTTTTTTTTTTTTAATAATTAACCTTTAATAACCTTTGTGCACAGAATTTTTCACAGAAATTTATGTCAATTTTTTTTTCTTATTAGTATATGACTTAAATGCTTAAAACAGTATTTAAACACCATTAACAGAAATTTATTCAAAACTTTAAGTTGTTCTCCTGGGTTGAAAACAAAACTCCTGTACCAATGACAAATCATTTCACACACTTTGCTGCCATAACCATGCAACCTATGAAATTAAAAATTCTGATTGAAACTACCAGAGCATCCATACTGGACTACTGGTCTCTGGCAAATAGCACTTTATGGCCAGGCTGTGCTTCATCAGGCTACAGAATCAACAGGACTCAAATATCTTTCTGTAAACAGATCTCAGACACATATCACACCCTGTTTAATCAGATGGTCTTTTCCCAAAGCCTGTTTTAGGCCTATTAAATACAGACATATTCCCATCATGTACAACCCCACTTTCCTTTCTCTCTGCTCCCTCTATCTCTGCTTCCTTCACTCACTACACTAATGAGACAGAAAAACGAGGGGAGCAGCTGGGCCTGGGGAGCAACAGAGATGCGACCCGCTCTCCTCCCTCTCTCCTCCCCTCCCCCTTCCCTGTCTCACCATCAAAGCAGACACAACCCTTGCCAGCGGTGGAGCTGGTAATAACCACAGGCACGTGCACACACACATCACATGTGACCTATAACACTGCCTGTAAGTCTGTGTCTCTAATATCTTGATTATTAGAGAACCAGGATATGTGTGTCTTAGTAGTGCTTGTGTGTGTTTTGTGTGGTAATGTAATCTCATGCAGAGGGGATGGGTTGTGTTATGACTGTCCTGTGGGCAGGTGGGTTCGACTGAGCTATAGAGCAACTAATGTGTAATGGGTTGAGGTCTACTCTAGACCTAGACTGTGGAGGAAATGAGTGCAATACAGCAAACTGATGTGGGTGTGGGTGTGCGTGTGCATGTGCATGTGTGTGCATAGGTCCGTGTGTACAGGCTTGTGGGTGCATCCAATTGAAGCATTTAACCCAATGCTGTCGCTTTTGGTAACTTCTGTATTAAGGCATGGTAATGATTAGGGGTGTGCCCAAAAAAAAACCGATTCATATAAGAATCATGAATCTTATTTACTATAATTCAAAATAAGCTTAAAATGTCCCAAAATCGATTAAAAAAAAAATAAATAAAACTAATCCTCAGGCTGTCTGCCTCCATTTTGTATGCAGGACATGCGGTTTGGGAACATACACATGCACGGTAAGCACCAAAACAAGTAGTAAACTACAATAATGGAGGAAAGAGAGTTTCAACCGGCTCCGTTCTTGTTGAAGACAAAGATTTGGACTCTCTGGTCTCTGGTCTGGTCCAGGAGCTGGGGGGTTGCCGTTCCTTGCTGTAGCCCAGTGCATTAGTCATCACCAACTAACCAATTAACCTAGACATGTTCAGGTGCCCCTGCCAGGAATCGAACCATGCCCTTCTTATTGCAGGGCGACAGCTTATGCCACCATGCTCAAGTCACCACATTCATTCATTCATGGGTAGAGGGCGTGCATTATTAGTGAGGCACTCTGAACATGTTCCCAACAGATATGTTCCTTTTTATTCCAGCCGGCCAGTTCCATGTTATTCTGTGTTTATAATGAATTCAGTTTTTTCATGATTGCGGATTTTATAGGGCCCAATTTATCGAATGCCCGAGAAGACCGAGCTCGACATGAGCTTCACAGTGTGCAAGGTTTGCAAAATGAGGAACCCATGTTTAAGTGCACTGTTGTTTTTTTTTTTGTTTTGTTTTTTTCTATAGAGACACTTTTATTTTTGTTACTTAAGCAATATGTGATATTCCTTTTATGCAACAATTCCATCTGAGCATAAATAAATGTAAAAAAAAAAGACACTTTAATGTCTCCATTTCTCATTCTGTCTTGCAAAGCAGACTGGAGTAGATCCTGAGGATGCTTTGCACACCTATAGATCGAAGCAGAAATCAATAACAAATCAACAAATCATTTCGGATCAAAATTTGATTTTGATTTTGAATCAAATCGTAGCCCCAAAAATCTGAATCGAATTGAATCATGAGATAGTAAAAAATTCCCACCCCTACTAATGATGGATATGGAGGCTCAGGATGGCTCCATATAGTACATTTTTACAGGGTGTGTATATATACACACACGCACATACACACACACACACACAGTGGATTTGTGTGTATAGCATTTAGGAATTTAAACAAATTGATAGCATGTGACTTACTGTTACTGTCTCGTTTCTATATAACGGGTGTTCAGAAAGAAAAATTATGTTCTTTGCATTGTGTATGTTTCTTCATTTGTGCATCTTTTGGGCTTATCTTCAACAGTGCACTCACCTGTTTTTCAGTCAGAGTGTAGATGTACTGTTGGTCGGGGCTGAACAGCATGTCTCTCAGTAAAGGACTTCCTCCCTCACTGACAGTCACCTTCTCATACAGCACCGCAGGACGGTTAGGACTCACAGAATTCACCAGGATCTACAGGGAAACATGAAGCCAAACGTATTTATAAACACAATGAAAAGCACGTACCAACATAATCATAGATGTACTTTAAAATGCTTAACATTTTTGGAATGAATGTCCCTCTCCAATAAAACCTTGTGGAGAATAAAGTATTGCATTTGCATTAATATTGCAATATTGCAATTAATATTGAAAAAATTGCCAGCAGCTCCTTTCACAGTTTAAGACAGGCAAAAAGATCGACATGATGCTGAAAGCTAGCTGGCTTCATTTGAAAGTTGAGCCTTGAATGATAACTTTCTGCTTGAAGTCAGGCATGGTATAATGGAAATAAAGCTATTTTTCAGCACACACAGGCACAACAAAGAAATACTGTGACATATTAAGTTGTACATTTTCTCACATCTGATATTTCCTTTGCAATGTCCATACAAAATGTATTCAAACTGAATATTTTCATCTAAACCAAAGATTGAAAAGAGTCCAGTCTTTTTTTGGCCAGCCAGGGAAATAAGACTTAATTTACTTCAGCTGTAACAGGTGGTTGTTATTACAGTGGTAGGCGGTGTGAAATGATCAAAAGTTTGGAATAATGTTGAAAGCACCTGCTTTACAGAGGCATGTAAACAGCTTCATTCAAAGGCAGTGTTAATAGCAGTATTGAATAGTATCATTAATTTCAACAGGAACATAATTGCAGTAAATGCACAGAAAGTAACCTTATTGACTGGACAATAGTGCTAGTAACACCAAGAATAAGTAATAAAAACATTTACAACTGAAATTAGGCAGCTGCTATGTGTATGACATTAATGTAGACCTATATAAAGCCCAGAGAGAACAAAAATTACTCACTATCTTTCAGTTTCAAAGAAAATTCAATCACCCAAAACAGTTCAAGACAAATGTAACTATTCATCTGACACTACAAGCAAGCAGGCGTGTGCAAGTGTTGGCGAAGATTTGGCGGATAATTTGCCCAGATATGGAAAGTAATGGTTCAGATACAAGATAGGAGATTGGCTGGCTGAGATGGCTGTGAGCCAAAGTCATCTCAGCAGCAAATGAAAAGCGCAGAGCAACGGGGGGGAGGGCAAGTATAAGCTCTCCATTACTGGTCTTTGTCGGCTCGCACTGCTATCAGCACATAGTGACAAGGAGGGGACAGCAGGCAATGACTAGCTGGGAAATGATCCTGAACACACAAAGACATACAAACACGCACACTCAGAAAAAGATGCACACAGATAAATATGTTCGTATCCAGATAGATGAGAATGATACAATACTGACACATGCACACAGTGTTAGATATACATGCACTAATATGTGTTTTGATAGATATGTACAAACACACAGAACCTACAGTGCCTGTACTTTGTGGTGAAAGAATGTATTTACAATCTCAACAAAAAGTAACCAGGGGCAACAATTCCATTATCTCAGAGAGTGTTTATGTGTGTGTGTGTGTGTGTGTGTGTGCGCATGTGTGCTACAGAGAGCGCTCATAAGGCTCTGATAAAGCACTAAAGATGAGAGGAAATATGGATGTTATTATCTAGATAATGGGCCCATAAACAAAGAATACATTTCATTCATGGATGGCTCACATCTACAAGAGCACATACATACCTACACACATGGCAGCCCCGTTTATAAGTAGAGACAACTGGAACAAGGAAAAATGCTGGCTGACACAAACAAAGGTGAAAGAATAGCTTTTGTTCTGTGGCATCACAGCATCGTTTTCTTACTTGGTGGAAAAAGGAGCCATTTCATTTGGCAGTCACATGTATCTCTGGACCAGACACAACACCAGTTCACTGGACAATGACTAGTCCCAGCCTCGACTGGTTTTACACACACAATAACACAGAGAATAAAAGTCTGTAACACTTCCCATTTTCTGTTTCCCTCAATCTGCTTGTCTGCTGGATCCCAAAAATCTACAAATGACTGTCTCTACATCACACTTTGCCCATTACTGAATCCAATATCACCACAGGAACAGGATCACTGAATGTAACAACACCCTTTAGCACCTGTCTTTGTTTCCTTTTATGTCATTGCTTCATTCAACCTTTCCTTCTCTCTCTCTCTCTCTGAGTTTGCATATACAGTGTTAACATTTAAAAGGAAATGTGTGGACAGAGAAAGGTGAGAAAGCGCAAAAAAAAAACAAAACGTAGGTGACGTGAAAACAGCAGGTAATAAATCATCTCAAATCGATTTATTCCTCAGGCGCTGCAGCTAAGACTGACCAGAGAATATGGAAACCAGTCGCGAGCAAAGGACGATGCGATATGTCAACTGAACAGACCGATGGATGTATGTATGGATGAGATACAGAAGAAGCTTTTGTCTAATTAAATCAAATTGAGCACAACTGTGCCATGGAATCAGCGTTGCAATGTCTTAACCACATTAACCAGGTGGGGGGCTTTATCAGCTTCTAATAGAAGAGCTTAGGGTCTATAATCCAGTGTGTTCTTACATGCCTGCCCATGTGTGTGTTGGTTTCGACATTTTTCTTGTATGTTTCAACACGCAGAAATTGATTTTTAGCACACATGTACTAAGTCACAAGTTAATGTTGCCTTGAGCATAAGCCACACAGCTCTATGTGAATGTGTATGTCCATAAGCCAAGTTAATAGATCGGTGCAGAAATCAGTGTTGATGGGACAAGCTGCTACTGTCTCACTGTCTCCTTTGTATTGCTAAGCTTTCTGCTAAGTGCTTGATGGATGGACTCTCATAGTGATGCTGTGCTTGTGTTTTCAGAAAAAGACCCATCTCAACTTGACTGTCAACATGTATAATGTAATATTAACAGATACTAAACACATTTACATTTAAGTCCCTGTCTTAAGTAAGAATATCAGGGAGGTACAAGGCAGACTACAAGAGTGGGGAATAATGAGGAGTGAAAGACGCAGAGGAAGAAATTACAGTCTTTACATCTCTGTGCCTGTGATGCAAAATTCTAGCCACGACTTTCCATAACTACTACTCATGAAATGCAATTGTTATTTATTCCTGGAATGGTTCAGTTGTTTCTCAGCTCAGCAAGACTGGGAATAAGATGTATAAGGGCCAGTCCCAATACACCCCCTGCCCTTAAATTTTGTGCATTCCCGGGGGGGTAGTGGTGTCCCAATTCATTTTTTCATCTAGAGGTAGTGGGCATAACGAGGGATAGGGGCTATAAATCTAGCCTTTCAGATTGAGGGTTTTCCGATTGCTGACTTCCCAAGGAAGGGCCAGTGAAAAATTCCCAGAATGCTTTACGTCATTTGCATACTGAACCAAACAACAATGACAACCCTCAGAGAGCGAGAGGATGTGGAGGAGTCAAAGAAGAAAATTCAAGAAAAATTCACAAGAGACAACAGTCAATGGTGTATTCTTCTCCGTATACCTAGTGGGTAGTGGATGAGGGCTAAGGGCAGTGAGAAGGGTGAACATTGGGATTGGGCCTAAGTGGGTGTTTTCCACTACAGTTGTGTCCTCTGTAGAGAAATGACCCTACAATGTTCAAAAGATCTGAAATCTAAAATCTTATGTAGTAACTATGCAAAATGAGTTGTAGAACAATTTCTGGTGAGTCCTGATAACGCGACCCATTTATAAAACTCATCAAAATACCTGAACCTACCCAGGGATTTTATTAGCATCCCTGTGTTCAACATGCTTCTTGATTTTCAGAAATCTTGAAAAATCTCGAACACCACACTATCACCATGCAGAATTCTCAAATGTCGCCTTCTCCCACCCACAACATCCAACATCCATATATTTTTTTATTTATTTATTTATTTATTTTTTTATCTCTGGGCATTAACACCTCCCTCAACCCGTCGATCCACCAAAGCCCCTAATGTCTGGTTTTATCTGTGCCAGGCAGGCCTGGTTAGCTCTGATAGACACACAGGATAGCTATAGCTGGTGATAGGGAGGTTTGGCGGTCTGAGGGTGAGAGAGCTGCGCGATAAGACAGTGGCTGCCAACTAGAATGATGCCCGTCATTCCAGCAAGTGACAACTGATCGAGCTTGTGTCTGTCACAGTGAGTGACTTGGGGGAGTTGAGGGGCGGGTTCAAGGAATGAAAGAAGGATTTAAGGAGTTCGAAAGGATGCAAGAGAAGAAGACTGACGTGGTATCAACATTGTTTTATGAAGTGCACTGATATTTAAAAAGGGAAGGAGCGCTCCAAGACAATTGATTAGCATCAGGTGAACCGTAACAGACTGGAACGGTCCAAGTGTCTGAGCCATAACACCAACATGAGCACATAGCTCAAGTAATGGTTTTGACATTTCAAAGCAAATGTGGAGTGAATGTAAACAAAGTATGGCTCACTAATAGTCTCTAAAAACACATACATGCAGGCAGCCTTTATTGACAGGTAAACATGACTTAACTGATGCTGACCCATTCATGACAGCAGACCCCACATTCCTGCGTAGGAGCCCCCAACAAGTGTATTTGTGTGTATTTGGGGGTGCCTCTGGAGTTGGGAATTTGGTGTGGTCCTTCTCAGAACAAAAGGGAATGAGGCAAGTGGGTGATGAACAGGGGATATAAAAGCTGTTTTATAGTCAATCGGGGAGGAGTGAGGAAAAGGTCAAAACAGAGGTTGTGATTTTGTGTATGGTAACCTTGCAGTTGGTTGTACTAGGGTTGTCCCTTGCTATTGACAAAAGTAAAATGTATAAATACAATTATTTATTTTATTTTGTTTTAGTTAGAGATCATCTAAAATATTTTTTTCCCCACTCTTATTACTTGTAAAGATCATGTGACACAGTAAAAAACTTCAGAACTGCCCCTTAAGTGGTAAGATTATTTCCAAGGTCAAGAATAAACTGTGATCCTCAGTTTAAATAACAACAAAGATGAGGAGCTCTTTAATTGATCAGACAATGTGCTGTTTCTCAGTATTATCACGGTTCAAGGAAAATTCCCCGCAATTCTTTTCGCAGATCCAGATAAATGCAGTCACACACATTATATTGGGCTTGGTGCAGACTACATAATGACAGATTCATGTAAACGTCTCCCATATCCTCTCGGTCCCTCTTTAAGCTGTGTTTTCTATCTGCAGCAGAGGCGTTCAGATAAAAGGCTGAAATCACTCACTTCCTATCTCCCTGTGAGCTTTGCAGAACTTGAGCGTGGCAGGACACAAAACAAATCCATCAATTTTTCTCAAGTAGCAACAGTTACCATTAGAAATACTCCCTTTTTCTTCTCCACGAGTGTTTGTGTGTGCTTTTAGGGCCAACGTGCTATTTTCTGTCGGAGGATGTGGCCACAGAGGAGTAGTTAGGATCTTAAAATTGAACCAGAAAACAAAACAAAAAGGTCATAAACATAATATACATGCAGGCACAACAGAGTGAGCAGTAGTTCACCTATTCCTTTAATACTGCTGCTATACGTTGTGCGAGGTTTACAAGAAACTTGTTTTGATGGAATAAGTTTTTCTATCTTTCAAAAGAAGAAACTATCTCCCATACTGCAGCTTCAAGGTGTGGTGTGTGCGTGTGTGTGTACGTGTTTGGGGGGGGGGGTGCGTGTATGGCTGAGTGGTTAGAAGCTGGGAGCAGATGGAGCATCACACACGACTGAGTGATTGCCCTGATACATCTATGGGGCAAATCCCCCACCACCAACACAACATGCATACACACACACGCACACACGTGTGCGCACACACACACACACACACACACAGTATATATAGCCGAAACATAAAATAGCTCAGAGTAAAACCTTCGCCATATGTGGGTCAGACAGTCAGACACGGAGCAGCTTTTCCTTCAGCACCAAAGAGAAAGACAAAGAGCTATGGTGACAATGATGAAAGAGGCATGGGCTCAATCACACACACTCAATCTCACACACACACACACACACACACACACACACACACACACACACACACACACACACACACACACACACACACACACACACACACACACACACACAGGAACGTCAGTACAGCTGCTTAAACAGTGTGTATTTGAAGCAGGTTATTTTAAGTTGAGGGAAGAAGAACAGATTCAAACAACATTTCTTGGCATAAAATACTAATTTATTTGTGATTGTGCATCGAGGGAAACCTAACCTGCTTCTTGATCTTACGTGTTTATTCATTTATGCACTACATAGTCTAGATGAGTAACATGTTAAAAAAAAACCTCTTTTCTGTAATATGTGCACATGTGAATGCCATAATGAGCAGCAGCTCATTAATATATCCTCTTTCAATATAAGGTCTTATGTCAATTTTCGGCAATTTCGATTTTGTCGATTTGGTGAAAACAGGATGCAATTTCATGAACACTTCATCTTACAACTCAAGTGAAACTGCCTATTTAAATCATGGTTCATGATTCTGGATCCCTTTTTTAAAGCTGCACCTGTTGGCTTGCACGTCTTATCCAAGGTCTAAAAGTTCAAATTATAAACTCTTGGAGGAGTTCATATATGCAGCTGTGTAACCCAGTGTATTCTGTCATATCAGGTTACTTGTAATGCCAACAGTTATTGACTGGCTTTGGTATTCATCCGCATGTCTACACCATGGTTATTCATGTGCAAGGCTGTGGCCTTTCACCAGCAGAGCTTACAAAAGGTCACACAGCCCCTCTCTCTCTCTCACACACACTCACACTCACACACACACTCACACACAAAGGAAAGGAACAGGAGGCAAGAAAAAGAATAATAATAGTAATAATAATAATAATAAAAAAAAAAAAAAAAAAAAAAAAGAGAGAAAAGGAACAAACATGAAGCCACGAATGGTATAATTCTCTCAGCGCCCATGCTTACATCGGATATGGTGTAAACATGGTGGAAGAAAGTGAGCTGCTTTAACAGCAAATTAAACCAATTCATCACTCTTAAGGCCTTTAATCCTCACGCTTGCAGAAATTAAAAGACCTCGTCAGCGCTCCATTCCTCTATCTCTACCTGTGTCTTACATCATCAGACCTCTCTCCTCAATGCTTTTCTCGCCTGTTCTTTCACACATCTCTCATGAATCCGGCAATTTTTTCCCTCCTCCCTCGTCTCTCTCAAATTAAATGCCTTTAGCTTGCAGTCGTCAGATAAGTGTGTGTAGTAAGTAGCTAGACACAGCACAGCGGCAGCATTTCATCTTCCAACCATCACTAAATCACAATAACTGAATCATCTGCATGGAGTTACACACGCGTGTACACACACACACACACACACACACACACACACACCCACAGCCAAACACACACACAAAGCTGCAAGCACTGCATCCAGAGAGGTGCTTTACTATGACTGATTTTATCAGCTGTCTTGCAAACGGGGGAAGAAATTGCACCACAACATTATCATATACAATAAGATGAGACTTCAAGATAGAGCTTTCCAATTGAACGCCTTCTTAGTGTCGCCATTCAAATGAGAAAAGACCTCCTCTTACATTGAGGTGCAACACAAATCCCTTATGGCATATCTCAACCGAAACAATATTACACATTTACACCAAAGACTGCTAAGAGGATATTTATGTAAAAGACATAACTTGCACACAGCTAGATTTAATATTTATACAGTTACGGGTGTGTGCATATAAAAATAGCAACCGGGCACGTGATTCCTACAGTCACACTACCTTTGACCTACTACTAATCTTCCAAGTCAGTGGGAAAAAGTGAGAGCTATGCTAACAAGCTGCTAGCTTTATCAAGCCCAGGAAGGTTGGAAACTAAACAAAGATTGGGACGAGTGCTGGATGCAATGAGGGGGGACAGATGCTATCACATAATGAGTGTGTATGTGGCTTTGAGGAGAGAAGTGGAGCACATACAAACACAGAAAAAGCTCAGCTGGGGAGTAGAGTGTTTGCATTGAGTGTGTGTCTGTGTGTGCCTGTGAAGGATTGGGGGAGGTTGTATTTGTAAGAAAGAAAGTGTGTGCGCATACAAAGTGTACGAGACAGTCTATCAATTTGCATTCGAGGAAGAATGATTACGTGCAGTGAATCCAAGCAAATATTAGCCACATTAAAAAGGCATTATTAATTGCTCACAGAAATGAAAACACTCAGACACACACACTCTTGATGTGACACTATGCAGTGTCGCTTGACCCGCCATTTACTGACTAGATCAGCCATTCACTGGAATAACAGCAAATAGGAGCTCATCTTCAACTGTAATTACCAAGGTAGATGTGTGTGTATGTATTGTGTGTGTGCGTGCGCACACGTCTTCCTGTGGGAGAGCCAAAGTGATTACATGGCCACTGGTGCCTCTAATAGCATCTTTTAGGGAAAAAGAGAGGGGAGAAAGAGAGAGGGGGGGAGATGAGTGATTCACTTTCTCGAGAAGGACCAGAATTATGGTGGAGGAATTCTACGGTGGTTAAAATGTGGGTCTGTTTTGACTGTGCCGTCATATAAGAGTGTGTGCTTGTTTGTGTCATCTGTGTGCAGATGTCTAATGGATGTAACACAAGAGACTAATGGGAGCCAAGCCAAAACCACACCTCTGTGAAATGTGTGCCAAACCATTCCTGGCCACAAATGCTTACCTCTCCATCTCGTTCATTTCTCTATCTTTCTCTCTGCTCTTTTTATTTCATTCCCCTCTGAAAGCATGTCTGATTTTACTTTACTCTGTTTCTGCTTTGAGACTGGTGTTAGTCCACCTCTCTTTTTAAGAGCCCGCATCCCCTGAACAGTATGTTTCTCCTCTGATTTTCCAGGGCACATTGGCACACACGACAGAAAAATAAAACTGAGGGAAAACAGAAAAGGAGAAGTTGACGTAAACAAGGGTGAGCCGAGAGCAGAGCAAATGTCGCATACCAGCCAAGTTAACCTCGTCAGGATCACAGAAAGTTTTAATGAAAATGAGGATGATGGTAACAGTAGGTGGTTTGCTTGCTTAAATGAGGAGGATCTTTTTGTTGGGGGTGACAGAACCCACACACACAGTCACGCAGAAATAACGTCTGGCAGTTGTAAAGAACGAAGAATGCAGATGGTTTTTAAAATGAGCTTTTATAGTGTGGTTTAGAGCGATTTACAGCAGTGGTTGGCCATGTGTGTGTGTGTTTAATCAGTGAGAGGCAGTCTGCTAGCATGGTACACTATTCAAAACATGGTCCTGTTAGTTTAGTGTTCCAGTAAGTGTGTACAACCCCCCCCCCCCCCCCCCCCCCCACACACACACACACACACAACACACACAATTATTTCTTCTTTTGGCTTTTTGTTTTCTAGTTGTCCATTCTTGTTAAGTTGATTAAATGGTATCACTAATTTCAGAGTGATTTTTTTTTTTTTTTTTTTTTGACAAAAACCCCAAAGTACTTAATTTATAATTACATTCAACAAGGACAAGCAATGAAACTACATTAAATTAACTGATGGTGGCATAGTTTGGCTTGATAAAAGAAAAAGTCCCAGCACCAAAGCACCAAAAATCTGAATTCATCTGCAGGTTTTTGTCAAAGGCAGCAAACTTGTGTCTCTTTATTGTCCTGCATAATTAATTTTATTTTTTGCAGTTCTGATTTCATTCCATTTATTCAAATGGGGGGGGGGTAGCTTCACTTTCACATTGGCTGGAGTTGCCCTTTTATTTATTAATCTTTGCCTTACAATGATGAAAACATAGAAAACAGAGTTTAGCACACATTTAGGCACAAACAAAAAGACCGTTACACAATGAAGAGGGATATCAAACATAGAGCTCTGAATGTGTTTGTGCATGTAAGCGTCTGTGCTTATCTGCCAATCGTGGTTTCTGTAGGAGCAAGGAGGTGCATTCCTGACATGGCTGCCATAATTCTGCCCTTTAATACTTTCCTCTACTGCTTCATCAAACACTTTGTGCATCTGTGTGCGCTCATGTATGTCTATGAGTATGTTAATGCCTCTGTGTTTGTGAAAACACCTCAGTGGAAAAGGGCACACACACTGCTCTAATCTTGTCCAAAAATACACTCCATATGTCAAGATGAAAAAAGAAAGACACTGGCATAGCAACCCCTTCACACTCAGGCTGCTGTGGAGGGAAAGAAATGGCTGAGTGTGTGTGTGTGTGTGTATGTCAGTCTCAGCGTACAACATCACATTGTGGGAATTTAACTTTGTGTCAGAGCCAGAAAGACCAAATTTATCTGTATTGCTTTTGCGTTTAATGGTGATGTGGTATGTGATCTGTAGGTCTGATGGGGTTTCTGCCGTTAGCTTAACGCGGCTGGATTCTGTTTGTGTTTGTCCACGAGGCAGAGCTCGTGTTTTTCTTGGCATAAGGCTAAAAGTAAAGCCTTCTGCTGAGAGTTGGAGAGCGATGTCCTGATGGATGAGGTTATGAAGTTGTTGGATGATGGACATGGTTGTGTAAGTGTTTAAAAAATAAAAGTATCTGCTAATCGTGACTGAGGGACTTTGAGTGAGTACACTGGTGCACACACAAAAAAAAGAATCAAAAATCCACAAGGAATGAGGAGGAGGTTGTTTGGAGATTGTGATGATTAATGATTTTCTTTTGAATCCACACATAAATAGAATAACTCGTGTTTTGTATAAATCCCATTTCTCACTTTTCTCAGAGAAAGTCTCCATTTTGTGTCTCCACCCAAGACATCATATCCTGTATGGGGCCAAAAGCCAAACCAAGTGTTGTAACAACACCACAACTTTTTCTTCTCCTCACCCAGATTTTATCCACTCGTTTCTCTATCCTGAGGTTAGGCCGCCCATATTTTCCCCACCAGATGCTAACTTTTTTTTGGGGAGAAGCCAAAGGAAAGTCCCTGGCCTGGATGCCCCGTCTGAAACTGGAGGTGTAGAAAAGGAGAAATGGGAAAGTTGCCACTGAGAGGAACACTGAGAGGGAGAGTCAGAGCTCTGTGGCTGTGACACCACCACTTCCCTGTTTCAACACTCATTCTTCCACCACTTCATCGCTGTTAATACAGTGTTCATCCCTTTGCTTTTTTTATATCTCCCTCCATCTCTCAGCCCACTTCCCATTTTTTTCCTCCCTCCCTCCCTTTCTGCCGGCTCATTCCACTCTCCTAGTGTGCTGTAATGGCCCGCTGTGGCAGTCTTGGCTGCTGCCCACCAAATACAAAGCGAGCATGACTGCATGAAGAGCCAAAAGAGTGAACTGGACAGAGAGGGAGAGAAAATGGTGCTCTCCATCTGTGTGTGTTTGTTTGTGTGTTTGTGAGAGAGAGAGGTAAAGTGGAAACAACTGTGGTCCAGTACAACCTGGAAAAAAACAAAAATACAACTGAAGACAAGTTAAAGTTAAACTGAAGAATAGAAAAGAGACTGATCTGCTAAAGTCCTCCATGGAGAGGACAGGGAATAAGAGACCACATATAAGTCTAACTGGACCCCATCAAAAGGACTCTGGGCTGCACTTTGTGTCTGTGTGTGACACAGGCAGGGGACAGCTGTGGAGAATACATGATGACATTTAGCAGATGTGCAGGCACAAGTCCATGCCATGAAGTAAAGAAGGGGCATGACCTAAATTTTACTCGATCCCTTACAGTCACTAACTGATGCAAATAGAAAGGAAAATTAGGAAATATACATTCCTTTTTTCCATCTTAACCAGTGCTACTTAAAGGTTTCAAAACACACAAAGTACTCTAATTTCTCAATATCTGACATTTTAATAATTGCAATCAGTTCCTGATCTTTTGTGATCAAAAGGTCATTTTTAGACCACTTTAACTAAAAACTTTTCAAAGATGATGTTATAAGACAATAAACTTAAGAGGTGACAGACAAGCAAATACTACAGTACCATAGAGCACACACACACACAGACATAACTCTGTGTGGAATATACTGTATGCCTTGGCTGTTTAGACCTTGACCTCAATTTCAATCTCACTTCACCTGTTTCAGTTTGGTTTAACAGTGAACACAAGAGTGGTAGGAGGAGGAAGGCAGTATGTCCTGCTCTAAAAAACAAAAAAACAAAAACACAGATGCAAGTTTGCCCCTTTCCAGAAGCCAGAAATAATGAATGAACATGAGTCTAAAGCATATGAGATATCACTTTTAGTAATACATGTCTGCAAGAATGGATATCAATGAAGGTGAATATTAAAAAACCAGAAATAAAAGGTTTAAAAGGATATCAGGGGAAGTGGATAATTCACACGCCACAGTTTTCTCTGTGAAAGTAATGGCAAGTACAATGAACCAGGAAGTAGCTACAGCTTTCTAGCCTCTGGGCCCAGCTGTGTAGACACATCGTTTGGCTCTAAATGTGGCCTGTTAGCCTGGTGTGCTGCACTTAAATAATGTGTATAAATACCTGCGCTGCTCAACTTGAGAGTAACTTTGGACTGCCTTATTTAAAGGCAACATCAAAGAGGGCACAGTTAGTCTACAGCTGAGGAAGAGTACAGTATACTCAAATGTACAGCATGATACTCCACTTTGTTGCCATGCACCCTAACACTCACTCACTCCAGACATGCCAGCAAGCCTAAGCAGCCGGTTCGACCAGGTGGAGGACAGATGCCCCGCCTCTTGTTTGGCCTGTAACCATGATTACGCAATGGCTGCAGTCCCTGGGGTGCACGTGGGAATTGGTTTGGTTATCACCCAAAGCTATGCAGATGATATGGCCCACCCACGTTCCAGACAAATTATGATAATCAGAAACTGTAATCGACTTGCTTTCTGTCTCTGTGGGTGCCTGGGTTCATCCTGGGCTGGGCGGAAGACATACAACTGACATCAGCAAATTTGGCAGCATTCACACCAACTGGGAAATTACAAAGGAAAAAAAAAAAAAAAGAGTGGGTGTGTATTTGCAAACTTTCTAAGGTTTTGTGACTCTTTTGTTTTGGAATAGTTTGTTTTCCACATGGGAAAACTGCATTTACATGATTTACAGTACACGAAACTAAAACATTGTGCTGTAATTTGTCAAAAGGGCTGAACTTAGGGTAGGCCCCAAATACAAACAGAAAGATGGGCAGGGTAAATAAATAAAAAGAAATTAAAATCAAGAAACCAGGGAAAGACTAAAGGAGGATAGATGAAGGAGAAAACGCAAAGAAAGCCAAGTGATGAGTGTGACACTTTTTGAAATTTGAGGCTGCTGGCTGACAATTACTATCAGATAATATATATGTGGTTTATCTGCTTGAGAGAAGCGAGATTAAGCTAAACAGAGAGAGAGAGAGAGTGTTTACCTAAAGTGGTGGCCAGCTGGGTCAGCTTTCATTTCTGTATGTCACAGAGGGAGGACATGACAGAGGGTATGGGGTTGCAGTAGGAAAGAATGATAGAAAGACAAGCAGATTATGAATAAGGGAGGTGAAAATGCTGAGTATTATTCAGTTTGAATGGGGAACAGTCGGCATATGATCTGAGCAGAGCCAGGAACAGAAAGGAAGGAAGGAAGAATGACATACAGATAAATCTGTATTCTGCTCTGTTTTTCTTTTCTCTCATTCAAGTCTGTCGGCCTCATCAGTGTCTTCGTGAGCAGCAGTAAACTTGGACTGAGAAAAAAACCAAGCCAAAAACTGATGGGGAAAACACTGACTCGTAACTGTTGTCAAACTCAAGCTCAATGATTTTGGCCATTAGTGTGAACAGACATTAAAACAGTTGTTGTGAATAATGGACAAACAAACAAAAAAACGTTTGATTGGCACATTCATGACAAAAAGTAATTTGAGCTTGACTGAAATCATTCAAAGGAGCGTGGTCATCACTGTCAAATAGGCTAGCAGCGATCAACAGATAGATAATTATAACAAACTTGGGGACAAACATCCTTCATAAGAAATTACCAAGGCATTGAAAGAAAAGGTCTCCAGTATCTGTACATGTTTTTTTTTTTTTTGTGGAGGGTACAGGTCCCTGCCAAAACAGCCTCTGAAACGTAACTGAGTATTAAATCTCCTCATCTTCTGCAGTCCAATAAGATCTCTGATCTTCCATCTTTAGGATAGTCTACCAATAAAAAAAAATGGCCAAAGTGAATGAAAATTAGGTTCGAGTTTATGTGCGTAATTTTAAACATACACAAAGATATTGGCAAACTGGTGAGAAAACTTGAAGAAAAATAGCAAAGTTTCCAGTCAGTCAGCTGAGTGCACTGGACTGTCACAAGATTGCTTTTTATAGAAGTGCTTTGTTGTGTCTCTTTCCTTTAACCTCCTTGTGTCTCCCTCACCCCTTCACAGACACAAACATCTGCAAGCTTATCTTGCCCTTTCACTTCCTCTCATTTCTTTCACCATTCCAAATCACAGAAACAGGAAGTGTGTATGAGCTGAGGAAGTTGTCTTTAAGTAAAGTGGAAGGAAATCCTTCGCCCTAAATTACTCTCGCAAACTCTTTCTCTCTCTGTCTCTCACACACACACACAAAAGCATTTTAGCAAACATGGTCTGGTCGAAGGTGGTATTAATTATACAGTGAGATGCATATTGATGATTCTATTCCAGCTGTGCTCATTGGACTCGAAGCCACAAAGAAACTGATATTGGCTGTTTATATCATAAATACACAGAAGATACAGACAGCCCAAAACATCAACAATAGATGATGCAACAATCCCATCATGGATGACTCAGTCTTCATTTCTTCTGCATCCCTGACTCAAGTAAACACCTCTCGAAACTACACAAACAGAATGCACTCTAATAGATTCCTCAAACGGTAACTGCATGTCGCCATTAGCTCATTATGCACAGAAGAAGCCTGCATGCTCGTTCACCAACAAAAACCCTTCATGTCCCAGTAGACTGGACACATGCATAAGCATGCAAAACACACACACACACACACACACACACACACACACACACACACACACACACACACACACACACACACCATTAAGTAGCAGCATGGGCGCTCAGCAGGATTTAGAGGACAATTAAAAAGCTCAATTAGACTTATATTCTTATTTCCAGAAATTAGCGTGTTACAGCTGGCATGGTTTGCTCCTTGCATCTAAAAACACACTCTTTGCTAGTTTCCTCCTGGGAAGCAACACAGGGGAGATGCAGAGAGAGGAGGGAGGGATTTGATGTAAATATGTCTAATGGTGCTGTGTTTGCCAGGCTGTTGAGATAAGTGCCCAATGAAAACGTATCCCACATCCTTAAAACGCAATATTGCTGATAGTAATATGATACTGCCTGTTTTCAAAAGGCAATTCACATCTATGGCTTGAAATCCCTTTGGTAATGTTTGCTCTTTCACAGATTGTAGCTGCAGATAGAAAGTGTTTGAGACTGTCCACAAACAGATTCCCAAGTTTGGTTTGTTCTCTTTCTCAATCATTTCCTCCCCCAGTCTTTCTGATTCTGATTGCCCAACATTTCCCATTCTTCCAAATTTCCCTGGTTTCCTTTTTTTCCCCTCCCCCTCCCATTTTGCATAATTTCCAGTAAAGTATCCCAGTCGCACTGTCTTCCTTTTCTGCATACTCCTTGTCTTCCAAGAGTGTTGAGTCAGCCACTGCATAAATCTACTATTTGTGTGTACTTGGGTAAATTGCTGTTGGCCAGGTCACAAACCTTGAGGAGACAATACATTCCCATTCAGAAGAGACACAAGACACACACACACGCAAGGGGCAGATGGTCCAACCTGTGGGTTTCCCACAACGTACTCATGGAAGGTTAATGCTTCACTGTCCGCCCTAACTGGGTACACACTCATATTGAATGCGCACACAGTCACTCACACATGCAGGGAGGGCAATAAATTAAAACCAGCACAATACAACCCCCACAACGGACATGGTGGGAGCAACGCCTAATTCTAGAAAAACATACAAAGTCCTGGAGTTCATTTGGAGGTAAACCTGAGTCACGCTCACAGAAGGGAAAGCAATGCAGTTCCTCAGCAATGAAGGAACTTGGCAACGTATGAAAGACTTTTGTTGCCCTTCAAAACTGTCAGTTTCTCTTAGACATTCAACTGTTTCAGGAAGCAGTAAAACCCTGAAACCCTAATGGAAAAAAAACAAACAGCATTTTGTGATTGTTTTTTGTTTCTTTTTGTAGTTTTTGGGAGGTAAATGAATGAAAACCTTTATTTCCAGACTAATCTAAGTTTCAGTGCTCAGAGTTGAGAATGTTGTTTGTTCAGGTAAGAACAGAAAGACACAATGAAAGCTGCCTCTTTCTCTTCCTGTCTTTTTGTCTCCATCTATATTGCTGATCAAATGAACAGCTAGCCACCCTTTTCTACTGCTAATGGCTGAGTTCTGACAGAGATGCGCCCTCAATTTGGACCATCACTTCAAGTCATACACCTTCCTCCCTGAAATCACATGGAAGATGGGCTGTAGCCTATGGCAACCTGCTGGAAACGGGGATAAACACACACACACACACACACACACACAGTCATACACACTATCGTGCACAAAAGAACATGCAGAACAATTTGTGTTCACACACTAACAAATGCAACAGCCAGAACTGTGGCACACACACACACACACACACACACACACACACACAGTCCTAACTCAGAGCTGGAGTTGAAAAGTCCCAGTGGGAAAAGCCACTTTCCGGAACATTTTACCCAATTTGCATTGCTTCTGGCTCCATCGCACTCTCTGCGGAGAGGAGATGGGAATGAAGAACAAGTCACTGTGTCTGTGTGTCCGTGTGTGTGTGTGTCTGCAGGAGACTGTATGATTCTCCAAATGGAGTCAAAACATAATGAGAGAAAGCATGTACTGTACGCACGTCTCCGTGCTAAAACGCAGTGTCATTTTTGACAATTTTGAAAGGCAATTTTCATTCATTTTTATTTTCGCTCTATTAATAGAGATGCCTTATAGTTTTATTTATATCTTAGTCATCTGAAAAGATTTAATTTTTGTCAGCCATAATGATTTTAGTAACTAAATCTGTGGTAGATTCTATGGTGGGTAAGATCTAAATCATTAGCATTACTTAACATGTTTCTCTTGGATCTCCACTCATTAGGAACATCTATTTAACTGTTAAAATAGAATGGTATTAAAGTTAAAACATGCAGTACAGACAGATGATTTTACATGTTATAACTAGAAACAAGCCTGTATTTAGGGATATGTCAAAATCAAATACAAAAAATAAAACTTAAAATCAGACATCTAGTCGCCTCTTCCGACAAACTTTTGCAGTGACATTTTTTCAGAGAACAGCCACTGTTGACTTTCCCACAGGTGCCTCCTTCACCACCCCAAAAAGCGATTCATTCCAACTGGGTGGGGAAAATGGAGGGGAAAAAAAAAAGAAAAGAAAAGAAAAAACGCTTAAGCTGACTTTTCCAACTTGTTGTGGAGTTTTTATTAGTTAACAAAATGTTGCATTTAATGTAGTTTTACTTATTAATTATTTTAGTTTTCATTTCATTTTCGTTGATAACCACTTGACAAAAACACTTGTGATGAACGCAATTCTTCTTGATCACAAAATGAAACATTCCTTTTTGCAATTTAAACTGCGGTGACACTCAATTGTTAATCTAATTCATCCATCCATCAATCCATTTTGCTGCTCAGTCATTTAATAACATCCTTTTTGCTGACTCTTTCACTAGAAGATGCAAGTCAGGTCTGACTGCTAATGAAATTGGTTCTGTATAAATGTTCTTCTCCATGATGAATGTCCTACACATATTAACACTCCTCAATCTGACAGACTTTACTGGATGTACATCAAAAGCACACTAACAGACATTTTGGTGAAGACCCATGGTTTCATAACACCAGGATAGGTCTCTTGTGCTGAGGAGCCTGCAATTAAAAAAAACAAAACAAAAACACAGGCACACACAAACACAGCAGGGTACAGTGATGCAGGATGAATACATTAGAGAGATGATGCAATGAAAGGAGTCACAGCCACAAGCAATCAGACTGATTAAGGGTGTGTGTGTGTGTGTGTGTGTGTGTGTGTGTGTGTGTGTGTGTGTGTGTGTCTTCGCCTCTCCCCTGTAATCCCTCATTTCTCTTCCTCGAAGGAATTGGGTTGTTTTTGCAAGGTTTGACGTTATATCATCTGCTTAGGTACACATGGACGAGAGAGTGTGTCAAAAATACATTCATCAATTCATCATGGACCCAGAGAGGAGAATGGGTAGACAGGTAGGCAGACAGAGAGGAGATGGATGAGAGGGTGTCCTCGTGGTTAGTCAGCCATGTGATAAACTGAATGTGTAGAAGTAGGCTAAATGTTAAGACATCAGTATTACAGCACAATGGCTAGATTTTCTAGATAAAATATAATAACATTTTAACATTTTATTTGACAGCATGGAGAGAAAACCTTTAACATTTTCAAATCCATCCACAGAACTATGAACAATAAATCTTACTGGATCTTTACTTTCTGGCCTTGAAGGTCACTAACAATTAAAATCCTACCTCTTTATCAGAAGGCCCAATCGAAAGCTAATTTCCCTTAAAGCTTGCCTCTTAACTCTAATCACCTAGAGGGACAAACAATAGCCAGAACTACCGAGTCCTACCTTCTCACAGATTAGCTCACCTCAGGCCCTTTTCAATAACTCTAAGTGGCTTGGTGCTTTAAATGCAGTCCTTGATTTTTGGTGATGGAAAAGCGAAACATAGGTGAAGAGGGGGAAAAACATTTGTGACACAGCAACATGGGAATCTGTACAAGTCTGTGATCTCTTGAACAATGTGTGAGTGTTTAGAAGCCAGTGCAAGTATTACAATCCAATGTTCTGTCAGGATAGAAGACGTAGGAGGCAAATTAAAGGAAGCCATGCAGCCTTTTTTTATTCCGTCTTTATGAGATAGGGCAGCTTGAAGAGTGACAAATAACTGGGGAAGGGAGAGTAGGGAATGACATGAGGCAAACAACACTGGCTCAAACCAGTTTCACAAATGAAGACCTTGTAGCTTTCTGTTTATGGGGAATGTGGTCTACCCACTATGCCACTGGCTCCCCAAGCAGCCTTTCGAGTGTATATTTATGTTAAGGATTTCTGCAAGAAAGTGTAAAAGCCTGCATCATATTCAAAACAAGTCACTGTAAAAAGCCTTCGTATTTATCATGGTGTTTGCGAGTGGCTACACTTCAAAGAGCTCCAAATGTTCAGTTTAATTCAATTTAATTACAAATCATTTCAAAGGACTAAACTAAATCTGCTCAGCTGCCATTAAATTTCCCAGTATGGAAAAGGTTATATAAACTTATGGCCCTCGGCATTTATGTCTAATCATATCATGAGGTCCTAGAGAGAGAGAGAGAGAGAGAGAGACGAACACACGCACACAGACAGTGTGGCAGAAGTCTTTGAAGGTGAGTACAATTGCAATTGCGCCAGTTGCTGTGCATGAACTTTATCTGGTTGCTTTTTTCTGTCTCTCTAACACACACTTCACTCCCAGCGGCAGGCTTGACCCTCTTGCCTCCTCTTCACTCCACTGCATCACTAAATGCAGCCATTTTGGCTCCCGCAGGGCCCATGATACAGCTCTGGTCGCCTCTTGGTCACATTCACACCACTGGGCCTGTAATGAAACTATGGATTTTCCATCGGTGTTCTGACATTAACTGCCTGTTTGCTGTGCATCCACTTTCTGCTGCGCTATTCTGTACCATATAGGTGGACAGGAAAGGAGAGAGGAGAATGTCAACTGGATAGCATTATCCAGGCGAAGATAGAAATGGATTTATGTTACAACTCCAACAAGAATACTTCTACACACACACACACACACACACAGATAAATAGATAGATGGATACATAGTAATACTCACTCTTTTCATCATATATTACATTGTTCATCAAATTCCAATGGTGTGTTGTAGATGTAATATTAAAAAGTGACAAGAGTGTGTATTGTGCATAGAGAAGTGTATTCTCACAAACAGAGCTCATCTGAAAAGACACAAACATGAAGACAGAATGAACATGCTGAGGGAGTTAATGAGCAAGTGTGCGGTCTCTGCAGTTTCATCTCTCTCATATTTCTGTCTCTCTCTCAATCTACCCTCACATATATAATACATGCGTGCGCACACGCACACGCACACACACACACACACACACACACACACACAGGGAGCGACAGACACAGGGGTAAACATGACCTACAAGCCCACTTATTTCCAACCCCAGTTGAAACTGCATTCCCAGCACTGAGCTGTGCTGGTCTAACATTCAGCAATGTTGCAGCAACCCACTTTCAGTGTTGTGACTATGTTCAAATCCCCTGCCTGCACCACAAACATCAATGCTCCCTGTGACTCTCTCTCTCATCCTTCCTCTTCCTCACTATCGCCAGCCATAGCTGCCCTGACTACTGTTGCCATGGCAACCGAGGAGCAGGAGCCCACCACCGGGGGATTTGGAGAGAACTTGGAGTAAAGACCCCTATGTTATTGGAGCCTTATTGTTGGGTGTGTGCTTGGGTATAACCATGTTTATTGTTCTGAGTCTAAAACACTGATTTCTTCTGCACGATAATAAAATAAGTCTCTCAGGGCGGCATCAGTGCAGTCAGAAGCCATATCCTTACCATGGCACGGAGGGACAAATACAATTTTGAGAGAACACAGAGAGCCAAATGGATTCATGTGTTCAACATCAGGCCTGTCATTAATTGAACTAGGCAAGAAAAAAACACGGGGAAATATAGTAGGAGAAAGAATAGACAAAAGGAAAGAACACAAACTGAGAGAGAAGCGGGATCACTGATCACTTTCTTCAACTCCCCTCCATGCACACCCCTCTGTGATGGCCCTCCCCATTCCAAGGTTATCAGTAATCCAATAGGTTTCCCTGTGAGCAGGCAGTTTTCCAGAGAGACAGCCAATATCCTGAAAGGAGAAACAACCGGAAGGAATTCCTGGTGAGCAACACAGCATTCCCATTTTCTCGATGACAGGCTGAAGGGTTTCTGTCCATCTTTTCCATCTAACCCAGCAGTGCTTTTTATTTTTTGTCAAGGGGGGGGGGGGGGGGGGGGGTGATTTTTTTTTCCCCCAAGTGAAAACGTGTTGTACTTTCACATAAATACTTATATATATATATATATATATATATATATATATGTAATTTATATAAATATATAATATATTTATATATGCATACTGTAAGGCGTGAATGCTCCTACACCATGTAGCAATCATGTTCTAAGTGACACTCTCACACCCATACGCAAACACACACACGTCAAGGTTGAAGTACAAGGGTTGAGTGCTATTTCTGGGCTACTAGTACGCTGCCAGTGACACGTAAATAGACAGCACAAGGCTCTTATGGATGATGACACATAACCAGAACCTTAGGCTGATGCTTTGAGCAGACTCTGGCTGAAGATTCAGATTAGAGCTTTAAACACTGCTTCATGGCAGAAGGGGTGGGGTTTTCACAGGTTTTAAACCAATTTTTCACTAATTGCAATTCAATCAGAATCTATGCCGATCCACTGAATGACATTTAGCTTGTGTACAGTGCAAGATATAAATAAAGTATTTACATGACAAGCCCATATAATGACCCCACTGTAATACATGGTGTGCAAGGTTACTACACTTGTAAGTACTATGTGCTGCTGCAGTTCACACAGTGTGGAGTCTGTCTTCCTATGTATGCGTACTTGTTCTCGTGTTTTCTGCCTGTTTTTTTTCTATTGTACGCACCTGTGTACTTGCCTTCGTTAATGAGTGCATGCGTGTAATAATGTGTGTGCGTGTGTGTGTACGTACAGCCGCTCTCTGGGGACCCTGTTTGCGGTGCTTTAATTAGCTTAATCCACCAGCAACATAGCAGAGAAGGAGAGGGGTGTGAGGGTGGTTGGGGAGAGAGATGGCAGAGAGGGAAGGGTAGACAGAGGAGAGTATCTGTTCCCTCTGCCATTTGTTACACACCCTCCCAAAAAAAAAAGAAGCACACACACGCGCGCACACACACACACACACACACACACACACACACACACACACAAACAAACACACACACAAACAAACACACACACGCGTACACACACACAAAAAAAAAAAACCACACACACACACACACACACCCCCCACCATCTTGGCTCTTGGCAGTGTCGGAAGTTGGCCAGACCATTGTAAAACCCACTGGGACTAGGAAACTGTCTCTGAAATAGCCACATGTGTTGTCCAAGGCCAACTAAAGCATTTCCAGGGAGACACTGCATTCAAACAGTATCCAGGCTAAATGACCAATTAAATATAATGGTGAGGGCTTAATTGGTGTTAGACAATTTAGAATGACTGTGCAATTAATGTTATGGAGAAGATATGCAGGATGTTGTCAGGGGTGTTTGTGTACCTTGGAGTGATAATTCAGCAACCAAAACCTGTATTTGTAGCAATATTTGTTTTCACAAAAATGGAAGCGATGGCGTGGGGAAAGTAAAGCAGGGTATGAAGAAGTCAGATACAACAGGAATAAGATTGGGGGAGAAAGAAAAAGACTGCGTTGGGAGACAGTGGGTGGGGAGTGAGGGTTGGAGGAGGGAGGGAAAGAAAGAAGATGCACAAACAAATACTAGCTTTGGGAATAGATGCAATCAGCTCAGTCAGTCAGCTAATGACTAATTCCATGGAGAAAAGAGAAGAGCAGAAAGAGAAGCGATGGTGTGAGTGAATCAAAGAGAAAAACTAAGGGGTTGCATGAAAGAAGGTGGAACTGAATGGGGAAGGAGAGACAGACTGGGAGAAGATGAATAAATGCAGGCATGACTAATTAAAGACTCCATCAGTTTGAAACATTTGAACCAAAAGAAAGGATGGATAAATATTTTACCATGTAGAAAAGACAATGAGCTCTCTGTCTCTCAGACTTGGAGACACGCAGTTCTGAATGGGTGAGGAGAAGTAAGAATGCAGGGAAAGAGACTAGAGAGGCAGTGAAAAAAAATAACCCTCCCAGAGAAACAGAAATAACACTATGCCTGGTGAGCCTCTTCTTAAATGCCTAATTCGTCATTTTTAAGGGCTTAGCAGATGGAAATGGTAAAGCCACAAGGTCAGCTGTACCAATAATAGAGCCATTAGCTTTTTTTTGCTAGCTCCGCTGACGCTAAAAACAAGAGCCCAGGCCACTGTTAGAAAAACTGTTACTCCTCTTAATTAGGACTAAATGATATCTCAGCTCAGTAATTAGAATAGACTTGCTGCCCTGCTCACAAAAACTAATAACAAACAAGCCAAAGAAACTCAGCTAAGGTAAGTTTAACCAACTGTTACTCTAAGATATTAGCCAGTAAGCACTGAAACAGCATGGGGGACTGGTAACGGGATTAGCCACAGGGTCAGTGCAGGATGGCTAGCAGTGGTCAGGAGATGAGCAGGCTAAAAGCAGGCGGGTCGGGAGCAAGTTACAAAGCCAGCTGACATTGTGATAAGGCTTCAGGCTGAGGCTATTCCCTCTGGGAGACAAAGGATGGGGGGGCAGAAGGGGGTAATTAGTTAGAAGGTAGGAGATGCCACCATGCCATGTGAGAAGGATAAACACAGGGAGCTATTGCATTTTGGGTTGTTGGTGTGCATTTGTGTTAGAGAGAGAAAAAAAAGCCATTGTCCAGCCTACCATTGTGCCCTGAAATGCTCACAGCACATGAAAGCCACATGACAACAAGACGCATAGTTCTAACAAGAAAAGCATTACAAATTATTCCAATAATAGTACTACTAAAGCAAAATGTACGTCGGTGAAGACCAATGTGCATTTGTTTCTAAACACACAAATGTTAATCATCTTAACGTCACTAAACCAGAGGAACTAATCAAAAAGAATCTATTAAGAATCTATTATCTTGGCAGTGGGTAATCTGATAAGCCCGCTACAGTCACATCCCACAGGAGTGTGTGTGTGTGTGTGCATGTGTATCTGTTGTTGTCTGCTCTCTTCACAGTATATTAGCTAATTTGACAGTAACTCACACAGTATTTATACTCATTTACACTCGTCATTAGATGTAGACATGCTGAAGAACCTCCTCACATGCTCTTCCTAAGCAGAATGGAGAAACACTGAAATGATGTGTTTTCTTCCATTGGGCCCAATTTTTTGCAGAGGTATAGTCTTCTTAACCACACATGGAGGCTGTGGTTGGTTAAGGGTTTGGGGGGAGCTGTATAGCCAGACAGTGTCTCCAAAGCCAAGGCATGTACTGTGAGCTGCTGGGCTTAATTGCAAGAAAATTTGTCTGTGAGATGATGTGTGAACATGTGTGTGAGATACAGTCGGTGTGAGCCAAAAGTGATCTATGCCCGCTGTGCTACTCATGCCTAACCCTCTGGACACTGTGCCGCCAGCCAACGTGCCCCAGTGTAAGTGCAGGTTTTTATATACCTGCATGAATATGCTCATTTTGGCTTGTTAGCTTGAGATATGGCATCCCTTCTCGTGTCAAGGTGTATGTGTGTTCATGTATCTTGCCAGAAATGAGTGTGTCCATGGTGCCCTGGCATTGTGCCACCCACCAGGTGTGTGGTTAGCTGTATCAGTTGGCATGAACAGAGCTTTGCTAGGACACTAAATTTCTCTTCCCTGCTCACAATATCCCTCTCTACAGGTATAAACATTGCTTCATGTCAACAAAGAGCTTCTGAACAAAAACTTTTTTTTACAAAAAACTTTATCTTGTTGACACTGCAGTAGTGCACAAAAATGCTCTTATTGGCTGAGCTGAACATAACATTGCTCAATCACAGAAGAAAACTCTCCTTGACAAATTACAATAAGATTTAAGGAATATTTAAAAAAAAAAAAAAAAAAAGAATTTAAAAAGCCATGTAACTTTAGACATGTATATGCTACGAGAAGCAGAAATCCTTTGATCTTCTATCTCAAGATGTCTTATAGAGATGACCTAGAAACAGTCTGCAACAAGAGCATCCTAGCTTGCATCCAGACTCTTCTAATCTTCCCTTAAAAATGGATTCTAGCATGGTACATTTATTATTCATCTTCCTCGCCCTTTCTTTTCCTTCTGTCTCCTTTCTTGCGGCTTTCTTTCCTTCTCTCATCTTCTACTCACTTTGCCTCATTAACCCCTGGTAGTGGTGAATTATGATGGCAATGCTGAGGTAGTGAATGAGTGTCATGTAGTGTAGTCACACACTGTTGGAGCAGGCTAAAGTGCATTAACACTGAGATTATCAAGGACCAAACTGTTCTCACCAATGGAATTAGCCAACATTGGAGCCCACTGCAATTTATCCTATGCCTTAACCAAGATTTGCTTTGATTTGATTTAGTGCTGCACTGGCAAAATTACTGGGTAATAGTTGGCGCTAGGATTAAGAGGAGATATTTGATAAGATTTTGTGAAGTAGACAATCAGCTTGAAGTGATTCACTGTGTCCCTTAATGTCGCCAGTGCTTGTTAATGAGGTAGGAAATATGGATCATTATGCCAGATGAGGCTCTTGTAGGATAAATGTGTGCAGTTAGAGAGAGAGTGGTTTAATCATTATGTGTGGGTGAATTAGCATTAATGTATAGGTGTCAATGGCATTTTTTCCAAAGGAAAAAGACTGCTCATTATTATCTTTCTTTACAATGCAAGTACCTCAACTAGTTTTCTGCAAGGTTTTGAAATTATCTGAAAGGTTATCCACATAGTTTTAATATGCAAACCACATGTATGCATGTATGTACATTTTAATGTCTACACTTGCACATCTGTGTGTGTATGTGGACCCTCTTTAATGAGAGAAAAAGGCTTTCAGAAATATCACTACATCACATCACTTCTCTCTCTCAAATACACACACAACGCTCAACCATTATCAGGGAGAGGGATCTTTGATCACAGACGGAGACAGAAAGACACGGCGGAAAGAGAATATGTGAGCAGCAGATGAAACAGAAAATGAGACAGAACAAAAGCAGAGAGGCAACATGAAGGCGCAATGGATGATTCTTTTTACTAATTCATAACGGGTTATAGTGGCTAGTTTAGTTAGAATGACAGTTAGGGATGCCTTTTAGACATTGTTTAACCTTATAATATCTAACGATCTATATGGGTTTTCACACTAACAAGTTGGCAGTACCTTGAGCCTGAAGTTACAAGTCCATCTTATATGTGTGAAATCCTGCAATGACATCCACCTGAAATGAAGTGCGCCTTTGTGCATAAATGCATGTGTGAGTGCGTCTATGGGGATATGTCATGTGCTTTGTTAGATTGAGTGTTGCTGCACAAGAGGACATGCCAACAGATGGGAGAAAGACTCGGGCTGGCAAGGACGAGAGATAATTGATATCCACATGCTTCAGTAGGACGCATGCATGCACACGCATACGGAGTTGTTCTCATTGTGAAAAATGTCAAATATGCAGTGTTTCCCCACACAGATACACACATGGTCACCTTGAGTCCAGCTGTAGTCCAGCCCTGAGCACTGGGTGGGACAACCCCAGCAGCAGTATCAGACAAGGCTCTCTGAAAAGCTTGTGATGATAACTGGCCAGATAGCCCAGTCAATTAATTTCATGCTAGGTTGCACGCTAAGAGCGTGAGTTGAGAAAAACACATTGCATATACTTGGCTTGTCACACTGATATTATAGATTAACTCTGCTGTATGTAATCAGAAAAAGATGAGCTGTCAGGACAGAGAGGAAACAACTGCAGAAAATAGTATATTTTGCCATTAATTAGGGAACATCCTGCTAATACTGGATGAATGATGGTGCTCTGGGAAAGATCTAAATTAAGTGGAAATGATCTGTTTTAAGAACTCAGTCTTAACTTCTTTTCCCTGTACCAAATCTGACCCCTTTCATCATCCTCTACATCTCCATTTACCCCAATCTCTTTCTCAGTCACGTTCTCTTGCTCTCACTGTGTGTTTGCGTGTGTCTGTGGCTGCATGAAGTTGTGTGAACTAATGACCGAGGGTTACCAAATGTACGCACAAAGCCAGCCTCTGTGCTGCTGCCCGGGCCAAACAACTCGTGGCCCAGCTGACGATGAATGATCACACACACACACACACACACACACACACACACACACACACACACACACACACACACACACACACACACACACACACACACACACACACACACACACACACACACACACACACACACACACACACACACACTTTATGAATATGATTTTATTAGTTAGTAGCTTCTTGAGCACAACATAGATGCAGAGCATGAGAGAAAGTTCACACACAATCTTTCTTCATCTTTCCATAGTAACTGCGATCACTGGTCAAACCAGGTTTGTTTAGGCTGGGAGGTGGAATGCAAACCAAACATACAAACACACCCACATAGCCACACATGGGAGCTTGACAGGGCAGCATTATGCATCATTAGAATCACAATCATCTGCCAGTTAGGCTGAGACACAGTCTCCTGATGGTGAGATTAGGAGTCCCGGAGAAATACATCAATAAGTCCATGCAGCACTATACACATTAAACGACTGAATGTCAATTCTTGTTAAACATTAGAAAGACTTGTGGCCACTATAATTTTTTACTATAAAACAACATTCATCCATCCATCTTCTACCGCTCTTCCGTTCGCAGGGCTGCTGGAGCCAATCCCAGCCAACGTTCCGGGCAAGGGGTGGGGCACACCCTGGACAGGTTGCCAGTCCATCACAGGACTAACACACAAAGACGAACGACCTCACGCTCGCATTCATGGGAGGAAACCCACGCAGACACAGGAGAACATGCAAACTCTGCACAGAAAGGACCCAGGCTGAGAACCAAACCCACAACCTTCTTATTGTGGGGCGACAGCACTAACCACTACACCATCATATAAATGAATTTCCCCTTTAAAATCAACTGTTCAGACCATTAATATTTTTCTTTAAGCTGATCAATGGGTTTATGCAATGGCAATAGATTTTAGTACGGGTTAATTGCTGGTTTGGTGGACTTATTTTTAAGCAGAGCTGTTTCAAGGTAGCTGAATGGCTTCACTCAAAGAAGGGAAAATAATTCCTGTTCAACAGCAATCTCTTTATCTGATCCCCAGGCCAAGTTGGACTCTTTGGATAATTTCAATTGTCTTAAATTACGATGATTAGCTTTCTACAAATCTGACCAAGAATTCTAGCTCACACTTGAGTGCATCTATTTATTAAAAAAAAAAAAAAATTATGTTGGATATTGTGTGAAGCTTTTTGGATCCCATCTGGGACTTGAGCTTTAGCTTTCTTCTTCACTCTCATTTTCTACGATGAGAAGTGACTGTGGTTCATGCTTTTACTCAAGGACACCAAGTGAGGATATTTACAATAAGCATCAGGCACTTTGCTGCCCTTGACATGACGAATGCCCTCTCCAAGGACATTTAAGCAGCAACCATGAATTTTGTAAAGATCTATTATATCTGCCCACACACTGTTGTCAGAAGTTTGTTTCATTGATGAGGTGAATGGACACTGGGCAGCACATCCACACCCACCTGAGCCTGGCATGGCCACAATGGGCACACAATGGGAACTGGGGGCTCCTACCACCTGGCACACTGGCCACATATGCAGAGCAGATGGCCTGAATCGGCCCCCAATGGAGGCTGCAGCTGAGATAGCCTTGCGCACGTGTGTAAATGTGTGTGCAGTGTCAAAAACAAGCACTTACAATAGGTATTGAATTATCGTCTTGGATGCTCTCTTTTGTCTGATGTCCTCAGACCACCTATTGAGATTGTGAATGTCCGTGTAAGCGTGTGTGCGTGTCATGGTGAGTGCACTTCCATTGTCAGTGCTCAACAGTGCCTTGAAGTGCAGAAGTGGCCAAGAGAACCAGCCAAATCACTTGAATGTCCATCTGCTGACTGCTTCACTACCCACATAGACATAGTGTTCTTATGGGTTTTCTTTAGATAGGAAGATATGAAATGGATAAGGGGAGTGACATGGTACGCTATACAAAACTGGCGTGTGGATGGCTGAACAGAGACATACGGTGACAAAGGATGAGTTGAGCAAGCAGCCATAGATGATGAAACTGTCAAAGGGAATAGACACTTTTAAGCCTAAATATTAAGTGCAGCGGATGTCTGGTCGATGGCGGTGTCCTTGACCGCCAACGGTATCCAGATGACCGCTGGAATTAGTTAATCACACCGGTGGATGTCACCTCTCTTCATCACTTCCTTCTCTCCTCTACCTCATCTTGCTTTTCTCTCTATCTGCTTCATCTTTCCATCTATCTTCCTTCCTCCCCCAGTATCTCTCCCCTATCTACGTCCCATCAAACCAGGACTCATTAGTAAAAGCTTCTCCTGCGTGTGTGGCCAGCTGAGCAGGGACTTCATTAGTGCATTAAACGCATTGTTTATGCTATCTTGTTGCTCTGGACAGCCTTGAGTAATATAGTTGGTTAAAAATAGACTATGGGTGTTGATAATACATAAAATATCAAAGCACATCATGTCTGGCCACATATCAGATAAAAAATAAATATCTCAGGTAAGATGATGTTGCTTTAAGCTGAAACAACTTCCAGTACTGTAACTGTAAGAAGTGATCCCTGTGGCACTTATTGTGGTCATAATTTGTCTTTTTTTCCCTCTTCAAATACAACAGAAATCCACACTGCAAAACTGCCCCCTTGAAGCACATTCATCCATCCTACCAATATTCTCCCAGTTTCTCCCCCTCTCTCCCTTCCACACCCTCAGGCATGACTATACAAACAACGTTCAACACTAGTGCTCTCCAGAGGAAAGTGTAAAGAAGGGAGCATGCCACGTCATTACATCACGATCGTGCCAACACTCCCACCGAGCTGTCAAAACTAAAAGCATACCCCTGACGACTATTCAATCATTAACTTAACTTATACTATGACAAACTCACATAAATGACATATCAGGGCAATGACCCACCAAAACGACAGGGCAGCCGAATCACAGAGGAGGAATCTGTTATCACGTTTCTGATTCATTTGCTTGTTTCCATTTTTTTTACTCAGCTCTCTCCTCATCACTTTGCTTTTTTCTCTTTCTCTCTTAGAGTCAACATATTCATTGAGTTTTTCTTAATGGCAGGACGCACTGGGAATACGTGTGCCAGATTTGAGATATTGTTCCTTCTATGCAAATTTAACATTTTCCAGCATTGAATATTTGTTGTTATGGGGTTTTCTGAAACACTCAGCACTCAGCAGCCAAAAGACCTGCAGGCTCTTTGGCTCTGTTGTCACACACACACAGACGCAGACACAGACACACACGAAAGCAGGATACCAGCACAAACTAGTGTAGCATTTCTTTGGTTGAGGTATGTGTGTGAACAGCATCACCTGGGAGAGAATAAAACGGCACAGGAGAAAATGCATGTGAGAATAGCTCAATAAATAAAGGAACTGTTGCCAAGCTAAGTGAAGGGGTGTCACTTTGACAAATGCATAGTGCTGAATCTTAGTCAATACTGAATTGTCTGTTGTTCTCTCATAAACTCATGTACACAAGTGCGCACAAATCCATGCCATCACAAGCACACACATTATTATGCGTACTGTGAGTGACAAACACTGCGTGCATGCACAAACATGCATTAAAAGCACATAAACACACAGACTGATTATACATTCATAATATTGAATGGATGACAGGACTTGAGCAGTGCGGAGGGAAACGGTGTGAATTCTAATGAGTTACTATTTATCCTGAATGTGGTCTTCCACAGACTAGGTAGAATGGAGACACATACACGTGCACGCACACAGGCACGCACATGCACAGGTGTGAAACATGGTAACCAAGATACTGGATGAACAGATGTATGCTTTTTAAGATATGTCATAATTACAACCCTGACATATAATAGCAGAGGCAAATGTTATGTAGATCTCAGCTGCATCAACGACTGAGAAACATTGGTCTGTTTCATGAATGCACAACATGTCAACGTGGCTTCAAGAAGTTTTCAGATTTTACACAGCCAATATCCTGCACTAAGTACTTACAATAAAACCTAAATTGCTTTATGAGAGAAAACTTTCATCGAATTAAACTCAAAATCAGACACCAACCATCTGTCATCACTTTATCTTTCTCTCTGCACCACGTCTCCATCTGAATTAGTCAGTTGCTGCACAGCTGACCAGAACAGAAAAGCCATTCACCAGTCATAGCTGTTTGATTGATTGAAGGCGAGCTTTTAAAATTAGACACAAGGCTGTGCATGGTGTTGGGACACTGCAGTAACATTTAATGTCTGACGTGACTAACATGACAATCAATGAGGGCACATACAGAGCTTTAAACTACCTGATAAACCAGCAGTCTTTAAAAATCCACTTGAACATCCTGCTGGAGATTGCCACTCAGGAAAAATTGTCATGACTTTATTTAATCTCCAGAAAAGGTGTCGTGGAAGTTTTTGGCATAACTGTAAGATTATAAAGCTGCAGGCTCCCTATAAAGTCATGACAGTAAGAACAATCATCGGTTGAAATGCTCCTTATAGTCTAAAGGAGACAGAACTCACAAGAAGAGTTTTTTTTAATCCTATGACCTCGAACCTACAAGTACCAAAGTGGAGGGCTCCAAATCAACAGAAAAAACAAAACAAACCAAAAAAAAAAAAAAAAATTGACTCAATTGACTGAAAAAGAAAATATGCACAAAAACATTTTCCTACCTTCTTCAGCTTGCCATTGCGTGTGCCAACAAAAGCCACAGTGTTGCCACGGTAGTCGTATGCCGCCACCGAGGTCATCCCATCGTCTTTGTCAATGAACAGCGGGGTCCCCTCGATGGTGCTGGTACCACCCAGCGGCTGGTTGAAGTCCTGGCCACAGAAGTTATCATCTATCTGCAGTGGCTGGAGAAAGGCAGAAACAACAATGATCAGATTCCACTCATTAATTAATTATTTAATAACAAACTCAAAATGTATGCTTTGACAGATGCTTTTTAACTGATGGGTTAAAGTGTTTTTCTCCAGAAGAGGAGTCTTTGGAGTCTTTTGAAAGGTATACAAGTTTTGTTTCAACATGCGACAGTTAATATTTTAACTTGGGGAATTTATATAGTATAAATCTTGTATTTTGTAGCCCTCAAAAGTAATCCCCTAAAAAGAAATCTTAGAAGCAGCAACAGAGCTGACAAAAAGTCACTTGCCACTTGTTTTCATATCCTAGTGGGAGTGTATTGAAGACTTGAGGTGCATCATCTGACTTCAATGGTTTACTTGATTATCCAACTTGTTAAGAATGCTATTCAAACATAGGCCATTCACAAATACAGCCTTTATTCTCCCAAACAGAGTCCCACCATGCAAAACTCACAGCATATTGTTAAGCATTCAGTCATGGTGCAACATGGCGCTAATGATGGTGACCATGTGACAATATCTGATGCATTCCAGTGTCACGAGGGGCTTATTGCCTCAGGCAATCCACTGACCCACATGATGCCTTAACCAGTCACCACAGACATGCCTTTTTAAGTCACACAAACCTTAAATATGACTGAGAAATTATGATGGTATTACCACCATTTTCCAACATTTTTCTTTTTTTGTAGAGTAAATAATTTATCAATCAATCACAAATAATGATAAACTTTTAGTTAATGTAAGTGGCAGCCAGCAGCTTGATGAGTGCGTGGTTAATCAAAAATTTTACATTTGCATGCTGCCTTGGCTATACTGATTTTGAAAGAGAATAAATGAGTGGGATGTACGTGTGTGTGTTTGTGGATCAGGTTTGAGGTTGCAGACTGACTGCTAAGGTGTGGAACTGAATGGCCATCAGTGTGTGCTATTCATAGTCAAAAGACGTGTGAGTTTGTGGACACAGACACACAAACAGAATTGGGGAGTGTGTAAATGGCGGTGTAATCCACAGTCTTATCACTACATCATCTGATTGATCCACACAGGAGAAAAGATAACATCCCCTCTTTCGCGCTCTCTCCTTCCTGATCTGCCTAAATTGCCTGCAGCTCAGAACACGTCAATAGCCCGTTATTTTGGCCTCTTCTACTTTCTCACTCTTTTTCTACAATTCCCTCCAGCTGCTACAGTAACTGAGCAAACATCAATATCCCCTCCCTGTCTCTTTCTACCTGTATCTATCCATCCCTCCACGCTGAATCACTCCACATCACCCTCTTCATCCATCCTTCCTCTGCAACTCTCCATCTGTCGCCATCTCTCTCCCTCATGTCCCCAACACACATTTTTGGACTTACATGATGCTCTACAGTGTGTAGCGGGGCTGTGTATGTGTGTGTAACTGTGTGTGCAAGGAGGGTTTTAGGTCTATCAGCTGGACCTAAGAGAAGCTTCTTCCTGCATGCCCGCTCTGCATAGTGATGCCACATGGTAAAAGATAATAAGTGTTTTAATCTGTATTGGTGTGTATGTTCATGTGTGTGTTTAGGAAAGTGAGAGACAGGAACACACACAGACATTACCTTGAACAACTTTCTTTTGTTACCACTAATGGCTGGGGGGCAATTTCTTCTCTCGGAGCAAAAGACGACTGACAAACACACACACACAAAACCACACATGTACAGACTTGTAACAAGTGTGTGCGCACACATACACATTCAGTCAAAGCTTCCAGTTTTTGTTTATACACACAGATAGAGCTACAAGGAACAGAACAATTCCTATTCCCATCTTAATATGACAAACAACTAGAGGCAACAGTTTTAAACCATATAGTGATTGGAAAGAAATCCATCAATCTGGATTAGCACTGGCCCTTCACCAACACACGCACAAATGCGCGCACACACACTAACACTCAAACAATCCCATGATGTCAGAGCCTGAGGGACACAAACTAAAAGGGTTAATCCATCTTCTATGGAAGAGACTAAATGTTGAAATTGCTGCATACAGTAGCCCCTAGAGTCCATAAGGGTTAACGCACAATACTAGCAATACACACACTAACAAACACACAATTGCCTATATAGGTCTCTCTGGGCCACTGAAGGGTAAAGGTGCTATAGCATTTCTGCAGGTCTGGAGGGTTTAAACAGCATAGATCAGCATGAAATAAAGGAGTTTCCCTTGAGGTTGGAACGGAGGCTACACTCTGATGTGGGTTCTGCAATTTAAGACATTAAAAGATTCCCATGATAATTACAGACGATATTCAGTATGGAAAGAATATCCCCTTCTGTGGTCTCTGCAGGGTTATTGGCTGGAGACAGTATTTAACGTTCTACAGTGTTTTCAAAGAGCCGGAAATCATCCAGGCATGAAAGAGTTAAGCCAACAACCTTCAGTAGACTTTGGCAGCAGGGTTTCACAAATGCAGAAGAGGTTTCTTGTGTTGATTTTCACCGGACACATGTGGCGCAAACTGAATGAATCTGTGGATTTGCAGTTCACAGGCACAAGACAACTCCTCCCAAAAAGGTGTGTCTGTGCCTGTCTTGGTTTTAGGGTAGTAAGGTAGAAAACTCTAACAAGGGCTAAGGATTTTTTTTTTTTTCCCCTACACGGAAGATCTGATCCATCATTCAGATAAAAAAAAAAAAAAGGCACAGTTGGATTATGTATGTGTATTTACTGCATGTGGAAATTACAACTGCTCATTGTTTCATGATTGGTTTATCTACTAATATTACTTTCTTATTTATCCCTCACACCTGCAGCATCATAAAATAGCAAAAGATGCCGATGCCAAATCCGCATCTGCAAAGTTTTATTGGATACCTATATTGAAAACCACTGAATCTTTAATAGCAGTTTTCAAGGGGTTAATACACACACTGAGGATGAACCGCACATTGCACATACAAGCTGTCAGCTGATATTCAAGGTCACAGAGAAATATGTGACCCAGATAGTGCTGATACATTATATAAGGATTGCACACAAAGATGCATGCACATGGCACACACTCGTGCACAAACCCTGCAGAGTGGTCTCTTGAACCAGCTAAAGGCCATGTGTGTCACTGGAAAACAGCCACAGCTGTTCCCATGGGCGGAGTGGCTTCAGCCACTTCACACTTCAAAATAATGAAAAATAGCCATTCATTGGGCACTAAACATACATGTGCACACAACTCAACCCACAATAACACTGATTGATTGCAGATGTGTGCTGACTGGCCTGCTCCAAGGGAAATGTTGGAATAATCATTCCCCTATGCCATTTCTTTGACACATTATGTCAGTAAAATAAGTGTAAGCACACATTACACAGACCTCCAGTAGAGCTTGTCAACAATCGCCTCCATTTTGTTTAACAGCAGTGTGCAATATAGGCTTATGTATGGAAACATGCAGGGTGTTTTTGATTTAATACATTGTTTATTATGGTTTTTATGGTAAAAGGGAAACATGTATGGCAAACACAAAAAAGTCAATCATTCAGCAAGATGCAAATGTTCCTGCAAGGACATGTACAGGAAAAAACAAACTGTTGTTATGGGAGAACAGGAAAAGAGTGGTGCAGCCAGAAGAGGTAGGGTCGGAAGTGGCTGGTATTTATACTGACAGCATAGTTTCAATACAAGCCTGCAATTCAGTGAGTTTGAGTGTGTTTGTACATGCATAACAGTAAAAATAATAATAATAATAATAATAAAAATTCTCTCCTCATTTAGCCAACAGATAAAAATTAAATTAGCAGGAACACACATTTCCTAGTGCTTAAACCACAACGTGTGATGTGCTTCAATGCAGACGATTCTGGCTTGTTTTTATGAGGTTCATGTGATGTGAAAGAAAGTGGACAATGGGAAAGAGAACCAAAAACATAAGACATCAACCATAGGACATAATCCTCTGCAGCCTTCCTCCTTGTTTTCCATCAGATATTACATTTTTCACAGTACTCAAACACGTGCACAAACACACACTAAGATTATGTTGGCAAATGCAGGTGCCTTGTCACTGCATGTGTGTGAGAGAGAGTGTGCCCTGTTCCAAACAGAGCTAGGGATTCTGGGAGAGGGCAGCTCATAAATTACCCAGAAATCACAGTGTGGGCCTTAAACTCATGCAGACATTGCTGGAGTTCTTCAAGATGAATAAATACAAGCAGAGTTTATGTGTGTGTGTGTGTGTGTGTGTGTGTGTGTGTGTGTGTGTGTGTGTGTGTGTGTGTGTGCGCACTCTCAGGCCTGCACATGCATCCTTGTGCTGATTTAGAAAGAGCAAGCTCGAGCAAGCTAGTATGTGATGGTTTCCATTTTTGACCCCATTTTTGACCCCATACAGACCCCAAAAGTCTGTATGAGAATCAGCCTGATCAAAGTCAGTCATCCTCACTGTCCTGAGTCCTTCTCAGTCCTTCTCTGATATAGAGCACACACACAGCCCTCTGACTTCATACAGACCAAAGTGAATTACTGATGTCTAAATCCCAGTTGTGAAAGCTGAGAATTTAGTGTAGCACTGATAACAAGGTCTCACAACCATTGGAAACCGACAACTAACACGCGATTCCATATTTTGTTGTAATTTTGCTTTGCATTGATTCATTCGGCACAAAGCTGTGTTGTTTGTTTTTAATTTATCAGAGGGCAGTGAGTCTTATATTTGTCTTATCAATTTACGGATTAATTCCTTACATCAAATTTAAGTCATTGTTCTACGCCAACCAGCACCTTAATTGCTGAAGTTGAAGTCACAGTATGAAAACACAAAGCCATACATAGCCCAACTCATACATTTCTTAAACAACATCTTCATTCAGCTCAACAAGATGTAAACATCCCACTAGTTTCCTCACTGACCTCAACTGTGACGAAAAGCATGATTCATTAACATCTTGTGTCATTCTCATTCTGGCACACTTGTGTCATTCTCTGTGTGAAAAAAGGAAGGAGATTATTGTTGTCCAAATTATTTTATAGAATAGGTTATTTGATCCTCACTGATCAATAATTTACAAAGAGAGATGACTGGAACAATTCCATATTCATGGGTTGTAGAGTAGTAATTTCTATGTTTACGTCACTCGAGTCAGACAGTGAAACCTCAAGGAGTTGGCATCTTTTCAGAGAGCTGCTTCCAAAACCCATCACCACATGTTTAGAGTGCTATTTGGCTGAATGGGAGAGACAAAGGAGTGATACACAGCATACGGAGGATAGAGGAGGAAAATGCAATCATTATTACACAAAAAGAGAGTTGTTATGATTTTTGTGTGGTTGCATGAAGGTGAAGAACCACATGTATGATTGGTAAAGGTTTCTGAACAGTGGTACCGCTCATAACTGTAAAGCAGGAGGCATGTGTGATTTAAAGGAAACTATAAGCAAACAAAACCACAGTCTATTAGCATGAGCAACACAAGCACAGCCCCTGCCCCACATTTTCTGATTGCTGCTGATAATGATGTATGCAGCACACCACCCACACAGACTACGGATCAATACATAATTACACTGACAATTAGTATCATTAGAGTGGTGCTAGAGATGGGGATTTGTTGAGCTAAACACTCCTCAGAGAGAGAGAGAGAGAGAGAGAGAGAGAGAGAGAATGATAGAGAAAGGTCAGAAAAAAGAGGGAGAATTAAGCAGCTCAAACGCAGTCTGCATGGGGTCTTTTCCAAAAGGTTCTCTATTGTTCCTTAATAATGGGATGAGAGCTACTCTTGAGCTCAGAGCGGGTGTGATATTGTATGCGCACACACCAAAGCCCTCTCTCCCTCAAGCACACATACACACACTCAAACACTATCCCATATGAGAACGATCACCTCCTAATTTCAAATCAAATATCAGCCCAAATGCAACTCATTAGTACCAATAATGTTTAAGACAAGCTGCCCAATCCGTGTCTCCTAGCTCAACTCATTTAAACTGTCAATTAACTCCACTCATCTACTCTGGCTCAATTAATCAGGTCTAATTACTTAAACGCATTTGCCAGCATATCCTTTGATTAGGGCCACAGAAATAGGACTCAGTTTTACAAAGACCACAAGTGACATTATGTTCATTAAGTGATATTTATAAAAGTTTCAATAAGGTTAGGAACTGGCCTTGAAGTCAATTCCACTTTGTATTTTCGATAACAATGCAATGAAAATCTAACTCATGTTGGCTCATGAAATGCAGAGTATTTGTTGCAACATGTCTGCCAGGCATTTCACAGTCACTTTTTTTTTTTTTTTTGGAAAATTATTATTACATTTGTCTCGCCAAGTCTAATTTCTTGCCAAATAAATATTACAGCTTAAGAAAGCTTAGAATAAAACCATAAATTAATTCTAAGTAGGAACACAGGATCTTCAGTGACACAGTAATAGTGTTTTCTTATCAGCCATATGTAAATGGTTCAGTTGTATTAGCATCTGCCGGGCGGATGTAACCAGTCTACAGTGTGCAGCTCACCATAGGTTACTTCTTAGCGTGTAACTGTGTTTCTCTCAGCAGCTATCCTCACCAGACCAAACACACACACACACATTTGCACACGATTGCTGATAACCTGTGCGTGCTCTCAGGAATAAGCTTTTGATATGAACAAAAAAAAAAAGAAAAACAACAAAAAATGCAAAACCTTCATCCACAATGACAATAAATCAAGGCAATCAGTTGGATATCCAGAGGGAGCTGCATCTTCCACATTAAATTTGTCCAAAAATACCACAGCTATGAGCACTGTTAACTAAGGAGCTAGTTTAAAATATATATTAAAATCCTCAAAATAACCATGATAGACGAGTGATTATTTTAATATTGATTTCAGGTTTAGCATCAACTCTCACCTTTCACACCAGTGGCCACACAACAGCTGCTTTATGCATGAAAAGATGACCGACTCTTTTTGCTATGATTGATTTGCTGATTGATTGATGAATTAGTTTGCGACAAAGTTCAAAATCTTCCCATCCATCTGGTGATTGTGTGAAAACAACTTGACATTTTGAATGGTACTTAGGTCAAATATGAGCCTCAGTATCAATGAGGACAAGGAATGGCCTCACTAAGTCCTCTTTTATCCCTTTCTTTCTTGCATTCTTCCAGCACCGGTTTAGTCTTTGAATGCTTAGAAATGTTTGTGCGGGAACTAAAATAAACTCATACTCTTCTTAGAAATGATTCAACTGGTTTTAATTGTGTTTATTGCTTTTCATTAAGAAAATACAGTCAGTCTGCTTCACATTTTTCTTTCTTCTGAAAGCTTCTGTGAGCTCACCACTGTCTTGGTGAGAACCTCGGAGATGACTTTCTCAGACCATATAAATACAAACCAGAAAGGTCACTGGTTTGGTATCTTGTTTGCTGTGGAGATAACTACTGGAAATTGCTCTTTATTGTGATTAATTTGGTGAATTAAAAAAAGTTTTCACTGCAAAGTGACCCTGAGCAGCAGTGTCCCTCCCTGACCTGGAGAACACTAATTTAAATTCAGTGATATTTCATAAAGACACCCCAAAGGAGCTATGTGGTGTCCCTGAGTCCTCATTACAGCACCTACTCTGAGCTACGCATGCACACACGCACAGACTTGACATGACAGAGAGCCTCGCTGCAGAGGAGGACAGTGTGCTGACCAGGTGACGGACGCCGATATTATTTGTACAGCAGCCAACGTTCAATCACACTCCCCTCTCTTCCCTCTATCTCCCTCTCTTCTTTCTATCACCGGCCCTTTTCTCCTGCTGTTCTTGGCAGTGGCAGCAAAAAGATTTCGGGGGCTATCACTCTTTCCCTCTCCCTCCCGTCCTCTCTACCGGTGAATCACTGGTTCTCTGAACACACCCCAGCTGTTGGGGGGGGATAAAAAAATAAATAAATAAAAAATACTTGCAGTTCTCTCTGGATGTTTTTCCTATTTTCTTTCGTCTTCCCCACATACAGAGTCTCTGATCGAAACTCAAACTGCCATTGAAAGCAACACAAACACTGAAGTTGCTTCCAAATCACAGTTAGGCAGCCGTGACTGCACCACACAACATGGCTCCATATCAAACTGCTCATTATTGACATTTTTGAACATTTTCATGATGCTATCAGTGAAAGGACACATTTCTTGTCTTCCTCTAGCCTAAAACCACACAAATGCCTACAGTATGGAAATTACGACAGCAACCAGTGCAGGCACATTTGAGAGGACTGAATACACGTTCTTGGCTTTATCTCCTGCAGATAAGTGTTAAAAATCACGTTTTGTTTTGTGTGGGGTTTTTTTTGGTTTTTTTTAGAAAACCTTTCTCTTACACTCTAAAAAATGTCTACAAACCTGCCAATTTTCCAGAATGTCTTATATTTCTTTTTGTCAGTCCCCCCTCCCTTTTCCCTTGGCTTATTCTGTTATCTTCACACTCACTGTCTCTCTCATCTCTTGAACACCCTCCTTCAAATTCCCTGCTCTCTTCTGTGTGTTGCTTTGGCATCCAACTTATTCTCTCCCGCTTGGACTCCCTCTTGTTCTCTCATTTCTACACCCACCCACCCCCTCGATCTGGTCATTATTCCTGCAACGTTTTTTATCCTTTCTTGAGCTCACCTACATGCCTCTCTTGCCCCCATCTCCTCACAACACCTTTAAACCTTATTTATTTGTTGCATTCATCTCCCTCTCACGTCACACTAACATTGCATTTCTCTCTCTCTCTCTCTCGCTCTCTCCTTCCCTCTCTCCCTCTTTTTCTCTCACTCCCTCTCTGAGTGGAAATGGTTTGTATTGATCCACTCTCAAACCGGGGAGAAGGTCAGGGGTTCACTAATAAAGCTCAGGGACAAAGCAGAGACACACAAACAAGCCGCACATACACAGCAGACAAATATAGCCAGGTACCAGGACTGAAGTGATGAATGGTGTGTGTGTGCTTCATCTTACCTTCTACACATGCATACACAATTTTTGACACAGCTGCTTGTAGTGCGCCCAAACATTTGTGTTTATAGGAAAATAGCCACCATGTCACTGTGACCATAAATATCCTAATGATGGCCAGAGGCTAGAAATTGTATTGAGAGATAATTATGAACTCCATACAGGGAGTTGACAGGGTGCCTGGTCATCCATCACTGCTGTGTGGCTACCAGCTGCCCAGGCTTCCCACCCTACCTCGTGTCACGCACTCCCACTCCACTCAATGACAGGGTCAACCTAAACGTATTCACCATGCACTCCCTGGACCACAGTGCCTTTTTCCCACCCTGTTCAGTCAAATGTGGTTGAGGCAAGCATTTATGAGTTCACAGCCTAGAGGTTAGAGATGAGCATTTGAATTCTAGCAGTGGCTGGGGAAACTCTGGGTGGAGCTCAGTTCCAAACACCTGAAGCTTAAAGGTTGATGAGCTGTGGAGAGGGAGATTGGCTATTCATATGCCTGGATAAGTTAGACGAATGGAGGCAGGGAAATAACTTAGTTAGTTATACAAGCTCCTCCTTACTTAGAGGCCAGCTGTGAGGTGGAGGCCTGTTAAACCCAGAAACCCAGAATGATGTAGTCACTTTTACACACACAATTCTCTGATCTTGTTCATATTCTTAATACAGATAATGTGCATATTAACGTAAGATTAAAAATCAAAATTTGATTTTATAGCTTCTTTTTTATCAATGTTTGATTAAACTAACAATAATTTGTGACTTCTTTATACCTCCATCATTTGCACTAACAAATGATGGTGAGATAATATCCATGTAGATAACCCACATGTACTGCCAGTTTATGCTGCTGTGGACTGTAGACTGTTATGGTTGAGACTATATATGGCAGGTTACGATGACAGCAATAATCTTTCCGTTTTGATTACTGCTGTATAGGTCACAGTATATCAGCAAAATGTAAAGTTATCGACCAGGTGTGTGCACTTGCACAGACAGTATTTATCTACCCAGTACAGTAAGTTATTCAATGATGTTGCACCGCAAATAAATGCAGCCCAATTTTTTGTTATACTAACTTGTGTTGCACTATGCACTAAAAGCGCCTGTTGCACAAGGGCAAAGGTCTAATTGAAATAAATGAGAAGGCTCTTTTTTTTCTTGCCTCAGAGCTGTTGTCAGTGTGATGGGCCCTACAAAAAAAACAGGCACAGAAAAGAATGAAACCACGCACAAAAGAGGCTAAAGCTACACAAAGTGGCAAAAATGAAGAAGGTAGGGAGGTGAGAGAGGACTTGGCTGATTGGGTGACACTGGGTGATTCACATCACTTACACAACTGCACAAAACACACCTGTGCACTCAAGCTAATGAAGACCTACGCAGAGAAAGACTGCTGTTTTTACAAAGTATTTCACTCCATTAGACACAACCTAAGGTGAATGCTTGCTCTCTGTCTGTGGTTTGTGTGTGTGTGTGTGTGTGTGTGTGTGGGTATGTTCCAAAGACACCTGCCGTAAAAATGGTGTGCGCTGACATTTAAAGAAAAAGCTTTAAAACCAGTCTTTTAATTAAGCTATCTTAAGAGAGAGCAAGATCCGGGGGAAGGATGAGTGATTTTAAAGAGCACACAGGATGGAAGATGGGGTCTGTGAGACAGGTGGCCAACTAAGAGTGAGGCACACTAAACACTAATGGAATAAAACTATCGTTAGACAGGTTTTAAGCTAATGCAGCCTGAAGATAGAGGGTGCACAGAAAGAGGCCAGAGAAAATAAAGGAAGTGAACAGTTGGTCGAGTTGTCTCTATTGTGAACTTATCTATGTTCTGTTGAGAGGTGCCTCTGGTGTGAGTGTATGTACATCTGTGTGAGGGCTGTCCTCTTAGCACATGCAAGGCCATGGAAAAGCTAGTCAAAAGCTCATGCTATCCCCCAGGAGTGGAACGACTCATGTTGTGTGTATGCAAGCCAGAGAACACAACTCCTGAGTGCCACTTCACAAATCCTGGGGACTGAGCTAATGATGTCCCCTGTCTGACTAAATCAAAGCACCATGTGGCTGTGGGGATGGCGAAAATGTGAAGGAAAGAAATGTGAAAAGACAGCAGGAGAATGACATTAGAGCTTTTCATATTTAATATCCGAATCACTGTGGGCCTGTAGCAGCAGTCCTTCTGAGTGAATTTAGCGTGAGTAGGGCCAGTGTTCAATTAGCAGGCGCAAAGAAAAAAGGCTAAGAGGAGGTAGCAGATAGGACAAATGTATTGACATCAAGATTGGTCTTTAAATTAAATTTGTCTATACCCATATATGCAAGCAAGGGAGTGGTGCATGTTTACAAAAATAACTTTTCCATTGAAAGGGTTCCTACAGGGCCATCTAATATTAATTTGTTCTGGTCAAAGGGAACATAAAGAAAAGGCAGACAGGTGTGAGCTTACCGAGTTGATGCAAGCAAGCTCCTTGTTGAGCAGCCAGGGTAAGGAGAGTTTCCCGTCTCCTTTGTAGCAGGACTGGATCCTTTCTTTGATCTTTTCCTTTATCCTGCGCAGGGTGAACAGGCACAACGCTGACTCTTTGGGTGGTTTTGCCCGATTCTTCTGACCCTGGGAAAAGACTGTGAAGAGGATGTCTTCATTCTCAGAGATCCCCAGAGAGTTGGCCAGCTGCCGACCGGGCCTAGCCAAGAAGGCATCCTGCACCAGACGATACTCTACTCCATCTTTAGTGCAGCCAATGGGGAACTCAACATAAGAGTAAAACTTGGGGTCATCCACACAGAGGCGGACAATTTTTGAGGTGAAGAATTGCTCCCCACTTGCATCGGGGGAAGTCAGTTGCGTGTCCAACTGCATTGTTAAATAATAGACAAACTGCTCACTGCTGAAACTGTACACATAATAGATGTCAAAAGCAGGAAACTTGGACAGTGTATCAGAAGGAATCTTCAGCTGAGAGGAGACAAATTCGTCCTGATAGACAAAGCTGAACATGTCAGCGTTTTCTTCATTCTCCATCAGCTTGCGGCTGGACAGGGTCGGAAAATATTCGGATTTGCCATCGATGGGGGTTCCAATAAATAGCTTGCTAGTGGGACTGTGTGGGGAGCTTATGATCACCCCAGACATGGTGCCTGACTCTGCCACACTGGAGAGGTAGTGCTCCTTGCGGTGATGCGGCTCGCCAAGCTTAAAGAGGTCATCCAGTCGTAGAAACTGGCAGATGCCCTGTGAGGTGCTGCCACAGGCAATGAGGCGGTTCAGTGCGTAGTCTATGAGAAGAAGCTTATTCACATTAGGGGTCTGAGCCAAGTCATGAGGACAGGACTGGACACTGGGCGGAGGGTAGCACTTCTCATTGTCCACCACTGGCCCAGTCATGTGGCTGCGCAGCTTGGTCAGGTTGCTAGACAGTTTGAAAATCCAGTTGACAGCGCCCACGTAGACCTCTCCAGTTTTGTTGTGTATGGCCAGATGTGTGAGTCCCCATTCAGCATGGGTAAATCGTTTGAAGGGTGGGGGTTGGCCTCCAGAGAAGGATGAGCCTGTAATGAGTAAAAGCCCCAAGAGGAGAAACATATTTCCCAGGCCAGGGGAAGTTGATGACCGAGCTAAGGGACACATATTTGGGCTGTCCAAAGGCAGAGCTTGGGGGATGGGGAAGGAGAAAGAGAGGAGGCTGAGGAGGAGGAAGAGTACTGGGGCTCTGGTACAATTTTGGTACCCAAATCGGGATTTTCTTTCTTTTCCACTGACTGTCAAGGATTAAAGGAGGGCAGATTTAGGCAAAGAGAATGGTAAGGGGAGGGGAGACAAAACTGCTATTGATATGCTGTCCTGTTCTCAGAGTCTCAATCTGCCATCTGGAACATCATCCACAGAGGTGCGAGGTGAGAGCCCTGGAAAGCAAAAGGAAAAAAACATGGTGAGTATCAAAGTAATATTTTGTATTGATTATAGAGGAAGAGACCAAATGTTCACAAACTGCACAACCAAAATTAGAAAAATTCAAACTGACATTTGCTCCAGTTATAAATAAATGATAGCAAATCAAGTGTGGAAGGCAAATGTGTGTCAGCATTTAATTATGAGTGAAGATAGCAGGGGAGGCATGGGCATATTATTAAAGGCTCTGTACACACAATGCGAGTCATGCAGAAATGAATTATAGACTCACAACTGAACTCTTTAATATTTCATAACTTTTGTGTTACTGTGGCTTTAGAGGAGGCATGCGTTTTAAAAAGTGCCATTGGGCCTCGTTACACTGACAGCAAGCAATTTATAAGCAGGTATGCACGCAAGCTTTCCTGCAGCGGTTCTAACAGTATCACCACCCCATCCAGTAACCTTTTATTATAATCACACACTGCAGTCGTGGCACTCAGGTATGAAGCGCAGGGCTCTACCTTCACAGGCAGTATCCCAAACAAATTTCTTGAGCAGAAATATTGAAATTTTCTTCAGAGATGTCTTATTTTTAACCAATGTTACAAACAGTCTCTGGCTCTCACAGAGTCTTCTTATCGATCCGGCGAGAAAACTCAGCCAGAAAACCTGTTTGCCTCTTGTTGTCACCACACTAAGAACGCCCTTGTTTTTATGAATCCCACCACTGGACTGGCCCAGTGAGGGTTTTGGTTTAACTTTGATGAAAAAGTCAAAACTGCCTCAATGACTACCAAAACACAATGGAACATTATGTGGCGATATTCTGGCATATAAAAATGCATTCAGATGCAAGGTTGAATAATTTACAGCACATATAGGTCCGATGTATACTTCCTCTAGAGTTACGAAGCCAAAGGATAAGACAGTAGTGTTGCTAATATAACCTCGTGAGGAAAAAAATCCTTGCACATGGAATTATAAAATGATTGTTTTGGTTTCTAATAACCCTTCCAATTTTTTTTAAAGTGGACTCTTTGGACTCATTTGTGTCACAATGACCTATCCCAACATGTCCACACCAGTGTAGCCAGTTTTTTTTTTTTTTTTTTTATTCTTTACATAGTGCCATAGTTTTATTTTGAATGCACCCAACTGTCAATATTTCAGTGCATCAGGGCCCCATTTCCATCATTGTTATTTTCACAAATATACAAATGTATTTCTCTTAGCATAAGCTGTACCCTACGGCTTGTATGCCCCGAACTCGTAGGATGCAGCAAGCAGAGGGAAGGTGTGAGATAATTTATGGGATGGCAATTTTACAGATTAAGGACAGGAGGGATGGGGGGACGGGAAGACCAGCCATAAGAGAAAATATTTGCTGCTTTGGGCATTCTCCAATGAATAATGGTAATACAGTGATGAGGGGCACGGTTTGCTGGGCAGCTGCTGCTACTTGACAATGTTCCTCCACTGCTGGGACATTAGCTCTCCTGTAAATGCTGACTATGCAAAACAGGACACATATCTCCCAGAGACCCCACGCTTCAATTTCACCTTGACTATCAAAGTGTCTGCACAAAGGGTGTTTTATGACCAGATTGAATTGGAAAAGATGAGACAGTAGAGAAAGATGAGGAGGGTGGGAAGGTGGAGAAATGAGGTGAAGGGGGCAAAAACATGAAATAGAGAAAAATTAAAAACAAGGGAAGAGGGGAGGGGAGACATAGAGGGATGTATAAGTTTCTGCATCCTGCTGTCATTGTTGCAAGCCACTGAGGAGCAAGGCTATCTGTCTCTCAATTACCAAGTGTAAGGAGTCGGGGCCTGTAGTCAGTTTATCAACCTCTGAGATCGATGTGTGTGCACCAAAAAGTTTCTTTAGTTTTATGCAGCTTTCCTTGAAAAAGGCAGATGCCTGAGCAAATTCTAAAGGAATAAAATGCACCTTTGCAGTACTAAAAGAATTAAACGCCCAGTAAGAGGAGTCACTCAATTGTTCATTAATTTTACTTGCTGAAACTGCTGCTCACAGGTGACAAGAGAAATAGTAAGAACAATGTTCATGGAATAGTAAACAAGAGCTCAGCTGTGAGAAAGCTATCAGGGCGAGGTCATTCAGTTTACCAACCATGAAGGGCTGGGAGAAGAAATGCATAAAGGAAGGGGAAAAAAAAAACAAGGAGAGACAGAAGAACACAGCAGGTAAAAAATAAATATGAAATAGACTAAAAGATTGAGATGAAAGCTGGGCGACTAGCGAAGGCAGTTTTTCTGGTCCATTTTAATCAAAGTTCTAGCTCTTGAATCAAGCCTGGGGAGCCCCACAAATCAAGAAACCTCAGCACGGTTGCTGCAGACAGAAGGGCCTGAGCTCCAGTTATCAGATAAACCGCCACTATCTATTCTGAGATTAAAACGACTTGACGCGGATGGTAGCCTCTTCGACATAAGCAGCTGCAATAAAGTGACGAGCAAGCCTATAAAAAAAAAACTAATTTCTTGCTCAATGGTACAGTTGCGCCGCGCAACAAGAGCAGATGTCAATTTAAAGCGTGGCAGCGCGTAGGGAGGCCGGCTGCCTCATTTTCCTTTGTCATTCCAAGTGAAGGAATGAGACAATGAGGCAGAGTGAGGGAGAAGCAAAGGAAAGATTCTGCTAAAGAATGAGGGAGGACCTGAGTAAGAATCGCACAACATGTTGCATCTTGGGATCTCTGAATGCTTGTTCATGCTTGATCCATCCTCTTAAGGAGTCTGTGACATCACCCCAAGTTTGAACAAACAGGTTGATAAAAAGGCAGCATGGAGTTATCCAACTTGAGAACATACACTTTATGTCTTCAAGGAGAAAAATCAGGGAGGATAAACACACATAAAGCTTTTGTCAATAGAACACCCACCTACTGCCCCTCAATCCCACCTTCAGCATCAACTGTAATGGCAGACTGAAACTGTTGTCAATTACTCAGTTTTTATACTCCTGATCCTTTTTTCTGATATGTTTACATTTTCTTTCAACCATCCTTATCCCTGCCAACCCTTTCAATGTCAATCACCTCCTGAGCTGTAGTGAAACAGGAAGAATACTGGAACAAGGTTACAAGCAGCCATATATGGCACCATCAAGGAAAAGCATGTCAATCATTTTGGGCTGGAGCACGTCTGTGGCTTTTGGAATGGGCAGTCACCATATCAAGGGAGCCAAGGCCGTTATCGCATGAGAGAAAAGCATTATAGTGGACAGGAAGGAAGGGACCAAGCTGATTGGATTTGATATCAGGACACCCTATCAATTGACAGGAATGGACTGCATCCCTTTGGGCATTAGGAAAGGGAATGAGTATGTACAACACATGGCATAGAGAAGAAAGCTTAGAGCCCCAGGAGTGTTTTAGAGAATGAAAATTTTTTCAAAGCACCGAGAAAGTCTTTGTCAATTAATTCATTATATGAAGAACATTACATTTTCCCATGCCAAAACTCACAATAATTGAGAATACCAACATTACTGATATTGTGGTGAAATATAGGGAGGCTTAGGAATATTTTAGGGGGGCTGAAGCCCCCTAAAATGCACCCAACAACACCCCTGGAAAGGATGTCTCATTTTACAGCTTTACTACACTTTGGTTATATGGGTTGAATGAAGGTTAGTGTTGTGTCGTCGTGTGAACTGGTGAGCTGTTGGTGACTCGTGTGAGTTGAACTGAATCACGTCTACTTCTATTTCTCACCCTATTCTGCTTAGCAGCTAAACCTGTCCCTTCAGATAATGGTTGCCGCTCAGAGCCAAGAGCTGTGTTGATTTATTGCCAGTGGCATATCAATTACAGCACTTGCCACTGGAGGGGAGAAAAAGGAGACAAAGGTTCGAGGAGCGGGATGATGATGAGGAAGGAAGAAGAGCAGCACTCTCACAAATTCTCTGCCCTCTGCACTGTATCACAGCATGTGGGTCACATCTGGGACAAGAGGAAGAAGAGAACGTGGAGAGGAGGCTGTAAGAGGAAAGGAGATGAGGAAAATGTGTGCAACCAAATGACGGAAATTAAATTGATTCAAATTCTCAAGACTCACATCACTCCCATATACATGAAGTCAATTATTGTAACCCACCAAATAATCACAGAGGTGACTTTAAGCAGCATGGCTGAAGAGACACACTGGGCACATTCAAACCCCCATACACACTTTGCTTTCTCTTATCTCAAAAAGGATGTGTATATACAAACACGAAAATATGAAAAACATGCACAAAACACAAAGGAATAAGCCAACACATTATGCACATGCAAATCAAAGCACGCTAACAAAATTAAATGGAACTCTATCTTAATCTGTCTTCCACCTCTTCACATAGCAGCTAACACACTGCAGGGATTGAAGATTTGCCTGAGGGAAGCTAGGGACAAGGGTGAGGTGTGGTTGAGGAATTGAACGGCACAAGGAAGCCACAGGAAGTGACTGAAGGGGGATAGGTGGGGGTTGGATGGTGAGAGAAGAGGTAAAATAGAAGGAGAGCCAAGCCCTGAAGTCATAATCCTCTCTCAGGGTCTGCCTAATCTCACTGCCACTATCTGCATATGGGAAGAATGGATTACCATCCCCCGACACACTGACGGAAGGATAGATCAACAGAGGGATGGGTGGCAATCTCTGGACAGACGACAAGCTCACAGACAGACGTAAACACAGGAGAAGTTATTACAGGATAGGCTGTGGGTCTTATTTTAAACTGTTCCGGTGCTTTGAATAAAACACACACCCAGGCATGTGCTCAAACACACACACACACAGACTGCAGGTAGGCATGGTGCAGGCTAGTCATTTACAGCCTGCTTAGTCCACCAACGAGACACCCATCCACACATCCCATACAGAGGCTGTCTCGGCAGATGAGAGGGATAGGAGAAGGAAGGGGGGTGGAGGCTGGGGGTTGGGGCCAAAACACTCCTCCTAACAAACCACAAAAATCAAATCTCAACACTGCAACAAAACCAATCATTCCATCTGTCAAGGATTATCAGAGAATATCAACATTGTTATACTAAGTCACAGGAATACTATCAAAAATATTCAAGCCCAATTGTTTTTATCCACAGAAGTTTTTTCATAGAGGCCATTTTTCATTACAGCAAAAAATGTTTGACAAACTGAGTAAGGGTGTCTTTTCTTACGTCCTTGGAGCAAAACCAATATAACCAGATCCAGCCACTCTAAGACGAAATTTGTCTGTCATTAGTTCATACATTGATTCAACAGAAAGAGGAAGGTATCAAAGGTGCACTTATAAAGAGAGAATATCCTAAATTTGAGCGAACACTTTTTAAGTGCCAAAAACAACTTCCCCTATATTGTGTTTGAGGCATCAAGCAGGCCAAGACAAAAAGGGGGTAAGACCAATTTTTAGAGGTCTGACAATGGAGCAGTATTGTATATTGTGGTATCTTGTATCATTTCCTTCCTGTCTTGGCTGGGAGAACAAGCTGACTGGCAAGTCCTGGGGAGCATAAAAAGCCCTTATGAGTTCTGTTTAGTGCCAACGTAAATCAGTTTAGAGGAGGACAAGCGGCGGTGCCCCACGCTCTCTCTTTCGCTCTCTCTGTGGCAGGTGGCCTGCCAAAACAAATGCTTTGTTCCAGAGCAAAAAAGTAGTGTGTACATGTGTCTGTTAAGAGAGTCAGGTATAGGAACAAATTGAGCCCCCTGTCTTAAAAGCACCTTGCTGGGCTAACACTCAAACTATCAACCCATCTAGAGCAATAAAACCTGATCCAGACCTGTCTAATGGCTACCCTTGACAAAAACATAGTTGAGAGAAAGTTAGAGTAGTAACACTGGCCTCAAACAAGGTCCTTGAATTGTTCCATAGTAATTTTGCCCCAATACATTAGCCAAGAATAAATTCTTTACAGCCTTTGCCTTACAAGCTGCTCAGCTCTTTTACATGGAATTATGGAATCACAAGTCTGTAAAATGTTTTTTGAGGAAGTATCGCAAGCTCCAGGGCAAAATAATAAACAATCATGAGACCCCATGAAAAATAGACTTCAAGTCTTAACAACACAGGCCTTTTTGTGAGTCAGTTCACTAATCTGTCACACTCTGACAAGTGTCACTTATTTTGCGTGTCCTCCAAATTTTTTTTCCAAGGCTAGAATTAGTAGCCTGCACAAAAACAAGGGGAGAAACTACAGCATAGTCAACTCACATGTTCAAGTGCTTGAGTGGCAGTGGCTGCAAAGACAATGCTTCTCAGACAACTAGTGCGTTGTGTAGATAACAGACGTGTGTGTGTGTGTGTGACAGCTGCCACTTAGAGACAGAAGACAGACTGCAGGCACTACATCACACAAATTCATATGACAATACACGCACACTGCCGTGTTTTATGAGGTAAATGGGATTATACGCCAAAAGATGCAACAAAAGTCACACAGTAGTATCGAAGTTTCTGTGCTGATGAGCACATATTTGTGTGTTAGTTGGTCATATGAATTTGTGCATGTGTTCCCATGCTCTGAGGCAGCAGCGCACAGTTGGCCTTGCTCTCCCTGCATTTGTCAAATAACAGAAGGTGAAGAGGGGTGTCAACTACTGTGTGTCGTTTGTACATCTCTCACATGCACGCGCGCGCTTCCTGGCAACACTAACACCAACCCCAGCCACCTCTCTGAATCCGATGTGTCACAGTCCAAGCCCAAGTCCAAGAATGCAGGGGGAATGTGCTGCGGACTAACCTCTGTGAGGAATTCATCACCTAATCAAAACACATACCATTATATATTTGTATGTGTAAATTAATCTGTGTGACAGGTGTATGCGCATGCATTCCATTTTCTCCCAAATCTCTTTATAAAGCTGCCATTATACTCAAACTCTTTATCTAGCAGCAGTTGTGTGTGAACACGTGGAGCGTCTCGAGATGGTTGGATTATGAATGCCACCTCGCTGCTTTGAACACTTTATGAACATTGTGTCAGATTTGACTGGTAAAAACAGGGTTGAGCACCCCAGGGTGTCTCCCAGGCATGAAGCCCTTGTCATTACAATAATACACAAGGAGCAGACAGACCATATTCTTCTCCCTCTTTCTATCTGCCCCAATCCTCTCACTCTCGCTCCATTTCTTTCTCTCCATCTTGCCAAACAGTTCACATCCCTCTGCATCTCCTCTGTCATGTTCTCCTCCTCCTATGGCTCAGAGCAGTGCATGAACCCAAATAAAATACAAACTGCTGAAGCACCAAATTTATGTGGATCACAGTGAACTAAACATGAGCATGGGAAAACATTTTCTCCTCCCTGCTTCCTCTCTCAGGGTTGAGATTCCTAGAAAAACAAAAGGCCGTCGTTCCAGCTGCTAAGGCGGAACCACTCAAATGCCATTGAACCAGTCATCGCATAAAACCTGCCCACATTTCAGAAAGAAGCACACAAACACATTGATGCAGGCACCGTCAGATTAGTGGTTTACTCTTAATCTCTCCACTGTGTTTGTGTGGCTGGGTCTTTCTTTCCATGACAAATCCTGTCTGTGTCAGTGTGTATGTGCACGTCTGTGTGAGCATGTGAAGGTGGGAGAAGTAGGCATTATGTAGGTCAAGGCCAGAATGTGCTTGATAAGAGTCACAAAATAACCCTCTAATAGTGCAGCTGGTTCACGTTTCACCAAGGCAAAAAACACACAGATCTTGTACTGTTGTCTGTAGCATTAGGCTAATACTGTATCTATTTAAAATGGTTTTAAGAAAGCTACAGTTAAACTGACGGATCAGTGGAAGTGGTGACATGCAACAGCAGGTTGTTCACTGTTTTCCTGGGATTTTATATTTTGGTTGAAATTAACAATTACTAATCTATCAGATCTTTGCTCCATTGGACCATTCACAAGAGTACATGTACATCTTTTCATGTTTAAACCAATCAACCACATTTGGTTAGATATTGTTCTCAAACTATAATAGTATATATCAAAAATATGATGCATTGTTGTCACTCCCAAACCAGGGAGAGCCGGCTCACTGTTTCTCTGTGGTGTCTGTACATGTGGTGGCAACTTGTGTCTCACACTCTAGCACAAACAGAAACACACAAAGACACTACTCTTACTGACAGTGGCAGAGAGAAGTAAAGCAATCTCTCTTGAAACCAAATTCTAGTGAAACTGTCACATACGTTTTTCAACTGGCAAGTTCATCTGTCCAAATTCATGTAGGTGTGTTTTGTGCGTTAGCAGCCTGGAGCCCAAATATGGTTAGCTAAATTATATGAACATGGGTCATTGTTGAAGGGAAACTATTAACTGATATTAACAATGCCCTCAAACATAGTTATGTTATGGTTTGCTCACCATAAGACAGATTCATAAATTCACCATAAATTCAGTCTAAACTGGACAGAGTTTAGAGCATTGTCTAAACATTTCAGTTTCAGGTCACTAAGTACCAATAAGACTATAAACAGTGCTGTGCCAATAAGCAGTCAGTAGTAGCAGGACTGTTCAAAACTTAATACCTGTCTTTATTCTGGGGTGTTGCCACTGAAGCTCATAGCTAATAACTGCGATCATCAGAAAGTCAAATGACAGAAAGCATTAATCATTATTCTGTTGTTGAAAAATATCAGAGGCCCATATTAATGATTAATTTAAAAAAGAAAGCATGGTGCTACCAAATGAATACAATCTGTAAAATCCACATTTGCTCAACTTTTTGTTATGAGGAGTAGTTTGACAACTCAAAATACTGAAGGTAGACTGAAAAAACTGAAAAAAAAAAATGTCTCACCAAATAGGGGCAGACGACAGGAGAGTGCGAGACCAAAATTTAAAACAGGTCCTGTAATATGTCAGCACTCGACTGTGTGCAATGAGAAGATTGTGGCTGAGCTTCAACTTTCAGTTCAAAAGATTAATCAGTGAAAAACAAACATTGCTAAAAAAAAAAAAAAAAAGAATAAAGAAAAAATTGCACCTGCATAGTTATATCAGGAAGGTACCCGGTGGAGTGTGAATGGTGCCAGGTAATGTTATTGCTAATCACAAAACAAGCATGTAGATGCCACCCTGACTTAAATCAACACCAAACAATGCCAGTCACAATGAAGGTCAACCACAGACAACAATGTGGTTTTCCAAAAGCAACTCACACTACCAGTCAAGCTGTGGTTTGAGCTTTTCAAGTTGGTTGTATAGGTGATGTCATGAAACCACAGGTGAAGATATGTTCCAGTCAGTGGACAGATTAAGGTGTGGCTCAAATTCAGTGATCTGCGGGCATAAATTGAGGAATTTCAGCTGAAAATATTACTATTTCACGTTTTCCTTCAGTGTTCTCATGGTCTAAACTTTAATGTGCTATTAAATGTGGGCTTTGTAAGGTACATTACTAGAATTATCTGTGAATAAAGACTGTATTCTGGGCTGTGAGGAAAGCTGCTGTGTTGCTCCACAGCAGTGCTTATAATGTCCTTGCTGAGTTCACCAAAGAGGAATGCATTGTGCTCTGCTTGAAAAAGCTAATTACCAAATGCCGCCATCCTCAGTTTTTAACCCACTCCCTTTACTTTCTCTACCTCACGCCCTCCGTTTACGAGCTTGACTGACCCTTGACACCAAGAGTGCTGGAGTGAGCTTGTGCTGCACTGCTTTGTAAAAACTTACCAGAGAGTGTTGATTGTTGGAAAAACAGGAATGCCATTATAAATCCTCTCTGAGGATTTGAGGACAGTGCTGTCCATGGTGGCAGTGGGTGGAAGAGGAGTCGCTTCAAGGAGAAAGACATTAAAAGGAATCACTGCCTCCTTTTATTTTAATGGCACCATAAATGCAGCGTCCCCTTTCCAGGCTTAATGTTTCAAGAGAAAGCTTATGTGGACCGCCAGTGCTGCCAATGCCAGATGAATGTTCAGCTTTTCTTGGGATTGCACAAGTACTTGCACATGACGCCTGTTCCTTTGTATCAGCTACAAACATAGAGAGAGGAGCAGATCATGGGAAAATATTTTAGAACTGCTGATATGAATCCCAAACTGGCCATAGAGCTGATAACTCTGTAAGTCTGAAGTACAGTCTGGTGTTGGCCTTGTTTGTGGTATCGCTGTTTTTGGTGTTGACAAGAGGAATGTGAATCTCAGCTCCGCTTAAACTCAAAAGGCTTTCTTGATTTCCCTATTGAGATTACATCGTGAGTCGGGCCGACCCTGAGCACTTCAAAGACTTGACACAAGTCCAAGCCTTAATCTAGCTCGTATCTTTTCAGCTGTGAACTCTTCTGGTGGTCCATCACACTCAATATGGTCTTCAGTTAATATTTTTATTGAAACAGACAGACAACGGGCCATCTGCTATCCCCTCCCCTTCTCTGCCCTGGTCTGAGTCATTACATCATCCATTTTACGCAAACAGACATCTTTGTTGCAATGACAATACACAAGGAAAAGGACTCGTGCACAATGGCACAATCTCATAAATGACTACACTGGGTGCCTGGGATGGTTTTCTACAGACATGGACAGCATCCTCATCCATCTCTGTCCATTAAAACCCATGCTGTTTCCGGGTGTGTGCTGTTGCGGAGTATCAGTAACCATATCATTGGCAATGACCGCATGGCTTTATTCTATGCTCTAAACGCTTTAAGACATGCGTGTGGCTTCTGTCAGATGGGGTTCAACTGATTTATTCCTTCAGATGGGTCAGAAAACATCAGGATAATCACAGATATCTGGGCTTGAGGGCGGAATGTAGCATCAATTCCTCGACAGGAGAACCGTTGAAAAGCAATGTGATAATCCATGTGGGATGCCGTGGATACTAGAACAGGAGTAGACAGTGAGTCTCCAACATCTTAAGCACGTGTAAATTATTCTGTAAAGGTAGCTCCCATTGAATTTTGGTTCACTCTGCTGTATAGTTACGTTCAGAGTTAGCAAAAGCTTTTGTTCGGCAGGAAAATCAAGAAGCCTTGACCGACAAATAAGCCACCCAGAAACACACGGATCCACACAGTCAAACTCATCAAAATACACAGGAAGATTTGCAACAGCTTGAGCACTAAACAAAGACACCGTCACATCCAAGAACTCAGTGGGACATGACCATTCTTTTTTTTTTTTTTTTCTTTAAGTGCTGTTACATCCGAGTCATGTGAGGCCAGTGCTAATTATCTTCAAATGCACCGTTGTGGAGCTGAAACAAAAGGAAGCTCATCTATACCAGCCCCTTTTAGCCCAGGAGCTCGGCTTTAAACTGGTGAATATTCAAGCCAGCAGACTGTGTGTGTGTGTGTGTGTGTGTGTGTGTGTGTGTGTGTGTGTGTGTGTGTCTGTGTGTGTACCCCCCAAACATGGTGTTCAGGGGGAAAAGAATAGGGAGGGCTCAGACTATTTCCTGTCTTGTACCTGATAGTAAGCATATACTGTCTTCCTGCTGAAGCACAAAGCACGGTGCTCCATGCATCACTGCTTCACTACAAAGACAGCGACAGAGATGGAGGCAAAGAGTGTTGTGTGTACATGTGTGTGATTAATGGCTTATTCACAAACAGACATTACTGTGACATGTACAGCAGTGACACTTCTAAGGTTTCACTTTGTTAACTTTTCTCACTTTAATTAGAAACAAGAGTAGTTAAACATAGATTTATCGATGTCTATCCACCAAAATCGTATCCACAGAGAGCAAAAAAAAAATCTGAATGAGAACATAGGTCGGAAAAGAGATTGAAAAATTTAACAGTGATGGGGGAAGATTGAGTGAAAGAGGATGCAATAATCAGGCGGGAGATGAGCAGACGAGAGAGAAAATGGTGCAGGTGGAAAGGCAGTGGTGATGGAAATAGAGGTAAAAGAGTGAGAGATGGAAAGGTGAGATGAGAGGAGTTGACGATACTCTCAGATAGCTGGCGAGGCGGAACGAGGAGGAATGGAGCGAGATAAGAGGAGCAGTCTCTGCATGTTTAGCTAAAAGGGAACCTTTTTTCCTCAGCTAGTGGGCAACTGAGTGCCTGTCACATAACTGCAGCCAACCCCACTTCAACTTGGACAACGTACTTCAAATCAATACTCTTTATGCTACCAGATTATAACAAGGATTCCATATTTTTTTAGTTTTAATCAAGTGTGTGAAAAGTCGAGCATTTATCACTACATGGGCTTGAAATAAGAGTAGCTTGTGATCAGCCTGTTACGGCATTAACTTATTTTGTACTCTACTGCAAAAGAATGAATGCAGAGCAAATTACCATTTTTTACATTTACATTACATTGTGGGGCAAAGCATATTTTCCTCTATAGTATAATATAGTATAATAGTATAACAGATTTTTCTTGATGAACAAATTGGCCATTGCTGAAATATAACTTTTATACAAAACAACTTGATGTCACAAATATTTTAGAGTAAAGTCAACGTAGATTCAGTAAAATAATCAATTTCATAGCAAGACTTGGAGCTGTGAGAAGCCACTGGCACTTGGCACGTTCCCAAAAGGAAGGGCTGGTTTTACTGGTCAGTCCAGAAGGACAAGTAACATCAGCCACTGTGAGTCAGTCAAAGACAAGGAAGAGCAAGCAGGGAAGTTCACCAGGAGACAAAACACAAAGCAACCTACAGCACGTGTTCATTAGGTCATATTACAAAGACTATCTGTCAAGTTGGCCGACAGCACCATTAATAAATCTGGTGTTAGTGTAAACGGTGCGTGTGTGTGGTGCAGTCTGCGGGTGTTGCTGCGATCGTTTGTGTCAAAATTTACATTTGATGTTTCTGTGTCTATACAGAGACATGATGGAGGGAAGGAAAAGTAACAGAAATGCAAAAAAGAAGAAACAGGAGGATGCTCAACAAAGACAAACCTGTGTCCAAAGAGCAAGCGAACCTAGGATCGAGGTAAAGCTTTTGGGGAGAGGAGCGGGATGAGAGTGCGGGGGAGGGTAAGAACAGACATGGAGTGAAAGAAAAACACAGAGGGAGACGTGTTTGGAAAGGCAGAAATATGAGCACAGAGGAAGAGCGATAAGGAGAGACTGGTGGGAGCAGGGGAAGATGAGAGGAAGAGTGGTGAGTGAGAGGAATGTCAGAAACAAAGGGGGGAAGAGATGGAAGAAGACGGTAAAGGAGAGGGACTAAAGATATCAACGTCTTGTTCAACACAACATTAAGCTCAGTATGAACAGTCTCATGGATACTGTGGCTTATAGAACAACTGTCGCACTGGATCCTACAGGCTGTAAGCTGCACACATGCACTTGGTTGTGCGCCAACTTTCTGACAACTGAATTCACAAAGAAGACAAACTTCTCTCTGCACAGCCCCACACAGAGTGTGCCCTGTGGTGAAGATGAATAGAAGTAGCAATTCTAGTCTCAGGTCAGAACATTGCTGTGCATGACAGACACAACCTCACCAGGAGACATAATCATTGTGAGATAAGAAATTCTCTGCTCCCCGTGGCTTTAAATGTGTTTAAATGTTATTTGGCCGGGTCTGATTAAGTCCCCCTCTGTTTCTATTCTCTTACAGCCTGATGAACAAGCACCTCATTCCTCCACCTCTCCAACCCCCTCCTCTTCACTCTCAGTGGGCCACCTCACCATAGTATACAAATATATCATGCCATTACTGGCCAGGCAAATGATCTGCCATGTTCCATGGTCCCCCAGGGACTGACTGACACTCATAACTCCTCAATCCTTCACTTGTCTTAGCCTCTCACCACCACTTTCAGGGCAGATTGAAGGTATGGCTGAGGCGTACAACACCTATTACTGTCCATTGTTTGGGTATTCATCCAGGCTACGTATTCTGGCTTCAAAGTGAAGCAAATGGTGTCTGTAATGATGCAAGAAATGTTGGGATATATGATGTCGCGCAGAAATGGGGGCTTTTACTTGTTGCAATTTATAGTTCTAAAGGACAGGCACAGTAGCGATATTTAAATGTTTATGATTTTTTTAAGGACCTGTGACGGCTGAAACCGTCAGTGTGTTAATGTCACCATAAAAGTGCAAAAAAATAATCAATACCAATGTTAACAACCTTGGTCCCTATATTCAAGTAATTTTTGTCAGCCTTGTTATCAATGTATTTGTTGCAGCTACACGATAAGAGATCAATCTTTGCCTTCTGTTGATTTGTCTTAGATGACTTAATACAAGCAACCTTTTGTTCTCCACACTTTTCTACACAAAGGAAATCAGTTATACAAATCTCTAGAATTAAACCACAACCTAATATTTCTTTGGTACAAGTGGGCCTTGACCTATTATTTGACAAACGCTGTTTGATAATGGGATTCAACACTAAGCCAGTCTCCATAGCCACACAGCAATCCACTTTCCTCTGTGGGTCAGCTAACCCTTCCCTTGATGTGCTGAAGGATGGCCTGTGTGATCTGTTCTGGCTTGTTAAAACTCGTGTGATTTCACAAGGGGGAAAAGGTTAAGTCTCGCACAACGACAAGAACCTGTCACCAGAGTCGTGCTCAAGACCTCTACCCACAAAGCCCAGACAGACAGAGGGAGGAAGCGAGACAGTTACTCTTCTCTCTTCCTGTTCTCTCTCAAAGGATACTCAGGTCTCAACCTGTATGCTTCATTTGAATTTCAACGGCTTCTTTAAACATCAAGACACCTTCACACAAACATACATATACAAACTGTAAGTTGTATAACTCCACTGTCAAAAAGAAAGCATATCCTCTAAGAGTAGTAGCATGTGAATCGTGCTAAATATGTGCGACAGTGTGGTGTCTTTCTATATGCTTTGAACTTTCCGGGGAGAGTACAAAGTGAATCTATTCCTCCTTGTGGTGTTTGTATGAAGAATGAAGCTGCAATTACTAAAGCCTAATAAGTAACCAAGACAAAAAAAAGCACTGGCACAGCTCTGATCACCCAAAAGGCTACATTGGCATCTTAAAACCGTATAAACTTCTCATTCCAAATGTATGTAACTCGCTGTTGGGGAAAAACCTTTTTTTTGTTTTCCTCTGCAAGGTGTATGCCCAAACAGCATGCTATTTAAATGCAGGCCAAAATTACATGTTATTAATTCCTGCTAAAATAAGAAAGAGTGAGAAAAAATTTGCATTGCGTTATGAGACAGCCACTGGTCAAATTGGTACATTTGCAAAGCAGATGTTGACAGTTTAATTCAGTCCACAAGTCTTCATTTTGATCAAATTTTTTGGGTACCGACATGCATCAGTCTGTAAGTAAAGAAGGGATATTGCGTTGCTACATATGGAGCTTAACAAGCTCCCAAGAACATGAAGCTTCTCTGTAAGCTGATTCAAAAGGGGTGGAGAGATGGGAAAAGTCCAGAATCAGAGAGAGAGAGATCAACAGATTATGTAGGGTGACCACAACTGCTTTGACCACCACCAAAAACCTCATCATGGTAAATGCGAGAAATCCTGGAAAGCCTCTACTGCAGTGCTGGCCTGTGAACATTTATTTTATAAGCTGCTAGCTGAACACACAACCAAACTTATCACTTTACAATGGATTTCTACGTCATTCATCAATGTATGGACTGTTGCTGTTGCGTGTGAATGGATGACAACAGGCAACGCTTGAGGTGTTGAGGTGTGGCCAAGATTCATCCTCAGAACGTAAGGAACCACAGCACCGATATGGGTCACTGTGTTGCTGGGTCATGGCCTGTGTTGGAAATTAACGTGTTTACAAAAAGTGTGAATGTGAGGCTGGTTAAACTTTATAAAATATCTGTTTTCCAGGTCTGTGCCTTTTCTGCGCTGAGCTAAGCTAGTTGTCTCTCCCTCTCTCTGGAATATGGTCTTGATTATCATGCCAATGGCTGTGGCGGCTGGTTGACAGAGTTATTCCAGCTATGTGTTTGTACTGGTGGGTCCTTGGGGAGACATGTGTCAGCCTGATCCACGGCTTGGACGAGACCCTCACAGCCGCCTCATAGCATGAACATGACAGGGCCCGATGAGAAGCAGGCTGCTGGAAGATGTATGAAGCTTGAGTATGGACAAGGAGCAAGGAGAAAGTACTGTGTGTAGTGCTACCTGTGTCCCATGTGGTCGATGAAATACATCCAAGAATTTAAGCAATAAAGACACAAATATGGACATAAATGTACACACAAATGGCTACCTTGACAGACATAAATCTCAACGAGGGCAACAGCGAAACAGGATCCTTAACCAACGGCCTGTAACTTTGTGATGTTGTAGGAGCCCTTTAGTAAAAGTAAAGCTGTTTTGTTCAAGTAGGAGAAATATAGATTTCCCAAACTATCTTTCTGTAGCCTCTTATATGTTAATACATATAAGTATATTTTCTTATGGACTAACTCAAAGAGATTCTTGGGAAGTGGCACAAGCAACGTGTTTAAGTTTTCCTCCATGATGGCAGCTTTTAAGGCTTCAACAGGAAATAGGGCTTAAAAAGAGACAAAAGAGACAAGCATGTGGTGCGACAATACAATGCACTAAACTGAAATGTCTACTGAGCAAACAGCGATGTATAGTTATTACCATTTCACCTGGGGCTTTTGCAAAGAAACCATTGTAGACACTGCAGCAGCAACACTGCAGCTGATGCACAGAGTAAACACAAACTGAAATCCATCACAAAAACACAGACATGGGGCTGGGGCTTTACCACAGTGGCGCCGGGGAAGGGCAGGCGGCAGCAGCAGCAGCAGCTACTAATTAAGAGTGGTTGGCTGAACAGCTATAGTTAGGGGTAGAGCTGCAGGGCTGAGGAGAAAAGGGCGACAGGTCTGACACCATGTCTGTGCGAGTATGTGGATGTGTGTTACTAGTGGGCCCAGGGCACTAGGCCCCCCGGTTCAAGTGTTGCTGACTCAGATTCACCACTTTACACCTGCAATAGTGCTGGTATAGCTAACGGGGGGTGGGTGGATGGGGGCAAATTGCTTTCCTCCTTCCTGCTCATTTTTACCTCCCTCTCTCCTCGTCCTCTGACTTAGTGTTTTACTGCATTTTTGTGTATTCTTGAGTTTCACTTCTTTTCTTGCATTTCATTCCCTTGTTCCACTTTACAAACACCCTGTCATTTTCTCTCCCTCCCTCTTTCCTCCCTGTTCCACACATAGTCAATATATTTCAATGAGCTTTATTGGCAGTAAATGAGTGCGTGGAGCAGAGTTAGGGATTACAGTGGGGATCAAAACAGGAAATACATTTGCTTTTAATGGTGAGCGTCTGATAAACACTTCCCTGACAGCAATACTCTGAATCAGTCTTTTCCTGTCTCTCTCACTCTCTCTCTCAAGGTCTAATGTTTGTTTCAACTTGAAGATACTAGACGTTTCCGTTCCCCTACTGCAAATACATTGAATCAGACAAACTTATTGGACAACTTTGGGAAAAAACGGTCAACTGACTCATACTTTGCATAGTGGAAAAGGTAAACACAAACAAGACAGGAGACACTTTCATGGTCTATGGACCACAATGGACCTCTTTTAAAACAAAAATAAATTGAACTAAGTTTAAATTGTACTTGGATTTGATCATCACCTGACATTTTCTAACAAAAAATGTCTTAAGGACCAAGCTCTTTCCACAATAGTAAAGAAAGCAGTTACGTTCAGTTTTGAGGCACTCTGCTGAAATAAGGAGTAACCATTTTAACATACATTAAAATGGCCTTATGACAGTATAAGAGGCTTGGCCAGAGTTCTGTGGTGTGCCAGCTAATCCTATTGCTGTTGTCTTGTGAGCAAGTGGTGAGCTCAATGTTAAGTCTTTGCTTTTGTCTCCATGTCTCATTTGCCTTCATCGAACACCAAAAATAATAGTCCTTCACATTTGGGTGTTGACCAACTTGACCAAGTCAAGTACTAGTCCCGTGCATATCATGAGAAATTCTGTGAAGTACAATGTAAATAGCACATCAAATAAGTTGAAAGACAACGTCTAAATGCGGCAGACTCATGGACTGGCTTCATTCAGTGATCACTGCCAATCCACTGCATCCTAAGCATTCCTGAACGACCAGGAATGTAAAGTGACACAGCTCATACTTGGAAGCTTCATGCCGTGGGAAGGTTAACAAAGGGAAATCATCAAGATGCCATTTTCTTGTGCCAGGTCCTGCACCATGATTGCCTTTCTTTCTCCTCTCTTGACTCTGGTTTACTGCGGTGCTGGCGTTATACACAAACACAAACACACAAACACACACACACACACACACACACTTGTTCCTTTGTGTTTGCAGTCTAAACAGAGTGTTACAGGAGAGTGTGTCAGCTTAATGTTTGTCTGTTCCTCTCCCTGTGCTCCTGATGTTTACCTCAGTAGAACAATGGACTGCCCTGGGAAACCTTGAACACAGGAGGTCTCTCTCTCTGTGTATGTACATGTATTTTTCCGATTGTGTTTCCATGATTCCTTCATAAAATTTTCCATGATTTAAAAAAAAAAAAAGAAGAAAAAAAAAAGAGAGACCTTACTAGCCACCGTTATGCCACCGGGACCATAGTGTTTGCGTTACAGTGTGAGTTTCTTCACATATACTAGCCACAACTGAACATCCATACCGCTTAATTTAGATATCTCCAGACAAACGGATTACCTGCTCTACATGTGTACTACTCTAGATAAGCCAACATTTGATGCTCAGAGCATTTATAAGATTGTGATACAGCTAATATATAGTCCCAGCTGAGTAAAATGAACGATGAAGGCCTCTGCCTTCTTTGTTGGATAATCATAAGAATCATATCCTCTGAAAGTATGAGCTAATTGTCTAGTTGCCTTGTGGTTCCTGCCAGTAAAATATTTTCTATACCAATATGTTTCTGTAGCACTTGCCTAACATACAAAGCGCTGTGTGTGAGTGTGTACGCATGTGTGAGATCTGGGCCTCTAGCCAGACAACAGTTGGGCTAACTGCCTCATGTGGGGCTTACCACCGAGGCTAACACTGATATGGCTATTGTGGCTACTGAACTGGGCCCTAGCTGAACTACAGCTTAAAATCTGAGCATTAACATGGTGACGGTTACTTCAACTACTTGTATGTGTAATTAATGCCAATATCTACTTCCCGTGGCTTGCTCATTTAAAAAAGATCAAATTTGTCTTAATATTATACAATTTGTACAAAAGGAGAGATCTCATTGTGTTTTATGAGATGAGAAATTGAATCAAAAGAGTGTCAAGAAGCACAGCGTGTTATCGCAACTAAATGCCATGTAGCGTTTCGGCTCGAAGAGCTCGACACAGAGACAGACATAGAAAGAACAGAGGCCTGTGCTGTGCCCATCCTCACTTTGGCCTGGCGCCAAGCCTGCTCCAACAGAGGAAGACAGAGAAAGGGAGGGTGCTGTGAGCGTGAGTGTGTGTGTGAGGGGGCAAACATTCCCCTGGCAGGATCCCCAGGACCCGGCGGAGGGCAGGGTTCAGCCGCTGAAGGAGAGGCTGCGTGCCCGGCAGTCAATTAGCGGCTTGCATTTACACAACAAATGGAGCTCCCACGGTTTCTCCAGCGCTCACACACGTGCACACACCACTTATGAGTGTATCCACTCAGCGCTCATCAGCACACGCCGACGCAAGGTCAGAGAGATGGGGAGAGAGGGAGAGTGAGAGAGTGAGAGGAGAGAGAGAGCAAGAGGCCAGCTATCTGCTGAAGTGGTACTCTACACATACTAATTCTTTGGCTGGATCACAGTCACAAGGGGGGCCACAGTGAGCACAAAGTGACAAAAATCTCTCTTTCTGAACTCTGCAGCTGCGACATAGATAGGGATATTCGGGAAAGGAGAGATATGATTCATACTTAAATGTTGAAACCAAGAGTTGATTGACAGAAAATTGAATAAAAATTAATTGACTGACCATTTATTAATTAAAAATGCACCAATATAAGTTCCTGGCTCCAGCTTCCCAAGTTCGCTGCTTCTCTCTGTTGAAGAGTTAGATGTTTTTGCTTGTTTGGGGTAAAACAAACAGTTTGTGATTCAAGTCTCTAAAAAATTTCTTTCTGGCCAACAAGAAGAATTGCATTGATTTAGCAAGTGGATCCAACCCTCTGCTTTACATTAGCCATCTCTGCGAACACTGATGAGAAAAGTCTGGTCTCCTGGTCACTGTAGATTTAATTTTCTTCTTTGACACGTTAAATAGAAATTATATGCAAACTACCTAGCTGGAACAGCCAGGATCATGCACGGGGGCACACCAAATTAATCCAAAGCAAAAATTCACTTAGTGGGTTGTTAATTTAAGTGCACTGGCAGCAGTCAACCACTTAGTCTGTATGATAGGTAAGAGTGAAACTGTTTTGAAATCAGCACCGAGGACACAGTCTAGGAATAGGGGAAAAAAAAGAGGAGGAAAACATTGAAGAGAAACAGCCAGGCAGAAAATACATGGCAGGGGTGACATCCCTTTGAAAGGTTTAACCACACCTGGAGACCTTGTGGAAAATTGCCATGTTGGAGTGGCGTGTGAACAGGAGCTCAAATCAATACTGTTGACTCAATAAAGTTGATCAGGCAATGCCCCTGTCAAGACCGCTTGAAATTCTGTACAGTTTGTTTTTTTTTTTTGTTTTTGTTTTTTTTTATCTACTAGTGTGAAAAAAAATTATCAGAAAAATTTCCTAGCCAGGCCAGTAAATGCTTATATTACACTACAACAACAGACACATGGTCAACTCCTCAAGCTCTTTCGACAACAGGTGATTTTGAAATATCAATAGAGAACAATTTTTCCTAAACCAGAACATGGGTATCTTATTCAACACCGCATCACATAAGAAACCATTGCGGCATCTATGAGTATATTCTTTGCAGAAAGGTAGAGATTCACAAGTACGATCATAGCTATATTCAGGAGATACTTGTACTTTTCCAAACCCCCCATCATTTACTGCCATTGGCATTCAGGTGAGGACTGCCCTGTCTGCAGACAACATAGCCGTGTGTGTGCGCGTGCATGCATATGTATGTGTGTACAGGGTACAAAGTTTGTTAGTCACAGTGGCGGCAGCCCATGGGAGGAATATATACTGTTGTTGATGAGGTTGTGTGTGTTTGGAGGGTGTGTGTGTATGAATCTCATCACTGGTGGGCCGGCTTGCTAATCTGCGTGTCTCTGCCTATCCACCATCTATTCACTTTATCTAGTCATCTCTTTGCCTCTACATCTATATATCAGGGACAATTACTGGGAAAACGACAGCAGTGGTAAGTGGGTGAGAGGTGACCTGTGCCATACAGCAATCAAACCCAAACCAGTTTCCCTCTCTCTCTCTCTCGCTCTGCCTGTCGCCCTCTCTTTCTCTCTCCCTCCAGCTGTGCTCAGAATAGGCCCTTAAATCACTCGGCCTGGGCCCTTTGATTGGTTGACCTCTCTGCATGATTAAACAGTCATTTTCATCATGTCCTCCATAGAAGAGTGACAGAATGAGAAAGAGAGCAGGAGAGACAGGCACACTGACAAAGGAGGTGAGAGAGTCCAACCAAATACTATCTGTCCGCATTGATGAGAGAGAGTCAGATCAGAAGAAGGAGAGGATGAATCTTCAAAAAAAGTACAAACTGATGCAGAAAACACAACACACAAAGAGTTCCAGTGCACATAGCTGGCACACCTCAATGCTGACCAATATGTCTCAAAAGGCAGGTAGCCCAAAATCACGGCAACAAGTAGTGCTACAAGTTGTAGTGCTACAAGAATTAGAGTTTGACAAGTTTCTGAGCTTCTGTTTGAGACTGTGATGTGATTGATTGGATAAACTGATAGATGTCACAGGTAAGTGTCATTGGTTGTTATTCTCTCTGGCAGGTCAGTTCGCTAGATACAAAAAAGGCATTCATATTTGAACAAGGGTTAAACATTTAATTGCATTTGTGATGATTTGCACTATGAGAAAAGGATATTTGATAACAGAAAAGGTTAAAATTACACTCTGGTCACATGACCTGCCAGAGTAGAGCATACAATGAGCCCATGAAGTAGAGTGGTGGACTAAGTGAGGATGCAACAAGTTGCCACGCTACACAGTTGCCCATGTGCAACTGGCACTGCAAAAAATGTAATGTCTAAGAGAAACAGTATTTTGCATTGGCTTGCTGTGGCATGCTTTGGCTTTAAAAAAAAGCAAAGAACCTGCCTTATATCATGATTATATAATAATATTATTATTATTATATTATTACCTTATTAGACTTACAAGGCTGTAACTTCAAGAAATCAATAAGTAGTTCAGAAGTAGTTCCATAAAAAAAGAATTTATTATTATTTTGAAATTAAGATTATGAACAATGAAACTTAATAACAACACTGACAATGTGTTTTTAGCATTAAATATCCATGCGACCAGAGGGAAATTTAATTAATTAAACAAATAAAACATCATTCAAGTGTGAATAGCATTTTAACAAAAAGCTAGTGTACAAATAAATTACTGAAAATAGTAGCCATTAACCTGCCTCACAGGTCGTGGATGTGAAAAGGTTACAACAAAAAAATAACAGCTTTCCTTAAGTGACATTCATGTCAATAGGGTTAGGGTTTTTTCCCCTCATGTTGCCTACTTGACATCTTGCCAAGTATGAATCATCTGCAGTACATGTACCGTCATATCAAGGCAGCACTACAGCAATGCATTTTACTTGTTCTGTTTGTATAGATGTTTTCTGTGAAATGTCCCATACCTCTGAAAATTTTGTTTTTGCCTTTCAGTCCTCTTCGTCCTACCATGAGTCATATGTTCCTCTTCGGTACTGTATAGACTGCAGATAGTGAAAGTGATACTGCCTTCAGGAGCGTTTCAAAAAGTTCAGAACAGCTTATGTTTATATTCAATTCTGTGTTGGTTATAATTTGGAATGGTTTATTGTTTATTCAATTCATATTGAAGTGAATTTGGTTACTTTTCATTTAACCTAATTTGAACACAGGTAACTTTTGGTTGGTAAAACAGCATTTTCAGTCCACCCCTATTCCAATCAATTCATACAAATAACGGCTAATGCTTGGGAGACAGTGCCATTATGCTGGAGGGCTTGCAGTGATTGAACAGAAAGCAGGAGGGGAAATTTATGTAATAATTCATCTCACTGGTTTGATCCCAATGAAACATGCAAGTCAGGGAAATTGCTAAAGAGCATATTGATAGAGATGAGCTTTGTGTATCCCCCATAATGTGGGGTAGCTAACACCATGTCACAAAGTAGAATCATTATTGTTGTTACCAGTTGACCTCCACATTAATTCCATGAAATCACTAGTTGAAAAAGCAGGAGAGTTTAATTTCCTACTCTCCCCTGAAACCAAACTTCTTGTCCAATAAAATCGCCACCCCCTCATAACATCTGTTTGGCTTCCAAATAGAAAGCTGTAAAGCCGGTATGGTGGGGTGGCGCAAGGAACAGCAGCTGCTCCACTGCTGTGTTCAGTCCTTAATTAAAGTTTGACTCAGCTTCTGAGTTTTTGCCATCCTCCTTTACCCACATTCTCTCCTCTTCTCCACCCTGTCTTGCTTTGCTCGACAACAACATTATTATTCTTTAGTGTGAGCTGCCTTTTTGCTGTTCCGAGTTAACTTGTGCTGCCAAGTTCCCTCCCCCACTTCTCTGTTGTCTTCGTTTCCCTTAGCCACTTCTGGCTGAGGTGCAGACTCTGGCATCATTTTGTTCAGATTTCTCCTATCCCACCCTTTCAAAAATCTAAATGCTCAGGGCTTTTATGTTTTTGCAGCTACAAGCAGACTGGGAGACGGGCTACTTTTGAAAATGTGTCTGTGCTGTAGCCAAGTTTGACTGCAGGACTGATTGCCAAGGGCAGGATGAGGTGTGCCTCTTGAATGAGCTAAAAACAGCTTGTGCCTAAAGATTTGGGTCGAGAACAGGCTCCACACTGTCCAAACCATGACAGTGGTCTCCCTCTGTGCTTATCAATTCCTTATATTTATGTATGTTTTTCCTGACATTTACAGGATGATAACTTGAAACTCCAAGTCAAAAACATGGCTTCATCAGCCATTAGCCAACTTCACATTTTTTCTTCTTCAAAACTAAAAACAATAGTTAAATTGTGAAGCGTGTACACACTGAATGCCTGAAAAGATAATGGTACTTTATCAATAAAATCCATCCTACTTTCCATCCATCTTCCATCTTCTTCACATTCTGCTATCAGCACAGCCCTGAAATGCGTCAGTAGCTTATGAGAAACAAAAGTCTCGAAGAAATGTTACAAAAATATTTTTCAGCTAGATGAACAATTTCGATTCCATAAAGTCGCCTTGTCTAGTCAGTCTGTTTGTGCTATCAAATCATACTATTGTTTACAAGCTTAACTGAACATTCAGTGTTGCTTTAAGAACCTGTTGGACAAATACTTTCTGCCATGTCTCAGACAGAGCAAGTCTGCTGGTGCACCAGAGGCCACACTGATGTCAAAAACCAAATGAGGTCACACTCGGGTAACAATGGAGAGCCAAGCCAATAATCTCAACAGCAACATTCTTCCACATGCAAAGAAACCAGGGAAATCATGGATCTTGCTGAAGCAGAGAAAGTAGACAGCTTCAAGAGAATGCTTTGGGGAGAAAAGAGGCAGCTCCTCCCACCTGCCATGCATCACCACATCACATTAGTCACAAGTTACATACACCATTTATTTGGAATGCAACAGCCCAACAAGAGCTGGTATCGCTGCCACATTCCTTCATGATTGCTGGCTGCTTCATCACATGTTCAGCCTCCTTATCTGCCCCAGAAAATCTACCAGCTGAGAAAACAGACTCACAGGGGAAAATCTCAAAAACAAGGAGTAGGCAACACCTGACAGATTTTTCCTCCCCGTCTCACTTTCGTAGGAGATGGCATGCCTCTGACCTCTGTGACAGCTCCTGGTTTCAGGGAGAATAGACCAGGGCCGGAGGTCACCGAGCACAACTGGAGCTGTCATGGGTCGGCAACCTGTAGTTCGTACACACACGTATATGCTCCGTCTGCATGATGCATTAGCAGCTCAGAGATTCACCCCTAGATGAGTATAAAACAACAAGAGCACCCCAGCAATAAAACCTCTATGGCCCCACTCCACCTTTAAAGAAGGGATCAGTTTAACCTTTGACCTCCCCATCTCACCCCTCCTTCTATTCTAGGGGCATCCTCCCCTTCCTCTGTTTCTTCTGTTTTTGGTAATAATCAACCCCACTCCACCCCACCCCCTTCCCAGCAGTCGACTATTGTCTAGCCCTGAGTACTTATTCCCCTTAGTTCCCCTGCACTGCCTGCCTCTTCTCTGCAGGGGGTCAGGGTGGAAGAGGCAGCTTGAGAGCACCCCCGAGAATCAGTGTTGCAGCATGGAGGTAACCGTGGTCGGTTAAAAGAATTATGCTGAGCAGCCACCAATGTTTTTCACCACATGCCATTGAGTGGTTTTCCCCTTAACAAGCTATGTAAGGGAGGAAAGGAAGGGAAATGGGTTTTATGGTCTTTGAGCACATTTCCACTGAGGGAGCTGAACAACTGTCTTTCTGAAGGTTCCCCCAAAACTTCTGTCAAAGGATGTTCAATGTTAGGACAAGATCACACAAGATGTTCAGCAATGTCTGGGGAGTTTAAAGGGTTTAAAGAGTGAAACAGTGACATGCAAAAGTAAAGCCTTAAAACCTATTTTGATGGGGGCACCTTTGTGGTTGGCCGCCTATGAAATTTCAGTGTTATCGTTAGCCTGGTAACCTCACAAACCTTGGCAAAGCATTTGCATTGATTTGTAAGAGGTTGGGTTAAAATTACTGGGTAACTGTAGCACCGGTGAATAGAGAAAAGTCCCTTGTACATGTGTCTTTGGTCGACATGCTATGCAGTGGCACAATGCCAGCACACAATGGAGCCCAGACTTGGCGGGCCACTCATCACATCTCCCTCTTTAACCCTTTGAGAAGGGCACAAAAGAGGGAGCTGACAAAGAGGCAGTGGAAAGAAAGGGAGTGAGGAGGAGGAGGAGGTGTAGGATATTCCATGCTACTTAAAAGGAGTTTGATATGACATTTGTAATCTGACAACTTGAGTTTGACTCCACTTTAAGCATAGGGAAATGCAAAAAAGGAACTTCAAATTTCCAAACATGGCTTGAGAGTGGCTATGTTCTGACAACAAATCCTAAATAGTATACACTATTATTTAAGCAATCTAATTTTATGCAAAATAATTCTGTGGTTCTTTGGAAGGTCTGTTTCTAACACCAGTCATTTATTATTAGGTCAACACTTTAAGTTAAACTAATTCTGCTCTCAGTCAGATCTTAGAAAAGTTTTTTGAGCTGGCCCAAAAACCTTACAGGTCCAACTAGGCTGGACTGAAGGAAAAGGGCTACTGAGAGTAAACTGAGAGAGGTGATAGGCTGGGAAGGGCTCCAAAGTGATTTAAGGCTAAAGCTACTCAAAATCTACTCTTCTTTTTGCAGCTGAAGTGGGATTGCATGGTGCTCTAAGAAGACTAACTGCCTTTTTTGTTAAAACGAAAGCAAAATTGTTTTTTTTTTTTCTTCTTTATTGACTGATTTACTGTGTAGTGTCTGCCTTACTTAGACTTCACCACCCACACGCACAGACGCGCACGCGCGCGCACACACACACACACACACACACACACACACACACAAAACTAGCCAGAAGCACCAGCCCACATCTAAAGAGTGCCAGGCACTCAGGGGAAAAATGAGTGGTAAACAAAACAAATAAAGGAGCACTTATCTCCATCTGGTAAACACAGAGGCAGGTGCTGACATTAGAGTATGTGGTTTATAAACCATGGAGCATGTGTCCATGTCTGAGTCTGTGCACACATAAATTGCCAGAATGCAACTGAGGGAAAAAGTGAAGGAGAGGATTCCTACCTGTGTCCTACATGCATATTTACACACTTTCTCAATGTCCACCGCTGCCTCGGGGGCGTCACCACCATACTGCTGACCTCCCTAGAATGACTCACCCTTCCTTCCGCTACCATGGGGGTTGTTGTTGGCTAGCTCTCAATACAGTCACAATAAAGGGGCCAGACAGGCAGCCAGCTGATTTATAGGCTAGCCAACTGCCATGCTTTCCCTGGGCAAGTGGCTCTCTTCAAAGGCCCGCCTTCTATTAGTCTTATTTACAGGATTGGAGAGTAGAGACCGCCTGAATTATTTAAGATTCTCCCAGATAAATAGAAAGCTGAAAACAGGAGGGGGTGTGTATGTGAAAGAAGGGAGGATGAGGGATGGGAAACAAGAAGAAAGCGGCAGAGAAGGGAGGAAAAAAAAAAGAAATGAGCAATTATGAGTTGCCGCAAAATTAACATTAATCACAACAATAAATGGCTATGAGCCTGAGTAAATTCTGCCCTGTTTCATCTCCTCCACAGTGGAGTGTGTTACCTTACAATAAAAATGAAGAGTAACCATGCTCACACATGAACTAACACATTCAGATAGCATCCTGCATACCATCCTTCGTATACAGTGTGCACATCAACAAATGCACACTGATGATGCACTGCTTATCTCAATGCAAATACATGCACAGGCACACAACCACAGTGCACTTCCTCCTCTCTTGCACAGTGGTTCTCATTAACAAGCCAAACATGCCTGAAGAGGCAGACAGACTCCAGTGAGCACGGTAAACAACCAGTAGGCTCCCTCATCTAAACTGAGACTATCTCAGCATCAGCAACACACACTTTCTGCCGATGATACTGACAGGCTGAGCTAGACACAACCCATTCAAAGATCTGCTGTTTTCCTCTGAAACTGGGGAAATTGGTCTGCCTCCACTCAGTCGCCAGAGATTCTGTGTTTTGTGATGGCCATATTAACATCTAAATCTGTGCCATACTGAGAAAAATCTAATCCTGTAATGTGACTCATTCATTAAAATCTAGAACAGAACCACAGTCCTATAGTATCAAGCAATGGAAAAACACTTTAATTGATCTAAAAAGTGTTTTAAATAAATCAGTGAATTCAAAATTATTTTCACTCAACGTTCATGTGCAATAGCCACAAGATTTACATCAAGTTATGTCGTTTGAAGTAATAAATGATATAGAGAATCCGCAAATGAGCTGGTTCCCTCTCCACCAAAGAAGTTTAACTTAAACCTTCATCCAAATAAACAGTTACATTTTTAAAGAAAAAGACAATGTGTTTATAGCATACCATTTCACAGCTGCCTTTGCCTTAAGGTAAACAGAATCAGTTTCACTACCACTCTTCTCTATCTACAGCCATAGTCCAACATTTTCAGTCATGCCAACAACTGTCTTTGTCTGGGTATACATACCAAAGAGAAAATCAATTCATTGGTTGAAGTATGTCTGACTCTGCAATGCCAGTATCAACCAGCAGGAACTGAGCCACTTCGGGATGACCTTTTACGTCACAAACTGACTTGTGGTCTATTAACAAAGGCAGTCTACGACGAGATTGACAGTGGTACAGTTCAGTACATTTCATACTAGCTGTACATATGACACAAATTAGATCTATGATGCCGCTTGTGGTTAGGATGATAAATAAAGAAAGACACCTGAAAAAACTGCTTTACTTATTACGTCCACTCCTACTTCAAGGTGATTCTGGAGAATCCAACTTCAAACCAGTGGATCATATATTAAATGGAGTTATCTGACTATGAATCGCATTATCTAAGTAGTTACGAGTAGTAGGGTTTGGGTTAAATCCAGGTTCCCCCATTTTCAGTCAGATTAACATTTTTACATGCATTTTAAAAGTTTGCTTATGAATAGATTAAGCCCATTGCATATAAACATTATGACTTAATGGGAAATTTCAGATGAAATACATGTGTGATGACAGTAATGGTGTCAATACACAGTGTACAGACAGTAAGCGAAAGAGGAATATAAATCATACAGGAATGACCAAAGTACAAGGTGCAGCCTAACCTGCCAGCTGTGCAGCATAGCAATACAGAGAATACAAATGACAGGTATGGACGCTGTCTAATGTTACAGGAAGGAACTGTGACTTCCTGGTCGATAGCAGACCCCGGCTCTTCCTCACAGAAGGAAATGCAAGAGGCCATTTTTTATGTCCGTGCAAATCAGAGACCCAGGCAGCCTGTCTGTGTCATTGGCTGAGGAGAGATGGACAGAATGCTGACAAGAGCATTAGCATGCCAGGGTGGAAACCTCATATGCTGCGACTGTGCCCACAAGTGGCAGAGGCAGTGGGATTTCTTCACAAGGCCACCAGGCCAGAAGTGGAAGCAGGATCAATGCTGGATCTTTGGACCTTCAGACGGAGTCTTCACTCGGACTGTTAACTCAGTCTCACTGGTGATGTGCCAGGGAGCTACGGGTCAAACAGAACCAATGACAATGTTTCTTTGGTTTGGATGAGAGCCCATTTCACAAATTATGTGACTGTCAATTTGGCTTGAGAAGAAAAATAGATCCAGTTCAGTGCTGCCATCAATAAAATTAAGTGCCTGCAAAATGGTGAAGTGGAGAATTTCTTCGCGGCCTACTTAAGTCAATCTTGTCACTCTACTTTACATTTCAACCAAGCTAATCAACAGCCCTTTGAACAAAAGGAGACCATGTAAATTCTGTTCCCCAAAAGGCAGCACTGACTACAGCAGAGACGGAGCTTATTTTCAATTTGCAGCCAGATTAGCAGGCATGTTTTTGATATCGTCAGAATGGCAGAGATTTTTCTATTCCGAGTCGTCTTGAGTGAGTGGCCTTTTTAGTGCCTGCTTCAAAAAGCATCCCCCGTACCCGAGCAGCTGTCACTTTCAGCAGGCACTGTGGAGGATGGAAGCGGGGGAGGGGTCCTTTGAAGGAATGGTTAAAAGTGGGCGATAAAAATAAACTGGGAGAGAGGAGAAAATTAATTATACATAACAGACAGTTCACTTGGATGAGCACGACAGAGACACAGAAACTAAGGTTGCTATGCTCAAGAAAAAAAAGCAATTTTCCTGGCTCAGGGAACTTCTGTTCTGCCACCACAGTGGTCATATTTATTTGGTGACATCTGAAGTGAGGGATGCAACAAGAAATCTTTTTTTAGAAGGTCAAGACATCGAACAATACTGACTGGGCTTTCATTTCAAATTCCCCACAGTGGCTCTCTGTTCATGCACCCTCTGCAATTCAGGCAGTTTTGGGGGACCAAAATAAAGCTGCCAGCGCTGAGCACACCTTCCTCCTTAAAAGTTTGATGAAGCCTGCATATAGCTCAGCTTGCCTTTAAATTCAATTCTGATTGGCACTGATGAGGGTTTATGCTACAGGCTCACCTGCAAACCCACCCCTTCATATGATTCGCAATGCACCAGCACTTTGCAGTTCAACACCGCCCACTGACTCTCAATCCCAGCTTCTTATTCGGGCCAAATGGAGGTCATTCCTATTTGAGCAGTCAGTCAAGACAGGCCCGCCAGGTATTGGCGAGTGAGTTTATTTCATATTAAGCTTGTCGGCGGGAGAGGTTTTAGCACCACAAGAGCTGCAGGTGTGTGTCCGTGGATGTGTGTGTACAACATCAGGGCCTTTGGGTAGAGCCCTGCTGCTGGTCCCTCTTTAGTGCGTTTTAATATAGTTGCTCCCACTGTGTTGCTCTTCGCCTCAGGGTGCCATGCAAAAAGAAAAAAACAAAAAAAACAACAACAACAACATAGAGGAAGCATTAACAGACATTAAAAAAAAAAAAGAGCAAGACAAGCACAGACTGAATGAAACGCACTTCGAACAGAGCATCAGCAACACAGCTAACCTCTTTAGAAAGACTGACACAAATGAAAACTTATGTAATGAAAACATCCCATCTCCACCAGCTATGATATGAAGAAAGATATTGCATTACAACACTGCTGTGCCAAGGAACCTTCAATCACACACAGGGGAAGGAGTTTAGACCATAGCATAGCCAATACTCTGAGAAAGCCCCTGTATATTGGTTGGAAAGAGGATCGATCCTCTTTCACTGGTAGTGCATTCTTCTCTAAGACAACTAGTAGAAGTAGTAGACCTGGTGAAAAAGACAAATTGGAGGATTTTAGAAAGCTGAAAATCGGGCCAGGAAGCCCAGACAGAAAAGCAGGGAGGATGAAGGAAAAGGGAACGAGAGATCGAAGGAGGAGAGAATCAGCCAGGAAGAACAGAGACAGATCAGAAAAGGAGAAAAGGGTGGTAAAAGGTAGTGTGGAAGGAGGGAGGTAGACGTAGACATCAGTGGGGGAGGAGTGCTGAGAGAAAGCCTGAGTGGCAGCATAAGTCTGGAGGTAGGAGGATCGGCAGAGAAGTGGAGGCAAAGAGAGAGGGCGAGGAGAGGAAATGCAGAGAGATGAGGTTGTCACACTGCTCTAAAATTTTGAAGACAGGGGAACTGGAAAAGGAGCTGGATTTTGCAATCTTGCCACACACACTGCATACCACAAATGTGAACACAGTCCAGATATCGGCTTGCTCCATGAAAGCAATGAATCACAGTACAGTGTACCCTGAAGAATAGTGTTATGCACTGAAAGCTTTTTTCACATATATTAACAATTTCAGTCACTCAGTGAAGTAGTTTTTCACTCCAACTCCGAAAGTCCCATGTGTGCTTAAGGGATTTTAATTCAAACAAGTTCCTTTAATTGCCCCTTTCTAAAACCCTTCATCATTATATGCACTAAAACTTAATTTTTAGGACCCATGTTAAAGGGCTAAATCGCAGTTCAGTTCTTACAGCTTTGCAGAGAGCTTCTGCTTCGTCATCCATCTACAATCTAATTAGACCTTAAATATGCTGTTCACTGAAAAGTCCAGAGGAATGTGATGGGGGCAAACCACACAAAGACAGGACCAGAGGGGTGCAGAGTGCACATGTCAGCTCAAATTCCAAAGTTTGGACATCATAGATTTACCCTTCACGGCTGCAGGCAAGCCAGGCAGGGCGGACTTTCAAAATTCATGACACTGCTGGTCTATTGTGGGGCAGATCTGTATCATAATTAGGTAAGATTGAGGCAAACTGTTGGTAATTTTCTGGATGGGTTGCCAGCTTTCATGTAAAATGCCATGCCAGGCCATAGTTTTGGGGGGGAAAAAAAGTTTTTCTGAACAACTCTGTTGTGAAAGGTGGGGTTTTTTTAAAAATAATCATCTGGGCGAGAAAGTCTCTAGCAGATTTATGTCAAACAACAATGTGTGATTTTGGGACATTGGTTAAAAATCCTCGTGATCCACAGTAGATATCGGAATAGTCATCTGAAGATTTTTCATACGAAGAACCAACAACACATACATATTAAGAAGTGAATAAATAGGACTTCCAAAAAGACCTGCCACCATTACATTTGATTATATCACTGCCACTCCTAGCTGTCAGTCAGACACTGATGTAAAATAAGCTTGTTGAAACCGAACACGTTAGCTACACTTTTGTTATGTGGTTGGTGAGGTGTCAGTCTGCCTGTGGTTGAATGATTTAAAGCTATGAGTGGGCGCCACCTCTTAAACAAACACTCATGTCATGGTTCGAATCCCACATTATTTACATGTGAATACCGGCCATTGCATTGAACTGTCAATAAGAAGCTGCTGCTTGACTAAACTGATGCAAAATTGGGCTGCCTCGCTTGTAATGAAGAGTAACCACATTAGTCATACGCAATGCAATAGATTTTTTAAAGCAGGTTTATATTTACTGTCCAAATTAGACTGCAGATACAGCGAAGGACTCCTGCTTAAATATTCAATGGAGCCCATAGTCTGTTCCCACTCCCCCTCCCATTTCACCAAAAAGGTTAAAATTGCATCTCAGCCCTTGCTCATCTAATATGATTCATGAATACATGTTTAAAATGGGCTGCAAATGAATTCACGTAGCGTGCGCTGGGAGTCGGGGTGGGTAGTCTAATTTGGTTAACCAGGATTTGATTAAAAAGGAAAAAAAAACAGGACTTAGGAGAAGCCGATACAGCAATGAGAGCATTTTCAATAGCTGACAACCAATGCGCACTTCACACACCCAGACAGCCTCCTCTCCTCTCCATCCCTGCTCAGATGGGGAATTCAATTGCTGTCGAATAACAAAGCTTACAAATTGCCTCTCATTCGTTAGCAGATTAACGCTCTTTTCACGCCACACCAACACAATTTCTAATTATTTCAAACCTAATAAGGGAATCGATTTCTTTTAAAGCAAGCACCACCAGATCACCCTCCAACACCCAGGAGAGATCCGGCACAACTCCTCCCTTAGGTCCATTTAAGAGAGCCGGGGCAGGGGTATATACAAACAGGGAAAAATTAACATGCACGGAGGCAAGTGTTTCATCCACAGCTACGCAGCCTCCTGCAGACTGTTTACCCAGGCGACAGAGGGTGTCAGCCCCGTGCATACCTGTAATTATGTCTGCTGGTGGTGGCATGCAACTCCCGCCCGCCCCTCCTCCTCCACCCCCCCACCCTCCGTGGAAATGCAACAGCCACCCCGAACCAGATGAGCCTGGTAGCCGGTCTGCGTTAGTACCAGACCTCCGGAGACCGATTGGCTTCAGCTCACCACAGTAAAGTCAGCTCCTACCGCAGACCAGCTTTCTCCAAGCAGCCAAAAACTCAGCTCACACTGCACCAAACCAGACCCCCCCAAACACACACAGCAAATATATATACAATTAACTGAACAACCAAACAAACGGGAACATTTCTTCCGTTGTTCAGGCTCCAGGTGGTTTTCATTAAACCAGTAAAGAAAAAAAAAACAACTATCGTTACTCAGCGAGCTGCAGCCGCCTCGGCGCCCAAAATATCCGCAGTTTGAGTTTCGGTGTGTCAACCAGACTGGTCGGTCACACCGGGGCGAGCATTCAACAAACACAAACACACACACACACACACACACACACACACACACACGCGCGCGCGCGCGCGCGCGCGCCTCGGCTTCACCCTCCCGGTACAGTATCAGCGTTATTGTTGAACTCCGCCGGGCTCGTCTGGAGCAGAAAGCTCCTCAAACTCGTGGTGAGAACGAGCCGCCGAAAGTGGAGGAGCCCAACCGGAGACAAAGTCCCCGCACCGAGCCGCCGGGAAGGTGGGGGAGACATGTAACCTAAATGTTTCTCCCCGGTTCCACCATGAAAAAGGAAAGACAGAAAGAAAAAAAGACGCGAAAACGTATAAATAAAGCAGGAGAGAGAACAGCCGTACTTACAGATTCAAGTGATCCGTGGGCTCGGTATCCTCGCCATGGTTGTTAAAATCCAAAACTTAAGGGCATTTCCACTCTGGTCACGGAGTGGAGGTGCTCTCTCTCCGGCAGCTCCCTGCGTGTGAATGGGGGCAGAGAGGAATGCAGCTCCGGCTCTGTGTGGGGGGAGGAGGGGGAGGAGGGGGAGGGGGGGAGGGGGGGAGGGGAGGAGGCGCTCTGCGGCCGCCGTACCGCACTGAGCCCATAGAGGACGCCCGCGGACCGACTCCCGGTGAGACAGGGACACGACGGAGAGCCTTTACATTACAGTCATTTCCCACCAACATTTATGTCGCCTCCCATTTTATTTCACTTGCATAAATGTGTTTTTCTTACTATAATTTGACTAATTCTGTTGTTATTTCATTTGATTTTATTTTAATTACCAAGCCACAAGTTTTGAATATGAATAAAGCAGATATTTTTAAAAGCACCCCTTTGTCCCTTTATGACCAGCCAACCCACTGATTAAAATCACCAAAATTGTGGCATTGTATCATAATCACTTACACGAGTTTTGTGCACTAGATAGATAAGAGAACGGGTCGTTTTTGTTACTAAAAAGACTACAAATATTCTCTCCGTGAGAAACTTTACAGACATAGAAAAAACAAATGCAGTTTACAAGTCTTCAGAAGAATCTAACTTTACCTACAAGTGATGGTTTATTTTGCAAGGAAATCTATCACCAGAATACAGCAAAAATAAAGGCAGAAAAGCAGAGCACTACTGTATAATTACAGTTCAATGAGATTTCTTCAAAAAGAATATTCTTTGAGTCCCCAACTCTATATCGGGATTGAATTGAAAAGTGCTTGCTCTATAAAACAAAATCATTGATCTTGCTAAAATGTACTACCACTGCAACAACAACCAATCACAGATGTGATTAAAAGCATCACTTAAGCAATTGTCAGGGCCATCAAAATAGAGAATGAAAGTGTGTACAATAGACAACATTATATAAGTATTGGAAAACAGCAAAAGAAAAACACAGGCAGCATTGTGTCGGGACAACAAGGCAGTGATGGTGGGAAAGGGCGAAGGGTAAAACCAAATATTTGGAGATGAACTGAATGGCATTCATTGTGAGCAGACACAGCCCAACCTGGACACTGAACACCTGCAGCATACATCCATAGCAGAACATTTTTTGTCAGCTAAATTTACAGTGAATTGTTTAAAATAGAAAATACCCTTGGAGACAGGTTTGGTTGCAAGCTCCACAAACGTAAGCGGCCTCCTAATTAAATTGAGGAGGCCCCTGGCCTGCCTGTCGCGTCACATCAGCTGACACATTCACACTGACTAACTTACACTGAGTGACACACTGATGACAGATTTTGGATACAAGCTGTGCCCACAAGGCTTTCTAGCCTATTTTAATTCTCGCTCTTTTCTTATGATATGCAACCCCAGGACAACAAAAGTGACTTTGAACACTGAATTTCAATATTCATCAGTCAGTGAATATAAAAGGCTTGTGCAAAGTGTGTGTTGGGCACTGTTCCATGATGTCTCTACAGTGAGGGAGCTTTTGGGATAACTGAGTTATTCAAACAGGCAGTTCAGGTTACCAATTGCACTCAGGAGAGCAGAGAGCAAGATCTGGCACTAACCACACCACCTGGCCCCATGCGCTGCTTGTGTGTGTGTGTGTGTGTGTGTGTGTGTGTGTGCTTCATAGAGGTATGGAGTAGCACTGTGTATATTTGATTGAGAAAGATAAAGACATTTGTGTGTGCGTGTGTGTTCTATGAATAAAAGAGCAGCTGAATTTCAACGCCTGCCGGAAAATTTCGCCTGAGTCTACCACACCACCCAGCTTTCAATGGTTTGTAAAAGCCCACTGTCTGCCATTAGAAATGGTTGGTTTGGCCATAGTAATACTAAGAGATTAGCCTCACTTACCATGTGAAAGGCCTCCGGACAAAGCCATTCTCTATCTCACATTTAAACACTAGTACATTGATTAGCTCTGAGTTTGTGTCCAGCCAGCTCCATTTCAGGTCCCCTGTAAAGTCTCATGGGAATATTTTCATGTTGTATGAAAGACATCAGATAAAGTTCAACATTTGAGTAAACTAGGACCCAAATGACTACATGCAAAATAGGAGGGTCTACCAAGTCAGCATAACCCAGCTATGTGTTCAGTAATACTCCTTCTTGGATATTAATACAGTCAAAACAAAGATACTCATTACTACAGATGATTTAATAAAACGTTGCCCTTTCTATATTTTTACCTGTAGTGTGCAGAGAAAAGTTGTTTTGCATATAACGGTCAGTGATGGGTTTTTTTTTTAATGAACCAGATTAATCTTGGCTGTCATGATTTGACTAGACAGCGCACTGACCGAGCAGCTTGGGCTGAAAGCAGAGAGAATATTAAATAAATGTGCACATGGCTGTTTGATGCTTTGCTGCTGTTTTGCTCTATATTTGCTTTTTTCCCTTCCTTTCTTTAATTCATGCACTATTAATGGGCCTGTGTTTAGCAAGAAGAACAAACATTTTAAGTGAACACAGAGATACAAGAACCAACTGATGACGGAAAGAAAAAGTCCCAGTTGTCCTTGAAAACACATACAGAAAGAACACACGAACCTGCATTTGTGCAGAGACGCATACTATTCATACAATTCTGTGCAAACACACTCAAACAACGAAGCAAGGATGTGTTCATTATAACTGTGCAAGGCAAACAGACACACTCACAGATTCTGAAGCTTGTCTATCCACACTATGTGAGCAGTGAAAAAATATACAACTAAAAAGACAACATTCATAAAGAGCAGCATTAAATCAGTCCCATTGATTTCATTCACCAACACTAGATTGTGTTGTGTGTTATGTAGTCATTACAAAAAAAGACAACATATTATGTGATAATATATATGTGATATATATGTGATAATACAACAACAAAAGAAAGAACCTGATATTTTATCCTCCAAACTTGAAAGATGATCAGTGTTTGTTCTGATATCTCTTCTGTCCATGGAATTGGATCCTTCAAGGCTAAAAAAAAAAACAAAAACAAAAACATCTGATCCGTGCCAATTAGGTGAAACTAATCAGATTTGAGCCAGCAGGTGAAGTGCAGGTTTGGTGGCCTTGTAACCTGAGGTGGCACAGCTCTGTCTAAACTGGTAATGAGCCCTTAATTGGCTAACAACAAGATGGCTGACTGTTAGGTAGCACGGTCACAGGATATCATCTGGCTAAACCTGTCTGATCTGTTTGTGCAGTCACTCCAATCTTATTTCAGCTCTCAGGATCCTTGGCCATTATGGAACCATGCCATCTGTGCACGCCATGTCTGATAATGGCAGAAACTTTTTTCCCTGTTTGAAACTACAGTGCTTTGTCAGTGAAATTACTCATGCTTCCGCTTTTAGAGGTTCGCATAAACCACAATGAGCTACTTGAAATGTTAAACATTAAGAATTTCATACTTTTTCTCACGCCATGGGATGGGATGTGTTTCTTTATGTCTACAGCATAGACAATAAATTTAAGGTGAAGTCCATAGTTAAGTAATGAACAAAAGAGTCCCATAATTCTTTGCTCTTTTGTTCAATTGGACATTTTTGGATAATATGACAACAATAAACAAAATGTTTGCTAAGCTGTGCTGCTATATAACAATTAAAAGTTTAACACCAGATGACATTGCATATTTGTTTTAGACATTACTGTTAATCAGCATTGTTTCTTTTCTTTTGCATTTCCTCATCTGATGTAACACAACAGTTGAACATTTTTTATTTTATCAGTGATTATTAGCACAAGCATACTATAAATCTGCATGCACAGTCATGACATAGAAAGAAGAAATATTCATGTGAACCTAATGTTTCCTCCCGCAACAAGACCCTGGATAAGCGAACGAAGATGGATGGATGGATGGATAATGTTTCCTACCATGTTGCCCAGACCATCCTGCGTAGTACAGAGTGACTGCAATATCATAGTGGGTACAACTGTATTTGGTCCACTACACATAGAAAGCATGAGAAGAGGTTTTTAAAGCCTTCACTAACTGTCTGCAATTAAGCCTCTCTGGTATGGCATCAGCTGGTGGCAAAGAGTTTTAAATCAGCCATTTCAACATGTGCAACATGTTGCAGTATATTAGCGCTAGATAGAACAGAACATTACATTTAAGTAAATCACAATATCATATCCCATCTCAATGGATGGCTGCATTAGGAAAGGCACTGATCAAACAGTAACATAAGGGGAACTCAAGTCATTGGAGGAGCCAGCAACCAAGAGTTTGGCCCAGGTTAAAATGTTCCAGCATTTGAACACTTTGCATGTGTGACATATTTGAAACTGTAATGTCTGAAGCAAGTGAATATGAGTTCAGAACAGTTTCACCTTAATTATTCATTCAGAGTGTATTTCGGTTGCGGGAAACCTTAAGAGACTCTGGAGGCTTGTTTTTTAAATTGCTGCAACCTTATAGACAGGCTCATTGGCTATGATTTAATGTGCATCTTTTCATAGACCTCAATTATCAATTAACTGTAAGTGTACACCACTGGGAATATTCTCAGTCATGTCCGCCACATTAACATCCATTAGAAGTGAATCACCTGTCTGCACTGGAGCTCCTCAGCTGCTGAATGTTTTCCTCTGGGCTCTGATCTGTCATACTGGGAGGAAAAAGACTGGTGAGATAATAATTTGCAATTGCTCATGAATCTTAAGGCGTTCACTACTCAGGTTTAAAAGCTTTGATCACCCTGAAAGAGCACAGAGCCTGTTTTCTCTGATTTCACTTAAAATGAATGCATCAGTAGAATAGGGCTGCCTTTAAAAAATATTACAAATTTGTGATGCAATTTTTCCTCTAGAAACATATGCCAGAGGTCCAGAGTAAAATTAAGAAGAAATAGTCAGTAGAAGAAATAATTGCAGTAGAAAACAGTTCACTGATTTACAGAGCTTCCTTAAGTCAATGAATAACATTTTTATGGTCTATAATTGCTAAAATGACTTTGATCTTACATGAAGAGCACAATATGATTAGAAGCATGATGCACCAGGAAGCACACCTCGCAGTGCGTTGAACTTCAAAGACTACACCATTAAGTTTCCAGGAACTCTGAATAGAGTTGCTGAGGTGCTTTTATGCTAAGCACGTTAGCAGCATAGCTTTCCCTTCCTTTGTCCAACTTTTTTCGGAAGCTTGAAAGCACATACTAAGGTATTTGGTAAGGAAGGTTTTCAAGTACCCAATCATAATTAAAATCTAGGTGAAGTGAAGGGAACCTAATTAGTTACAAACAGCCTCTTTGTGTTGTCTCTGGGCTACCATCAAATATGTACTGTGGCCTTTCTTTGCTGGCTCTGATGTGTGCGCCTTGGGGTGTGCAGGGTGGGGAGACTGACAAGCACCAGCCTTTTGATTGAACGTGACGCATTTCATTATGATCAAAAATTACAGGAACTTGTGTCGTGACTTTCTTTTGATGCTGGCAATTTTTTTCCCACTTCATGGGCATGAGATCTGGAGGACGACCAGGAGGGAAAGAGAAAAAGAAGAAAAGAAAGGGGAGCTTTTATGATTCTTGCCGCACATCACATTACTGTGTGTGCTTGAAACTTATTGGCATATGGCTTAGAAATGATCAGAAAATAATCATCAAATACGTTTCAAATGTTTATATTGCAAAAATATTTCTATTAAAAGTGCATGTTGGCAGCTGGCATAAATGAAACAGCATAGACATGTCAACTTTTGGGTTAATTACGTCAGACATTCATGGTGCCCAGAGGTTGAAACTCATTGGGGTTTTTTTCAGGTTTCTATGACTTTTTGTCTCACATCACTAGCAAGCAGACTTTTATTTTCCTTTTCTTTTTTCGCATTAAAGTAAATTAAGTAAGCTATCAAATGCTTTACAAATATGTTTAGTACAGAAATACAGAGGATGCATTTATCAGCTCTTGCCATACCAGATAATTGAATCCAAATTGTTTGTAAAGTTATTGTCCAGTACCTGCAAAATGCAGGGATTAATTCTGCTAAGCCTCAGTTACACTTTGTATGCACCCCCAATTAGCAAATGTGAGCATGCTGAACCATAACAAGAAGCAAAAAGTGTTGTACCTGTATAGCAGCAGTGAGTGTAGTCTCTGGGAGCAAGCTGATGTTAGCAGAAATGATTGTCTAGATATAGTGTCACAGAGCCGCTAGTGTGGCAGTAGACTTGTACTTCTTTGTCATGAATGTAGTACTCTTTTCAGAGCTTTATTATGTTGCACAAGCTAAATATGATAAATATTTTGAGCAAGAAATGTTTTTGTATGACAAATATAGCAGGTTATAATAAAATCCCTGAGCTGGGATCAGCTCAGCTTCTTGCATCATGCGGAACAAGACTCAGCACTCCTACTGCAAGTGCCTAGATATAGTTTAGTCCTTTTTTTTTTTTTTTTGAGGCGGGGGGAGGGGGTCCCTGTGGGAGACAACATGTCAAAACATCTACTTCTGACTGCCTACTTTGTCTAGCTCATTTTAAACTAGGGGCCTTATGCCAATCCTGTGCCCATGCCAGGATTCAGGTCTCAGTGACGGTAACAGTTTTAGTCATATCTTGGCAGGTATGCTTATGCTGAGGGTTTTACTTTGCAGGAAGATTGGGTTTTGGCTGGTGTTATATTAACAGGATCTGTCATTTCAGCTGGGCCAAGAGCTGAAATCAGATCTTAAACAACTCTCTGCCTAACAGTGATGGATCATATTGCCCCTTGACCAGTGAGAATTTGAAGAACAATACAAAACCCCCTTTACCTAACCCATTATAGTTCATTAATAAAATGTTGCACCTGTGTTTAATGACAAATGTTTCAGCCACGATCAACATTTTGGAACTGCTTGCCATGACTGAACATTCAGTTCAGTTCAGTTCTTACTGAAAAACAAAAACAGAAAATGCTGTCACAATGCTTTCCCGCCAAATTACCTGCAATTTCATCATCTCTCAGTAGCTAAAGCGTTTGTCAACAGTGTCAGCATACACACAGTTTCTGTGTCTTAAAGCTTTCTGTACTGTGAAATTCAGCTCCATCCTGCACCTGACAGAAGAGCTTGTCGCCCTCACACAGTAATTATACCAGAGCTGATGTCTCCTCTTTCCATTGAATTATTGAGAAGGTGTAGAGGACAAAAGATCCCATGTAGAGACTGTGCTGCTCACATGCCAGTGACCTCAGGGTAAAAACCCAGAAACAGGCCTCCTAGAGATGATACTGTTGAGACTTAGTTTTTCTGCAGTAAAAACAAACTGTGGCTCATCTGAGAAACGATCTCTCAGTGTTACCAACAGCTCAGTGGTATTATCAGAAGTAGGTTCTAAAAACACTGTTATTCGTATCTTTCTTTTATGTCACATGAGTTAATCCTCACTTGACTGAGGGTAAAAAAACATGGAATATATGAATAGCAGATTTCAATTATGCACACAAGCCTCTTTGTATGTATGCAAGACTTCCAGGATAGTGTGCCAGCTTATGCAGGATGTGTTTTACATCCTTTTGGAAAGTTTAAACTATACAGATGCACAAGTGATTTCTAATCCAGAAATAGCGAGCTCCTTGAAAACAGCTCCACAACAGCTGTAACATAATAAATATCAGCCATGATGAAATAAGATCCCTGTGCTCCTAGGATTCACAATACAAATGTCAGCACAGCAGCCACATTGTCTTTAAGCCCAGAAATCCTGATGGCACTTCCCTCAGAACAGAGCATATGCTTGTGTAGCGTCTGCAGTCGATGGCATCCACTGTAGATCTGCATGTACATACCATGAAATGCCCACTAACCAATTACTGCTGCCAGTGTGTGGGTAAACATTGCACCTCTTTTCACAGAAGGCGTGCATTGGGTTGTAAGAGAGTCAGTGTGCATGTTTTCGAAAAGCTGATGTCTCATTCACTGCCATATATTTATCGTAGCGCCGGCATTTGGGTCTTGATGCATAAATCAGTCTTTTTCTTTCCTCTTGCTCTCCATTGAACAGCCCAAGGTCATAGAATAACTGTAGAATGTGCTCAGCTGCTTATGGGTGGATTTTCCTTTCAGGTAACCTTAGCTGGCTTCAATTCTGAATCAGAGCAAGGAATCATCGGGAAAAATAGCAATGTGAGTGAACTCCCCTGCCAAGAACAGCTTCGTACTTAATGTGCCTACAGAAAAACATTACAAGATCAGCCAGAGATAAAAACAAACCTTTCAACTTGTTCTGCTTCAGAACTCACCTCTACATTTTGTTGTTGCCATGGCATCATTAGGGTTGTAGTTCATGCACAGCTCTCTTCCATCCTACCTCCTCTTTGTCATGATTCATTTCTCATTTTCAGTGAAAGTTGTGCCTCTGAAGCTGCAGAGCGAAATGAAAACACTCAAAAATTCTCTGGACAAATAAATAAGTGGAGACAAACTGAGGGAAAAAACTTGGGTCTGACAAGCTCGTCACTGTGGTGCTGACTTTTGAGAGCAGAAATGTAAAACACTGATCTTTTTGTGTTGAATTGAAGCAATAGAACATGAACCGAAATGTCGGAAACACTTGCTCATTACTTTTGCAGTGTTTCTCACAGCCAGCTACTCAAGCTTTAAATGACACATTTTATGAAAACATTTTATGGTTGGGAGGAGCTTGTTTTGCTTCAACTGAGGGGGTCACACAGTGTCACGCTCAATTCTTATGTAATCCACACAAGGGATCTTACATAATCTATTCCAAGATAGGACCTGGAGGTTTCTGTAGAGTTGTGCTTAAGGGTCTGAAGTCTTACTTTACCTGGGGATTTTTTCAGTATTTCTGTGGACACACATACGTGCACACACACACTGTCCAGAATATACACAGTAAAAAAATAAAAATAATAAAAATAAATAAATAAATAAATAAAACTCCTTTTCACTCCAAACTGTCTTCCACACAGGAAACCTATTAAAGAGAGAAGAGGTGACATGTAGGAGTAACCCAGGATGCCTGGCCTCAGTTCAGTGCCTCTGTCTCCAGCCCTGACAGAGCAGCGAGTGGCCCTCACTCATAGCTGTCCTAGACTCAGTCAGCCAAGCACAGCTCTAACCTGGAAAACAACATGAGATGCTGGGATGCTAAGATGCGCCTGGCAGTGCAATTTTGCTTTTGGAGGAGGTAGAGGGACAGGGAGTTATTTAAATGCTAAACAATGCAACCTGTCGCTGTAACTCTAGACAGCTTCCTGATGACTTCTTGGTTGGATTGGTTGTGGAGGATGTGATGTGTGAGGCCAAAATGATGTGGAAAGTGAGGAAATCCTCTAAGGCCCCAGAATCACTCTGAGTCACTTTACTGATTCAGTGGATGTAACAGAACAGAAGAGTATGAAGCCAGAAAATACATATGCTCAAGGATTAAATATTACAATATCGCCAGGATCAGTATATATGTGTTGTGTGATATGTGATGTTTGATCTTAAGGTTGCAACATATATATATTAGCAGAAGACGTACATGATCTATAAATTGAACAGCAAGAGCAATGCGATGATCATTAGATATAACAACCATTGTGCAATATAGACAAAGAGCACAATTAATGCTGTCTCTTCTCAAATACATCAAGTATGACATACAGCTTGGTGCCATATGGAGGAGAAAAAACTTACATGCTGTAAAAATAGGAAGCTTAATCAAAGTTCATTAGCTGATGTGACAGCTAATGAAAGGAGAAAAATGGAGCCCTGGACGGATGGAGACTCATTTTCTTCTTTTAAAGCTCTATCTCCCCTGACAGCTGTGCAACACTATAAATGCTGTCTTAACGCTTTGCGTCGCTCACATTTTGAGAGTACACAGAACTGAAGCGTAACATTTACTAAATGATACCTGCTTTACTTACATAAAAATGCTGATGTGAAAATGATTCCTGTTCATTTCAGTTCTAGATAGCATGTTAGCTTCATTCAGCTCATTGTTTCGGTTTTACAGTGTGCAGCTTTGTTATTTTCATTCACTGTCAAAGCTGACATCAGCATCACTTACAGCAGCAGGCAAAGGTCTGATAAACCAGCTGTACACTATTTGTAAAGTGCTATGAAGTAAGATTTTATGATTTGGTGATAAAAAATACATTTCATTTGACTACCTGTCCAGCTCCCAACAGCAGATGGAGAAAGTTAGTGGCATAGTGGAGCATTTAGCAGATTTTAACAATGACAGAATAATTTTAAAAATCCTATTATTTGACAATTGTGTCAGCTTGGCCATTTTATCAAGGCCACTGCTCCATATTTTCAGCCAATGTGTTTTAGCTTGAGGCAACGGTCAGCAATAACTGCACCCATAATCCACCCTTGCTGCCTGTTTTCTACCAATAGCAAATTTCTCTTTGAGATACACAATCTGGTCAACTATCCCAAACTGGCAACAGTGAAACCTCTGTAGCTCTCCCCTCACAGGCATATGCACACGCTCCATAGATGCAAGTGACACAAGCAACACAGCTGCAGCCGTGGGCGATTGGCTAAGGTTAGCAGAGGGTTAAGATATTAGCACTACTAGCGTTACAGCAAATTTGGACATTAGAGGAAAATGAACATCCTGTACATCTGACAAACATGCAAACACCCTTGCCTTTGTCTAAGTCTTGCATCATGTGCTACATATTACAAAGCATAAAGACATGCAAAAAAAAAAAAAGAAAAAAGATTATGTGGTACTTTAATTACAACACGCTGAATGGCGATTATGGAATATATGCTCATTGACTTCCAAAACCAGCTCAGCTCAGTAAAACATACATTAACCCATGATCAAATGAACAATTCATGAGGTTGATATTACTTATGCATAAAGGAAATGTGTATTTTTCCATGACAAACATATGAAGAATAAGCCCACCTGGGACATCTCCCAACTACAGCAGCATCCTTTCTCAGCACAGTTATAGAGCTGTTGTTTGTTCCTGCAAGGTGTTTCTCAATCTCAAAAAGAAAATAAAAGACATTTATCTGTCTCTCTTGAGCAAATGTCTTGTGACAGTTGAAAGAAGAGAAATGAAAAGCAGTGGGTGCTCTGAAAGGTGTGCGTAGAAAGCCAACAGAGTTTTCTCTGACAGCATTTACTCACTGTATGAAACAGAATAATGATAATGGCAAAATTGCTTCTCGATTCATTTCTCTAAACTGAATGCAACTGCGATGAGTGTGACAAGCTGCAAATTGTGTGATCTCAAACGTTATTAAGCAGACAGGTAATCACGACGAAGGAACTGCACAGAGTTCTATTGTGAAATGCTTCTATCTCATGCTTCCCTTTGTCTTAGCGCGCACATATTCAAATACACGTACAGAGAGCTCCAGTGCTACCGATGTACTTATCTAATGACCTTGTACACGTAGTAAAGATATCCCCATTTGACACGGCTAATTGGTGGACGTGTGAAAGGATGTTTAGCGGCTTAAGAAATCACATCTGTCCATTGATTTCTCCCCTCCGCACCTCCTCCATCAGACATTGTATTGCTTAATCCAGTCTTCAACTCTATTGTTGTGAATCCTCAATGGATTCTCGGGCAGAGGAGGAGACGAGAAAGAAAGTGAGAGGGAGGGAGAAGGAAAGAGAGGGGAGAGCGAGAACAAGCGATTAAGAGGCACTTGGGATGCTGAAGGTAAATTAGAGACTGCAGGTTAGTGCGCTGAGAACAAGAATCAAACAACTCTGTAGATGCAATCAGAGCAATCAGGATGCAGCAGAGAGAGCAGAATGGAGTTTACAGCCATGCTCCTCCTTTGTGCTGAACCATATTTAATAGCAGCAGGTTGTCATGCAGCAGTATGCCTTCACATGCTACTGTGTCATGCCATTTGTGTTAGCGCTGAGCTGCTGTGCCAGTCGGAGCGTGTGAGGTTATGCTGTGGCATCTGCTCTCAGCTTTAAGCTTGTCTTCCCTCTAGTTAATCAGGAGAGAGTCTCCGTCTTTGTGTCTCTGCAGTGAATCTTCTGATGCCTTTAAAGCTACTTTTTAGGGGGTCACAGTGCACACACACACACATAGGTATAAGCTTGAAAAAGCTGATCTTGTGGCCCCTGTAATAAGCACAAACACTTCTTGATTGCAGTATGCCATAAATTACCTGTCACTGTGAAAATGCATACAAAGAAATCATTTTCATTTTTATGTACAATCCTTATATCACCTGTTACAGCCACCTCCTTCTAATGGAAAAGTAATTTGTTCAATGAGCCTCAAATTTTAACTATTAATCATCATCTAACTATGCAGATAGTTTTGGTTTGTGCACCATTCCCTCCGCAGGAATTCTGCTATGAAAACCACATCACACAAAATATTTGCTTCCACAATTGTGTACTTTTTCGTGCATAATTTTGTAATTTGAATGGTTTGAATATTAGAAACATTCAGACCTCCACAGCACTGGTAGATGGATCCTGTAAATTTTTTGTGTGCTTACATTGTATAGGGAAACAATGAACCGAGGCACACACTATGACATATGCACACGTACACACAGTCTCTTAATGCTCCAAGTGCAGTTGCTATGGAAACAAAGTTTGTCTGGTTCATATACAAATAAAGGTTTACTTTCCTTATAACCTTGGCTTGGCTTTACACTCCAGCCCCCGCTGCATCCCGGTCTCCAGTAAATCAAGAATATACAAGCGGTCTAAAACACACAAACGATCGGTCGTATCATCATTGTGACTGGATACATATACTAATATTTTCAGGCAGCAAACAAGCACAAAGTCATCAAGCTTTAGTTAATCCTCTTAACAAATGAGACACGCTCACCCCCATTGTACAGATCTAACCTCACTGGTTACACTTAATTCATCTATAACCTGACATAAAAACGTTGAATTTATTATAACATGACATGACCACTGTGGATAGTTCGAACACATTATTTCTTCTCATCACGAGAGGCTACACTGCTGGAGGAATGTAGTAAGTTGCAAAATCATAGAAAAGGCTGCTTTCAAACAGACTATCTAAATTAAGTATTTGGAAGTGATGTTGTGGTTGAGTGACTGTTTACCCCCCCAGCTGAATCCCTGACATGTTCAGCGTCACATAGATAACTTCAAAGACAGACACAATGTTTCATGTCAAATGGCTGATTTTCGCCAAGGATTCACTGGCACTAAGATAGACGGAGACCAGTATAAGTGCACAAGAGCTTCTGAGCATTTGTGCTCTTTGAAGAGGCTCGGTTTCTTAAATCTAAATTTTGGCCCGAGAAGTTGGTCTTAAAAAGTTCATGAGTTTTATTACAAGGATTTCCGGTTATGACCTCCCGAATCTTCATAGCTAAAACTTCAAAAAATCCAATGAAACTTTTCAAATCATGCCTGCAGCATAACCAACCTCTCATCTGTCCATCTGTCATATCCTTATGTCTGCTATCATGACACTGTCAAAACTCGGATTGCAGTCTTTTTAAGTTTCACTGAGATATTTTCCAACAAGAGACATAATATTGTAATATAAAGATTTCCTACTCATTTGCTGACGCAAAGACAGAGAGCAGCCAAAGATAAAATCATTTTAGTGCAGTCTAAAAACTTGTTAAAGACAGTACCCAAAGCCTTGAGGAGCGGTTCTCAAAATTTGGAGCCTGTTCCAAAGAAAGCAACTTAATTACTATTCATGGGAGGTGGAATCATATTAAATGGCAGAGTTTCAAAACAATTACAAGCTTGTCCAACCAGTGTGCAACATTAGCGACCCAGCTAACACTAAGCATGTGACTAACTGGTTTCCACATCTCAAGCTAATTCATCCTGGACCAGTCTGATGAAAAACAAAAAAACAAACAAAACAAAAAACTACAACAATAGCTCTTTCATGAAGTTGGTCAGCTATGTGCCCCCAAAAATAACTGCACAAAAAGCTGCACTGTGACTATGGTAACACTATAGGAATGGCTTAGCTTCATGAAGAGATAAATGCAGGGATTGGGATGCCTGTGGCATAGTGGGTAGAGCATGCACCCCATAAACAGGAGGCTACCAGGCCCTCGTCAACGACACTGGTTTAATTCTGGCCGGTGTCTTTTTGCTGCATATCATTTCCCACGCTCCCCATTTCCTGTCACTATTCAAGCTGTCCTATCTAATAAAGCCCGAAAGGAAAAAAGAATGCAGGGATTTTCCATCACGATGCAGACTGGACATTTCCACAACATTCACAAGCTGCCCATGGAAAAGTACCTGACCATCACTTCTAAATGACTGAGGTGAACCATCAATGGCACCCAAATGGCTCTTGTGAATGGTAGCATAAGGTGCTGTAGTGTAAAGGGTGTGAAGGTTGGTGTGTTGTGTGTGTTTTGCTGCAAGGAAGTTGGAGACAAACATCAGCCATACATCTGGGCCATGTGCAGCGTGCGTCAAGGTTAAAGGCGCTGCCAATAGTGAGGCTGGCCTCACAGGTACTCTGCCTAGAGACAAGGTGTCAGTGCATGTTTGTGTGAGTCTGGTGCAGAGCTGCTTAGACCGATTCCTGAGCTGCCTGTCGGTGAGAGAGGCGTGAAGTCACGGTGCATCAATCAGCAACCTGCCGTCTCAGGTGCCAGAGCTCCCATTGTTCCTGGAGCATTGGAACAGCTGAGAATGCTCTTCTTTCCCGGTTAAACATTGACTCCCAACCCTGAAAAACTCCCTTCACAGATGCAGTGTGAAAGCCAGCCCAGCTCACTCGCTTTGACTAACTTTAGTCAGCCCAGGGACCCCGGCTGCTCCCATTCATTGGCTCAGCTCTTTCCCTAATAAAAGTGGAAATAGTCAAGAGCAAGAGGCGATAACGTGTCAGGCTTATACCAGAGATTTCTTGCCTTTAGAAGAGAAAGAGAGAGGGAGTGAAGAGAAATAACAAGCTCTATAAAGTATACAGCAGATGGTTTCACACGTCTCATTTCAGGGTCAGAGGACATTTTGCAGAAAATGTTTTTGTTCCAAATTCCTGTGTGTCTTTGTCATGCACGCACACACTGATCTATACGCAACAGTGCATATGCATACAGCTAAAGTATTTTGGATTTGTTTGCGACCCTCTCCTTTGTATACGTGTAAAGCTACCTTTTGCATCGAAAAAGAGATTTGTCTTTGATGACCTTCTCCTTCTGATCTTTGTTCTGCAATGTTTTTACTGTACAAAAGCCACAGCCGTGATTGATAATGCATGCATGCTCTGCTGGCTGCTGACATATATTACTTTGATGTCTGTCAAAACCAAACGAGAGGGACTGATAAAGTGTCGGGCAACCCACTTTCTGCTGGGGTAAAGGAAACTTGAAATAAATGGTGAGTACGAACTGCTGCATTACTAACACACAGCATATATTGTCTTGCACACATTAAAGCTCCCATAAACCATCTGAGATTATCTCATTCTCCAATGGGCTGCACATTTGAGCCCAGTGGGAATTGCACCAACAACCTCCAGTTAATGTCTCTGCTGATGGACTGAAGAGCTATGTATGACATGAGACTGTCAAATCCAGACATTGCCTCTGGTAGATGATGAATATAGACTAGATCTAAAGTTCTGTGAAAGCTTTGGCCTTTCCATAAGGGGCTTCAACAGCAAGCACGCACACAAACACTCACAGCATCTCTCTTGCACTCTCTTTGTCTCGCCCTCTTTTTCTCTCTTTCCCTCTGTCTAACATTGCTGCTAGAACATGCATGTATTATTCATTTAGCAAGTAGCAGGATGTGGGGCCTTGTCAAGTACTGAACCCACCACAGCGGCGAACATAAGAAAGCACAGAGCAGCAGGGGAAAGATGGAGAGATGTTTAATCTGATGAGTCAGTATTTGTGCATCGAGATACACCAAACAGCTGACATCACAGCATCAACCTCATCTGCCATGTGTTGGAGCACCCCCTTAAGGGCAACATATTCCTCCTCCTCTTTGCGACAGGGAGTTCAAGCGCCAAATTTTCCCTGCCCATCACCAGAGCTGTCGCCACGGTAGGAAATTGCTATTGAAGTTGAGGGTAGCCTCTCGTCTCGCAGCGCTGTCACCGAAAGCTAAATTTAGGTGGAATATTTAAACTTTCAGGCAGCAGTGATTGGCTCTTCTGTCTCTCCTGGCCAATCGGAAATAGCAGTCTAACTGGCATTTTCTCCTCTCTCAGGCTGTCACTCAAGAGGCATTTGTGGTTGAAAGAGTCGTACCGCTTGGTCAGAATGAGCCATTACTCTGGGGATGGGCTTGCAGGCTCCCTGTAGGAGAGGGGGCGGGCAGAGATAAGGAAAGGAAAGAAGGTAAGGAGAAGGATGCAGAAAGATGAAGTGGGGGATGAGGGACGAAGGGAAAAGCACTAAAGGGTCAGATGGAGGAAGGTGAAGAGGGAAAAAGATAATAGAAAGGTAGTGGAGGACGACCAACCCTTATATGTGGATAGAAGTGATGAAAAACTGAGCCCAAGGGAAAAGGAAAATTAAAGATGGGCTATACACACACACTGGTTTTTATGGGCTAAATCCCAGAGGCGGCTGGAGAATATGTTTGCGCCATGAACATCTGCAGTGTGTGTGTAGAGGACAGACAAAGTGTGGGCTGATAGCTGCATGAGGTCACATTGTGTAGTGGTCATTGCACTAATTTGAAAACTGATTTCATCGCTGCTGTTGAGACACAAAAGAATTGTTTTAATCATGCTGGTACAAAAAGCTGCCATAACACGCGCGTTATTCGTTTACATGAAGAATTGATCACACTTGTGAGGTGAGAGCAGTTACAGATGGTAATTTGATGTGTGAGATTTGTATCTATAATCAGCTCATACCTGCAGTAGTTTGGTCAGTTTGGAGAAACAGCCAGAGCTACCAGCACAGATGATGAGCGATGTACAACTGTGTACAAAGTTGGCCGCAAAAACATCTTTAAGCAAAATATTTCAATCGTAGTTGACGAAAGTACAGCACTAGGGCACTACAGGACTATTTCAACCCTTGTATTGTATGTAACCCCTTGATGCCTGAATTTATTTACGATTGTATAAAAAACGTAAATGCTTAAATTGGCACTGGGGGAATAACTACGCTGTCTCGGCTCCATTCAGAATGGAAGTGGTTCGAGGTGAATATGCGACAATTGGTGTCAAGGGGTTAAAAGCCCTTTCTTTTGGCACTATATTTTGTGACCACTGCATCATATTCTAACCCATAAGTGCACTTATTTTGCGACTGTGTTATGATGCAGAGTTATAGAGGAGCAGTTTGTGAAGAGACAGCAATTACAAAAAATCAAAAAGAGTGACGATGACAGTGGCAACAAAATGCAGCTTGGTGTGAGACAGTGCAATACCTCAATGAAGCAGAATATACAAGAACAAGAACTTTTCCAAATAGATCAATGAGTCCAAGATAGAGCCCAAGCTACTTGGTGGTGCAGATGTGTGACCTGTGAGCCCACAGCCAAAGAACAAAAAGCAAATAATGCTGTGAGACCAGGAGTGTTCTGTATCAGAAGATTTAAGCACCTGATATTTCTAGACGGCACCACAAGCCATCCAGGTTCCCTGCCTTAATGAACGCTGAATGAATACAGAATACAAACACACGCCATCTTTGAAATCTTCTCAAAAATGAAGTGTAGTGCAGTTTTAATCAGTCCGCTGTGCTTCAGCAGTTCACAAAATGAGGTGCCAAAGGAGAAGGCTGTGTGCCAGTACTCTTAGCTGCGTACCTTGAAAGGGTTCCAAACTGAATCTACTGCAGGTAATAAACTGACTAGTACTCCACACAACCACAAGTCAAATAACTGAACTGGACAAAATAATTTTTGATTCAGGGTCATTGCTAAGTGTTAATTCCAGACACAGCAGAGACACAGACACACACACACACACACACACACACAAGAGCTGACACTAGAGACATTTCCTGCAGGACTTGGTTGAAACCGAAACAGAGATACAAACAAATACACACAAAAAAAAAACAAAAAGAAAAAACAAAAAAACAAAAACACAATACAAGAGGAGGCCAGAAAAACTTCACCAGATGAATACTAATGTTGCTCCCATTTGCTGAATGTATAAATAAACCACACAAAATCACACAAAAGTATAACAATGTGGCTTTAACTTAAAGTTTAGTATCAACCAAACAGCAGAACTGGGAGGTGGGGGGGCAGCATTTGAAGTAAATCCATTGGTCACTGTGTGTTGTAGTGCAGCACTCTGACTTTGATGCCTCCAGGAATAGTTAAAAAACTGAATTTATTCTGCTAACCTCCCGTGAATGAATCCAGCACATGGAACTACACAGAGAGAGAAAGATCAACCTTCAGAAAAACTTGTTTGATATATGCTATAATCAAAAAACTGCTCTTCAAAAAATGACTTTACGGAGACAGTGGATGTTTATTAATTTGTTTTTCTGACATTCTGCTGTAGTGTAACAACATGAAGACACATCTAAAGACAAGAAAATAGAAAGAAAGAGTAACAGCACTTAAACCAGGAGTCATCACTTTTGATCAGCCTGGCTCCCCTGACAGACGACATTTGAACAAACAAAGGCCAGCACTTCTGTGAGTAAAACCAGGGCCCAGGGGAGGGGCAAAACCCAAACCATGTGGCCCACCCTGACCTGCTGCCATGGAGAGCGAGGGCACGTCAGCACAATCACATTATGCTAGATAAATGCTTGGCCTGCACTCAAATATGTGTGGCTTTTTTATAACAGAAGGCTACCACATGGCCCAATTTAGAAAAACACTAACTTGTGACTATGAAGATAACACTGTGTGTGTGTGTGTGTGTGTGGCACCAACACAGAGTTATTATGCCTCCAAGCAAGGCTGAAGACAGCTGCGCAGTTGTGAAGACAGTAGAGAGTAGAAAGGGCCTACTGAACGTGATTTCTTTATACTGCATGCTCATGAAATGATGCCTTGTGGCCTGAGAAATTCTCTAACTATTCCATGAACAGATACATTGTGTGGCATAACAAATTCATAACTTTTAGTACCTTCGCCCCCCGCTTTATTCAGGCCTAAATCAAAAAGAGCTTTGGCTAGTCGACAATGTGACAGTTATCACTGTGCAGCAAATGGTAGTGGTGCCCACGTCGTTAAAGCTACTGTGCGAGGGCTGAAAGGCCCTGCATGAGTGTATGTTGTGTGATAAACTGCAGGTAGGTTCAGGCGAAGAGCGTTACGGACCCTCCAAAGCTGCTCAATCTGCTTCTCCCTTCGGAACAAACTGTTTTGCTTTCAACTGTTAATCTTGCCCTGAGAGTAAGCGAGAGTTGTTGGCGTGTTGGCAGGTGTCATTACCCGACAGCCCACGGGGGCGAGGGATTCACAAACAGGAAGTGATGATATTACACTTCTGCCCCCCAGGCAGCAGATTCCTGTCAGCTCTGTGGGAACGCTGTTATTATCATTACAAAAGCGCCAGTTTGTTCGTCAGCTCCAGCAGCCACAGCTATTACTTTACTCTGTGAAGATTAAAACAAGAATCACCTACATTTTTCATAATCCTCCATCTAATGTAAAACCCCTCTCCTGAATCACCAAACAATCTTCTACATGTAATTAAATTTTTTTTGTAGATTTTAGGAAGATTAATATTTTGGATGAAGTGAGGAGAGGTGAGAAGTGATTTCCCCCGAGGTGGAGCTCCGGGCCGCAGGAGGAAGGGCTGTTAAAATGAGCTCCAGTTAGACTGAACTGTGTGTGGGGAAGGTGAGTCCCATTCCCAGGTCACAGTCCCATGGGCTCCAAGGAAGAGATCCATTCTCTGGGAATAATTTAATCCCATAATGACTTCCGAAGATGGCAGACTCAGCTCAGCTTTCTCAGCTTGGATAAGAAAAAGCAGGTAAGAGAGAAATGGGAGAGTGAATGAGAGGGACAGAGGGGCTTGAGGAAAAGGAGGAGGGAGCTGGATAGCGCTCCTCTACCCTGGGGCAGTGTAATTATATCTGAGGATGAGATAAATGTCCTTTTAAACACACTGCCTTGCATACACACACTCGTGCACACACAGGATCACAGGTAACATATAGATGTTCCAGACTGTGGGCATTTCTCCACAAGTCTCCGACTGAGTGAGTGATTTCTCTAAACTGCACCCTCGGGCCAGTGTACAACCATAAGCCAGCCTGTCAGGAAGGCGGGACGCACATTTGGTTAACTTCCCAGCTCAGAAAAATACAAGTGCACACACACTCACACATGCAATCTGGGTAGTGTGGGCCAGCAACAGTGTGAGAGGCAAATGGGTGATAAAATCCTCATTTTCCTTCATTGCTAGGTCGTTTGTCTTCGTCTTGCAGGCGGCTCACCAGTCATGGAAATGCTGGCCGGCAACTTAGAGCTGAGTCACGTCAGGCGTTCATCGATCATTTGACTGTTTACTGTTACTCTCACTCAGTCTTCAGTTTTTTTTTAACTCCCTCACTCAGAAAGTCCCTCGCTTGGCCTCTGTCTCACCCAGACTTAAAGTGGGTCTGTTTGACCCCACACAACCTCTCTTTATGTCTCTTTTCATACGCTGTCAGATACATTTGCAAATGGATGAAAACATTCAGACTGTGAAAGGAGATAATGATAAATTTTTGCATGAGAGTTCACGTAACCATCTAGTGTGAATAAAGTAAAGTACCTGTTCTGTCAGTTGAGGAGACATGCATTTTTCTCAGTGTATACAGAAGAAACATTTTTCAGAGTGAAAGTGACCATCAGAAACAAACTCTCCTGCCAACAGTAGCATGATGAAGCCCGTAGAACAATCTGCCTTGTTCATGCTTAAAATGAGCTTGTTGACACCTCATTCAAGCTAAATTCATCCAGCAATCAAAGTTCATCAACTATAACTTGGCACAGCCTCCATGTTCCATTGCAATAAGGGTATACTTCAAAAACAAAATGTCCATCCCTGTGTGATTTGCAAACACACATCACGGTCAGTCACAGCTGACAATACATATCCGAACTAAAGTGATGAGTTGTGGGGAACAGCAGCATCTCAGTTTTATATCTGTAAAAATTAAAACCACTTCCTGAAGTTAAACAAAAAGGAAACAACAGTTTCAAAGGTGTGAAACTGTCATGAAAAATGTTATGCTGTTCCTTTAGCACAAGAAAGTCAAGTATGTGGCATTTAAACCTGCAGAAAAAACATATGTGGTGTCCATGTAAAACAAACTATCCATGAGCTGACTGCAGGAGATGGAGGCTGTAACTGATGAGAAAACCACAACACAGTGATTGGTCTGTCACCACAGCCATCCATTACAGTATGATACATTTCAGACTCTGTGTTGGTGTAATCAGGTAATGCAGACTAAAGAGGCTGACTGATGAGGCTGGAGAGAGGATCTGTCAATGGCTTTGGTCTCATGCTGTTGCTTCAGTGAGCAGCACAGATGCCAGAGAGTTAGAGGTTGACTGCAGAAGCTACGTGTGAAATCATTCCTCTCTCTCTCACACACACACAGGCAGGCTGAGCCCCATGCAGCGGCACTGTAAAACCCTGTAATTCAGTAGTTCCTGTGTGCGAGCAGGTGAGTGTGTTTGCCATCCAGCTGCCAGTGTGTGTGCAAATGCGTGCGGGTTAGGGGAGAGGACTGAAGGCTCACTGTATCGGTCAGCTTGTACAGGATGACTCAGCAGCACTCAGCACCCCACGGGAACACAGGCTGCCTGTTAGCACTCGCCAGCTAATAAGATGCCTGCTTGAGCTGATGTGTCACCATCCCACCTGAACACTGCAGAGAGAGAGAGGATGAGAGGAGGAGATGCAGATTTAGATATTAGAGAGAGCCAAGTATCTTCAAGATGACTGCACCTGTCTCCAAGCACAAGCTGCCACGCTGGCTCTCTTACTCCCGCTTCTTCATGACTGCATATGTCACAAACAAATACAAAACCTTTCATGCTATACCCACTTCACTATACAGTCGAGGCTGTACAGTGTGGAAAAGAACAGTGGGGCGATGTATGTTGTGCTGTTTCAGCCAGGCAAAATTTGGATTCTGCAAAAATATTAGATTTAAATGGAGTTAATGTGATGAGACAAACCACTTCTTCACATCTTCTACCGCTTATCTGTTTCCAGGTCACAGGAGTTGCTGGAGCCAATCCCAGCTCACTCTGGGTGAGGGCGGGGTCACCCTGGACAAGTCAGCAGTCCATCAGAGGGCCAACACACAGAGACAGACAGAGACCAACAACCACTCACACTCACACTCAGACCTACGGACACTTTAGAGTCTTTGGACAGTGGGAGGAAACCCACACAGGCACCAGGAGAACATGCAAACTCCACACAGAAAGGACGCAGGCCAGGGACCCACAACCTTCTTATTGTGGGGTAACAGCGCTAACCACTACAGTGCCACTGCTAGATAATTGTCAAAAATAAGATGTGTATGAGTGAGATTGTGGAATGGAGCAGAACTAGCAAAATGCTGGTGAACTGGTTAGTCCTGCATCAACAGTCAACTGAGACACAACACATCAGCTTATCTCTCAGCATGTTTCACTGATAGCTGTGGGATTTACTAATGGAGGTGTGGCTACACTGCTAGATTTATAACAAGTGAAATCTAAACAAACTTTATCAATATTTAATATGTAGGCAGCAGCGTAAAGCCCACAGATTCTCCGACAGGACATGAATGGACCTGTTCAATGCCAGGTAAAATGCTAAAACTGGTGATCAGGTGTCATTATCCGGATCAAATGGCAGGGTGTTTGGAATCATGTCTGCTAAGGCCTTGAGCCAGCATGAAACACAAACAGTCCTGTTTCTACAGGCCACAGTTCATGTGCCGATCACCTGACCATGTTCATTAACTTTACCTCTCCATTGCTGGAAAGAAAATAACATTTATTCCAAATTTGTGCTTTGGTACAACGTGAAGTACTTTACTGGAGTATTTTCTTGAGTATGTCACTTGTGTGTCTCTATAATCAACTGCATTTGAGAGAGGAACACGGAATATGATGAAGAGTTTACACATTGGATGATACAATTAGGTATTTTTTGATCAAACTTTAGGTCATTTAAGATTAAACCTGTAATGTCCACTCTTTGATCTGTCACATACAAAACCTAATATGTAATCATGCGTCAGATATGTATGAGCTGTTAACAGCTCCACCAAACGGTGATGTTTCCCTCTAAACTCCTCCATGATTTCATTTCAGTTAATTCTTAAATGATTTAATATACCAACAAAATCAAAGATAAAAAATGAAAAACTACAAACATTGTTTTTTTGTTTTTTTGTTTTTTTACCAGAATTTTGTTTTGTCTTCTGTCCACTGTCGTTAATCATTTCTGATTTATCTAGTGTCCCTGTCAAAGCCACTCAATCTCCAGCAGCTACAACAGTAGCATGGTGCTAACACACTGATGCTTCAGTATTAATCATCTAATGCTGTGGTAAACAGTTAGAGGGCCAAACCACTACTTTAACTTTAACGCTTTCACACTTCAACTACATTTTGCTACAAATACTTGATGGTCACATATTTACTTTGCTGTACTGACGATTTTACTCAAATAGAGGATGGGAATCTATGATACAGTAGTGTATCATTAGAGAAGCAATGTTTAATGCTGTTTAATTGCTAGTTTGGTTTAAAATAAAAGTTAAGGTGATATTAACACCTTCCATCTTTAAACTGAAACACTGTATTTTAGCAATGTGTTTATGCAGTATAAATTTTCCTTAACAGCCCTGAATGTCATAACTCAGAAACATACAAATATAAATCTGGCAAAGAGAATTCCAGATGAGAAGAGATAATGATGATAGAAGTAAAGGTTTGACTTAATATCTAATTATATAACCGAGAGCAAGTTCAAGCACAAGAAATTTAAATGTGATATTAATATTGTAACATATGGTGAAAGCATTCTGTTGTTGCCTGAAATCAGATGAAAGTTAGGTTGTGCCATGATGAATAATACAATATGAACATTGTGTCATTAAGAAAATTATGTATGTGAGTCTCTGCTGTTTGCTGAAGTTAAAGCTGAACCGTCTTAGGTTGTATGACATCACGAAGATGGTGGATAAGATCTTACAATAACTCAAAACAAGCTCCATAAATTGCTGATATATTTGCTCACAGCACATTTTCATGTCAAGCTTGTCTCCTTCAAACACGCCCCCACACACACACAGGCGCCCAGACGGACAGGCTGCTGACAAACAGACACATGTCGTTTTCTTGAGCCCGCCGGCGATGTCTGGCACTTCCGTGGACTCTGTGTCCAGATGAACTGACTGGAACATGTTTTGCGCTCCACTCTGTGTGTGTGTGTGTGAACAACACAACATAATATGCTGGGTCACTTGAGGTCAGAATTGAGATGACTATTCATAGCACAGACATTATCCAGCTATCCAAGTATCTAGTCCACTAAGGGACAAACCCGAATTATTTGCTCACACTGGCCTCATGCCCACTGCAAACAAAGGAAAGAGGAACATATTTCAGACCAGCTGAGGAACAACTACACTTTTTCTGGCAGTGAATTACTTGAATTAAAACCTGAGAAATTCCTGAACCAAGAGGGAAGACAGACAGTGATGCAAGATTTTTTTTTCTGTGGCACAGAAAGAATGTTTGAAAATCTGACGTGGACTTTGCTTGGACTGATGTGTCACATGGAGTCTTCCCCTCTCAAACTAACACACCCTGAAAGGCTGCAACACACAGACATGCCCTGAAACACAGGCTTCAGTACAGTCCTGTATCTCATACAGAGTCAGACAACAAAGAGAAAGACAGAAAAGCACAGATTGAAATCATAAAACAAACTTAAGTTAAACTTAAGTTTCTGGGTATCATATGTGGTCCTGAACTGTCCTCTGCTCCTGTCCTTACATGCCAGAGCTGGTTTCTATATATAAAGCTCTATTCATAATGTCAGAAATTCTGATTCTTTTCTATTTCCCTTAGCACACAAATGTGATTCTTAATGAAAACAAACCTAACAGGCTCTTAACTTTTCCCACTTTGGAGGGCGATGAATAGATGAGATGTACCAGAAAGGAATTAAAAACAAATTCCTGATTCTTATGCAAAGATATAGAGAACAAAAATTGTCTTTGCTTTATATTTCATTAACACGGCTTTCTGCAGTTGAGACATTCCTCATAATCACTAATTAATGCTTCTGTTAAATTAATAAAACCATCAAGACTTTGTCTGTCTGCTCCAGTAAGGTAACTGGTTTTTCTTTAAAAACATCCCTGAGGTAAATATTTCAACAGAACTAGTCAACAATCACACAAGTCAGACTATTGAGCTGATGCTAATGTTGGGACACACAGATGATCCATCCATCTTATCCATACTTATCTGTCACGGACATGGGAACCAATCTCGCTTGACATGGAGAGCGGAGTACAACCTGGACAAGCCGCTGGTCCATCACAGAGCTGACACATAGAGACAAACAAGCACTCAAAATCTCACTCAGTCCTTCGGGCGATTAAGAGTCACCAACTGTCACCAGGACTGTGGGAGGAAGTTACAGAGCCTGGTGAAAACCCAACCCACACAGTCACAGGGAGAACATCCAAACTCCACAAAAGGACCCAGAGCTTTTTGGCCTCATGCTCTGACAAAAAATGTTAACATGCAGGTTTGGTATATGTAGAGATACTTGTTCATGTTGACTTCCTTCTATGTTATTATTGTCATGTGGTACAGTAAAGGCTATGGAAATACCATTAAAGTTTAAGGCAACTTCAATGTTACTAGTTAAACCCGTGGAACATGGAGTCTTTTCACTTAAAGTCTCACATGTCAGACTCGTGATCCTGGAATGCTCTTGGAGCCATGAAGGACTTCTGCACAGTAATTTGAATGATAAACCACCATAAAGTAATGAGATTGGTCAGTTTGAGCCAACTGGCAGACTGGATGACAGATTTAGTGTCATTCCCAGTGCGTGGCTTTAAAATGAGCTTGTCAAACTATTGTATTTATTAGGAAAGATCCAACCAATATGAGGAAGAGGATTAAGATAAGGTTTTTTCCTGCTCATGTTTATTCTACATTAACATTTTCTGGCAATCCCACTCAGGAAATCAACATTTACCTCTGAAGTGCTGTAGCGCAGAAGCAAATAATTCAGAATTTACCCAGTCAAAGGTGACTTAGATACAATACGTATTAACTGGAGTCTTTCCCCATCAGCAACAGAGCCGATCGTCTGATTATGTTGCTTGCACAGTGGAGAAAACAATCTGCAGCGGTAGTGCAGGAAGGCTGCAGGGCCATCTTTGTTGCTTTTACTATGAGATGAAGAGAGAAAAATCTCTCTGCTGTGTCGATGAGCAACAAAGGTTAATAAATATGATGTGTGTGTGTGAAAGTGTAGGAGACTGGCATCTGCCTCATGAATTATAATGTAGGCTCCCAGCGTGAGCGAATCCTCAGGATGGTAAGTGACCAGTTCATGTCAGGACACAAGACCACCTACTTCAAGTCAAGGTGTGGCGGGTCACATGTCACCTCACGTTTGGGGCTTCCCTTCCTCTGGCTTTGTACAGCTATTGTGTTTAAAGAGAAGCTACAGTAACTAAATAAAAATCCCCACATTGCTAACTTAAATGTTCTGTAACTCCTCTGGACAACATGGTGTTGTTTCAGTATAACACATTCATCTATACCCTCCTCCAATAAGTCTGTCCTGGATATTCACCTTATAAACCTGTGTGCATTGTCTATATTTGTCATTTTTGTGTATGCTTGGGTGGTAGCTGTGCCTCTGTGTTGTCTGTGAATAGAAAGTGACAGTAGGTACCAGACCGGAGCAGGGAGAGCCCAAATCGGCATCCTGGTGGGGGGATGTGAGACAGAGAGGAGGAGAGAGCACCTCGAGGGTTTTCAGAGTGCTGGGCGAGATGTGAAGGTCATGTCGCTGAGCATCAGATCAGCCGGGCCCCTGGCCTGGGTGGGGAGCATTTGCGTTTTCTCAAAAAGAAGTATCATGCAATGCTCTCGAGGCATCTCTGCATTTCTTCCTTCATTCAGTTACGTTGGGCTTGTTGAACACAGCTGTGAATTCAAATTTAACCAAAAAAAAAAACAAAAACAAAACCCAACAGCAATAAAAAAAATGTTAAGGTTAGGGATACAAATGAACTGTTTCTGCCATGTTGAAATGCCGTTTTTGATTATCACAGGTTCCAAATAATTCACAGTAGGCTTTAGAAATGTATTCTTAGAATTTAGAGTCACAAGTTAACCTAAACATGCATGTCTTTGATGGCGCAGGCACAGGGAGAGCAAACTCCACACAGAAAGGCCCCAGGCCAGGAACCGAAGCAATGACCTACTTCTTGTGGGGCAACAGCGGTAACCACTATGCCACTCTTCTGCCCCTTTAGCTATTTATGATTTATGATGATTTATGTTCACAGTAATTCTTCAATGAAGAAGTCACTTGGATGTGTCTTGGATGGGACTCCATCCATAAGGCTTGCTTTAGCCCATTCTTTATTTTATTTCTTTTTTTTTTCCAGAAGAACTAGCAGGTTTTTACATAGACAAAAACATTTGAAGAGCAACACTTAACATTGCACTTAAAGCTGCATGAATCAGTCTTTATTTTATTGACAATCAACTGAGTTGGACAGCATTATATAGTCTGTGGACAGCAGAGAGCTTTGAATGGAAGTGTTTTAGTGCCTTCTCTTTCATTATTTTGGCTCTGCAGTTAAGTCAAAATGTTGAGCTCATTTCTTCTAGTTAAAGCAGCAAGCAGCAAATGTAACTGGCTGGTGACTGGCTGGACCAAAGGGAGCCCTTTTTGGTGAAAGAGTCACCAGGTGAACGGACACATGAATGCTACTGTAATGTTGATGCCAAACGTGTTTCCTTACAACCACTGATGAAAAGTGCATGAATCCAGTTTGGTCATCAGATTTATGTAGATTAAATATTTAACTATGAGCCTGGAAATCAAACTTGAGAATCAGAAGTTTCCATTATTGTATCACTTCACATTTCCTGAAAAGCTGGAGCTATGGCTGCTGATAACATAACATAACACAGTTGTCCTGTGTATTGGAAACATTTTCCGCCCCTCACTTTTAAATCCCTGTAATAAACTGGAATAATGTATTCGATTGCTCCTGAAAATCAATAATGATTTTATGTAGTAGCAACAAAATCAACGAAAGAGATGAAATAATATTTTTGAGACCTAACGGTTATACTGACTAAACCAGATCATGTTGTTCCCACAGAAAGCACTTTTGTGAGTCAGTGAGTGGGATGAGAGAGACACAAATGAGTAAAACAAAGATGAGTGTAAAGAAAATACTGTTGACTGCTGAGCAAAAAAATAAAAATAAAAATTGTTGCCACATCTGACAGCTGAAGTTACCTTGATTCTTCATCTTTCTTCATACAAGTTCCCTCAGAGTGCGAAAAGTGTGTGTGTGTTTGTCTATGTTTGTGTGAATTTGGAGATGTGTGTGGTGAGTGAACCTGTCAGTGAATCATCAAGTCTCCTCTCTAGAAGTTCAATAAATAACCATTCCCAAAAATGCCCGCTTTACTCACAGGTCAATTTCCACAGCAGTCTGACAGAGACGACTCCCCAGGGAGTGCAGAATGAGTCAAGGCGCACAAGCTGCCTTCCAATACCAGACTGAATCTGCACAAGAAAAGAAAAAGGGAAAGGAAAAACAGGTCTATATGACTCACAATTCAAGCAAATATTCCTCCACCTTACCTAAGACCTACCTCCTGCCGTGAATCTCTGTTTGAAATATGTTTTGTCTGGCGAGAGCCCTATTTTTGGGAGATGCTGGCACTTCTACAGACAAAAAAGCAATTAAGAGCAACAAACATGCAAGTCATTTATCCAGCAAAAAGGATTTGCCTGCTCCAGCAGTGACAACTTCCACTTTAATTTCACAGAATAAATTATGAACCAGGTGCCAGTAAAAACTTTGTTTTCCTCCACCGTACCTAGATTTAGCATTTGGGCAGACATTGCAGGCTGCTTTATAAAGCTTCCTTTTTCTTTTTTATCCTTATTGAGACAGATGCAGCCACTAATCAAGAAAAGAAGTATGAGAAGTTCCCTGCCTGATCTATATCATGTGTTTATGCTGGTGAAACAAAGGTCAAAAGTGAACAAGAATACAACCTGCAGCATTCCTAGCCCTGCTGCCTAACGGGTGATGACAGGTGTAGGTGGCAGCAGGCGGAGGGCAGTAACACAGAGGTGGGGTCACGTGGGGGTCGAGGTCGGGGTCCTGACGCTCTCACAGTGATCAGCGTCCGACCACCACACATCATCCTTCAGCGCAGACACACAGCAGATAGAAGGCATCCCTGCTGTGTGAGCTGCGCTCTTTTACTCCTGCATTTCTGAAACAGCATGCTGTTAAATGTATGCGCGTAAACATTCACACAAAACATTCCTATTTCATTCTGAAAATAACAACCATAACAGCTACAGCACATATCTGAAAGTATTCTTGAACCAGAAAGAAGTAGTCATCCAGAAACTAAAATGAAAAAAATAAATAAAATAAAAAGTGATTCTCTTTCAAATGTGAAGGGGTGTCATCTTTTATTGAGCGTTTTTTTAATGTGATTCTATCAATTAGCACCAGTGCCATTAATAATGTGTCCATAAAGATGCCATGGACAAAGTGACAAAGCGACTACACAGAGTCAGCACCTCAGTATTTCGTTCAGTTGTTCAGTTCTTCACTGCGTTCCTGTTCTCAGCACAGGATGTACCATCATTGTACTGATGTACAACAAGGTCTCCTGCGATGTAAGGGTTTTTCTAACATATCTATCCTTGGCTTCAGTGTTTTGATCTGTCAGTGGTACTCGCTGCAAACTTTCCCAATGACATTTGATACAAAATAAATGGATGGAGCCCACTCAGCATCCTGTAAACACAGCAGGGAGATGTGTCTTTGTGGCCTTGTCCAACCCAAAGCTTCATCTGCCTCTCAGGTCCGGGGACGGGGGCTAATGTTCACACATTACTGTGTGACCTCCGCTGGTTGACAATGTGAGATCGAGTCACAGGCTGCGGGGAAAATGTGTAGCATTTGGTTCTCCAGCCTCGATGGAGCTCTGACAGAAAGGAATGCACACATTTGAAATTCTGGGAATCACAAATGTGCACTCTTGCATGCAGCAAAATGCACGCACGAACATTTTTACCACCTGCTTTCTTTCCTCTTTTTTTTTTTTTAACACCTGCTTTCAAAGCCCCTAAAAATCACACAAGGCCACTGACACACAGAGGCTAGCACAACAAACACACACAGATAATGTGTCTTGATAACATTATGGATGGATGAGTGAGCAGCTCCATAGAACAGTGATTACTGGCTGCTGTGTGTGAAAGGAAATAGATTAGTCACTGTCTCAGCTCTCCCTTTTAATAACACAACATATAAACACTCCTTCATTCTGTCTGAGTGGAAAAAATAAACTCAAAATTCAATGTTAGGCTCGAAGGAAAGTACTTTCTAATAGAAGGTGCAGTATAAAGTGAAAAATTATATGAATTACTGTGATATCGCCTTTATCATCATCAGTGTGACTGCTTTAGTTTATTAAACAAATTTGAAAGGGATGTTGTAAAAAGCCTACACCCCCCTGAAATCTTCAAGGCCATTATCATAGTCACATTCATTTCATCTCTTCTTTTCTTGGCAAGTGTGCCAGAAGCCTGAAAGAGTGATTTAAGTAAAAAAATCTGCCAAATAAAATCCTATTAAAATTGACTGCGGCACCCTCGTGAAGGTCTTTGAGGACTGAATGGAAAAATGGACATTCCTTTGTGCATGTCAGACTCCACCATCACAGGAGATGAACGCTGCCTTTGAGAAATCCTTATGCAACATTTGTCTCTCCGCAGAGATGCTCAGGCTGATTGACAAGCCGATAGACCAGACAGAAAAAGTAGCAGTTCTTCTGTTTCCCATAATAAATGGCACCATTTTTCAATTCAGAAGTCTATTGTCACACAATCCGAGAACAATCCGATTTAGTGATTCGCAGTTGGAAGGAGTTGTAATCCCTAAATGGGTGATTGTGAAGTTGGTAACGAGTTTGACATTATTTTCCCACCATCGACACAACAGTGAGGCGGCGATGAACACGGTGCCGTACCTAATCCCACAAGTTGAGGACAAGGTGTCAGACACACACACACACACACACACACACAGATTCATGTTCGAGAAAAAGCAGCAACAAAGGGTCTTGTTTATTAACGGAGCTTGTGAGGCGACAAATGAAGCATGAAATGAGTATCTCGCACACAACATAGACATAGCAGGTTACTGTATGGAGAAGGCATGAAGGGAGAGAGGGGGGAGCAACCTGTGTCATGTCGCCAGAACGCTCACAAACATACAGATAAAAAGAATCAATTTCATGGCTGGTGATAGTAAACAGTATGTAGAGGCATCTGTACAACTGATTGGGCGGCCCAGTTCATGTGGGCTGTGTGCTGATCAGTCAAAGGAGAATTGAGGATTTTGCTTATTTGCGTTCCTGAGATAAGATGATTGACATTCCTCCAGTGTTTGTACAGTACTTTAGTAGAGACACTGAAAAGGGGAAAAATCCAGCCTGGCTTTGTCCAAAGATAGCTCATAATGTAGTTTTATGAACGTCACACTGTGAAAACAGGTCTTGAGCTTTAATATGTCCTGGTCAAACATAGATGAACTAATGAAATAGCCCAGCCTTAAGACCCACAAACTATTCAAGTTACAAAAAAAGGAAATGATTTGAAATGTATAGGTCTTCCAGAACGATGCAGAAAAAGCTTCAAACAGTGACGTTTCAGCTTTTTTCATGTGTACACATGACAGAATGAATAGAGCTTTAGTCAACTAAAGCCTTACAGACTGCTGTAACACCTCATGTTGACACAATTTGGGATATAAATGAAAATTCATAATAAAACTAATCTCCACTAAACTATGAGCAAACAAGTCTTAGTGATTGTATTTTTCCTGTTGCCTAAACTGGTGGGGGGGGGCGTGAGTGATGGTTTTGGATTGATTTCTGCCGCCGGTGGTGAGGACTGTCTCTGTATCTGCCTCCGGAAAAAATAAGAGCGAGTGACTTTACTGTTAATGTGTTCATTACATTGCTCTTCTATAAAGGGTTTATAGAAGAGCTTTTCATCTGCTTTGAATTAGTCCTGTTCAATATATAAGGTGGCCCGCCGCAGCACCCTTGAGCAAGAAACTGAGACAGTTCCAGGTTGCAACAACCTTGTGTTTATCTCCAAACGATGTGGAAAAAATCATCTTCCTTCTGGGATCAACACTGTCACAGAGAAAGAGTTTGCAGTGCTGGAATGAAATGGTTGTTAAGATGGGTGTGACACAGGGACGCAGGAGTGTTATGCTGCCATCTGTAGGCCGAAGACGACGTGAGTTACGCCGCACACAACACACACTGCCTCGTCTCATACCGCAGCATGTGTCAAAATCTGTCTGCAGCCGCTGCCACAACCTTGTCAAACTGGTCCTCGCATGACTCTAATGTGCATTTACACACACATAGCTCATTAAAACAACAAAGAGTTCACTCCAGAGTTTATCCGACGTCTCTCCTAACAAAAGTTGATCACTCATGACCTCCAGGCCGCTGCTGATTGGCATTCAGTTGCCCTGTTGGCACTGGCCAGCTTCTCACCTGGCAGACTCCCTGCCAGCAGGTAAAGAGGCAAAGGGCGTCATTCAGAGGTCCCTCACCCTGTCACTTATCTGCTACAACCCACACTTACACACACCTCTGCCTTCAGGCGGTGAGTGCATACACTGAATCCACAAACTCATGCACACTCACAGACATCAAGTCTCATGAAAGAAGCTAAATATTAATTTCCCTTTGCTGTCACAACTAGCTGGGTTTGATGGATACAGCCCACATGACTATCATCAGAGTTAAATTGATCACAGTGTGGCTGATGTACATCATGTGGTGGGGAGAGAAAGCCTTTCTGGAGGGTGACTGATAGTGAAAGTGAAGGCAGCTAATTGGAAATTTAAGGTAGAATCACAGTCAGAGGAGGAAGGAAATTGGCTGCGTTTAATTTATGCTCTTGAGATGATTTCCAGCTGAAGTTACAAGATGAGAGTCGGCACATATGGAGTTTTTAAAAAAAGGGCTCGGGTTAAATAAAATTATATATTTATATACATATTTATATTTCCTTTTAATCACAAACAAGGAGTGGAAAAACAAAGCAGCAGGGTTGAAAGGAAAATTGAAAATGATTTGATGTGCTAAAATCAAATATTCTTTTTAGAGCTTTCATGCTGTGCCAGTCTATATCACATAATTTTACTGTTGCAGCTTGTGGTGTGTTGTCTCACTGTGAAAATGCACCATGTAAACCCGCTTTTGTCCAAGTGATACAAAGGCTACTGCCTGTCCCCAGTTAATCAAAGCTTCTGTTGACACAGGAAGTCTGAGGGAGGGCGCCATGACGGAAAGGGCTTGTGGAGTGTGTGTGCATGTGCCTGTGTGTTGAGTAGCGATGTAGTTGTACTCTCGCTGCCTCTTCTCTTTGTGTAACAGAAAACACTGATAGGAAGCATCTATCTGGGGAGATAGGATCATTAAACAAACAGCACCTGCCATTATTGACGTGACGTTTGTGCGTGAGTTCATAAGTGACAGGAAGAGGGAGAGAGAGTGTGAAGAAGAGAGTGTGTCTTATAAACATGTCAAACTTTAAGTGCTGCTACCTGTCCAGGTCTCTCTTAAGGTGACGGCACGCTTCAGTAGCACCTACTACTACTGTGACTCCACACTGTGAACACCTTCAGGAGCAAGTGTGTGCGCCTTTGTCTGTATTTGTATGGAGTAATCGTGTGTGAGAGCAGCTACAACCATTTTTGACTTCAGATGTGATCGGACGATATTTTATGTTTCATGCAACTCCTGATATTTCCAGCAGGTTTAAGGACAAGAAAGTATCTCTGGAAGCACAACATCTGAATGATGAGGAGATGATGCATGGCAACTGAGGGAGTATATATTAAATTAGAAAGAATAGTAAGAAGGGGACCACGGTGGTAGAGTGGACGGCACCGTTTCATCACAGGAGGAATGTTCCTAGTTCAAACCCGGGCCTCTCTGTGCAAACTCGGCATGTTGTGCCTACACTGGGTCTGTGTTTTTCAGACATGCAGTTTCAGGATAAATTCCAATGAGTCTTTGCCTCGTCCTGCCTCCACCCCCCATGGCCCTGACTGGGGTTGTGAGTTGTGAGAGAGAATAAAATTTTGGTGGTAAAATCAAAGCAGTTAGCTAAAAGATGTTAAAAGACTGAGGCTAATTCCTGCAGCGTTAAAAATATTAAATATATTGGTTGTCAAATCTCAGCAGGATTTCTACCATTTTAGCGCTTGTCAACCCACTTAAAAGATCACCAAGGGTCAGGATTGTCACTGATCCATTTGCCCTCTCATTTCAATTCATTGCTTTAAAAACAAATCCACATTTACTGCACCCATATGAAAACCTTCAGATACTCTTAGACCTGTTGCTGCGTTCCCAGGGGGAGTTGTAGCAACACTTCCTGGCATAATATCACAATATCACACCTTGCCAGGAGCTGGCTACGTGATTGTCGATGGCAGCAAAATGTGTCTTCTCCCATAAAAGCTCCGCTCAAATCCTGTGCACGACTTGGCAATATAGCGAAGCGAAGAAATGTAGAATCCATGTTTTCCCCGACTACCGGCGCAAGAGAGGATTCCAGGCCCTAAATACAGAATAATGAGGCATTAAAAGTCTGGGGCAGAGGAGGGTAATCATAAGAATGAGGAAGGGGGTTGCGGAGGGTATGACGGGGAAAGGGACAATAGTTTGTCGAGGAAGGAAAGAGTGAGAGTTGGAAGGAGGGGGTGAGGGGGGGTGGGGAGATAAGACTGGTGGCTTATCCTAGTTACTGGGGAAGGATTAAGTGATGTGCCACTTTGGTTTGGCGAATGCATGCGCACGCAGAGACACGCATGAGCCAGCAGCCCTGCTCAGTCTTTCACACGTGCACAGCCTCCCTCTCATTCAATCACCCTGTGAGAGATGCACACACATCCAGTCATGTGCTGAGAGGGGTTAAGGAGCTGCGCTGCCCTCTGAGCCAGTCTTACTGGGCTGTAATGACTTTAGAGGATGTCAGATTCTTTTTATCCACCAGTGTAATATAATAAAGCAGGAAGGAGGGAGCCATCGTCTTTAAGCTGCCTCCACCGGCCTTTCAGGACTATCTCTGCTACTGCTGCTCTTCTCTCTACCTTCCTAACCTCACCAATCCCCGTCTTTCCATGTCTGTCCCCTGCTCCCAGATCAAACCCTTTGTCCTTGATAACCTTCACATTTGTTCCTTGTTTCCTTTCCTTACTCACTGGCTCTGCTACTTGTTCAGTGTTCGTCCTCTTTTTTCTTTCTTTCATGGCCCCTTCCCTCCGATGTCAGCCATGACAGCGTAGGGTTTGTTGAACTGCTCCACCCTCAAGTCACATGATGTGACAGCCCGAGTTTCACTCCAGACACTTGGGTCAGGCCTCCTGCTGCTTCAGGGCCCTCTGGTTATCTCTGTAAATCCTACCACCCTTTGTATTCTCGCTTTCTCCGTCGGTCTTTGTCTGTGGATATGGGATAAAACAGAAAGAAGCTCCCAGGGGGTCACAGGGAAAAAGAATACTCAGTGCATCCGACATCAAGGATTAGCTAAAAGGGGCTCATTTCAATTCATATTTTGAAAGAAAAACTCAACATAAAACATTTTTAGGACTTGAAATTATTGCAATTGTAGCAGGTCAGTTTTGTGGCTTGGTGGTGGATTACCATGGAAAAAAGAAAGGAATATGTGTGCAGGTGTTACTATCTGCCCTGTGGAGTGAAAGAGCAGCACCTAATACAGAGCACAGAGCCACAAGACATTTTATTAACCGTAAGCTTTGTTACACAGTCTCTTTATATCCAGGATTTCTCCTTCTCAGTTGAGAGCGTTGAATCTGCAGTTTTCGTGACAGCTCTCAAATATGAAACACCGACAGTGACAAGGCTGGGTGAGATTTGGTGTAACAGCTCTGGATTGAGAAAGGCAACCGGGACAATGAGCAAATGTCTCTAAAGTGTGCTTACAATAAATAAATAAATAGAGAGAATGAGACTGGTGGGCAAAGACCTGACCCACATGTGATCCAACGTTTATGACGTTAACAAGATAACTGTGTTAGCTACTTTGTATGCAACTTAAAGGGTCGGCCCACACACACACACACCCACAGACAGACAAAAAAAGACACTTTCAGAGTGTCTTGTTTCAGTTGTTGGACTGGCTTGCCTGTGTGCAGAACTCAGCAGCTGAGAATTTATCTGAAGCTGTGAAGTGCTGCACATACAGTTTCTTGTCACCTGTAAATTAGTGTAATAGTGTGAAACTATTGGTAGGAATGTGAACATCACCCACACTTGTCCTTGTGTGCCTGAACAATAGAAACAAAGGACCCTTTCATGGAAAAAACGTTCTGTAACGCTACTACACTGCAGAATAAAAAAACAGAACATCACAGGAAAGCTTTAAATTGTGTTCTTCACACTGCACACACCTGTACCAACTGATGGAGCTGTGATTCAGCAGCTCAGACCTTTCAAACTAATCTTCTAAACCATCTTTTGATGCACTCACCTCCTACTTATTTCTTCTTCCTCCCTCCCTGCTGAGGCTCCATCCGTCCTACTGCTTCATGGAGCTGGGTTTGTTTACGTGTAGGGTTGTCGGCTGACTGTAGTGGGGGGTCTAATTCAATTCACCAGCAGCCAGTTCCAGTTCACATTAACACAGTTTAATAAAAGACTATTCAATTAGCTAGAGAGCTTCATGTGAGTGTGTGCTGTGTGCAGACGCCGAATGGAGACTATCAATGATGGAGCCATACACTGCAATTAGTCTCACTGTCGACTTCTCACACATACATTGGCAAGTTGGCTGAGGGAAGAGCGAGGAAAAGACGAGAGGGAACCAGCGGAGGACAAAGGGAAGTGCAGGGAAAAGGACTGAGCTGTAGGTGAACCCTGGAGAGAAACAGGCATGTTTATGTTTGCATTTTATCTGCCTGCAGCTGGATTCTACAGGTGTCTGCCTTTACTTGAATTGATCCCCATTTAAAAAGGTCAGCGGTTTGTCAAAGTCTGCCACTGCCTCTCCTTTGTTGACACGTCTTCAGTTAGATGAGAAAGAACAGCTGACAAGAGGGGAACAAAGGAGATGACTCAGAGCTGCTAAAACACATAACATTAGGCAACATGGGTGATGGTCAAACTCTGCAGGAGGTCTGAAAGGTTCAAGCTTCAACTCCAAGAAGCACTTTACAAATACCTGTATTTAAGGAGGTGGGAAGAAGCAGGACACACACACACACACACACACATGCATTATGCACATTTTCTGCAAGGCGTTTTAGTCAACTGGTCCTGTAATTGTCAAGGACTAGGAATCAATAGTGGTGCACTGAAAAGCATGAGCAGCCATCTTCTAACCTTGCTCCATGCAGCTGTCTCCCCCAATCAAAACTGGGCTAGTTACCATGGCAACTTCAATCCAATGCCTTTCACAGTAATAAGGTGGGAAAAGAAAAGCATGGCACCGAAGGTGCAGGGTTGATATGGAGCCGGAGGAGGAGGAGGGAGGGAAAAATAAATAAATATTTTAAGAGATTGTGCTAAAAAAAAAAAAAAAAAAAACTAAACTAAAAAATTACAGGCACTACGAGTTTCAGCTGTGAACATGCTTCATGATGAGCCTTGTTCAAATCAAATAGAACAAACATCACCCCTCCATCAAGATTGTGTTTATCTCATTTTATCTCCAAACCACATTCAAAACATCTCATAAAGCCTCATCTTTTTTTTACCCATTGTGCTCTCTTATCCGATATATTGGTGAAATATCCCTTATATTTCTGTAATTCAGCCAATTTAATTAAAGGGGGTGGGTTTCTAATAAAAGCCAAATGGCAGATAGCAGTGCCTGAGCTTTTCAGGAGCTTGTTTAATCAGAGAATTGGTGAATGGAAGAAGGCAATAACAGAGTGAATAGAGGCTGGTATTTGTAAAGAAATGTCAGAGAGAGGAGGGATATGAAAGTGACTGGCTAAAACCCCTAATATGGCTCTGGCTTTAATATAAGTAATATGTGCCTCATGTCTGTTGGGCAGGAATAGCCAAATCCCTGGTGGGGAAGAGTTTGCAGTAGGTGGTGTTCAGCAACTCGCAGACAAAACTGGACTGATAGGCACATGTGCACACTTTCAAAAATCAATTTCTTTGTCATTTTATTGGTGTCTGTCTTTCGCTTTACTGAATTTCTATAGAGCATATATTGTATGAATTGATCAGCCGCACCGTGCATGTTATGTCCTGATCGATGCCAGAGTGCCAAGTGAAACGGTGATCAATAGATCGCTCCTCACAGCTATCATTACCAAATGCGCTCTGCTACATTCACATCGACTGTCACTTGGGCGAATGTGGATTTATATCCAGGCACAAGTATGGGGGCATATTATAAAACCATTAATATTCTCTGTCTGCTGTGTGCTTGTGTGTACGTGTGGAATATGTGTGTATGTAAGTGTGTTTATACGATAACAAGCCTCTGTCATTTCGAGGGTGGCCAACCATGTCCATATATAAGTGGAAATGCATCTTAACTGAGTCTCTTTCAGACACAGACACAGGCACGCACCCACACACACACACAGAAGGGGGGCTAAGTGTGTGTTTTTGTGTGTGCTTGTGTGTGCAGAGCAGTGCTGTGAGCTGTAGCTCTGTGTGTTGACCTTCAGGGTTATCTGGAAGGCTCCTCCACACCTTGCTGCTAGCACCAACCCTTCCTGTCACCATGGAAACACAGCTAGCAAGGACAATATGTGGCCTGTCCAGTGTGTTGCTCATATGCATGCATTCACACAAGCGCATTAAAGTGACTACACATACGCACACAAGTTCTCTATATAGACATAGACACTCTCACATACATATGCATGGATTAATGCATGCACACTTCACGATTCATTTTTTTTATCCACTTCATTTATCTGTCATTTCCTTCACCTTCCCTTCCTCTTTCTCTCCCTCTCGCTTAATGAAACCACGAACACGACGCAAATCAAGCCCCTGGGCTTGCACAGCTTTGTCAGAAGGGTGCACATGACCCCATTTTCAGTAGTGGAAGCATTATTGGCGTGCCATGACAAGAGTCTGCCACCAGTCATCTACCATATACACGCATGCACGCAAGACGCAAAGACACACAACCCGCAGTCTCATCACCACCAGATCACTGGGATTTATTTCAGCAGCGACATGGGGTGTGCCAGCGCAACTTGACAATAAATCAACACATCATTCTGTGTCGAGTGACAAGTCAAGATAATACACTCAAAAACCAAGATGGACCGTGAGTGTGAAAGAGGACGTGGTTATTCAGTGACGGTGGCTAAATAAATGTAAGGATGGATTTGACGTGCTCTCCGTTTCTCTTCTTCTCCTGCTCCTGCTTTCTTCCGGTTTCTCAGCCGTGATTTGTCAGTGTGCCCTGAAAAAAAAAGGGGAGAGACAAGAAAGGGGAAGGGCAGAAACACAGAGAAAGTGTCAAATGATGAATTTGCATCACGAAAACTCTCAAAATTTAGGCTCTCCAACACGAAATCCAGTCCCTCATACAAAAATGTTGCAGCCACAGAAATCATACTGTACAAGTGCAAAAATGCACATAAAAGTACCAGCTGTACTTATCCCTTAGATAAAGCTCTGCTCTTTGAACTGTTCCGATGCTTTTAATCAATTTACTGAACAAGTTTTTTATTCATCCTAATGTGTAAGACACAGCAACATGATGCATACACACTGACACATAGCTGACAAACAGCCTGCTAGGTGTGTTGACTGCAACTCTTTTTATAGAAAGTTTGCCCTCTGCCCTGGAAGTGTTTGGCCTTGAGCTACTAGAACTGTACTTAACTGCATGTGGCAACACAGGGGGGAAAAAACAGCCACTACTGAGGGCTGAGACACACACACACACACACACACGTATTCAGGATGCAATCCAAACCGGTGAATCACTCTAGCTGCAGGGGACGTCTGAGGTGGTTTATTGGTACAATAAACATAAATTCAAGATATTTTGGCCCCAGTCATAACCTGACTGAATAACATGAGTGAATTTTTATGAAATTGCAAAAAATGCAACAAACCAAGAAAACTAATACAGGAAAAAAAATATATTCAAGTAGAAAAGACCAACAATAACCATGTTCTATTCATTAGTTTATACAAATAAATAAATAAAATGGTGGTGGAGACTGCAGGGGGCTGTGCTCGTCAAGTGTGTATTTGCATTTAATATACTGAGTGCAACAGCAGGTTGCACATCCAGCCAAACAATCATTTAAAAATAGAGCACCCTCCTTTTGCTATTGTTGTGATGTGATATTGACAGCTGTAGAGGTTATTGTACTACATGTACAGCTGCTTCATGTGTTCTGATGCTTTAGAAAGTCAGACTATAAGGAACAACTTAACACCTCATGTCAACACATGCACACACAGTCACAGAAATAGACACAGGGCAGCACAGGGTTAGTGAAGCATTAGCTTGTGGCTGCTGGGTGGGCTAGTTGGCATGCTAACTACCTCGGCACTCGGCTGGCAAGCAGATATGCTGGGGGGCAGGTTAGCTGTTCACTTGCCAAGTGCATCCGAGGGCATCGCAGCCTGTGCCACTGAATTGGAGATGAGCGGCAAATGTGACAAGGGGATTTTGCTTTGCTGTTCCACTCACGTCCTGAGATATAAAAGGGGACAGTGTGTCTGCGTACGTGCATGAAAAAAACACCATTTGTGTGAAAGTGGCTGTGTTTGTGTGCGCAGACTTATGCACGCTTGTGTGTACATATGCTTGTACACGTGAGTGCGTATTAGTATTGCTACACCCATATACAGCAGTGTGATGGGACATTATGCCTCATGCATAGTGTATGAAGCTCCTGAATTTCAACTGACCCCTCGCACCTCCCACAGTACACACAGTTCAGTTTGGTGCCCCAGGCCCGAATTTGGACTGCCGCCATCCACACTTGGATAATTCAAAGACAGGAAAGGCTTTTTATGTGCATCACCTTGGGCAGAGAGGGCAGCCAAATACTGTAGCTCTAGGTCTGCACTGAATTTAAGACTTACACTCTGTTGCCTTTTTATTAGGTACGGCAAGTTAAAACTAATGCCATTTACTCCACTTGCTCTGTCATATATTCTACTTTTATGAAGGTTATAATCTTGCACAATTTCATACATCTCTCACCTTTTCTCTGATCAAGGCAAAGCAATAACACATCCAGATATGATATGGCAGCAATTTTATTTGGATGTCTAAAATAACCACAGTGTAATTTGTTGTTTCCTCCTAATTTTTGCTCTCTCAATCTACTATCCTTAGTTGGAACATGTTTTTACACTCTGCTCGTCCAAAAAGTGCAAAGTTGAACAGGCAAGTGCACTTCATTATCACTGACTCCTGCTGAGATGGAAAAGTGTCTGTGGAGATTAGATTTGAAACACACAAAAACACTGATTCACACAGAAATACAGACACACAAACACATGTTTTCTTCCACCTGTCAGCTTCTATCCAATTAGAGAGCAGTGTGAGGAGTGGATGGCACACACAGCAACAGTGTACACTTGTGGGGGGGTTGTGCTCACCCCCATGGTCATAAGCTAATGGACAACATATTGGCAGCAGCCCAACATGCAGACACATATATACAGCACATATAATAAGATGCTCAGTCACGCACATACACACATCCACACAAACACACAAACACACTAGACTCGCTCACTTGGCTTTTCTCTGTCAAAAACAAAAATAATAGACAAGTAGAAAATCAATAACTGTCTTCTCTGCTCAGTGCTAACAGCATTCAGTTCTCTCCCTCCCTCTGGAGGGACGGAGAAAGTTGCCAGGCACGACTGTCAATCAGACACACACAAAGTGGCTGTGGCTGCTTTATAAACACACAACCATCCACTGATTACACAGTCGGTAAGACAGCCAGGCAGTCAATTAGTCAGTAGCCAGTTGAGGAAGCCTCTTACTCACTCAGGTGGTGGGTTGGTTATCTCCACAGGAAAGGTCTAAGCTGCTCATTTTGTCAGTAGATAGTTTGGTTAGTGAGGTACACTCACTCACTACTTTATTGATTTGATCAGATAGTTATGAACTCAGTTCAGGTGCTGAACTGAACCAATGAGTCATTTCATCTATAAATCATCAGCTTGATATTTAAACAGTCATTGATTTAACATCAGACACTCATTTGATGAAAAATCTGTTGATAATTAAACTGGATGCAAATACATTTTAAGGGTTTAAAGAAGTGTGTGTGACAGATTTTACACCTCCAACTTTTAATCTGTTGTCTGTCAGGGCATCACTTTGATCCCACTGAAACAGCTCAACAAGTATCGGATTGGATCTTATTGTGGGGCAAAAGCACTAACCACTATGCCGCTGTTCAGATGGACTGGTATGAAATTAAAAACAATGAAATGAAAAAAGATGAATGCTGGATCACAACAGCGGAGTACTATAAACTAGTCAGCTATAGTCTGTAGTCAAGGCTGCTGACAGCTGCTGGCAGTTTCCCCTTGTGGAAAAGTGTATTTTGATTTAATGTGTCTATTTGCTTAATTTATTGGTTTCCTACAACATTCATTATTTTTGTTGTATTTATTTTCAGTGATCTCTGCATTTCTATCTTCATTATGTCATGGTGGTAGTGCTTAATGTCAATAACAGTGACATTACTTCTGCACAGACAGAGGCCTGTAACAATGTCACTTCATTTAACACAGATCTTAACATACCTGTATACATAACCTAATGAACAAATGAAACCATGTCAGACAGATGGCGCAACTACCGTATCGACCAATATGATTAAGATGTTAATGACAATACCACCCACTGCATAAAAGAACACCTCCGTCTTCGCCCTGCAAGTCCCTTTATCACACTTTACCCCAACGCCTTATCTGCAGCCAAATTAAGTGAGACTGCTGGCAGCTGAAAGCAGACAGGAGGCAGCAGAAAGTGAGCAGCATGGTGGAGATGTTTAGCTGGATGCTGATGAGGTGTTATGTATATTTGAAAGACAGAAAGAAAGAATGAGTGTCGGAGGATGGCAGAGAAGGACATGAAACAGAGAGGCAAATCTTTGAGTGTCTTCTGCCTCCATGGGGCGGTCGTCTTGGAAATGATAGACGTGAATGGAGGAAAAAGAGAGATGTAAAAAGAAAAAAATATGGTATGTCTGTCAGCATATATTAATGCATTACATTCTCACACAAATACTTTGATCAATGTTTTGTTTCACTTTATCACAGGAAATTAATGGCTTTAAACAAAAATAAGAGAGCAACCTAAATGATAACAGTAATTTATAGAGTGAGAATGACAGAGAGAAAATACAGACACAGCGTTTGCATCGGTACAACTTTACGGTAACTACCAATCATACAAAAGCTATAATCAGCGTAGGTGTTGTTGCTAGTATTCTATGACGGCAATATTAATGACGGAGACATGCGCAACTGCCTGGATGTGTGTGTATTTGGGTGTGTGTGTGTCTGTTGAAGTACCAGATTGCTGCTGAATAGAGTGGCTCTGTTATCAGATCAGAGTTAGCAGGCAGGCCAAGGCTCACAGTGGGGCTCGCCACCTGCTACTACTGATAGCCAGCATACACACACACACACACACACACTTTTCCTTATTTCTATTCTTCAATCTAAAAATCTGACATTTTTTTGTCTCACTCTTCTCCCGCAGTTCAATTGACAACACACCCCACTCTCTTCTGTTCAACACTTCCCACCGTTCCCTCATCCGTCCTGCTGACAAAACATCTCCACTTCTCTACATTCATCCCCTCTACCTCCATCACTCACTCATGCCTACTGTATCTCTCTCTTACAGTTTTCTATTAACCCTTCCTGGCTGACAGACACTCCTAAGCCTCTTTCTCCCCAAATTCCTGTCTGCCATTATCTCCACCAATTCCTCAATTGACAGGCCCCTTCTCTTCTTCTTCTGATAGTCAACCCAGTGTTTTTTCTTTTTATGGCTGGAAATGGCACAATTGTTCCTCTTCTACTCATTTAACTTCATGTGGACTAAACTAAACTAAACAGGTTTGAGAACATCTTGGTTTTTGTAGATTTTTTTGTAGGATTTACTACTTTCAGGGGACAGGGAGATAGCAGTGTTTTTTATGGGCAACAATATTTTTGGGACTGAATGTTGTCTTAAAGGTGCTTAAGACACTCCTGGTAGCATATTTGGAAAAGGATGGCTGCCTGCAAACCTTTGTGACAGTGAGGAAAAAAGTAGCTTGTGTCAACTTAAATGTTTTGAAGAGGGTGCTCTATACAGATGCACAAGCTTCTCAGATGCTGACATAAACACAGATGTACACATACATGCACACACAACACCCAGAAACACACACATGGCAGTACTGATTGAAGTGACATTAAGAGAGGAAAAATAAAAACCCCAGCACTTAAAGATGGGTGGATCCATCTGTAGACACGCACACGCATGCACACACAAATCCCTGCGTCTTTGTACTCTTTACCTAAAGCTGTCAGGGTTTTGAAAGGAGCTTTTGGTGATACTGGTGACACTGTGAACACACTTCTCACCGTTGACCATCACTGACGCATAATGTAAACGCAGAATTTTGATGCTGACAATCATAACTGCACTAACCTCATTTGTTTTTTAAAAACCAACTAGATGCTCCAATGTGTAATTTTTATTGGTCTGACTTGAATTTCAATGTTTTTCCACTTAAAAAAAAAAAGCATGTTTAACAGAGGTGAACCATTGCACTGGTAGAGGCTGTTTACGACATTCCTGCATCAACATTTTTCAGACATTTACAAATTGGAGACTATGTGACTATGTTCTTATTTAATCAGATCTTACATAAAAGAAGTGTTAACCACAGCGTCACTTAAACAGGCGTGGGTAGACGAGCTGAATGCAGATTCAGATGCAGAAGGATGAGGTCTGGGAAGAATGTTTACAAAATATTCATATTTTTTCAGTCAATGTAGCCCTGCACATACACTTATAAAAATTTGTTCCACCTGTTTTTAATGAGTACACATCTGTGATCAGTAACTGAACACACTCTTTCTGGTCATGGAGTAAACTTAACAAGTATTGAAAAAATAGTTTGAAGTGGTGATTGCTGTTGTGACTGTTGAAATTGGAGATGGGTGTTTTTGGGAGAAATAGCAGATACTAGACAGAGAGAGAGAGACATTTTTAATGAAGATACAGCAGGAGTGGTACGATCTGTAATGAAATGTTTTTAAAAAGAAAAGAATAAAGAAAAAATGTATTGTGAAAGAAAGGCTGCTTGACACTTTACCTTTTTATGACTGGCTATTTTTACGCCTGGCATGTCCTGTGAGTGAGTTTTTAAAACCTCTCTTTTTGCCCGTTCATATTCATGTTATGCTCTGAAGAAACGATAGACAGATCTGCAGTCCTGATATTAATTTACTGTCAATCATCATATTGATGAATTGAATAATCAGTCAAACCTTAGAGTATACTTCAGCGAGAGCAAACCTTTGTCTTACCCTTAAATTCAGCCCTGGTCATACAGCTCATGAAAAAAATGAGCTTTCCTGACTCTTATGTGAAATGTTAATTAGATAAAAGCCCACACATACTCTCTAATGTCCCCTCACTACATCATCTTTTACTCAACAGTAACTATTTCCAGGGTCACTACATTAATTACTGATGGCGAGCACATGAATTCTTATCCAAGCAGCTGTATTTACATCCTGACAGGACATTTCTAAGCACTGCAATGCACAAACAGCAGGGTTTTTAATTGCTCTGTTCAAACACAGGTTTTAGCATCACCACATCATAGGTTCTTCCAGCTGTGAATGTGATCCTCATTGCCTTTGTCAATGGCAACTTTTTTTGTGGGTTTGTGTTCTCTAACCCTCCTACAGATTTTTACTCCTCTATTTTGGCACGTCACTGCCTCCCCAAGGTCATTACCTTTTTCTTACATCACAGAACAACACAAAACAGATTGATATAGATAGACCCTCGGGGTACAGCATTTTTTTGTAATTGCTACCATCCACTTTCAATCACAATGTCCATATTCATAATGTAGACTGTGATGGTAGAGGGATAAAGTGAGGCCATTTTATCTCAAGTAAGATAGTCAAGATGCAAATCTTGAATTTTTGAAATATACCTTAAATATTCATATCCACCAGAGGTACAGCCACTGTTTCAGAACTGTATTGATTTCATCAGTGTCAATTTTTTCAAACCATAGCTATTTTTCCATTATCATTTGCATACTGTCAGCCCCTTATCTGCGCTCCAACCACCCCCAAGTCTATTTTTTACCTGGTGTAAAACACAGATGCTAATTTAAAATACTTCCTGAAGTCATTAAAGGCTGTAATTGAGAAAGATTTCTGAATATTTTTAAAAATAGAACCATGTACAAATGCCCCTGTTCTGCATATTTTGCTGCTATAGCAATGCTCCATAAAGTCTGGTTAATCAAGAGAGAAACAGAGTGGCTCTTATCCAGGCATCTCAAAGGCCAACACACGCTCACACACACAAACTCACATTAGGGTTGAAAAAATATGGTGTTCAGCAGACCAGTGGGTTAAAGTAGGTTAAGCATGTGGGATTCAGTGGCAAGTGTTTCTCCAATGCTCTCACAGTATTAAATGACATACCACTAGCATTAGCATTTTGGAAATGGTGGGTGCTGCAGGCCAGATATTGGCAGGTGCTTACAGCAAGTGGTGCTTCAAGAAAAGTCAGGTATTGAATGTGAGGACTGCTGCCTTTTGTCTAACTAAGAAGTAGGTTGAAAGATAAGACAGATAATGATTGGTAAAATGTGGACAAACTTTCTCACAGGCTTATACCCATGCACACAAACATATACAGTGTCTGCATACTTGCAAACACTTTATAAAAGCTCCTGCTGGCAATGACCATTATATATTACTACCCAAAGTGGCAGTATATAAGATACTGTCTGACATCTCAGCAAAAGAGAAAAAAATGGGTCACGTTAAGCTGTGGTGAGATGACATTTACCCTGCATCCCACTCACACACGGACACACACACACACACACACACACACACACTTACACACTTAAGGTCCCATATGCATGACAATAGCTGATGACCAGAGACACTGACAGGAGACGGATAGGGGAGTAATAGTAGAAAGGCAGTCCAAGGCCATATCTCGAAGTCTAAAAGGGATGGGTGAGGAAAAGATATGAAAAATCTGCCTGTTTTGTAGACACACCAGTGTGAATCAACATAAAAACATTGAATAACTTTTGAGTGACATCTAAGTAAGGCTGTGCTTCTGTAGATAGTGAGTTGGATGGACATCAAGCGGGAGACAGAGAAAGTGAGATAGATACTCTCGTTATGTTCAGATCAGGACACGAGCTGAAAAAAGACAGATAAGCAGCACGGTGGTTTCATTGGCAGATTGATTGACAGAGACAAACTGATGGAATGTCACAGATATATACAGTCAAGTTTACACAAATAAACTCTTGGAAAGACATAAAAGTCACCGGCAACTGGGTGGAAGTGACAGAGGTAGACAGATTCCGACAAAGATCGCATGGGCTTCACGCAAACTTAAGTTTAAATGAAAATACTGGATATGAGTGTTCTGTTAAAACATCCGCCAGGAGAATATGGAAAATCCCAGAAAAGTGACAGAAAATTAGGCTTGGGGCAAACAGACGGTATTTGATAGGCATCAAGTTTCATGGATAGAAAAAGACAAAAGAAAAAAATAAATACATTTATATTCAGGAGAAACATGAACCATAAGTTATCAAATTTAGACAATTTTAATTTTAGGGGGAAAAATACAGCATACTCACTTTAATCACAGGGAAGAATGTGTCTTCTTTAGAAAATCCTTACAAGCAAATACAGATAACAAAAGAACAGAGCTTTTAAGCTGTCGGGAGGTTTTCACCAGGCTAAAAGCTTTTCCGTCCATTTAGTAGTCATGTTATTGTTGCACAAACCTGAAAAGATTGTATGCTTTTTCTAACTCACTCGTCATTTTATCTGCCCATGAACAGCCTGTTTATTCAGCTTGTTAGTTTAAACAAAACTGACCTCTTTCCCTCTTAAAGTGCCTCTCAAATTTTTTTTTGCATACAGATTTTGCCAATTATTGAAGAGAAATGGTCTTGGAAAATTACTGAGGTTGTTTATTTCAACTCATGCTAAGCCATGTAATTCATAATGTTTTGTTTTTAAAAAAGAATCTAACATTTAAAAAATCTGATGTTACATTGAAGATTTCCATTGTTGTGGTTAATTTACTGGTCATTTCTGTTCAAATATTTCCTGACTGCAGTGAATCAAAAAATGTGACATTTTGTATTGTGTTTTTGTCCAACATGTACAATACATAGATCTGATGAGCTCATGTTAGATGAATGTAATTACTCCTTGACATAAATGATCAAACCTTGTGTTCCACTTTTGGAAAAAGGACAGAGGCACCAAAAGGTAAAACCGCCATTATTAGTCTCAGCCTTAACAAAGTGTTTCCTCCGGGGTCTGCAGAACATTATACTTCATAATAAAATATGATCCACTGCTCTCTCTCATGACTAAATCTGCAGTATGTATTGCTCCCTGTTGACCCTTAACCACCTGCAGCAAAGCTGAAACTTTTCCTAGTTAAACTCTTGTGCAAGTGCTTTTTACAGCCAAGCTGCTGGCTCTGTCAGATCCATTTATAGACAGGCAGACTGGACAGTGTGTGTGTCCACAGGGGTTTTGGGACTGCCCACTCATTTCTTTTCGTTATGTCTGACTGATTTGGAGCTTCCAGGGGCATCGTTACATGTCTGCCCTCACTTTCTGACCCATTCTCACTCATTTGGTTTGCATTCAGAGATGCTCTTTGCGTATCCACAAATCTAAGAAAATCCCAGGTTCTACTGTTCATGTTCAAAAGCCTTGAAAATACTTGATTTTATGTTTTACATGTATGTCACTCTATCTTCTTTTTCCCTGTGGCTTCTTTACGCCCTGCTACTTTTACTGACCTGTCTGCCTACTCTTGTTGCGCAGCACATGACCCTGTTCAATCCATGCCTCTGGCGATAAAGATACTCTAAATGAAGCATGAGACTATGGATTCAAGTTATTTTAGCAGCGAGAGATACAAAATAAAATCCAACAGAACCTTCACTTTTAGTTTTCAGTTCTGAAACTGCAGTTCATTTTGTGAAAATGTGAATATCCTTTCCAAACCTAGCTAACACCTAACAGAGCTTCATGGTCAGCAGTGCATATCGGAAGTAATGCACTGGTTAACGCCAGTGATAGAGGTTTTAATATAGGAAGAGGGATGTACAGAGGATGGGAAGTGGAGGAGAAAGAGATGGATCAACAGTGAAAGCAGCATGAAAGAGCAAGGGATGAGAAGATAATACACAAAGTGCCCGGAAAAGTGAGAGAAACAGTTAAAGGAGAGGTAATATTTGATGGATATAGTTTAATAAGACACTAAAATATTAGCTCTTTTATACTTTCACATTTATATCTTCAATCTAGAAACATTTATATGGTACTTTAAGTTTGAGCTTGGGACAGAGCTCTTCAAAATTCTTAAAGGTCAACCTGAAAATCCCACCCTCTTCAAAAAAGCAGCGCAGGTCAGTCTTTAAAAGCAAGATTTAATCTCAGTTAGATTATCCCAAGAAAGAAAGGTTGGACAGAAGAGGATTTTGGTGATAAAATGCTTCAGATCAGGACTTTCCTTCTGCAGCCATCTGGGATTAAAAATAAAACTCAACTTTTGGAAATGTGGGAGAAAAACTCTTCTTAACATATGAGTATAATTGTTGAGTTTGGCGTTCAATTCTGGGGTATCAGAAACTGAAAAATAATGCAGATTGTCCTTCCTAGGTCAACCATGGAGGATTCACTTTTAGATTTAGGGCGGGTCTGAATCTGGCTTGGTTTTTAGGCCAAACACCCATCAAGCTCATTATTGTCAATAAAGTCTTTCATTTCCCTTCCTTCTGCTGATTCACACTTAGTCTTTAAGGGATACACCTGATTGAATCTGAATTGAAACAGTGGCTTGCATTTTTAAAAAGAGAAAACATCATCAACAAATCTGAATTTATACAGCACATGCTCTCTCAACACTGACTGCTTTAGAACCACATATACAGTTTTTTCCCAAAGGGCACCATCCCACTGGCAAATGGATCTTTTGAACCAGTTTAAAAAGAAAGATTGCTTTTATCGACTGTTTAAACTGCCAAATTCACCAATTGTTGTTTTGTCTTTTATCTAGTTTGGAGCCATATCAGTGTATTTTGTCATGATAATAATGTGCAAATTGCTCCATTCATTATTGTTTTTTGATGGAGAAATTGGTAAAATAAGCACTTTGTAGATAAGCGTAGAGTCTGAACACTATTTGCGAAAGCATCAGTCGAAAGCGGAAGGCGTTTCAAAGCACTGAATGCTAAAACTGATTTTAATACACTAATAACGGTGTAATCTTCCTATCATAAAGTTCCAAAACACAGTGCATGCTTGGTGACTTCTAAATCCACTCAACAAGCATGTCACATTGATTTGGCTTCCTGTTTGAAGTGTCAGAGTAACCAACATGCAGATTACTATTCTCAGAAGTTAACTGATTTAGTGTAAGGATTGAAAGGATTATTTGTCTTTTAACCTTTTTGTTCCACTGCAGACTTGACTGTCAAACTCCTTCTAGGTCTCACTAATTAACTGTTATCCTTTTATGGTCTTAAAAAGAAAAAAAAAAAAAAAACAAACAAACACACACACACAAAAAAAACCAACAACAACAAAAAAAAATAAAAAAAAATAAAAAAAACAGAGACAGCAAGCAATTTAAAAAGATATCTTTAAAGGAAGGAGAGCTACACCAAATACTTTGGCCAAGTGTGCCACTCAAAGCGAATGAGCAGGGCCAAATAAAAAACAAAGTGAAAGAGAAATTGATTGAAAGTAGGTCAGCACAGAGTTGCCTGTCACACACAGTGTTTCACACAGGTTGAGAGTTTACTTTTGGTAGTGGGTGTTGCAGCATGTGACTGAGGTTCATGCAGAGCATCCAGCAGTTTGCAGGTTTTCAATGTGAATGTGTTAGTTTAACCAAGGTACTGCTCTGAAACTACAGTTTCCACATCACTGCTAAATGCTGTACATACAGACGATCGATGGAGGCTACAGTTCACCAATAAAGCCTCACATCAGGACTATTGATAGATAATAGCTAAGCATCTGCAGACAGGAGCCTCTCGTCCCCACTCAAGTCATTGCAACACACACTTCTGTCTGCGCATGTCCAAAGATGTATTTGAAAAGACTGAAATAAGGTGTTCTGATATAAGATGTACCTAAGTTGACTGATTATTTCTACCAGTGTGGGTTTTAATCAGAGTCTACCTATTGGAAGTGCTGTCAGAATGCAGCAGCCTATCACTTGAACAATAACAAACATTTACATATACATACGTATAAACATTTTCTTTCGTGCTTGCACACTTATACAGCACATATTCTTGCCTACCTTCTTGGCTTGCTGGACGCAGGTCATATACTGTTTGGCCAAGCTAGAGCAGTGCAGGGTCTGCTGTGGATTTTCTCTGTAGCACTGGAGCACCTTGGCCTGCAGTTCAGTGCACACAGACGCAGTCTGCCGGGGCCTGGAAACAAAGAGCAGAGAGGGCGGTCAGTGAGATGATAATACAGCACCACCAACTGAAATCACCCAGTATGTGCTCGGATATCTTGGCTGCAATTATCTTCTTGTTTCTTTAGTGACAGCTCAATGGATTGTCTCTTTTCAAACAGTCATTTTGTTACGTTACTACCAGTTATACAGTATTGACTCAGAAAACAGATCTGACTGATCTGACTAGTATTCTGCACTGTGTGATATATTGCCAGAAAATGGGTTAGACAAAGCACTGTAAATTATGACTACCAATATGCTCTAAGGATGACATTAGCTGATGTGTAGCTGCACATACTTAAGTGTTCACCCACAGAAAAAGAAACAATGTCTTTGTTGCTTTGAAACCACTGATCAAAAAAATATGGGGCTACAACAGGCACAAAAAAAAAAAAAAAAAAGGAAAGACAACAACCAGCCCAGAACTGGCTGAACTAAAGGGCACAATTTACAGGTGAGTAAACCTTACTGACTCCTTGAAATGAGTTGAAATTGCTTTAACAGCAGCACTAATAAATGCTGGTTTGTGTCATGAAAGCTTATGATGAGCAAAAGAAAATAAAACACTTGAGATTGTTTGAGTTTTGCTTTAACGGCAGTTGGAGTAGCTAAGATAGTTTCCAAGGCTTCAAGGTGCAGCCTGTGGAGACGCATGAATTATGCATTCACAAAGCAGCTTAGGAGTCAAAGTCAAACTTTTCCTTTTCTTTTTATCTTACTCACACAAACAGTAAATGTGTGTAGACAAAAGCACACAATCACATCCACACCCACAAACAGACACACACTGAGACATACACGTACAGGTAGTGAATGCTAATCCTACACAAGGGTAATCCTTGAGTGCTCTGTTGCTTGTGGTAATTTACCTGCTGTTGTGACAGAACTCATAACTGGGAGAATTGGAATATGGATATGTTCACACACATGCAAAGCCATACACACAAAGACAGAGAGACATAACTTATCATGCAATGTGCTGCATAACATTTCACATGCACACATAGCCAACTTGCAAAAGAAAAGAACAACACAAAATAAATGGATAGTAAAAAAGAATATAATAAAGTAGAATAAGCACACAATATTTCTTTAGCGGCTGTGCTGCGGTTTTCTATCACATCGTGTGATCTTCATCAACATGCCCAGTTGTCATGTGATTATAGATTGTCAAATTTCAACTCAAATTGCCACGTGACTAAAAAGTCAATAAAGTGTGAAGAAGAAAAAAAAAACCCCAACAACAACCAGCCGCCATCTGCTGATTATGATCCTGTGGTATGATTGAAAGCTCCAGGGTGGCTAAATAATGGCACTTGATGAGAGATTACTCTGAATGAATCAAATGATGGTTTCGGGGTCAAAAATAAAATGAAAGAAAATAGAATAAGGAACCTGCACGTCATTCTGTTCCCGGTGTTTGACACTTTATTAGCTACAGTTTTGTAAAGTGCACACTTTAGTGACAGTAGTGGGTGAGGTGTCAACTTTATGTAAATGCAAATTTAAAATGCACTCCATCTCGTTCTCCTGCTGTGATATTTCAGGCTGCATACAAGGCTGTACTAGAGAACGAGCCAACGACAAAGAGAGAAGAGAGAGAATTAGTGTTCAGTGTAATGAGGAGGGAGATGCATGGCTTCATTCGACATGATGGGACATGCCTTTTATTTTGGGAGGCTGACCACCTGAGATTCTCTCATTTCTCTCTCACACACATATATTCATGCTATCCCTCAGAGTATGTGTGGGTGTGTGCGCAAGATAAATTTTACACATGACAAACTGTGGGAGAATTTTCTCTGCACTAGTGTGTGCATTGTGTAGTGTCAGTATGTGTGTCTGTGTGCTTGCATGTGCAGTGGAGTGTGGAACGACAGGATTAAATAAATCACTGACGGAGAGAATATTCATGGAAAGGGAAGTGAATGCAACCAGGGATGGCGGGGGAGAGAGAGAGAGAGAGAGAGAGAGAGAGAGAGAGAGAGAGGGAGAGAGATGGAGAGAGGGAGAGAGATGGAGAGAGGGAGAGAGAGGTTGACAATGGCATACTGAATAACAAATAACCCTGGCAACTCTCATGGACAAACAGTAACCTATTGTACTGCTGCCACAATAAGGTGCCACATCACTTGGCTGCAGATGAATATTAGTTCTCTTTGTGTCATTTCTTTCAACTGGCATTTGGATGGGCCATTGATAAGGTCCATTTAAGTACACATGTTAAGAAGAGTGGATGAACAGAGTCTCAATCATATTAAAGCAAGCCAGATACTCTCATCTGAGGTGCAGGCTTGGTATTAATAAAATACTTGATCATGTTATGATACAGGATACAGAATCATCAAGTACGGAGGACATCTTATCCACATGAGACAGAAATAAGAGAATGTACAACGGTCAGCCCTTCAAAACAAAATTTGTCTGGCTGAAAATTAAAATGGTGTTGTGTTAGTTTAAAATCTACTGGGAAGAGTTTCAATCGCATGATTAAAATTATACAACTGGTTGATGTTTGACTTCGGACTCTGACAACAGGTCAGCATTCTGAATTACTCCTTGAGAAAATAAGATAACAGCAACAATAGCCTCAAGGTATTTAATTCAACCTCAAAAAAAAAAAAAAAAAAAAAATCATTCCTTTCTCAACTCAACGAGAGAAACTTTCTGATAGCAGGAGTGTTTTAATAATGGAATCTGAAGCAGAAAATTGCCTCTGCTAATCTGCACCAACTGCCTCGTTTGACTGAAATTAAAGGTGAGCTCTTATTAGAAAAACATTAGCCGCCCCAGCTAGTTTGATAGCTAACTTTCTCAGGGAGGAGGCAAAACAACACAGCAAGTGCTTTCTGCCACTGACATTTTGCATAAATGCGTGGAGAGTTGGGGGAGCATGATTTAGGCTCAAATCGTTAAAATTTCTCATTATTTTTTTGTCTCACCTTGGCAGTGTGTGGTTTTTATGAAGAGAGCTCAAGTTCTGCGCTACTGCAAAGCGTGACATTGGGGAATAAAGCAATAAGAGGAAAAAAGAGAGATTGTGAAGGCATAGCATTTTATTATTCTCTGTGTCTAAGTTGGTGTTGTTTGTGTTGGTGTGTTCACATGTGTGTGTGTGGTGTCTGAAAGGTTATTAATGTTTGATGACGAGGATTTGGGTTCCTTTAAAGCCGCAGCCATGGCATTGTACTTTTGGTTTTTAATATTACGCTGAGTGGAGGGAAAGAGAAGAGAGGATCAAAGATGTCATGGCTGGGGTGAGATCAAAAGGAATGACAGTGGATGCATCTATGTATTGTTAGGGGCTTTGTAAAGCTTTTATGATGGTGCCGTGAGGATAACATCCACAACATTATATTTAGGCAGGCAGAAATCTTATTTTGGATTCATATGAAATCAGAACTACAGATTTGGTTCATGAAGCCTGTCAGGGACTGACAACACTGAGTAGCTATAATTATTCTGGTAGTCATAATAATCACTTGTCCTCCTTTGCCAAGCGATGCGGCATACTTAAATCCTAAACTCACATGTCACAGTATGACAACAGCCAAAACCTTCATTAAACTTAATCTCAACTCCGCCGAGCACTTAGAAATATGAAGAGCAATCAAAAACAACTACAAGTTATGAACTGAAGACAGACACAACTCCGCCCATATCTTTATATGCTGACAGCTGAAGTGGTGAGGGGAGATAGGAATGAAGGAGAACAATTCGCACTCAGTTAGCCTGACTGATTGATCCCCCCAACTCACTTTGTGGGAATATATATATAGAGAGAGATGGGAGGGGATAAGGAGAGTGTTTCATTAAATCAGGTGACATGCGGGAACAAGATAAGGTGCACATGTGCATGTGTGTTTGCGGGTGACATCTCATCACTGATAACTTTTCAATCAGAAGAACTTGCGGTTGGATGGCTCACTCGAGTTGTGGGTGACGTGAGGTGAGACATGCTCTTTGAAGCATTTAGCTGCTATCACTTCCCATCACCAGCTTTTTTATCATCAACAATTTCATTTCCAATTTTGACTGTAATTTCATTTGAAAGGTCCTTTTCTTTAAATAACTTCACTTTGCTTTTAAAAATGTTCTTTTGACTCTATAAAGCAAAAGTGCAAGGCATTATGTGAACACATTATTTTTTCACAATAGGTTGCACTGTTATCGCTTTAATTAATTTTCCTGGATGATAATGCTTTACTTATGGGCTACTGCGTGTTGCACTGCTGGCTAAACTGGTTTGAAATGTGATCTTTTGAAAGAGTACAGTATGTGTGTGCTTCTTTTTACTGCTGTCCTTTATCTCTTTGCAGGCAGTCAAAGAGTCAGGGTTTGCAAGCAACTGCACCCTTCTGTCTTAATGGTAAGTCTTTTTCAGACCACAGCGCAGACAGGTCCTGTCTATCGTAATGACTTTCACTCGACTACTTTGGGGGGCACAGAGATCCTCACAGTAAGCCACCTGTCTGTTTCACTAATTGGACATGCTACCCACATACACACAAGAATAGACACACATTCAAAATATAGTCAAAAAAACAAACCCACATAAAAGTAGGCTTTTAAGCACAAACTGTCAGCATTTACACAGACATCCACCTGAGGTCCGCTAAGTTTCTGTCTTTGCTAACACTTTGAGGGTAGTAGGGTTTTTTTTTAAGAGGATTAATGGATTTTAACATCTTAAGGTGAGCTCAGCTGCAATGTTGTGGGTCTCTTGGGTGAGGTATTTTTGGGGAATATGGGTAGTGTCATACCCCAAGGCAAGGTTAATGGATGAATTCCTCTAAAATACCCAATGTTGCTGCGAGAACCAAGTAGAAAATGGCACTAGATAATGTTTTACTACTCCGTGTGTCTCTACTTGACAATGTTTTGGAGGTGTGATTTATCCAGTGGACAAAATAGAAGGCAATGTCACAGATAGCTTCCATTTTGTTGAATTGTTTTCAACAAAATACCTTCCTCAGGTTAAAGTCAGTGTTTAGCTCTAGTTTCACTATATGGGGGGAAATAAAGAGAAATACTAAAAGCAATCAGGAGTGTTGGATTGTTATGGCCACTGAGCTCCGTGTTTTTGTAAAAGCCAACCATGATTATTTTTATCCAATTTTAAATCACACTTCCACAAATTCCAAAATCTTGATAGATGACACTGATAGAGGTGCTCCTTCGTGTGACCAATAAGCAAGTGCGGTGGGAGAAATTGACTGGCCATCTGTGTGCAATGGAAAGCGTAAAGGACTTCAACCTGCTCTATCTTCACTGGAGGGCTTTAGAGCAAATCTTATAACATTGAGTAGATGGAGTTGGATCAGACCTCTGTTTCTGATGATCCTAATGATCCAAGCATCCTAAAGCGTAAGTCATACAGAAGAGCTAATAAAAATGATGAAATAGAAATGAAGTAGCTGTCATAATGATATTAAAGCTAGTTATGTTCTTTATCCTCAATACCTTGCTAATTACAACCATCTACACTGATGGTACCGTGGGAACAGTGGAATACATAATAATACAAATATATACCAATATAACCCCCGTATGTAAAAGGTCATATATTACATGACCCATTACCCTTGTTTTTGAGTCAAGAATCAATTTTGGGTCAGATCCTGAGCACAGCCACCAAAATCAAATCTATTTTTCATATTCCTTCTGACCAAACTGCCTTTATGAGTGTCACTCAGTTGTAACTTTATTCTTTGTTTTTCTGCATGGTTAGGCAGAACACTAGCTTTTATTTGATGTGTGTTTATTGCTACTGACTTGTCTGTTTACTGTCTCCTTGTTGTTTTATCTGACTTTATTTTAATTTATCTTTCATTGTCCTCTACTTTCATCTTGGTAACTTTGGCCTTGTTACTGTTCTCTGTATTGTGTGTCTTTTTTCCCCACAGCTTTTGCTTTGTCTGGCAAAGCAAAGTACAAAGTACACTTTGTTTTTAAAATATGCTAAGTAAATAACCATGTTATTGTTATTATTGTTGTTGTTATTAATTTTAACAAACCCAGGCAGATAAGCCACTAGTTAACATCACAAAAATATAGGGGGGGTTATTATCAGTCAGTATGCTGGCTTAGAGGTGCAATAATATAAGCACTGCGACCAAAACTATCCAAGGGAAGATGAGGATCTATTCCGAATGACACAACTCCCAGATGCAGATGTTTTTACAAAATGTAAAAAAAAAAATAAAAATAAATTAATTAATTAATAAAATATAGTACAGTAGTATGACCACACTTTCCTTTTTACTTGAATGGGTAGTTATGTCCAAACTTTTGACTAGTACTGTATATCTTTTTTTCACTATTTAAGTTTAAATAATTTCCTTCTGTGCTGAACACAGAAGATGGAAGTAAAAAGGAAATCAGGCTGCAGGAAATCAAGTTACATCTGTGGCAAAAGAAATATCAACAATTAAGAGAGGAAATTATTTTTTGAATTTGGGAAATTGGGCAATAAGAGAACAACTGGAGACAGAGACAGATCAAAAATCTGAACAAAAAGACATACTGTGGCTACATAGCGTGTTGGACTGTGCTGCAGCCCCCCATGACCCTCCCTCCATTTAGCAGTGGGTAAATAGAATAATTACTGGGTGGTCAGTGTAGTGTGAAATGACAGTGTGACCACAGCACAATAAAAGAGTGCCCAAATGCTGACAGAACATGAAGAGCACATGACTGCCTGAATACAAAGTGTCCCTGTATGTGTGGCAGAGATAGAGAGTGAAAAGGAAGTCGAAGTTTGTGTGCATGCACATATGTCAGTCCCTGTAAACGTGTGTCTGTGCATGCCCTGATAATATATTAAGCCACACATTTTGGCAGGACAAAACAATTCCCACAAACCAAACTCACACTGTATTGATCTTCTAACCTCTTCTCTGCAGCTGTGGACAACAACAATTCACTGCTCGTGTAACTGTTCGGACAAATTTTGGACTTCAATTAGATGCTGCTGAATTCAATGGACCAGATGCATGAGGCTGGCCATGGTGTGGAGGAGGTCACTCCCCATAAGTGCAAAGCTGGCAAAAGCACCATGGGCCTACCTTCTCCTCTTTCTGTTTCTGGGATTGCACTAGACTGCCTATATCATAACACTGGTATGTTTATTTCCATATTTCACAATACTACAGAGAGGAGGGTGCCACACAATAAAAGTCAGACAGATTTGAAGGTTGCTTTTATATTGCATTTTATCTTCACACTTGCTTAGCATAATAATGCAAACTGACAACCGACACTGTTTGGGACTTTGTAACCTTTCCCTCATTCCTATTTCTGCATGGTATTGAGAGTTTGTTGGGAATTCAATCACAGCTCAAAATAAACAAGCTCTTTCATGAAATATGCAGCTAATTTACTCAACCTTCATTATCCAATGGAAAGGTCTCAGACTAAGTAAGTGCATAGATTGCATGCTGCAAATACTGTAGGTGTATGAAGAACAAATTCAGCTATTTCAACAATCATGATTGTTTTTGTTTTTGTTTTTTTTTTCAGATAATGTCAAACTATCAATTTAAATGTATTAATGAAACCAACATCAAGCTATTGATTTTGTGCGGGGAGATTTCTGATTTTTAAGTTGTGATTATTGTGTGCTAGGTACATTTTGTGTGATGATAAATTTCCTTGAACATTTCTTACAGCGGACAGTTAGCTGGAGAGATGAAAGAGCATAGAAAAGTGAAAAGGTTTACATGGTAATGAAAACCTGGAGGTGAGGAATGAGCATGTTGGGGGGGGGGGGGGGGGGGGTCTGGATTAATTAGCCATCTTTCATCAGTTTTGCACGTGGCAAAGGGGGAAATTAATAGCTTTCTGACTAAATTGGATTCACTGAGCTCTTTGGCTTTGTCTGTTTCAAAAAAATAAATAAATAAATAAAAGGCTGTGGATAGGTGTTATAAATGGCCGCAAATTGATAAAGCCCACATGCTACCAGTGTGGAGGTGATTCAGTGTTGAATGAAACTGACATGCTTTTTGACAGCAGGTGAGGTCTGAACTCTGCAATCCCAGAGGAGCACATCAGTTTCTAGTGAAATCCTGCTGTTTCTGTTTATCCAAAAGCAGAATGAGTCCGAGTTAAAAGACCAAGTCAGTAATGGCGATGAGAGAAATGATAATGTGGAAGTGTATCTCTAGCTCTAAAAAAACAAACAAAAAATGGATATTAATGTCAAAATTGCAATAAGAATTCGGAAAAATGTGTCCTGATATGTCACATGATTGCATCCATTTTTTTTACAGAAATCCATACATTAAATCTAGCCCCATTCACAACAGACTGTTAATCAGCTTTAGACAATTCAAGATGTCTCTCTGAGCACCAGAAAGAACAAAGAATAAAAAATACAAAGTAATACTCTCATAGATTTAGCAATTTTCATTTTTTCTCTGCCACATATAATTTTCAAATAAAGGTAGAAAAGAGAGAGAATACAGCTGACTTAAACGGAAACAAAGAAAAAATAGACAGTCGGACTTATTAGGCTAGCTTAGTGCAATGTTCTCAGTATTCATAAAAAAAAAAAGAGGGGAACAAGAAGTCAAACACGTTGATACGGGCCAAAATAAACCACACTTAGTGGACAAATTGAGAATCTATCTATCAGAAGTGATACAGATTTATATTTTCTCAAGTATTTTCATCCATCATGCTTTGACAGTTTCACTGGTTCATTGTTGATCAAAAGAATGGTAAACTGTGAAATGTTAATTTGGTTTTGTTACAATACTATTATATGGGACACTAGAAGTGATAACAGTAAATAATCACTATTATGTGTGAAAAACAATGTTTTGACTGTCATCAGGATGCAGTGTGGCATTCACATTAACAGCTAGATACCATTGCTCAGTATGTTCACATCTGTAAACTTAGCAAATGTTGTCTGGACATCTAAAGCTAGTTTTCTTTCTCTGATCAAAACTACTGCGACTGGCAATGCAGTTGGTTGGGACAACTATTTTCCCCATAAAAGTCTTGTAAACACATAATTGTACTGAAGCAGTAAGGGAGCAATAACGCAATGACTATTGAAAATGTTTCTTTCCACACAAAATTGTTTTGTAAAGTTCATTCACAGTATTTACCGGATGTGAGCCTCAGCTTTGGCAGCTGCCTGGTCATACTGTTCTGCTGTCTCCTTGTAGTTGTCAAAGTTCTGCAGACAAAGAGACAAAGAAAGGTGCAAATCAATTCAGGGAAATTTTACAGCTCTGCAGAAGTTCCACTTCACTTTATATTTTGAATATAAATCAGGCTGTTCAGATTGTTGCTGCTTGTGTGAACTTGTTTCCAGGCTTTCACATTATTCAATTTTCAGATCACATTAAGTGTCAGAGCCCTCAAATTAAGTCCTACAAATAAGAGCTTGTTACCACAATTACAAAATTTTTAAGCTTCAGTTCAAACTCTAATAAGCCAAAGATGATAACTAAAAGGTATAAATCACCATCCAAAATGTCACATTCGTTAAATGATTTTTACAGCTCTGCTTACAAATCTGAATGCTTGTAATGGCCGCTGATGTACTGTTGGTGCTCCATGTTTTATTTGGTGTAATACACAGTGGCATTTGAATTGCAATTACTACACAGATGGAGCTAATACCTAGGGGGCAAGGTCATTTACAGCAAACCTTTATTTTAGTAATCAATGGTCAAATCATTAATTACATCGCATCATGGTCTGAGATGTTTACAAGGTGACTGCACTGACTAGGAAGTTGTTTCAAAAACTGCATAAGTTGCCAATACCCATGTATATTCTTTTAATTAATTATTCCCCATTTTTCCAATAGGAGGGGTGATAGAAAAGGAAGATAAAGTGAAGTGACTCAGCAGGGAAAGAGATGGGATCAAACACAACCCTCCAAAATCTTAGCTCTGTACTCCTACTTCAGTGCCCCCTAGTCATTTTCATATCTCATAATTCATGTTGATCCATTTAGCAATGTCATAGGCATCATTCTCTTTAATTCCCTACAATGTAATAAACTCCCCCTTGATCCTTTCCTTTCCTGTTCTGTTCTTTAAAAAATAAACAGCAAAATATAAATTATGCAATCTACCTATGTCAATGACAGAAGTGCCTATCATTAAGAAAACTGCATGTTTTTGGTATATAACTTAAGTGATCTCCAAATGAGAATGATATCCCTATTCTTACCTGTGTCAACAAAGCTCTGATAACCTCAGTTGCTTTTAAAACGAGCAAAACAAACAATTAGCACTTGACTGAAAAGGAAGTTGAAGTGGCTGGAAAAAATACTACATGCAATATGCATGAGAAGAAAAAATAGTAATGTGTCCAACAACTGTTTGCCTTTCTTATCTGAGTTTATGTCCCATTTTGACTATCACACTAACTTATAATGTGGAAATGCCAAACATCCCTAGGTGTAAGGCTTTATCCCTTGCAGTTAGGTCTTCTGGCTGTGTTACATTGGATTATCTTGGGAGAGGCCTCAGGATTAGACTGCTGTTGCCACTAAATCTCCCCTATGCCAATGTGTAGACTAGGTTTAAATACCACACCTCAGCAAGGGTGTATCATTGGTAGCTCCAAAGACTGGAGAACAGGTATACTTCATCCATCAGGAGACATCTTGCTCAGATGTTTAATTACTGTTCTAAGCCTTAAACATGACCAATTGCTGTTTTAAATTAAAGTGCAAGTAATCAAGCCCTTGATTTAAAAACAGTAAATTACACTTCTTTTTAGAGGAGAGTTACCTAATTCTTAGCCTGAGTCTCGTGGAACAGGTAGTAAGAAATTAGCCACATGTAAGCAACTCAACCTTTAGCCTCAGGTCAAGGACTCACTGGGAACATTCAGAGGAATAATGATCTTAAACTTAAAAGTCTGTGGTTGCCTTGTGGGACATCCACTGTTCAAATAAAACAAACAAAAAAAGGCTTCACAGAGACTTAATCCCATAAAGTATCTCCAACAAATGACCACAATTCACATTCTTGCAATAATGGAAAGCCCGTGCAGGATCTTCTCATATGTTTTTTTTCCTCTGTCAGATACTTGGACCCTTGTCCTTGTTTGTACCCTGCCAAAGCTAAAAGAGTTTCGGGTGCAGGGAATGCAGAGCATAATAAAGTGGCTGATTGAAACCAATTTATCAAATACAAAGTTTGTAACAGTGCCATTTTTTGAAACCAATGCTACCAATATTTCTTGCTGTTGCCAAATCACACATATTCACTCAGCCATGTCGAAAATGAAAACAGAAACTTCCAAGTCATGCGCTTTGGAGAAATGATTGGGAATCTGGGGCTTTTTTGAATGGAAAGTAATTCACATTGCCTGTTCTGGCCAAAATATATTCCCTCTTTCTAATACAAAATAAAAGACAAATGCAAAGCAAGACTCAAGCACTGTACTTTTATGTACACAGAGTGAGAACCATAGTAAGACTGATTTTTATGGGAGGGACATTGTGGAATTATCAAGCTTCTGCTATTGCTCATAAAGAAGGTAGGCAGTGTTTGGTTTGAACTGGCAGGTTCAACTTATCCTGTTCATTTTTTGGGGAAGGCAAGCTTGTTTTTGTTGTTTTTGTGTGTATCAACATGTTTTTGTGTCTACTGACAGAGCAGACCCCAACCAACAGCCCGAGCTGAGCCCTCATGACACAGAGAAGTGGCACCACTATCATTGGCACACATACACTGAGCTCTTCCCAGCCATTTGCACCCAGAGGGACATGGGCCCAATGTGGAGAGACAGAAAGGGGGAGATGATAACTCTCAATGGGGGAAAGCAAGGTTTAGGGGGTGTTGGAAAGGCTCACGGAGGGGATTAGTGTGACTGCACGTGTGCCATGTGTGTGTGTTTGTAAGCTTGCATACGTGCAGGTGTGTGACTAAATCTGTGTTTGTATTTGAATGCTTGTACTCAAATGATCCTTGCATGCACACTCATCTGAACACCCTCCAGCAACTGTGGATTGAGATGGGCTGATGTCAGGATTTTTAGGGAGGGGTTTCTTTACGCTCTACACTTGAACGAAGGCGGATTAATTTTTTTTTTCAGAAGTAGCAGTCAACAAAGGGAAGAAGAGGGGATTAAAAGAGGTGAATTTTAAAATGAGACTTGTTTACAGAATCGCAGGGTATGTTGCCACATGAAGACAGATATACTCCACCTGTACACTCACAGAGATTAGAGAGGCTTCCACGAATAAACGAGAGGGAGCAGAAAAGCCTGGAAGGGAGGAGACGGGGGATGTCATGGTGTGTTTGGGCTAGTTTCACTCTTGGAATGTATTTTATTGTTTGGTGAGAAGGGAAAAGCTAAGTTGTGCAGCAGATTGGTCACGCCATCACAATTACATCTGAAGTGACACCAAGCACACAAACCTGTCACCATGACCTCATGTATACAAACGCATATAGGCTGCTTTCTGATTTGTGTCTGTGGTGGACTCACACAGCATCCACAACCTCTAGACAAACACAATATTATCCTTCATCCCTTCAGTAAACTGGACACCACAGAGTGTTTCTGTGTGTTTTCATACAGGTAATCAGCCACACGCAGGCACATACACACACAATTACTAGCCTATTACAAGTGGCTGCTACTAAGCCACAGTAAAATGTTGATTCAGGGGAGAAAAAAAATAAATAAATAAAAATCACACACCAATTACCAGTGGATTCTCCGTCTTATCTGGCTGCTTTTATATTTATATATATTTTTAAATCTCTGCCTCTGATCATCAAGACATTGAAACAAAACTAGATGTGCATGAGTGCCTGCGCATCTGCTTGTTGTGAAAGCACAGACTGCTACTCACACTTACATGATTGCATTCATCACCTTAAAATCCCTGCTTTCCACTGATATAGTAAAATCAGATTAAACATGGGATAGATGGAAAAGGGAGCCCTGATAAAGTAACAAAGTTTTCTTCACATGCTTGGATCATCATTTACGTGTAAAGTGAGCTATTTCTGAATTTGTGTTTTACTTTTATGATTATGAACCGTCTCAGGGACAATTCAGCTTTTCAGTCGCTATTTATTTCAACCCAACTGGAATTTGCAAAAGGTATGAGAGTAAAATAAAAGAAAGATAAGCAAGGAAAAGAGAAGGCCTGGATGAATGGAGCGCTAGATGGGAAAATGAAGGAAGAGAAAAAGGGAGGTGAATGCTGGTTCAGGATAGACTGTCTTTTTAATGCTCAGTCCATATAGCCTCTTTATCTCTTGCTCTCAGTCCTCATCTTTCTCACTCCCTCATCCACATGCAGGTCAGCTGTGAGCAAGTGAGGGGTAAAAAAAAAAGTGATAGAAAAAGGGACAGCGGCGGTGAGCAGAGAAAGATAGAGCTTCCTCCGCTCTTCTGCCAATCAGTCTCTTCCGTCAAGCATTGCAGCGTATTCTGCTTGCTGTATGGTGTGCAAGGGGCTCTTCCATTTAACTTGGCTATGTAAAAGGTTTTCTCAGAGGCCTAAAGGAGCTGAGTGCCAAGGACTAGATAAGGTCCTCAGTCTGCCTGATGGGCACTGCCGTAGGGAGGAAGAGTTGGGGGAGAGGGCAGGTGGGGCAGTCAAGTCCCAAAGAGTGTCTCCTGAATATTGAAGGGAGAGTTGTGACAATGTGGTGGAGATGGGAAGCCTATGTGTGTATGTGCCTGTACTTTTTTTAACCACTTCTTAATGGTATTGTTTAAAAAAATAAATAAAAAAAAATCTAAATATTCGCTCTATCTTTCCTCTATATTCTGTATTCATTGTAAAAACATTTCAAACCTTTATTTTCCTTGCACTCCTTACTCCTCTGTTGCTTGCGATTTTGTTTAGCCTTTGCCAATAATTAAGAGATTGAGGCCTTTTTTCCTGCCCTACAATCATAAACCAGTACCAACCTTGCTTATCCCAAATCTTTTAAAAAACATAAGTTTACTCATTAAAAAGCAAGCAACATTTATCAAACTGTGCTGGTGGCTTTTAAAGGGTGCAAAATATCAACTGTGCATTAGTGCTCAGGTGGAGGGAACATGGGTCATAATTTCTTAAAAGCACCCAACAAACTGCTCTTATTCCTTTTTTCCTATTTCATGAAAAGATTGAGTTGCTTGCTTTTTTAGTGACGAGAAAAGCACAGAACATTTGATTAGGCAGCGGAGGCTCTCTGACTGCACTCTCTTGAGTGCTGGTCCATCAACAGTAAGTCGTGACTCTCATCTGTCTGCTGAAACTTTCAATTCATTTACATTTACATTTAGACACCACTATGTGGGCTTGACATTTCCAAGATAGGGAAGGGTGTCTTGTGTCTCAAGATTTTACTCCCCAAAGAGATTAAGTAATATGCCTTAAGACTTGTTTTTCTATTCCTGATGTGTGAAGACTTCTTTTCAGTAAAAGCCTACAAGATGTTTTTATCTCATTAGTTAGGTCTCTCATTATACATGTCAAAAAATTTTAAGTGCTAGCATCTTGCTCACAAAGCCTCCACGAAGAAAATAGAAAAGAAAGATGCACAATCTAACTAAACTAATGTCAGCTTCTCCATTATTTCATTCAGCACAAGTTTAATTTCTTAAAGTTAATACCATTTTTTTTTTTACATCTTGATTGCAATTAATGCACACACTGGAGGAAGCATTTTTTGTGCGTCGTTTTGAATGAGCTCCATTTCATTTGATGGTATGCATATTTATTGTGGGAAGAGCATTCCTTACCTTTTTCTCCAGGATGTCTAGTTGCTCTTTATAGAAGCTTGATATGCTGAGCAGTTCTTTCTCTTTGCTCTCCAGTTGTTTAGCCTGAGAAGAAGGTGAAAAAAGAGAACATTTTATTCTGACTGTAGCGGTCCTTTAGACCTGACAATTTCTTGCAGTAATATCACATATGCAGACCTATTTTAGGACTCATGAGAAGAAGAAAATCAATTCCTGATCCATGTAATAATTAAACATTTTCTATAGACATTTTTTCAGTTGTCATTCTTAATAAGTGGGTAAAAATTTGCTATAGGTAAAAGGCTAAAGCCACATTTTCTGTTCTTCTGCTTAAGATCTTGCTCCACAAAGTATACAGAGGACACTAACCACAGTCAAACTCTTAAAAGACAATACAATTGTATACAAGTGGTTTCTGACAAACTAAAAAAAATAAAGAAAATAAAAAAAATAAAAAGTCACTGAAAAGATAACAGCTTGAGCAAATATCTCAGGTATCAGTAAACTCTCACTTCACATTCTTGTAAAAACTAATGCAAAAAAAAAAAACTAAACAAATAAGAAAAGAAAAACATACTCTTGACTACAAATCAGGCTTCCAAGCTACTGGAACCATTTCCACTTCAGTGCAAAACATAACTGGGCTACTGTAAGAGGTCCAAATTTAGTTTTTTATATTATGTTGATGTATATTTATTCCAGTAATGTTTTATGTGCTTTCTGATTGATAGAAGTATTTTATGATCATGATGTCACAAAAGTATGGTGGAAATCTATATGATACTGTACATGAAAATGACATCACATCACATCTCCACATTAAAGTAATCTATTGATCTACTGTAACAGAACTTACAAAACTACTGAGGTGGCATATGACTGGCACAGCAGCAGTGGGGTAGACATGGCGATGCTGGCATTATGATGAGAAGAAATACTTTAATATGCCCGCTGGGCCAAGCTTTAACAGGCAGCAAGATGGCAAATTGGCAGTAGGAAGACCCAGAGTTTGGGCCATGGTGTAGCATCATGCAAGCAGAACTAGATAGGCAGACATCAAAAAGATATACTGTGAAAAGAAGTTGCCAGTTAAGCTTGAAGTTAGAAATGTGCATGCACTAGGGATTTTAAATAAAAGTTTCACTTTGAGCAAATATTTACCCAAAGTTGCAAAATGACTTTTGTAATGGAGCCATATTTTTTTTAACAGTGGGAGGCTTCACAATATAGATAGATAAATAGATAGACAAATATTAATGCAATAAAGAATAATGATGAAAAAAATAAAATGATAGAAAGAGTATGAAATGTGTACAATCCCAATTTACAACAAAACAACTACTGTGAAGACATCAGCATAACTGAATCACAAGCACGCTACAGTACTGTGATCCTTCACCATGCCTTCAGCTCAGTATCTTTACTCAGCCCAACTCACTCTGGGTGAGGGCAGGGTACACCTTTGACAGGTCACCAGTGTATCACAGGGCCAACACACAGAGAGACAGACAGAGACCAACAACCACTCACATTCACATTCAGACCTACGGACAATTTAGAGTCACCAATTAACCCAAATATGATGTCTTTGGATGGAGGGAGGAAACCGGAGTACCAGGAGGAAACCCACACAGACACGGGGAGAACATGGAAACCCATGACCAGTGCTAACAACTACGCTGCTGTGTTGCCTTACTAATCAATTTAGATGATCCAATCACAATGAAGTTCAGACGATAAAAGCAATTATCCCATATTTTTGCGTGGACACTTGCAATACATACATTCACCAATAAAGATATGGTGTGATGTAATGATACGAAAATAAATACTCAAATCTTGAAGTTAATTTTTTTTATTATTATTTATACCGGTTTCAGCACATTGGAATCTAAAAAAACTGAGTTGAATGCCAGTAAACTGGATTAAGCTGAAAACCTTGCGGCTTGGTTTAGGATCTTGTTTGCATGCGTCTGTCAGGAGTTTGGTCATGCTGTGGAGCGTGTGCAGTAGATAAAGAGGGATATCAACATTGAGAAGCTGTACAGTCTGACTTACACAGCATATGATGGCTATAGTGCATAAAGGGATAGATAACATGCACATGGTGTACACAGATGAGAGGAAATCTCACTAGAATGTACGTTTCATTCTTTGAAGTTTACAATTATATGCCTGGAATTAAAATATACACTTATGCGCACTTAGGAAAAGGATGATGAGTGAAGCTGTGCTACAGCAGTAAAGACATAATATAACCTAAAAACATACTGAGACTGTCTGGCCGTGATGCAGAAAAAGGCACCATTGGGGCTTGGATTTATATATGACTGAAATATGTATTATTAAATATGTATGTATAACCAGGTACATACACAGACACACACACATACACACACACATAATGTGTCATGGCATAATGTTGATTGGTGTACCCAGGTTGTGCATTAATAAATCTGTTCAATTCAAGGTAGATATGGTGGAGCAACATCATCTTCTCTGGATGATCAACTGATCATCACTCACACACACACACACACACACACAAGGGATGTGCATCAGGAAGAAGCACATCTCCAAATTCCTATAATGGGCTTTTCACAGCAATGGCTTGATGTTGAAAAGCCTTGTCTGACTCTGTTATGTTGTTTGAAATTATTTTGTTGTGCTGAAGTCTTTAACTAAAATTATTCACATTCATTTTATCCCTCATCAATCTACATTCAATTGTCCATGACAATGGGGAAAAATGTATTTTAGGATTCTTTGCACCTTTATTGTAAAGAAAAATCTGAAACACAACCTTGATATAAGTATTCAGACACTTTACTACGACAATAGGATATCAACTCAAGAGCTTCCTAATTTCTCTGGGTCATATTTGAGATAACTCAACACCTGGAGTGGACTCCACCTGTGACAAATGAATCTAACTGGACATCATTTATAAATTCACAAACTTATCTATTAAATGAAAGCTCAGAGACAAGACTGTGACAAGAAGCAAATCTGGCGAAGAGGCATTCAAAAGAACTGACATCACTCCACCAATCTGGACTACATGGACACATGGAGGCACTAAAAGACCGTGAAAAACCAAACAAGATTCTTTGGTGTAATATAAGATTGAACTGTTTGGCCTATGTTCTAGGCATTGTCTTGGAGGAAACCAAGGAAACCAAGCATGACTCATTACCTGCCAAACACTATTCAACAGTGAGACATGGTCAAGGCAGCATTCTCTTATTTTTTTTTTGTGGTAGGGAAAAATATTCCTTCATTAAATCCTGGCCCAGAGTTCTTAGGACCTCAGATAGGACCAGATGTTCCCCTCTCTTTAACAACCTATGGCTAAAAAAGCTAGGAGTGGCTTACAACTCTCTGAATGTCTTTGAATGTCCCAGCCAGAGCATTGACTTGAATCGGTAGTCCCCATCCAACCTTACAGAGATTGAGAAACTCTGCACAAATGGCAGAAATTCTCCAAATCCAGACATGCACAGCTTGTCGCGTCACACCCAAGACAACTGGAGGCTGTAATCGCTGCCAAAGGTGCTTCAACTAAGTACTGAGGAATGGGTCTGAATACTTATGTCTCTGTGGTATTTCAGTTCTTCCCCTTTATTGAATTTGGAAATATGTCTAAAATTCACTTTTTGATTTGTAATTATCGGGTATAAAGTGGGGACTGATGAGGGGAAAAATGATTTTGAATGACTTATGCATAAGGCTGCAACCTAAAAAAAAAATTTGAAAAAAGTGAAGGCGTCTGAATACTTGGTGAATGCGCTGCTTGTATGTGTGTATAAAATCACCTCTGCCAGCAGCACAGATGATGTGTAATTTTCTAGCTGAATACCTCCCAAAGTGTTGTTGTGTGGAATGGTGGCGGCAGCACACTCACAGCCTTGCTTTAATGCACAATGAAAACATGACATTTGAATAGAGAAAGGAGAGAGTGAGAGAGAGAAAGAAGAAATACACAAAAAGCTTAAACAGGAGAAACCAGCAATGGTAGTGTTGCTTACCCAGACATCCAAATCTGTAGGCTAGGAGACAGTGAGGGGACTGGGGTTAGTGGGACAGTAAGACAGACAGAAGGCACAAGAAGAAATGGTGATAGAGACAGAAGGGAGAAAGGTAAGACAGGGACAATGGCGAAAAGAATAAGGGATGCAAGGGAAAGACAAAGAAACCTCCAGGAAGGAAAAGAAAAATGCAATTGAAGAGAGCATTAAAAGACATGACTGCAAATTGGAACAAGGAGGGCACAAGGTTAGTATAACCAGTCATGGAGAAAGAAGAAATTGCATATATTAGGTGTCAAAATACTTTTTATAGTTGTTAAAAAATCCTCATTTGCCAAATCTTGAGTGCTGTATAGGATGTAATTTTACTCTCATAATGCATCCAGTGTCTCCCAACATTCACTCTGTTACCCACTCTGAGTACAGGTAATGAAAAAACACATGAAATTCCAACCAGTAATCATTACATTGGTCAAAGTGTGTGTCAGGCAGCAGTTTTTCCCCCATTCACTCAAAGGTTGTGGCATATAATTCTCCCAGCAAGTCAGCCTTACATCCACACTTCCCCCACCCTGTCCTCCCTGTCCTCCCACATCTTGTGTCTTTTCGCTGCCTCCAATTTTAAGAAGTGCCCTGGTTCTTATTCAGAAACTCTATGGCTATTGAACAATCTATGGTTGATTTGAGGAAGCACTTCACTACAACTACTTCACATTGAGCTTCACAACAATCACTCACGCACATTCATACAACAAAAGACAAGCAAATAGTTGTTGTAATCATCAATGATAGCTAACTATATTAATATCAAAGTGTTTAACTTCTGGTGTAAGTGTTAAGTTTAAGCATTGATAGTAACATTTAAGAGGCAGCTATATTCCACAGGTGTGTGTTTATGCCCGTTTTTACAGCAGCTCTTAGCAGGATTCAGACAGCCAGAGTGGAGGACTAGCAGGATATTGTGCATTTCTCACACTATCATTCATAGACCTGTAAATATACAAGTCTTGAATGCGCCAATAAAATATTACATGACAACTTTTTCCAGATTACAATACGTTGTAATATATCTATCACCAAATCTAATTACATTCAAAGCATTATAACACAGACACACAGGACACCATATTTGGGTGTGTCTACTCTTGCCCACTCAAGTAAGTACTCCCGGTCCAGCTTTAGACACAAAACAGAAAGGGATAGATTAGAACAGTGGGTGGCTATAATGTTGCTATGCCTCATAAAGATACCATTCAGTTAAATGAGGTGAACTCACAAAGCCAGTTGATAGTGTGTGTGTTGAGTAATCTGTGTAGCGGATACAGCCGATGCCATCTGTTTAACCTTCCTGCTCTTCAGTGGCTGGCCCTATACTAACTATGTGCCTGAGCTTGATTGTGTGTGTGTGTGTGTGTGTGTGTGTGTGTGAGTATGTTTGACCTCCCACAGTGTGCTCACAGGAGTGTGGAAGTCCCATTTCCATAGACGATAGACTTTAGAGGAGAGGTGTGGTAGCTTGTTGTGATACAGAGGCAAACAAACACACACACACATTCAAGTAGTTTGATGCAGTCCTGAAATGGCATTTCAGGTATATCAACTCATTGTTTTCATGCTCTCTGGTGAGCATTCAATAACCTCAAGCTGAACATTAAGAGTCTGGATCAACTGAGCTAGCAAAATATGGCTAGGGAAATATTCCAAACACACTAGGGCTCCTCCATTCGCCAAGATAATCAAGAAGATACGGCTCCCATGTGTAGTATTAATGTATCATTAATTAACTCAATTGTGATCTTTAACATAAATGTCATCCCAGAGTAACTGACTGGTAGCTGTCTATAAAAATCATATAACAAGATACTTTCAGAGTCGTTTGTTTCTAAAAACTGTGCATGCATACATCAAACTGAGGGTAACCATAGCAACAACACCTATCTCTCCCTTTATGCTGCCATTAAAATTGCAAGTGAAAATTATCTAACCATGGATAGTGGACCCAGCAGATTACTATCATCAAATTATGCTAACAATAATCACCACTTACCCACCAAAGATGACCCTCCAATTTTCTCATTTCATTGTCTGAAACAATCTTCCCTTGCTCCAAAAATCCACTCTTCTCCAAAATATTTCCAAAATATTGTTGAAGGGAGGGCTATGTCCAAACTTTCCAAAATAGACAAGCCCTCTCTTTTAAATCTTGACAAAACAATTCTCTCACTTTAAAATAACGCACTGCAGCACTATTAGATAAGACTGATAGCCTGAAAATCTATGCTGTTATCTTCATATTCAAACTGTATCGGTCATCATCTCACTTTGCCACTGAGAATGGCTGTTCAAAACAACTACAAACACTTTTGATGTCCAATATTGCTGAAACACGACAAATCAAACACAAAGAATATCAGCTTTGTCCTGGTATAAAATGTATGCACGCACAAAATAATGAAATTGCAGTTTTCTTTGATCAGTGCCACCATAAACAGAACATTCCTGCCTCCGTGTGATTTTGATACAGGTAAAGAGGGAAAAAAAATTACCAATGTGATTTTCATTCCATGATGTCCCTTTTAGATAAACAGACATATTTTATGGATCACATTCAATTTGATTACATATGCTAAGCTGAATTTTGTTTGCTGTGGTTGTACTATGAGGGTCACCAGATGCACCAGCTTGGCAACACTTCAGGCTTGATTTAAACTTAAAACCTCAACAGTCTGGCAAGTGTGTGTGTGTGTGTGTCTATGTGGGGGTAAAGCAGAATGAGAAGAAAAGAAAGGGCCATTAATGCTGTGTGATATTGTGTGTGTGTGTGCGCGTGTGTGCGTTTGCGCACATCTACATGTGCATGTTTGTGACAGGATGAGACCTTTTGGTCTACGATGCCACCTTACATGGTGAGAAATGCTTCCTTGGAAATCAATTATGTAAATACAGAGTTATGCAAATGGTAAATTTGAATAAATCTATGTGTTTGGGTGGAAAAGACTTTGGTGTGGTTTTCCACTTGGAGCCAGGAGAGGAGAGGGAAAAACACTGATGAGGAAAGAAGGCTGAAATGAGGATTAGGCTGGAGAATGTCACTGGCAGACACAGTTTGTGCAGTCAAACTCCTGATTTGGCTTTTTTAATTAGGAAGAAGGAGAAAGGGAAAAAAAATATAGACAGAGAGGAGAAAATAGGAGCTAATTCAGTGACAGCTTTCTTCCTGTCCTCCTATCTCTATGGGAATAAGGAGTGCAAGCGCATTTATCATGTGTGTCAGTAATAAATGCCACTGCTACAGCTGAGTGCTTTCACCCCAGCACTTGTTTGGTCAATACTGACGCTTGGCTGAGACTCCAGAGTGTTTGTGTGGATTTGCCCTCAAGGTCAAACTGAACTCTCTCTCTTGCTCTCTATTTTTTTTTTATATAGTTCACTATTTAATGATTTCATATATATATGAAATCATTAGTTTCTCTTAACTTGTACAACGCTTATTTTCACAGTTGTATTGGTACTTGTGTCCATTTCTCTATCATCTAACATTTTATAGTAATTGTCCCTCATCTCAGAACGCAGCAATCCCTGCTATCTCTCACATCTATATAGAAAAGATAAGAAACCCAACAAGAAGGTTGATAAGGGGCAACACACTGTTGGAGGTGTATGACGCAAATTTTGCACCCACTGTTTTCTACATGAGCCCACACACTGGCACTGCCAGTGCACATCATCACAGGTGGGTGTGCATCCTTGTGTCATTTGCCACTATCCCATTTCTCAGCATCGTCTGGCATCTACTTTCCAGAAAGGCATTTATTTATTAAAATTAGCTCCCAGAGCATGCAGCCTACAACAGCTTCGTTGGTCCCTCTGGTCAGTGGTCCTTTAGGTGCCAATTGGCAGGAGTCAAATGAAGTTCACATACCTCTAAATGTGACCTTTTTTATTCTTAATTTTAGAAATCAAAGTAGAACTTGAATGTTGAGATTTTTTATGATGATTACTGTTTTGATATAATGGACTTTGTTAACACAAAGACACCAAATGCCCAGCTTCCATCAAGAAAACAGTTCAAATACATAACCATAAATCATTAGACTAACACCTTTGCATAATGCACACACCTGGATGCGCCTTCTAAAACACACACATACTCACACAGTGCACACACCCAGACAATGCAATAGAAACACCAGAGGCAGGAATTGGTTATTCTAGCTGTTTGCTCATTAAATGTGTGCTCTCCTCACATAGCTGGGGGAGGTTAAATGAATTAACACTTCATCTTCAGACTGCTTTCCCACCAAAGACTCTCGTGCAGACAGACAGTGAGGAAGACAAACTAAGAGGAATATGGAGAACTAGGAAGAGAATGAAGAGAGAGAGAAATGTCATTTGAATCAAGGATGTGATTTGTTGAGAAGAAATGAAGAAAATATTAGAGGGCGTGAAGAACAATAACGACAAACATTATGTCTTCCTCACTCGTTTGCTTCAGATTCTTCACATTTAAGCCAAAAACTGTGATGTTCTGGAAATCCAGGGACCTCCACTCATTAGGGTCAAAATGCTGTCTTTGTCTTAGAGAAATCTAATCAACTACAGACATGAACAATTCGCTAACACTATATTCAGATTATGTGGAGCTATTTAAACTCAATTACAGGAACATTTGTCAAGAAAGCTTTCTCATTGCACAACTCTCATTGCACAACTCTTACTACCCCTGAGTTTATTCTTTATAATGGACAGGCCGCACATGTACAATATTCCTAAAGAATCCAGGACTCATTTATGAATGCAATGTTTCAGTCACAACATGACACACATCAAGCACACAACACCAACACCTACTTCCTCTCTAATGCTATATCAACGGTGATGAGTGCAAGTGAATGCAATTTGTGTCAAAAATATAAATGCATTTGTGACCCATTATTAATTGTTCCAATATATGTCATTTGTCCCCCCTATGAGCATCAGGGAAACATTACTTCTCCTCTGGATAATAAGTCTTGTCCAGCTGTCTCATTACATCTCAACTGCTCTCTGATGGCATAGGTTTTCCACTCCTTCACATTGGTCCTTTGAACCATTTGTGCAGCCCCGCACACACAACTCTGCACCGATCAAAATCTCCTCAGCCGGTGAACGCTCTGCTCGTCAGCAATTACCATCGCCTGAGAAGATGGGGGAGTGCTGTACATGTGTGTGCGAATGAGTGTGAGTGTGCACAACGGGCTTAGTTGCTTTAACATGCAGAAAAGATGTCAAGTCTGTGATTACGCTAGCTGATAACAAGTACTTGTGAATACAGGTGTCTGAACTCCTATTGAACTATTTTACTATGTCGGTGTCTGGAAAAGACTGACTTTATATCTGTGTGTATATGTGCACCTTCACACTTACATGACAGTAGCAGGCTTAAAAACTGTGTGGAGTTCATCCACTTGGTTTTGATGTAAACTTCTTTCCCTCACTGCGGTTTCAAATATTTCTTTTCTTTTTCATAGATCCATCTTTTTCTTTAATTCAAATCCTCCAATTTCTCTCTTTCACTTTTCCACTGTCTGTCTTTGGCTAACAAGCAGAGTTGACTATCTCGCTGGCTGGCAGTCAGAGTCAGACTGAATCTATTACTCTACCACGCTCCACGTCTCTTCTCTCTGCCTCTCAGCTCCTCTGCAGCCCATCCCTGACTATGTTTCTCTTTCTCTGAGCTCTCTGACCTAATGCTTCCCTGTGCTTGCTGCACAAGCCACTGCCTACTATTATAGATTCATTCTCATAGGGAGGGTTCAAGAAAATAGAAAACACTTGTATGCAAAGGAAATAAAAAGATAAATCAATGTGTTCATTGTGTGCATACTTGCACATGTAAAATACCAGACTGACTTAAATGTCAATGTTTTCATAAAATTGCAGATTCTTCTTTCTATATTTTTAAATTCAAATCTTGAGTGTGTGCATTAATATGGTGCTATACCAATACACAATGAATTAATAAATAATTTTAAAGGATAATCTCCTTTTCTTGAAATTCATTAGTCCTATTTGTATTTCCTGGTAATCTGCTTACAATTATATGCTGAAAAATGGCCAATTCACTGTTCTAATTTGAGATATCGGTTGTAATTTTGAAAAGAAAGAAGTGAAAGAAAAAAAAAATCCTTGCAGAGATTATTATAGGATTGTCTGGATAAAACTGAACTAACCTGTCCATCTTCTGCTAGAAAGCAAACTCTCAAAGCTGCTGAAGTGATCTGAATAGACAGACTGCTTTAACCACAAGATGTTTAAGTGTGGAGGGATGAGATGTGGGGGTAGTACTTGGGGGTAGTAATACTTCAAACCACAGATTTGATGTGTGATTAAGTCTTCTAACATGCCACTGATTAAATATCTTAGCATATCGACACTGTTTGTAATTGCAGAGATAAAGAAAGCATTCAATTAAAAAACATTAGAAAAAAAAAATCAATGTCAGAGAGGCGATGTGCTAAAACATTAATTAATTCATTTATTATTTTATCTTCTACTGCTTATCTGTTTCCGGGTCAGGGGGGTGGGGGAGCTGGAGCCAGGGCAGGGTACACCCTTGACAACACACAGAGATGGACAGAGATGAACAACCACTCACACTCAGAACTAAGGGCAGGACGGTGGGAGGTGGGGAGAACATGCAAACTCTGCACAGAAAGGCACCAGGCCGGGAACCGAACCCATGTTATGATGCAAAAGTGCTAGCCACTATGCTGCTGTGCTGCCCGTGATGTGCTGAAACAACAGTATAAAAATCTATAGCAGAATTAGAATTTGACAGTTGGGGGGCATGCTGATTAGCAAGAACATCTTGCAGGTGAATGGCTGCGTACTCAGTGCAAAACACATTTCCATCCTTGCAACATGACACTTCCAAGTGTCTCTTTGGAGCAGCAGGGCTGTACTCTTCACATGTGTTTCCACTGTGATCTGAGTGTTTGTCATTTCAGGCCTGACTTTAATGAATGCTGGGCTTTTCACCCTGGTTTTCATCATCTTTCTTCTGGACAGTGTCAAATGCCTTGTTTTGAGTCATCACTCACACACGCACACACAACACACAGACACACATGGCCAAAGGACTGAGGGACTGAAAAGAGAAAGACAAAAAGATGAGAGACGGAGGGGGAGGAATAAATGTTGCAAGAACATGTTGCCCAGAAGCACATGTTGCTGTGCAGAGCACCGATCCATCCTGGTTTTTAAACACCCAGGCAAACCTACCACGTTTCAACAATGCCATCTAGTGACTGTTTATGTAGTTACAGTTTGATACCCTGTACACTATTTCCAACTTTGGTTATTTACACACTAGACCTTTCAATAAATCATCCTCAGACAGGAGGCAAAAAAATAAAAAAATGTAAAATAACAAATGATATCCCTGAATGAAGGAAATATACTTCTTCAAGTTCATGCTGAATGAGCACAGTCTGAACCAAGTCATTCATCATCAGTAACAAGATAACAGACTGGGACATTGGGTGTGACAAAACGGGCCTAACACCTATCAAAGCATATTTTATAACTGCACAAGTGACTAGAATCTCATATAAAATGTTATGTGTATTTTGTGTATGTATTTTGTTTTGTTTTTTTTTTAATCACCTCACTCATTCATTCATTACCATTAGCTTTTTGCCTGATTTACATTTGGGGAAGTTTTGATCATAGTGTTCATGAAAACATGGTAGAGCAGCCAAAATGAGACCCCTGTTAAATAATGTTAGTGCTAATAATATTCTTGTAAGAAGCAGGGCAGTATTATGTACAAAGACTAGCTATTCACCACACTGAAACTGATATAAAAAATGCCTCCAGGATTTTACTGGATGGAGAATCTAAATATACCCCTTACCCTACAACATGCATATTTAATATAAAGCAATACAAACATTTAATACAAACAGTGTTTGTAACGGTGAAAAATTATAAATCCTTAAAGTATTGAGTCACTGATGGCAAACCTCTGTATAAATATGCAGGACAGCTGTCACTGTTACTTTCTGACATGTTTATAAGCATTTCCATGTTTTTATCATTATTAGTTCTCTCCAATTTTGTCAGTTAAAGTTACATACATACATTTCACATACTCTTTTCTCCTACACTGTTCAGAAACCAAAACTGCATCATCTCTTCTCTTTGAATGTAAAATATACAAAGCAACTGCCTGGTTACAAACACCGACCTGACCTTCACATAGGTATCAGAGTCAATGCTCCAGCTTAGAGGCTTCTGAAAGAGTAGCTTAAGGCGGATGCTTGTTATTGTCTCTCTGTCTGAGTGTGTGTGTGTGTGTTTCTGTCTGTCTGTCTGTCTGTCTAAGTTGCTGAGAACTGAATGCCTGCGCATACTAATAGCATTTTATTTGCAGCATGAATGTCACCACTGAGTTAGAGTTGGAGGAAGAAAACAAATACAGGAGGTGCTAATGAGGGAAGGGATAGGAGAAGAGACTAGGTGCTAATGTAACTTGCTGTCTCCTCCGTGTCTTCACTCAATATGTAACTGTTAAGGCCTATTTATAGTCTCCCAATAAGGTAGGATGGTAGGTTAAAAAGGAGAGTTGTAATCACACCTTTGCAGGTGGTATATGAAGTTTAATGTCATTGTTTCAGGGGGAACAAAAGAAATGAATAAACAAGCTAGAGGAAATACAGTATGGTGGAGCTGACATTTTGCCACATTTCCTGGATTTGGTTTATTAAAGATACACAGCTGTGCAAACTTAAAAAGTCACCTCCACCCAAAAATATATTATATGCTTATTTCACTTTAATGTTTGACCTTCATTGTGTGAAGTTTAACACTACACAGTAGTTGTCTCATTAATCTGCTTAAAGAGGAAAGTTTGAATATAAATATTAAAAATGAATATTAAGTATGCGACAAACACTTGGGTGCTATAGTGAATTCATATGTACGTCTAGACATGTACACAGCCAATCATCATGCTCAGTGGCCCAGAACAAAGAAACTAAACACTGGTTCTTGAGAAGGCCTTTTAAATGTATAGGTTGGTGAAGGAAAAAGTTCTCCAAAATGTGTGGAAAGGGAACGCTTAAGGGAGGGGTTGGCCTCCAACTATACTGCTAGATGTCACTAAATTAAACCCACTGGTCCTTCAGTTGAAAATCATCATCATCATATTTTCATGTATTTCTGGTTGCACATATACAAACAAAACAAATTACACACAAATATATATAGTGCAATAACTGAAAAAAGGGAATAGGCAGAAACATAGAAAAGAGAAGTAACAATGTGGGGATGGTCCGCAGCTTTTTGTGCTCATTGATCATGGGCCGTTTTGAAAACTTGAATCTGGTTTCAGCAGACCTATCTAGTATATACTGTAAACTATAACAATAGATTTTCGACATTAAAGCTGAAATATTCAAACATATCAAAATAGAAAAAAATACAGATTTAAGATAGAAATTACTGAACTCCGAATGAACATTGAAAGTCATATTCCAAAACCACACACACATTGCTTTGATCTGAACTTTGGCTCAACAGATAAATGAATTACAATCAATCACAATATGGCCAAGCGCAATATTCAAATCACAGGAGTGACAAATCTTTATGAAAAGGTAAAGTATGTTACAACAAACCATAAATCCATAAATTTAACATTGTGGTGCCACAGATAAGCCTCGCCTTCAATGATATTCTCCATATATAACCAAATACACACAAAAATCCCAGTGGTGGCAGTTAGAGCTGAGACAGGAGTAAATGGCTAATGTGAGTGTTTGTGACAGGCAGCCTGAGGCAGTGCGGGGAGCAGCACAGCTCTCTGACAGGTGTTGCCTCCCCAACTCCCTCAATTCCTTGTCACCTCAAACTAACTCTCAGGCTGCATGCTGGGGAGCCAGGGGTGCATGGGCGGAAATGCACTAGGGGTTGCTTGTTGTAGATGTGTTTATTTTGTGATAGCGTCATAGCTGTGTGTGCCTGTGTGTGAATATATCTGTGTGTGTATGTTTGTTTCTCCTCTGGGAAATAAGGCAGCTCCCAAACTACTTAAAGTTGAGTGTTTTAAGCTGCAATGGGAAAAGAAATGGGGAGGAGAGGCTTTTTTTCTCTCCGTCTCCAGCTGTGCTGTTGCCGGTGGATGCAAGGTTGATGGAAAATGTGAAGAAGAGAGAAAAGCCCACCTGCTAAGCAGAGAGATTTGATGGTAGAACTTTTGAATAAGATTCACTGGTGCTTTCAATCTCTTCAAAAGCTGAGGCAAATAATATATAATCTAAGCACTTCTTTCTGTTTAATCATACCGGTAGATTCTACCAGCTTTAAGCCCTTTTTGGGTTGGGTTTATGACATTTTTGACAGCAGAAAAATCAAGCTGTGTTTAAGGCAGATGAGAATGAACAATGTGATTGAACAAGGAGGACAGTTGAGAAAGAGGAAAATGTGGGAGGGTTGAGATGATGGTAGAAGACCTCAAGTTTTATGCTGTCCAGACACACAGTGTGCATCAGCTTTAATTCCATGATCACCTGAAAGCAGCAGAAACTTCACGCCTTATTTAACAGGTAATGTAGAGACAAAATTCTGCTTTGCAGCTAGACTTAAAGCCTCCTTTCATCTAAGTGTTGACAATGAAATGCTCAGGCCTGTCAAACACACCCATTGTTAGGCAGTCATTTGAACACTTACTTTCTGCAATGTACAGCAACAGACAAAATACAGCCCTTAAACTATCATCCCACCGCTACACACACTGAACATGCCAGCACACACACACACACACACACACACACACACACTGAACATGCCAGCACACACACACACACACACACACACACACACACACACACACACACACACACACACACACACACACACACACACACACACACACACACACACACACACATCTCAGCTGTAGTGACTGGCTATGTGAGAAAAATAAGAAATGGGGGAAAAAAAATAAACAAAAAACCAAACAAAACAAAACAAAAAAAAACATGCATTGTTATCAAGTACAGATGGAACAAATGGCAGCAGGTGTACAAGGATGAAAATCACGACCATTCATGATCCCTGTGGGTGTGACACAGTTAAATTCACCAATAAATTTTTCAGCACATACAGTAAGGCTGGAGTGTGTGTGTGTGTGTGTGTGTATGTATGTATGTATGTATGTATGTATGTGTGTGTATATATATATATATATATATATATATATATATATATATATCTCAATAGCAAATGTTTCAATAACAGTGATATGGATTTTAAACACAATTTGTCCGCGATACAATGTGACTGAATGAGTCATTGTAAAGCAGATCAAATAATTAAAAAGAGTGGAAAGACTAATTCAGAGGTGTTGAAGAGGTTTAGCTACTGAAGAGCTGATAAACTTCAGCTTCCAGTTTGCTGTTAAATGTGCTGGAGAGGAGCCGACTAGAACAGGAAATATGTCAGATCTGTCCACAATAGTCTTACCATAAAAAAACTTCAACTACATTATCCCCACCCCGTGTTTTTATTTTTGCTATTTATTTCTGTATTTTATAGCAACTTGTAGCCCTTTTCATATTCTTTATCATGGAAAAGCTCTTTTGCTACAATCTGTTCACACAAGAAGATGGTCAGCCTAATTTTCACACGCACATACACAACACAAGAATGTCTTCCTCTCTTGAGTCAAACTTAGTAAGAGTAATCTCTCATCTATGGCTATCACCTCTCTGTCACTCCCACACACTGTGCTGCTGGTTGTCTTATTAGAGGTCTCAATTCTGAATTCTGAACAAGACATCAACAAGCATGTTTGAAATGAGACAGCAGAGCTGTCACCAGCTCTCAAGGAGAAAACAATCCTTGTACGCAAGCAGGGTTTATCAGTGTGAGAAAACGTAATGTTTCAATGTCATCCTTAATCTTATCATAAATATAGACTGTTGAAATACATGTCTATAGTTACAGCCCAAACATGCTACCAGCATCATCGGTTACTTTGAAGTGCAGATGCTTAAAGCAGTCAAAATGACATTTGCTAATCAAACAGATTTGGTTTGCCCATTGCAAGAAAGAAACCAAAGTTGCATCCTAATAATAATAATAATCCAGAGGTTAACACTAAAAAGTGCTGTTGACATAAACAAAATGTTTCTGGAGGCAAACAATCTGCTACTCCTCCTAAATATCAGGATAAATATAGAGATTAAGTCTTTTTTTTTTTTTTTCCCAGGCAGTGCAGTGGCATAGTGTTTAACGCTGTTGCCCCACAATAAGGAGGTTGCAGGCTTGATTCCCGTCCTGGGGCCTTTCTGTGCAGAGTTAGCATGTTCTCCCTGTGCCTGCGTGGGTTTCCTCCCACCATCCAAAGACATCATGTTTCGGTTAACTGGTGAGTCTAAATTGTCCGTAGGTCTGAGTGTGAGTTGTTGTCAGTCTTTGTGTGTTGGCCCTGTGATGGACTGGCGACCTTTCCAGGATGTACCCCACCCTCCAATCTGCCTCACTCAATAGAGTTAAAAGTATTCACTTCAAACACTTTTAATTTATAATTTTAGTGCACCAAAGTTTGACTCCAAAGCCTTACTAGTGAAAAACACAGCTTTGACTCTTGGCAAAAGCAGAAATTTTTTACTCACCAGTAACTTGGCCTTTTCCTGCGCCTCATGGGTTTTCCCTTTCTCAATCATTAAGGCAGGCATCGTATCATCAACGCCTGTAGTTGAAGCAGTCTCTCTCTCCTTCTGGGCCAGTCTGGCCAACTGCTCCTGCACCAGGGCCTGCTGACGCTCAAAGCTGAAGTCAGAGAAGATGAAAATGTTTTAACTTCCTCACCTTTATTTAACAGGCTAAACATGGCAAAACCAATTAATGTGTAACATTTAAAGCAATCAATTTAGGATTTATCATGAACAATCTAGTATACTTGTAAGCCACACTACCAATACACAACAAACACAACATTTGATGCAGCCTATGAAATAATGCAACCCAATGCAATAACATCATCAAATATAAAAAGTGCCATAAACTAATGTTTCATTTACTTACTGTCTTTTATGACTGCCAGCTTTAAAAACACATTTCTTAAAAAGCAGTAACAAAAGAATTAAACCACTCTCATCTTGGCTATGAGCTTATTTCTCTAACTTGTTAACTACATTACATCATTAGCAACGTAACAAAATATAATATTGCACTTAGTATTATCACTAAACACTTTCCAGGAAACAGTTATAAAGTTATAAAGTATATAAGCATTCCAGTAGCAGAGTAACATGCCTGCTGACAGAGTAAATCAACGAAAGCAGTGTTAACAAGGCACCCAGCATGTGCATGTTCCCAGTAAACATAGTACACGAATGAAATGCCCTTAACCCTAACATTGTGAGGACCTACTCTTTGCGCAGTTCTTCCTGTATGTCTGTAGTGGATGGTCCTGTTGGTTTTTTACCTGAAATTTAAACGAGATGACTATCAATACTATAAACAAAAAAAAAAAAAACATGCATTGTTATCAAGTACAGATGGAACAAATGGCAGCAGGTGTACAAGGATGAAAATCATGACCATTCATGATCCCTGTGGGTGTGACATTTGTCTTACAATATGATCTCCTTTCGAGTTGACTAGAATAGGTCCAGCTCTACATTATTCTCTGATGTTAACAGAATTATGAAATACTAACAAAATGTAGCTTTGATATTTACAAACTTTGATTATGACATGATGTCTATTTGAACAACACAAGAAGACTGTTCTATACTTAAATACACATGACAAAGTTGATGCATACTGTATTCTGCCCTTTCTATAATAAACAAGCCAAAAAAGTCAAACAGCAGTAGGATTGACCTTTATCCTGATACTGTTTTCATCAGTCAGTGTGGTGTAGGTGAAGTTTATCAAGTGGACAAAAAAAATATACTGTTGATTAATTCAACAGTCCTGTGACAGTTTCGGTGTTCAGGCTCAACAAAAATATAACAATGTAACCTTCAAAAAGGTAAAGGTTATTTTAGGACTGTGGTATTAACGTCCTTTAAACTTAGCTAGGTGTCCATATCAAACTGACAAGTGTGGAAACCTTGGTGGGAGTGCTGCAAGAAAGAAAAGGGTTTGACTGGGACATACGCAGCGGTGGTGATGGTGGCTGCTTGGCTCCTTCAGAGCCCTGAGACTCCCTCATCCGCCGGAGGACATCCTCTGAGAGCTGGACAGGAGCGTGGGAACAAACACATGCACATATAAGGCTTGTCATGGTAAGCAGCTGATTAAAAGCTCCGTGGTTAAGTGCCCTTTTGCTTACAAACTACTGGTATTTCTGTACGGCCGTGCCTGGTCTTTTTGAATAGTAGTAATGTCAGTCTGTCTGCATGGATCCACTCATTAGCACAATGTTATTCATCTACTCCCCCACTGGACAGGGAGCACAAACACAAAGTGTGCATTTCAGAATCAAAACCAGAAATGGTTTTATTGCCAGGTCTGTGTAAACGTACTAGGAATATGACTTATGAGAACTGTTTTCATGTTTTGTAACATTAATGTAATTGAATGAATTATTAATTGCAGTGAACACAGCATATGGCTGATGGTCGTGTCGGTGCTGGAGGCTCCACAGGGGGCAGCCTGCTGTCCTGTCCTGCGGATAACGGTGTCTGACGGCGGACAGGTTCAGATGAGGACATGGCACCTGGCCTTTACATGCTTCAGTGTTTAAAGCTAATAAGGCAGCTAAGTCAAAACTTTCAGCCCCCTCTTTAACGATAAATGGCGGATATTTTTGCTATACTATGTACCTTCACTCCTTCAATTACTGTGACCTTCTCGTCTTCGTCCAGCCCGAAAGACACTTTCCTCGCCGTGCTGCCATTTCCTCCCATTTTCTTTCGCTGTTGGTTCCCACCTGCTGAGATAATAAGAATAAATAAAATATATCAACGGCCCTATTTGACGTTTTCACGGTAATACATCGGTGAGGAGGCGGCCGGAGTCGCCGCCACAGCGACTGGTGGTCAAAACAGTCCAATAAAGGTCACTCCGACGCTGCAGTACCCTCGAAGCTCATTGGTCGGATGAAATTATTCCCAACCAATGATTGATGGTCGTGCTGCTGTACGGACAGGGGGCAGATGGGAATTGTAGTTAGACTGCGTGACAGACGTGGAGCCTGAATTCTGCTGCTTCTCCAGATGAATTCACCATAAGGCTATAACGCATGAACCCCGAGTGTATCAGACAACATAATCACGTGGTTCACACATAAGGAGATGTATGTTTTGTTTTTTTTTTTTTAAAAAAAAGGCTTTATCCCATCATATAGTTACCATGACAAACCACTGGGTTGCGTCCTTTCCCTGATTACAATATACTGCATCATCCAAACAAGTCATTTTGTGGGTTTCCTTTCGCAAAACAGCCAAACCAAAGTTTGTGTTTTATTCTGTAGTTCATGAAATGCTCAGCACATCGCATTAATACAGGCTGCATATTATACAATTAATGCACTTAAATAAAAAAGGCAACCTACGCATCATTTGCAAACTCATCAACAACACTCCCCTTGTGTGTGCAGAGAGCGCACTTCAATTGCCAATCAATGCACCTTGTCAACTCATGTCATCAGTGAGTTGATTTCCCACCCACTATACTAACTCCAAGTGACAGAGTTCACCAGATGTGACAGTTGGGAAAATACTGTGATTCCTTGGAAGAAATCACTTCTTTTTGTGTTGTTGCTTTGTAATGGTCAAAAGAAAAAAGAAAAGTAACCCTCTATCTTCTGCTGCGTTCGGGCCAACACTGGTTATGATCGCTGTCACTAAAGGCAGTACTCCATCCGTATAAAACATAGTATTTTCACAAAAGATTTACATTTATCACATCTCCTTCGCAGACATAAATAAATGAGATGTAAGGTGTTTCCAAAAGACTGTTATTGGAGTAATACTGTGCATGACAGGTATGATTTCATGAGTTAAGCAAGGACGCAAACAACTCCAGCCTGAATTAAATCTGAAATAATTATCTCCAATATTAGCATTTTTCCCCATCACACTTCACTAACATAATTGTGTGAGTCGTTCTTGCTCAGAAGGAATCAAGTTGTTCATATAATGAAGCTGTATCAATACCAATTATTTGACACTATAAAACTGAGCATTTTTGGTCTAATTTACCGGTTGTAACATTCATGAAAAATTAATGAAAATACAGATTAGCAGCAAAATACTCACAAATCAAGTTCGCAAAAATAAATCTTTTACAGTAAGCAAAACTCAACTACACATGCTGATACAAAATGAGCACAGGTCTGGGATTGGAATGTACAAAATTGGAAACTGAATGACTATGAAGTCCACAAATGTCTTTTCAGTCACAGGAATGAGTAATCTGGTACCAGAAATCAAAACCAAAGCAGAATATAAATAAAGGAAAGAAATAGAAAAGGGACAGCTTACATCTGAGAAGCTATTTGAATTGGTCAAGAAGTTGCCTTAGAGCCTTATAGGTAGTTTATGGTCTCCATAATTAATTCAACGTCTGTATTTAGGAGTGACTGAACTCCTCATCATACTGCAGTGACAAACATCAGGCTAACACTGTTTACTTGTTGACAGGACAGACAGCACCTATTTCAAAAGACAAAATTACACCTATCAAAATGAATTAGCACAAGTCTTTGTCCTGCATGAGGAGGCACAGTGACAGATGAATCAAAAATCAAATGCAAGGCAGCAGAAAAATGTCAGAAGACACACTGTTAGTCAAGGCTTTTGTGGGAATGTCAAGATTCTAGTGGACATTAAAAGAATGTTAGATTGTTTTTTTTTTTTTTTGTATGTTTGTTTGTTTTTTTTAAGAATTGGGTAATTAAAATAGGGGGTAAAACTTCACTGAGGATTGAGTTGATGCTGGAATGACAGAACATGTGCCAAGACAGAGGTCGGTAACCCCTTACATTTAAGAGCCTGCTGAACAGAATCAACAACGTCGTTGAGCCTGTCGAGGCCAGAATGAGGGACAGTACTCCTTATGTGGAGCTACAGCAGCAGTGCACTCTGACATCCGTGTTACAAACACAGTCTTCCAGATAATTGGCTTTCAAAGGTCTCTCCTTAAGTGTCCATTTGTTCACTTATTGTGGCCTCAAAAAATCCAAAGATTACCCTTCCCTGATGTCCAGCTACTTCGCCCTGCATTTTTTCGGCCAACTGCTCTGGTCACCATCCTGCCTGACACACTTCACATGCACAACATTCAAGCACAGTTGAATAACCATCTCCATTTCATCCTCTCACGCATTGACGGGTCTCCAGCGGTCAGCCTCAATGCTATTAATGCTGCTGGACCCATAGGGTCCAGAGGCAACATCATCCAGGTATGCTCCCACCATACGAGAGCTGCCGGGTCCAGACCCATCAATCTGAGTAGATGAGTAAAACAGACCCTGGTCAGTCAGCTCCTTCCTGCCAAGAGTTGTCGCAATGGTGGGAGGAAGGTGGACCTCACTCTCGTCCGGTTCATCCACCTGAGACTTGTAGGAGAACAGGATCTTCGGCTCTGATCTGCGGAAGAGGAAAAAGTGGTAAAGTCAAACAACGTTCAAGTGGTTTAAGTTTAATTATGCAGTGCTCCAGATATTCAGCGTAATTCTCTGTACATACCCAAAGAAGCCTTTAAGAAATGTGACATAGATGAGAGGAGCAAATGTGGAGAAATACAGAAAGGTGGTGACATCCACACAGCTACATCAGAAAAGACACAAGTAATTAGTTCCCTTAAGTAACAGCAAGTTTTTAAACCTGATTAAATATAAGAGCACAATAAAAAGGATGTTCTACAAGGACTTGTTTATGTTCTCATCCTCACACCTGAACTCAAATATTGTTTTAAAAATCATTAACTATAGTTCTGTGGTTAATATATAGTTTATTCAAATATAGTGATACATGCAGCATTCATGAGGATACTAACCAGAGTCCCTCTATTACTCCAGCACATAGCAGAGCACTGCCCAGGCCCTGGACCAGATTCAGTAAAGACAGGATGGCAGCATACACATAAAAACTCCTCTTAGCTTAACAGAGGAAGCAGAACAGAAATTAATGATTTACAGAGAACATGTGATTTGAAATCTAAGGATACATGCAGTACAGAATTACTTTGATCATAGTTCCTTGCATTATATAGTTTAAATGTATGTATTTTAAAGTGTCAAAGCTAATTTCTTTTCTTTGCTGCAATTAAATCGATAACTTACATGGCAGAGATATCCTCTCCCTCAATGGTGTTTTAGGCAAAATCACAATCAAAGAGTATACCTACACAAAGAGATTACATTGTCAATTACAGCCAACAATTACTGGATATCTGCCAAGCATCTTTTTGTTCCAGGTCTGCTGCAGAGCTGAAGGTTACTGACCAGGAAGAAGAAGCAGGAACTGGCCAACCAGAAATGCCGCCCCCCATGACCGTATATGTTGAAGTCCTCAGCGGAGAGGTGACTGTCTGGGTAAAGGATCTCTAGCGTGCCCTGAAAAACAAATAAACTATTTTAATTGAATAAATTAAAGGACAACTTAAAAAAACGACCTGCCATATGATGTCATCATCATATATTCAATTAAAATGTGTGTAATTCTTGTTGTTTGCCATTACCTGTGTGATGGAGTAGGCCAGAGCCAGCACAGCAGTGATGGCCAGCACACGCTTGATACTGGACTTGCTCTCCAGGTGACCTGTTAAATCATGAAAGAGGCTGGACTGAAAAATATTCTATTCAGTCTTCAGTTAGTAAAAGTAAAGTGTATGTTTGGATTTTTACTGCACGTTTGAAAGCCAGGCCGTGTAAAAGGAGACATTATGTGGATTAATGTATAAAGGAGAACTGAAACCAGAGCAGCAAACCAACCGAATGCCAATCCCAAGATGATTACACTGAGCTCAATAGCCAGCAAGAAGAAACGGGTGATTTCCCACAGCACCTAGAGACACAAACATCATGAAAGTCCACTGTGGCAATTGAAAGCAGCTGTGGGTAACACTTCCTGAAACATAACATATGCATAACTTACAACTCAGGCCATGGGCTAGAGGATTATATAATCAGTTGTATTTCTTTCTCTTCAGAAAGTGCAGCTAGGGAAACAATAGGACGATCACTGAACTCCATAGGGACCTGTCTGGTATTCCAGGTATGTAAGCCATGCTTTTAGTTGAAAACCCGAAAGCCCTAGAAAGCTTATTGCACAGCTTCACGGCCCCTGGGTGCTCCGTTAATAGACCTCTGTGTCAGTATTATGGTGAAAAGCTGTAAGCTTTCATTTACTAAAATAAAGAGTAACAAGACAGCATCCACAAAGGTTTTATAAACAACTACATTTAAGTCCAGGGAAGCAAAACAAATAATTGAAATAAATAACTAGGCTATTCAGTAAGGAAAGCTACAGTATAAGCCAATTTTCAGGGTACTGGATATTCCTGAGAATGAAGTGCTATGTTTTCCTATAAAAGGACATTTTTCATTGTAGTTTACAGTAAACAAACATCCTGTTATGAACACAGACATAAATAAACAATGAAATTACAAACTGCCTGCTGTGGTATTCTTGCAAAAATTAGACAAAGTCTAGGGAATGAGAAAAAAAATTTCAAAGCCTATTATTATATTATGCACATCCAGTTATTGATATAAATCTCATAAACTCAATATGTTTTATTACCTTGTAAATGCCTGATGTACAGTACATACAGTTTAAGCAAAAGCCTTAGGGTTAGAGAAATACAAAAGATATACAAAATGAAAATGAAGATCCATCAGTCTGTGTAAGTGTGGCACCATGAGCCACGGTGTTTGAATTTTGCTATTTTGTTTGTTTCGTTTGTTTACTTTTGGATGAATTACTGGAATTAACACAAAGACTTACAAAAACCTCTTCAGTTGTGTTGTTTAAGACTTTCCTTACTTTGTCTATGATGGTGGCAGCACTGGATGCACTAACAGTCATGGATACTATGGCTCGGGTGATTCCAACTGCTGCAACAACAAAAACCTTAAAACAAACAAACAAACAAACAAAACACACACACACACACACAAGCACAAAAAAAACATGCAGAATTAGGGGAGAGGTGTAGCTGACAGCAACGATACACTTTGAAAATTTATGACAAACAATAAGCTGAGTTTCTTTAATGTCTTGCTAAACACTGTAGAGCTGAGACATCCATCTTCATGGTTTTTCTTGTTAGATTGCCATCACTGAAATAATAAACCAAACAGACATATGCAGTACATTTTGGAAGCAAACAGTAAGTCATTGTGCGTTAGAGGAACTAGATTACAGCAGAGCAGTAAACAAGAAAGAACCTTATCAGTAGGTCATTGGACAAGGTCACTTGTCTTTGGGACAAAGTTAGAGGCATTTGCAAAGCAGTCACAACTACAGTGAAATGTCTGTGTCATCATTGTCTTACTATACAGCTTCAAAGACAGATTAGGATGAACACAAACCCTACTGTGAGGCATAATACCAAGCTCCAAATTATATGTGCTCTATATAACATTTTGTGTGTGCCTTACCAGCAGGTAAAAGGTGATGAAGATAGGGCTGGAAGTGAGTCGAATCTTTGCCCTGGCTGAGGGAAGCTTCCACATAAGGAACACAAAGAAGGCTACGTTTGGCACTAGCAGTAAAATGTCCCAGAAACGCACCCTAAGACACACAGGCGATCAACATGAGTATAATGCACAACCTAAAAATAATAATAATAATAATATTAATGTTGTGATGCCAGTAGTAAACACTACACAGCCATTACAGACATTTTCTTTTGTCAGGTGGGCACTCACTTTATTTCCTTTTACATTTCATAACAAGCTATGGCGTTATGTACTGTTTCATGAATTTCAACTGTATCTTTGACAGTATGTGACTGTTTACCTGGAGTCTCCAATGTCCTCATACAGAACCTGCAGACATTTGTGAGGCCTGGTGATGTTGGCTCCAGAATCTGGTTTCCAGGTTGGAAATGCTGATGTGTTCTCCAGAGGTGTGGGAGAAGTACTGCCATTGTATTGAGTAAACGTAACCACAGCTGTCACTGTGGCTAGCATGGTGTCGGAGCCTGCAGAAAAAACAAAAGTCTGATCATGTCAGACTGGGTTGATTGGGAGCCCATTCCTCATATGAGCAAAGGGTGAAAGGCTTTTCCCATTTACAGACAAATCCTTCGTACCAAAACACCTGAGCTGCTTCAGCTACAAGGAGAGATTTAAAAGGATTGCTGGATTTTTGCTCTCTGCACTTTAAGACAAACATTATGTAACAAGGCTGGCTGCTGCACCAGCCCTGTGTGCTTTGGACAGAAGTTTCACACGGTCAAACTAATCTAATCGGATCCCTTTAACATTTACTTCCGACTCTTCGACACCAACAGAAGACGTTTGGACAATGATAACGAGTTGGCTATCATTATTAAGTGACTGGTAACTTTTCCTAATATGTGATTCCCCCGAACACTTCAAATTAGTTTCAGCCCAATAAGGGGAATTTCAGATGCTAGCTTAAGCTGCTACTTCCAGTTTGCTTGCTGTCGTCGGGACATGTGTTGCTTGTAAATTAAACATATATACTTTGATTCATGTAGAGAGAAACACGGCCATCATAGCGGCGCTGCCGCTGAACGTGCCCTGCTATGGTTTCACAGCCGACTGGCTCGGACTGCCATCAAAACAAACGTGATACTAGTCCAAGTGCAATGACGCTGACCAACGTAACGACAGCTACAACTGGTAGGGAAAAAACGTCTTACCTGTTCAAAGATGCAGCGGATGTTGAATGTCTCAGGAGCGATATGTTTTCAGTACATGCTTCACACGCAGTCGTATACTCTGTGGTCGATCGACAAATCAATCACCAACGCGGTCCATTGCGGTGCTGGACAGTTTCGTTGAGAAAATTTCCCCCGTACGGTCAGCTGACACTCACAAAACAAGCCCGGCTGCTCTCGCGAGACTATGACGCGACGTGTATTTTTGAAGGGGTTTACTTGAGGCGAGACAGGTTGCTGCCGTTTTCAAGATTTATTTAAAAGAAAAATACACTTGGTAAAATGACCTTTTCAGTTTTTTATTTCATGCATATAAGGAAGCGTCAAAATATCACCCAACTTTTATCATTTCAGCGGTTTTCCCTTTTGGTTGAAAGTTGCATAATGATTTATTCAGTCTACATAAGGACTTGTTCAACCAATCCAAGTTTTTATGTTCAAGTAGACGAGAAAAGCAGTCACATATTAACACACAAAGCAACCAAAGTAATGGGCTGTAGGCGTCATCACAATGCCTAACTTCTTTGAAACATGGTACCTGAGGAAGGAGGACATCACTCTGTCTTCTATCAAAAAACACCTTTAAATTCTTTCATCACTCGAGTAAAAATGTCTTCCTTTTTATAATATTATTAAATTTTTAAAATGATTTAGCAAGTAAATATTGAACTGTTGAAATGATTATGAATGAATGGTGACACGGCCTTTTGAGTCCCCTGACATCATCCTGTATGCCAGGTGCACCGGTTCAGTCAGGTTAGCCTTAAATGTGTACACATGCGTCTTCCCACTGATGGGGCTGATGTTGAAGAAGCTCAGCCGGTGGGTCTTGAAGCTCAGCTTGATCTGCAGCCTCCGTGACACAGTGGTCTTCTTCAGTGGGACACTGTGACTCTGCTCAAAGGCTGTCAGGAGGTTGTTGAACCACATCAGACACCAGGAGCTCCTGCTGCTTTCCAGAGCGGAGGGCAGCCCGCTACGAGCCAGCTTCCCACTGTAGCACACACCGATGATCCATGGAGAGCCTTCAAGCTCCACCTCCCAGGAGTGATCGCCCTCTGAGAAGCTCTGGGTGCTGAGGACCTGGAAGAAGCTGGTGAACCTCTGGGGAGAGGGTGGGTAGGGCTGTTTGGTAGCACTGAAGGTCACTGTCTTCAAGTCTTCTGACAGAATAAGATTTGGGTGGGCTGTTTCTGGGTCAAAGGTCACCTCTGAGGGATTGAGGATGTTCTTAAGGGAGCGCTGAACCTCTCCAAATCTATCCCTCAGTTCACTGTTCATGGTTTCCAGCTTGGGACACACTTGCGCAAAGCTGACCTTTGATTCAGCATGGTCTTCCTCTTCTGCTAATGTTTGTGCCATTAACTCCACAATGTGCGGTTGTAGGCTCTGGAGCTCGCTGCTGAATGCAGCATCATCTTCCTCAGTCAACATGGACTCTGCTCGGAGTGTAGCTTGCCTCAGCTGCCTGGTCAGTTCAGAGGCTTGACTGACCCGGCTGTCTAGAGTGGCCTCCCCTGGACCTAACTCTTCTTCAATCATTTGCATGACCTGCTGACTGTAGCACTGTGACAAATCATTTATCTGCCCCAACAGCCTGGATACTTTCTCCCTCAGCTGAGCATTGGCAGTGGTCAGCTCTAACTCCCGCCCCTTCTCTCTCTTCAGAACAACCTCTGCCATCTCCAACTTCAGGTTCAACTCAGTGATTTGAGATGCCAGTCTAAATTTAGGTTCATCCATTTCCGTTTTGCTTTTCCCACTGCTTTGTTCCAAAGAAAATGGGCAGTGAGTGTAAGCAGAAGCAGTTTGTAAACCGACTTTTGCCCTGCCTTCTTCACACATCTCCTGGCTCTTTTTAGCTGTGCTTAATTCCTGCTGGTAGCTAGTGTTGAATTCATCTGTGAGTGAGCTCTCATGTCGCCTGTGTGCTGCATGGGTGACTTCAGCTGGAGAGGTGGAGGTGATTTTCCCATCGGCTTTGTAGATATCTACCATGCAGCACATTTTGAGGTTTTTCTCAGTGGCTGTGGGTCCCTGATATACTTTATGGCATTCAGGGCAGCTGTGCTGGTCAAGACCTTCACCCATGGTCTGAAGGCAGACCAAGCAATAGGTATGACCACAGGGGAGAGAAACTGGCTCAGAAAAGATCTTCAGGCAGATTGGGCAGGTAAGATCTATATCCAAAATTTCTGGAAGATTCTTCTTAGAAAGGTTCCCTTCAGTCTCACTCACAGCCATGGTGGCAGGTGCTGGATAAAAACAAACAAGTTGTCAAAGCTCAGAAATATAAAATAGCTGTTTTACATAAAAAATACTGTATTAACTATATAACTATCCCTTCACGGAAAAAAGAGGAAAAAAATCAATTTCTTCATAATTTCTAAATATTTGATTGTGTTCTCTGTGAATTTACACCTGCACTAGGTAAACAACTCACAGGGACGTGAAGGAACAAATTATGGGCCATGTGTTGGATATGTTCCAAATGACCGTATAAAGGCCGGAGCCGATTGCATTACATTATGGGGGATTGTTTGTTTTGTTTGTTTCAAAATTTGTAACTTCAATTTTTAGAAAAAAAATATATCAGCTGAACATATAAAGGCAAGGAAAACAAAGCAGGGCAGGCGGAAACGATTTCTGCGTCAACAATTTTGTTTACATGCGTAGTTCAGTTTCGGTTTCCAGTGAAGAGGATCTTGTGCACGTTGCTTTCAGCTTTCACTTCGCTTCACTTAAGTGGCCTATGTTCAAGACCAGAGGGACCCTTAACACAAGCCGGCTTTCAATTAATCTGTCTTTTTAAACAGACACATTCGTATTCTTAAAACTTGTATGCAACACTACACGCACCGCGCGTAATTTTGCGCACGGTTCATTTCTACATTTGCGTATTTATTTTTCCCACAAAGGATTAAATATAAGTAAGGGGGCCCGCCATTAAAATTACACACAACAGCTTCAAGGACTTACCTGACAGTCTTGTGTGGAGTCGTCCGGTTCAGCACGGAGTCAGTTCAACTCTGTGACGCAGAGATCCGAGGCCGGCCCGTCCACGCCTCTCTTCAGCAGCACTTCGCTCATGGCTCTGACATGTGTCATACCCCCAGCACAGGTGTCTCACCATTTTAACATTTTGGTTAAATCACTATTTCTCATTTTTTCTTCATAATTACCTTATTTATGTCGGCAACTGGAAATTAAAGTGCAAATACATGACATTAAAAGAACAATCACTCATTTCTCACTGGAAGGCAAAGCAAACAGAGGCACTTTTAATTCAATTTATATTCCTTTATATTTATTTTTTCAACATAAATGCCTCTCTGTGCAGTTGTATGGTGAAAGATATGCAAAAATAATAAATATAACAGTGTCATTCTAATATTAAGGCACAGCATCAAGCCAAATCACTCACATCTGAAGCAAAAGCCACTATCAGTCTGACCCATCTACCTGTTCATGTAGTGTGCAAACATTTCGACACTTGGTGGAGTACCTCTAAGGAAGACGTGAAATGATCACGATGATTATCCTGTGCTCAGGTCCATATAACAATTCTGTTCCATCAGCACTCATAGTGTCATAGTTTAGCTTTGACTTATATCCTGTTGGGTACTATCCAGAGCTCGAAAGAGCGGATATGATTGAAAACACTAAGTCTCAATGCTTAACATTGATCGGGGCAAATTCCAGCCATCTTGTACTTATTTGGGTCAAAGTCAGTTCTCGACACATTCAGTCCTTGTAAATACACAGAGACACAAACTTTAAAATAAAATGTTTGAAGAAAAAGGGAAAACATGTTTGCCTGGTAACTGTGAGTGTCCAGGTCTGCTACAGTTGGTCACATTATGGTAATTAAGTTAAAGTGGTGAGAGATTTTCCAGGTCTGTCACAAAAAGCAGGCAACAGTTGTTACATAGTTTTGGCATTTGCGGGAATTTAGGCATCAGTAATACACCTAATTTTCTCTATTTATGCACAGATATAATTTTTGGTCCAACATTTGGAGCAGAAATGTTGCGCTTTTGAGCTAATACAGTACTTAAATTCATGTTTGGAATGACTATGACACTGGTACACACAGCAACAAAAAAATTGAAACCATCGAAAGAGCTACTCATTTGTGTGTGCGCTTTAGAATCTGTGTGATGTCAGTGTTGATGTACTGTGATTAGTGCATGGTTTATGTGCTTATTTTGAAATGCTGTTTCCTCGTTCCTCATTTGGCTGTCTTTGGGCGGAGCGTAAAAGGCAACATTTGCCTGTTCCAGTTTATCCACAGGCTCATAACACCGGCTCTACAGTTGGCAGGTCTATCAAAGGCAGTAATCAGGCATGCTGGGAAAAATCATTTGAAATGCCTTTCTGGGAAATAAGAAACAGAGAAAGAAGAGTATATGTGTTTATGTGCCTGGCTCTACGGGGGTTTCGCTGTGTGGGTGTGTGTCTAAAGTAGTGATTCGAGGTCCAGTTCTGGCAACGGCTGCTTCCAATAGGAGAAACTGCTGTAATCAGGACAGGCAAAAGCAGAGGATGCATTTCCTTCAGCGCAAAGCAGAGGGAAGAAATGCTCCACCAATTCACTGAGGTGGCTGTACCTGGAAAAACACACATACACACAATCCCACATACGACCTGAACTTAGTGTGATCACTTCATGTAATATTCTTTTATCACCACATTCTGTTGAACACTTACGAGGATTTGTTGCCTTTAGTCTTCTCCTGGATAAGCTCCCCTTTTGGGTTGACAGTGAATATCCTGGTGTCAGGCACTCCAACCTGCTTATAGGCATAAGCGTCCTGAAAATTGGAAGACAGAAGCTTAATACAGTCACAGAGAGGACTTTCAACCCTGCACTATGTACACTAAAAGGATTTTTTGTCTGTTATAGCACTCATCCACGTTATAAACTGTTAGTCAGCGTTTACTTCATATTAGCAACCACGCCCCAGACTCAACATTCGCATTGTTGCAGCATCATTTCTTCCTGCTGCAGTGAAGGCATGGAGGTGTGCCATGAAACAATAGCCATGTGCCTTTTTCATAAAATATAAGATTTCATGTGATACAAAAAACAAGTTTTTTTGCAGAGGCTACAATTACCAGTCTATGATTCTACAAGGAAAACAGGGCCTTGAAATAGACTTGCTGCTGAAGTCGACTGTCAAGGCAGCATTGCTTACGTTTGACCTGTTGCCGAAAGCTGCATAGAAAGGCTGACGTTGTGGGTTGAACAGGTCCCTGATGTCGCTGAGACAGGCAATTTTAAACACTTCTGGCTTCTTCTCAATCACCTCTCTGCAAAGTTTAGGACAGACAGTTAGAAATCAAAAGTCTGCAATCTGTTCAAATGTTTCTCTCACTCACATTTAAACATTTTGTTCAGTGTAATAGCTGCGTATGATCTATACCGACCTACTCCCCTATCCAGCATTACTGACTATTCATGGGCTTATTTAATGAGGTATTCAATGAAGAAACAGGAGCAGTAACCTCTCTCAACTTCTTAATTACTGTGAACCAGAACAATCTATGGTATAAATACCAGCTGGGCTGGACACTGGCTGTGAATTAGTTCAGGAGGAGATATTTTTTTCTACCTGTGTAGTGCTGAAAAGAGGCTGCTCGGAGCCAGTAGAACAGGGCCTTTAGGAAGGACAGTGCCTCTGTCATTGACCCATTGCAGATAGTCCTTAGTGATGGCAGCCATACCTATAGCCCTTGCTGAACAATACAGGAACTTGTAGCCATTTCTGCAAGGACAGAAACAAACATTTGTATTTTACCTCTACGAAATGAAATAAGATAAATGACTTTTTAAAATTTCTTGTATTTGAGCAGACCTGCAGTATTAAGCTCTACTTGTTCCGACGCATATGTGGTGTGTCAAGTTTCACCAGATTTTGTGACAAAAGATTAGCACTTCAAATATAATTCAGTCTTTTTTCAATTAACTAAACAGCTGGACTCTTTTTAACAAGCAGGGAAACACGTGGCAATGCAGATTAGACAGTCAGCTGCATGAAGAATGATATCAGAATGAAAAGCAGGAGAGCTGAGCTCAGAACTGTTTTTGCTCATAATGGTGCAACTATTGTGAAGTGAACATGTAGTAAAACGATATGGTAGATTAGACGAGAGAGCAGAATAGAAAGCCTATTAAAGAAGGCGTTTTTTCATCTTTATTTGCTAGTAATTTTTTTCTGGAGCTTAACATACTGGTGTATTTTGTGGTAGAGTCTGGCGATGCCTTTGTGTGTCCAGTCTTTTCCAAACTGAGGCAGAATATGGCCCAGAGCATCAGACCTGCAAGTGACAGGAAGACAGAGAGAAGCTTTACTGTCTGTCCCATGTGGTGAGAGAAATTAGTCTTTCACAGTGAAGTGAAGGCTTCTCATGCATTGTTACTATTTCAATTCATACTGTGCATCATTCTTATCAAGCAGGAAGTCTCTGTGAATTGGAGGGCTGTCTTTACTTGGTGATGGTGCCATCTATGTCTGATATGATGACTCTGTCGTCCCAGTTCCACAGGTAGATGGCAGCCTCACAGCGACAGGTGCCTTGGTATTGTGTGGTCACACTGAACACAACCTTGTTGGCTCCCTCACGCAGCTTTAGATGCTCCTGAATGTATAGGAGAGAGATAGCTGATGGTTAATTGCTTTTCAAACCTCAAAATATTTTTGATGGCAGAAGAAAATGTATTTTGTTGCGATGTGGGCATGAATGCATCTTTTACTATTTGTTTAGAGGTCAGACGTAACGATTTGCGGTACATCTGGCTGATACACTGGGTGGCACTGAGGGTTTCTATTGATTGGCTGGAAGGAAGGATGGCTTCTCTGCCTAGCCCCGCTGCTTCATCACTGTCGATGTCATCCAGTGTGCCTCTGTAAATAAATTAATTTAGTTATTCATCCATCCATCCATCTTCTACCGTTTTTCTGTTCGGGGTCGCGGGTGGTGCTGGAGCCAATCCTTCTAGTTATTTGTACTTAAAAATTAAAACAATGCCTGGATAGTGTGGATAAGTTATCTGGTATCTTAGGCTGAACTGAATTAAATGTTGACAGAGCTACACATAATCTATCATCATTAACAATTAATAGACAAATGTGCCACGACAATTGTTTTTGAGAATGTGGTATTTCTTGAGTGATGTACTACCACTCTGGCGTACCCTGGAGGCCCAAAAGTAAATTACATTATTATGATGCTATAATTAATTTAGAAAATGTCTTCTTTCAATTCAAAACTAAAAATAAAACGAGAATAATTGAAAGCTAACTAAATTAATTTTAGTTTGGTGGTATCTCTAAGAAATGGTTTGGCAACCACATTGAGATACATCAGAAAATAATATGCAATGCCCCAAAAGCACAATACTGTTCTCTATAAAGTTTTATATATAATATTTGGATGAAACTAAGAGAAAATGACAATGTGCAAGAAATTACCACAAATTCCCTGATGTACAACTCTCTTTTGTTCCTGCTTGCACTTATATTTACATTCTTTAATAATATTTATAATAATCAGAATATGTAGATATTATCACTATATGTAGATAGTGGGCAGCACAGTGGTTAGTGCTGTTGCCTCACAATAAGAAGGTCATGGGTTCAGTTCCTGGCCTGGGTCCTTTCTGTGCAGAGTTTGCATGTTCTTCCCTTGCTTGCGTGGATTTCCTCCGAATACTCTGGTTTCCTCCCATCGTGCAAAGACATCATGTTTGGGTTAATTGGTGACTCTGAATTGTGAGTGTGTTGGCCCTGTGATGGACTGGCAACCTGTCCAGGGTGTACCCTGCTCTTGCCCAATGTTAGCTTGGATTGGCTCCAGCATCCAGCAACCCGGAAACAGATGAATGAAAGTTCATTTATGAACTTTATAACAGCCCATCAAACCAAATACAAAAGAATAAAGATATACTGCCAATGCTACTTTTTCCAGCAAGCAGACTGAATGCACTTAAGTATACTGACAGTAGAAGCACTTTGGAGTAGTTGTGGATAAACAGCAGCTGCTGTTTAAACTTGTTGATACAGAACATACAAGAACATGCATATTTATTGAAGTGACTTACTTTACTGTTGATGAAACGCTGGCCAGTGGCTGCTCTTGTTCCTCTTTATTTTTCTGTTGAAAAACAAGAAGTTTCATTATCAAAGTTTTAAGACCACACAGAGACTTCTGATCATACAGTTGCTTATGATCTCATCCCATACTTTGATATTTACCAGCTTCAGTTCTCTGTAGACCAGCACTAGTTAACAAGGCCACTCAATGAATGGATTGTTTTGTTTTGTTATTCATAATAGTCACAAAATAGTTGTGATTCATGCTTCATTTCACAACTTTATGAATACTACTTAATCTACCTGACTGTTGTCCATGTCTCTTCTCCTCCAGGAGAACCACCAGCGCCCAGACTTTTTGGGCATCTTGTCCTTCACCAGTCGTTCTATTGTACTCTATATAACACACAAACAAGCCAAAAAGGGTGATGATCGTGTTAATCTTGTCAATGTAATCATTTCCTAACTAAAATCTAATTCCTTAAAGTATATAATAATAAAAATAAACTAAGTGGAAACATTATTGTGGTCAGGCTTAAGTTATTGTCAAAAGAATAAAATACCTTGGGTAAGTTTTTCTGGAAAGTTGTCATTGACAGGACCATTGGAGCAGCTACTGCCCAGTTATAATAGCTGTGGAAAAGGAACGATAGCAGGATATAAATTCAGTGAGGAGGACAATTTGAGCCTATCTGGACACACAAAGGTAAATGGGAAATTTTCCATAATTATTTTGATCTTACTTGGAATTGATGCAAATGACAAGGCTTGGATCCTCAATGATACCTGGGTTGGTGGCGAAATCTTGGTATGTCACAATGTTCTTCATAAACCTTTCTAAGGGGAAAGCAAAAGGGTTATGGTTAGGGTGACACAGTGACTGATATAACTCCACCACAGGAGTCTGGCCAGTCCTGTTTGCAAAGACAGAATGATTAACTAATTTACCCTTGGTAATTTGGCTTGTGTCACCCTCTTGTCCACAGAGGGACATACTGATATCCATGCTGTAGGAGGTGGAATCTGACAAGTACTCTGTTCCACTGTCCATGGCCCCGCTGCCCACTGACTGAGGTGACTGACTCCCAGAGCATGAGCCCTGCTCTGCGCCATGCTGAGACGTTCCCTCTGTCTCACTGCAGGGACACCATGCAAAGTTATTTATTTAGTTAGTTACTTATTTATTTATTATTTCAATTATTGTAGATAACAAAGAAGAAACCATAGAATATTTATTTAATTCGTAAGGTTACAAAAGGCCTGGGGTCTCTCTGTGCAGAGTTTGTATGTTCCCCCTGTGCCTGTGTAGGTTTCCTCCCACTGGCAAAAGACATCATGTTTGGGTTAACTGGTGACTCTAAATTGTCTGTAGGTCTGAGTGTGAGTGCGATTGTGAGTGGTTGTTTGTCTGTCTCTGTGTGTTGGCCCTGTGATGGACTGGTGACCTGTCCAGGGTGTAGCCCACTCTCCAACACCCCGGAAACAGAAAAGCGGTAGAAAATGGATGGATGGACAAAAACGCTTTCTTTTTCACAAAATTGTTTCCAGGATTATTACAAATGAGCCCCTTTTTGTGCATTTTGGGAGGAATATCCATCTGCACATTCTTACCTCTTGGGGAAGTAGAGCGCAGCAACTTCTGGGTTCAGTGAGGTCAGATCATCTAAGTAAATATCGGTAGGTCCTAAGTGGTGATTTCGTTTTCCTATGGTAGAAAGACACAGAAAGACATTTGGCAAACTGTGACATAAACTGACATAAACACAGATGTATGTTTTTTGTCTAAAATAAGTCACAAGTATCCTTAATTGAAACGACAAATACCTTTTTTCTTTCCCTGTTGCTCCACTTTGGTAGATGCCTCAGATAAGTTTGTTGACTCCTCTGCAGTTGTCCAGCTGGCCCCGCTGTCTCCCACTTCAGTCTTTGATGCTGTTCTATTAGTCAGAGAACCTCCATTTGACCTATCCATTACACCAGGCCTTGTGTCATCTTCCCCTCCCTCAGCACAGGGGTCTATCCCACTGTCTCCCTCGCTGACAGGGGCACTACTGCTCAGACCCTGTTCACTTTGCTCAGGTGAAGCACCCTGCTGTTGCAGATTTGATGATTCAATACTACCTTGAGTTGTTGTATCTGTAGAGTCATCACTGTTTTTGGGTTCTTTCTGGTTGTTGTCTGGTTTGTTCACAGTGACAAGAGTGATTCCACTATCACTATCAGTGTTGTTATCCTGAACACTGACTGCACTCTCTTTGCTATCAAGGGAATGAGTGTAATTGTTAAAACCAGCAGAATAAGAGGGTGACCCTCTGTTCTCCCCTTCCCTTGAATCCGCATCAGTCATCACTGATGATGCACAAGATTTGAAGATGTCAGTAGGGGTAGAATGGGCAATGTGAGGGTTTCCATTTGGTAAATGGGTGGTTTGCATGGCCTGGCTTCCTTGGTCTAGGGATTGAGTCCTGGGTTGTGGTCTGACAACTGTTACACTGCTTACTCTGCCACAGCATATGACAGGCTCCAAGCCCATATCAAATGAGTCCTGTCTCTCAATGGTGCGGAAGTGGGAACAGCCAGAATGGGAGATGTGCTGCAACTCCATTGGTTTCTTCTCTGATTGACACAGCTGTAGGAGGGAGGGCAAAAAGACCTAGTTGAGAATGTGTGTCAGCGTTACAATGTAAAACCTTCATCATTTATAACAGCACAGGTAGAAAGAGACATGTCTAGGTCTGCGTGTGTAAGTGTGGTTTTTGTCTTACTGTTGGAAAACCTCCCCAGTTCCACTGTATCTGAGGCCCAAGAGACTCTTGGGGTCGCACCAGCAGCTCAGAGTCACTCTTAGGAGAGGATGGCCGGCTGTAAAACACACTGCTGTGAGGGAGAGATATAAGAAAAGCTGTCAAAACTATAAGGAGAGTATGAGCTCATATTAAAAAAAAAAAAAAACAAACCCAACAACAACAACAACACTGATTTCCAAACAGGTGCAGGTGGGTCAATACAAACAAAGAAATAAATGAATTCAGAGTAAAAATGGACCTTCCCCACCTTTCTGAGTGTGACCTCTCTCCATCTGAGTGAGGATGAGGATCTCTAGTTTCTGTGGTCTCCAGCTCCCCATTTGGCTCCTCAGACAGCGAGTAATACACTGATTTACTTTTAGAGAAACAAGAAGATTTTTTTATTTTAACTACTGTGCTAACGTTGAAGCCAAGAATCAACATTTTAGTTCAGAGCCCTATGCAATTTGAAGCTGCTTTGTGCTGCTTGTTTTGTTCTGGCAGGAGATGTCCTTTACAGAATGACATGTTATAATACTCTGACATCTTTCCCAATGCTTGAAACAGTCAGCAGTGATTGCAAACGCAATTAAAGTGTCCTGCTTCAAACACATCATTGCATTTGTAATACGTAATATGATCTGATGTTTAAAACAACAGAGAGAATTCAGGACACTGCAGAGTTAAGGGACAGATGATGCAACGAGGTCTGGTGTTCTGGTGTTTTTATGCCTCAATGTGCCAGTGGTTGCTGATAGTGACATAGATATCATGAAGATGAGATGCAGGACATATGATATGATTTCCTCTTCAGTTAAAGCCAGGTAGAAACCGTTAATTCATGGACAGTTTTCAGCTCCTTTTCAAGAACTTTTAATTTTCTTACGAGGTGTTTTCAAAGTAAGATTAACATGAAGCCCTTTACTGTCTGATAAAGGATAAGCTCATAATCCAATACATCAAAAAGAATAAAGAATTAAGAAATTAAAAAATACTGACCAGACATGTAATTGAGAGACAAACTCTTCTTGTCCAGGACTCTCTTGTGCCACTTGACTAGTTTCTCCTCTCTCCCACTCCTTCTCTCTTTCTCTCTCATCTGATGAAGAATTGTCGTCTCTCAGGTGACTACCAGAGCGCATGCGTTTGTGGCGCCGTTTCTTCTTCCGGGTCCCAGACCCATACACGGAAGACCCCTCGAGATTCTCCTCTATGTCCTCAGGGAGCTCAAGAGGAATTGGGGAGGTGCACAGATGGGCTGGGACCTGGGACTGAGGGGGATAAAAAGAAAAATGTGTGTAAAGAACTGCATGCAGCTGAAATGTCAAAATCATTCATTCGCAAAGATAAAACAAATGGCCATTCAAGTTGAGCCTCACCTCCATATTTTCATTTTCTTCCACAAAAAAAGCTTCTCCATTGTCTCCCAGCTTCATGCGCAGGTCAACAGATTCACCATTGATCTCAATGTCCACCTAAAACCACAGCAATAATCATATGTTTCCAAAATCAAACAGTCCTTGAAGCAACAGAAACAAGACTTTAGCAAAACTCACAATTTTCTCCTTGGAGCGCAGCACACCAAGCTTGCCAAAGCGGACATGAAAAGGTGAACACTGGAAAGATCCATCAGGTTGTCGAACCACAATGACATCGATCCCTCCTGTGAGAGTGGCAGGATTCAGGCCACGATACAGCTCCTTCACTGTCACAAACACTGTCTCTGCTAACTGACCCACAATATTCATTGTTTGGGACTGAAAACAAAAAAACAAGAAACAAGAACAGTGAGGCGTGCTGGCTTGACACAGAGAGAAAAGGTACCTGCATTCAGTATTTTTGTGGCAGTTCAATCCTTAATTATTTCCTTTTTTTTTATAAGCAATGCTGAGAATAGATGACTTAAGACATATTTAAAAATGACATATGGGCTAATGGACTAAAAGGCAACGACTGAAGTCATGCAAAAAGTGGTTTCAGAGAGTCAAGAGGTCAAGACACTTTGCTAGAAGCAACAAACACCACCACATGGCCTGGATCAACATGGTTAGACCAGTAGGGACAAGTATGTTAAAAGGCCTTCCTAGCCCCATGACAGAGTCTCTTCAACAAAATACCATCAAGACCCAATAATTTCAAATATTATTTCTAAATTAGGAAAGGAATCTCTAGAGGGAATATTTTGCTTCTGCGGCAAATCAAAGGCATAAAGTGGAAGCTGGGGGGGAATCGTCACTGTCATTGTACTACTTGAATTAAATTTCAAGTATAAACAAAGCCCACACCTGACAGTTATGTATCATGTAACACACTGCTACAAAATGAATGAAACCTGACTCAAGCAACATTTATCAACATTATCAATTTAATATCTTACCCACAGAGAGGGATGCAGATGTCCCTTCCCAACCAGGCTGTGCTCCCTTGACCTCCCCTCTGCCATACAGCACTACTGTAAAGGCTTTTCCCACCAAAGGAGCTCTGGAAGTTGTACCTCCATTTCCACCAGAGGAACCTGGCAGCTCCAATCCACGTAAAACTCAGCTGCCTCTCAAGGCTCAACCTTCGTAACCCACAAGCACGATTGTTCACAACAGTAAGGCTATAGTTTGCTAATTATGGCCACAAAAGTTTGTATGGTTGATGCTGCTAAGTTTAATTAGGTCATTTCTTATCGGAGATGACAGCACCCTAGTCCCCTCTGTTCTGAGCTTAGATTTAAAATATAGCAATCTATGAGAGAGTCCTAGTATATTCACACACTAACGCTCCTTCTATCACTAACTATACATACACACCTTCCTGTCATGCTGAATTCATACTTCCCCACTTGCACTGCACATGAAAGCCAGACCAGCAGTTTCTGAAAGGCCTGGATGGGCTATTCAAACACGTTTGGCATGAAAACACACACACACACACACACACACACACACACACACACACACACACACACATTGATGGACAAATGATGGACAACACTCTTTCTGGGCTTGACTACAACTCTCTAGGTCATCAAAGATGAAGGGAGTCTCTGGCAGTTGTGCTCTGACAGTAGTGGAAAATCCTTAAACCTGGCTAACTTTGGAGGAATTACAAAAAATAACTTGAAGATTTTAATGGGTATCACTGCCAGTGATCTATAGAAGAGAACAGAAGGGTAGGCCTGAATATAAAAATCATGTCTAACCAAAGAGAGAAGACATAATAATAGATGTAGCTAATTAGCCTTGCCATTTAGTTGGGGGGGGGGGGGGAATGACTGTCTGGTCAATTATGTAACTGATCCAACTGTGCAATGTAATGAATGAGTGTGAAGAGAAGCCTCAGATGTTTATTACCACTTTCTGTGCCAATTCAGACATTTCTAAATGTATATACTTTACAATGATGCCATGATGAAATTAACTGCTCAGTTCTGTTTTCATAGCAGGAAGACCGAAGCTTAGCGCAAACAATGGTAGTAAAAATATACTGAGATGACAAAAGAGAAAGATGGGGGTTCATACTAATGTACAAGGACTCAATCTGTGTGGCTTTTTAAATATCTATTTATCTGTATTTGTGTTTTTAATGAATGACCAGGGTGTTTAAAAAAATTTAAGTGACAATTGCAATCTCTGCAAGCCCATCTTCAGAACAATATTCAATTTAAAATGATATCAAATCCTTAATGAGGTTCTGAACAGTGAATAAGAATATGTTTGCTTTCATTATCTTGATTAAATCCCAACATGATCCTCCCCCAGGACTTTAAATGGATTTCTTATCAAATAATTTAGTGATCACAACTGGACACCCGGACCCTCCGCACTGAGTCACATGTTGGTCGTGTTTGTTAATGTTCAGTGAGCAGGGAAGGCTGTCTTGGCTTGTCCTGACCTTTACCCCAATGAAGACAAGGACACTTCGTCCTCTCCTACTGAGATTTGGAATTAAAAACAAACAAATAACGAGGCTCGGTTGGTTTTAGTCACCTACATGTTTACGTTTGGTTGGCGTGTATACTTAAAGTAGGCCACAAAGTGTAATAACCTCCGGAAAGGTTTGACGCCTTCTGTTCACCGTGCATCACAATGCAGCCAATGAAACGAGGTGGAGACACGTTCACCTTTAACCAGCAAACACACTGATTTCCTCCACGGCCCATAAAAAGAGTAAAGCTGATCTTATACTCCATTTTATCGCCGACAGTTCGTAACTTCATTAAGGATTTGATCGGCGGCGTTCAAACATCTGCATGACTCGTCTGAAAACGCCGCTTTAAGTTACAGGAAGTAGACATTTTGGCATGACTCTTCCTTCCCGGTAACTGCGACTACTTAACAAGTTGTTGACAGTCTAAAAAGTTTCGGGGAGTTTCTTGTTCCCGTGTCAGCGGGTGTTTGAGCAGCTTACCTGTCGGTCAGCTCTTCAGACGCAGACAACAACAGACCTCCGGGCCACTTCCTCCCACACTGCGCCTGCGCAGAACTCCGGACACTTAGCCAATCAGCGGCCAGGAGAAGACTCGTCGACCTGCTCGTATATTTATCTGTAAATAGAAGATAATGCAAGTTTTTTAATCTTTACCTTGTCAGCGTTGAATATGAAACAAGGCAACGGCAGTCACAAAAATTAAATAAAATAAAATTAACTAATATATATATATATATATAAACATTCACATGATACAATTTAATGGCACAAAGCGATTTTAGCTGATTGCTACTGTCTTAAAAAAAAAAAAAGCATCTCAGTGATTATGATATTGAATCACTTACCAGGGCATTGATATCTTTATTCTGGCCTTGATATAATTTAGTTAAGTCCAAAGCACAATGAAATATTTAAGCATGGTAAGGCTATAATAAGACTGAGACACTTTCATGTTTGAGCATATTATGGACTGCATGACCTTATATGTACCTCAAAGCTTCATGTGTGTACAGTCTGACTGAACATTTTTATGGTCCTTCCTACATCATTTGTGTCCTCATCATCATTCATCGAAAGGTTTCCAGTGTTTTAGAAATGATAACTAGTTAGGCCCAGTGGAGGGCATCACTGCACCTACACAGAAACACATTAAAGAGAGACGCCGCGTTTTGGTGCTTGAATGCTTCCATTCATGCTCTTTATCCGTGTTGTTCATTTTTTAATCCCAACTAAAGAAAGGATGTATTTTATTATTTATGTTAATATGTTACATTGTCTAATATGTATTCCTACAACACACTAAGAAAAATAATAATTTCAAGACAGAACCATGGAAGTGTGTAATAAATGTAATATGTAAATTGAGTCATAAGTATTCAGAGAGCTGAGAGCTTTTACCAGAGAATGCTGAAAATACTAAGTGTTCATTTTACAATTAAAGATAGAGTGGGTGCGGAAAGTATTCAGACCCCCACACTTTGTATATTTAACTCAGGTGCTGTCCGTTTCTTCAGATCATCCTTGAGATGGTTCTACACCTTCATTGGAGTCCAGATGTGTTTAATGAAATTGATTGACCTTGCAGCTCACAGTGCACATCAGCACAAATGAAAATCATGAGATTGAAGGAACTGCCCGAAGCACCCAGACACAGGATTGTGGCAAGGCACAGATCTGGCCAAGGTTACAAAACAATTTCTGCTGCACTTAAGGTTCCAGAGAGCACAGTGGCCTCCATAATCCTCAAATGGAAGACGTTTGGGATGACCAAAACTCTTCCTAGAGCTGGCCAAACGGAGTAATCAGGGGAGAAGAGCCTTGGTGAGAGAGGTAAAGAAGAACCCCAAGATCGCTGTGGCTGAGCTCCAGAGATGCAGTGGGGAGATGGGAGAAAGGCCCTCCACCAGTTGGGGCTTTATGACATAGTGGCCCGAAAGAAGCCTCTCCTTAGAGTTTGACAAAAACAAAGTAAAAAAAAAACAACACATGAAGGACTCCCACATGATGAGAAATAAGATTCTCTGGTCTGAGGAGACCTTTGGACTTTTTGGCCTTAGCTCTAAGTGGTATGTGTGGAGAAACCCAGGCACTGCTCATCACCTGCCCAATACAATCCCAACAGTGAATCATGGTGGTGTCAGCATCATGCTGTTGGTGGGGGGGTTCAGCTTCAGGGACAGGGTGACTGGTTTACTGAAAACTGAAAACTGAAAGAGGGGCATGCTGAAGGAGCAAACAAATGTTATTTTAAAACATCCAACCACAACATATAGAGCTTGAGCTTCAACATATGTAAAGTACTGCCCAAACAGAAGATGTTACATAATACATAAATTCAGTCAAAACAGTAGGCATTGAATAACTTGACTTTATCTTGACAGAAAAATAAACTAGATATTTCCCAAAACACTTTGTCACGGCAAGCTGTCAGAACAGCAATGCCTGTTTTATGCCTAGTAGGTTCCCCTATAGTTTTTTTTTCCCTGATCCTGATGGAAAAATTGTGTGTAGCCACAAAACAAATGTTGCACCATGATATAATTTCAGTTGTTCCCTCTACATTCAGGCCACAGTGATGGCTGCACAGACTGCCTATTTAAGGAAACCATAATCTCACAAGAGAAGCACTGCCTTTCAGAACTGCTCTGCATCTGCTCACAACTCTCTCTCCCCCACACTTCCAACCCCACCATACAGAGCCTCCTCAAAATGTTTAGGCCCTTTTCTCTAAATAAGGCAGCCTTATCGTAGTTCCTGTCATTTCTGCCTTTTTCCCAAACATCCCGATCAGCGTCTGTGGCAGTAACAAGCTGCAGCTTGTGCATTCTTTTGCCTTGTATGGAAAAATGGCCTGGCCTGGGATGTCTTTGTATGGGACAGGCGGCCATCTCTATTGGCCAGGGCAGAAAGGGGCGGGGCCCACCGGCAGTCTGATTCTTTAAACAAACTTTTCAGTTGGGCTGCCTGCTTCCCTTCCTCTGCTGTATCGGACCCAGACGACAGGAGTTTTAAGAACTCTCATATATTTCTACCTGCAGCTAAGGTGAGAAAGAAAGCTGTTTATACCCCTGGCTTTGATAAATACGTTTTGATTTCTGATGGATTTAGTGATACAATGTTCAACTGTCAGTAAGGGAGGACAGAACGACAGAGGGCTTGTGAACCTGGTATCTGATAAATGGTACCAGATAAGCTACAACTGAGCTTTTTGATCTGTTGATCTAGAGGAATAGAGACCTGTGGCGGAGCTGCACCTTAAACCTCTGAATATGTTTGTACAGACAATATAGATGTTATGTAGGCTTGTCGGTTTACTTCAATCTTGTCACGATGGTACATTTGAACACAGCTGACCCATTCAGATCTGGCTCACTCACTTTCTCTTAAACTCAGACATCCTTAATCATACAAATCCCTCATGCCTTTTTATAAGCGTTGACATCTTGACTTCCCCCTCACTTGAGTCTGTTTGTTTCTGGAATTCCTGAACCGTCTGACCTTTTAGTCTTCACTTCAGTAGTGGTGACCTACATGACCTGAAGTTAGGGTGAGGGTTGACAGTCTGACTGTTTGGCCGTATGTGTGTGATGTGCATGTGTGGGCTTGCTGGACATAGCAACAGAGGAGCTTTGTCATCTCACAAGGATTAGAAAGGGACAAAGAAGTACTGTGGTGACCAGAGAACAAATACCATTGTCAGTAAAAGCCATGCTGAGGCACGTCAGCCAAATGCTTATGTTACTGAGATCAAACATAGTTGTTTTCTTCCTCCTCTTAGTGAAGTATTGTTGCTTCACTTTGTGCAGAGAGCAGGAGATCTAACTACTGCTACAGCACAGGTTTCAGCAGGACTAGGAATCAGCTCTTTTCTTGCACCTTGGAAGATGTGAGTTGAGAAATAATCCCACTGGTCAAAAAATCCTTTAGACATCTAGTTTACTGATTACTTGAAGCACACATATTGACGTAGAGTTCAGCCTCTCTCAGAAACAATACCCTTCAGTATCGCCTGAGTCAAACAAGAATGCATAATCGAGAAACTAAAGTCCAGTGTCTCAAAGTGGACTGTTTACACCAGACACATCCACTTACACCATAGTTTTTGCCAGGCAAATTTTTGATTGATGAAACTGTGGTGTTTTGTGGGAAGACATCACCCTCTGTGTTTGGAGAATAGCATCTTAATCAGATTGAGGAATTCCTCTCTTTCTGAAATCATGAATTGGAGCTTGACGCTGTTTTGTTTCCAGCTTCCTCTGCGGAGATGGAGACTGGAAAGTCGGGGGCCAGCAGAGCACACTTTCCATATCGCTTCATTTTTTTTTTTGGCCTATGAACGGACGCAGCCAAACAGTAGTCCAATTAAAGGCAAGACTAATCCAACATGTGCCTTTAGAGGAAGGGAACAAACCACCACTGACAAATTGTGCGCTATTGGCAGCCTACACCTGTGAAACGAGCAGATTGTGTTGGAATGATGTTCTCAAAACCTTCTCTACCAATAGCCCAACCATACAGATCCATTTGTGGGTTTAAGCTTCTCTTCATACTTTACTTAATCATTAACATTATAAAGCCTTGGCTGCTTACCCCGCTTTGCATTAACCATTAAAATTAAAATGCTGCTTCATTTGTATAGAGATCTCAGAGAGAAATGACATTCTGAATACATAAGAGATAAACAAGCACGCAGATAGGCAAACCTTCTGCAGCTTTTCTGTGAGGTCTTTGTGAATCATGCGGGCGACCAAGAAAGACAGAGGGAGGCAACTCCACACTATTAAATATGATGGCAGACAGTGTCACAGAGACTCACTGCTTTGGTAAGTATAGGGCAACAAAATGCTATTTAGAAATTTATATAGCTGTTGGGGGAAATTTGTATGTAATATTACTGTGATACATTTTGGAATGAACACGTTGTAAATAATGGTAGTAAACTGCAGACATATGTCCAAAACTTTTTCACACACTGTTGCAGAGAAAAACGCTGTGCAGTGTTTTTTTTTTATTTTATTTTTTTTTATGTTATCACACTTAAATATGTAGAGACATACCCATTCTTATTGACTTCTATATTTTATATTCTATATCATATATTCCTGAAGCAGCCTTTCTTAAGATTAAAAACAGATATCTTTTCTTTATCCAAGCATTTTTTAATCTTGGTTATTTTCAGTTGGTGGAGCCATATTATAATCTATAATCTGATTGTGATATTTAATATTCATTCTGTCTAGTTACAATTCACCTGAGAAAGGATCTAATTGTCAGCCGTGCCGTGTGCAGTCGAGGTATTTCCCACAGCACCTAAACAGCTCTGTCAGAGGAAGCTTTCGGAGCAGCTACCACTTTTTATGTTTAATAGCTTTCCCCCTAATGTTAAAAGGTGTGAGCAATCATGAAACAGACGCTGCTAAATGACAAAATTTAAAGTGTTCCTTCCACGCTCAGGCCTAACAGTGAGCTGGTGTCATGTGCAATATTCACATCAATGCATGATGTCATACATTTGCGTGACTCATCGACCTGTCCTCTGCCAGCCACTGGCCACACAAAGACACACACAGATGACCTGAATGTGAGTGGCAGGTCTGATCCTGAAAGGATAAAGTGAGCTGCAGTGTGCACTGGGGAGATTAGCCATTTTCACACCAATCACTATTTGTGACATTTGAAGAGAATGTGACTTTGTCCCTTGAGGGAAACAAGAGAAGAGGGCTTGCCTACCTGTGACAAATAAAAGAGAAAGGAAGAGTGTGAAAGGAACTAAATGGATGTTTTGAGCACCATAATTCAAAACGTATATTGAAGCTGCACCTCTTTTTAAATACCTGCTGTAATCACTTCTCATTTCCAGTTGTGAGCATGAAATACATCCAGTGCTTGGCAGCACAGCATTAGAACCATCATGTATAACCTATGAATCTTGCTTTTGAATGTTAACAGCCCCAAATCCAGCCGCCACCATGTCAAGCAAGCGTGCCAAGGGAAAGACCACGAAGAAGCGCCCTCAGAGGGCCACCTCCAACGTGTTTGCCATGTTCGACCAGTCTCAGATCCAGGAATTCAAGGAAGCTTTCAACATGATCGACCAGAACAGGGATGGTTTCATCGACAAAGAGGATCTGCACGACATGCTGGCCTCGCTGGGTAAAGAAATTTGCTCTCATACTTAATTTCTATGGTGAACCGAGGTCCAAAACCATGAAAGAGCTGTTCGCCTCGATGGGGCCAAACATTCCGTTTACAGATGAAGTTGAGTATGGAGCCGAACCAACGGAAATTAATTGAAATGAAAGAAATATATTGTGCTGTTTCAAATTTGATAACTTTTTATAGAGAGTCCCTCCCATGTATCCAGATTGTGTGCTAAACCAAATACAGAATAAATGCATAGAAAACTGCTGAGCAGCAACTTGTAACAGTGCATTTCATCATCAGGTAAGAACCCCTCTGATGAATACCTGGAGGGCATGATGAGTGAAGCACCAGGACCTATCAACTTCACCATGTTCCTCACCATGTTTGGAGAGAGGCTCAATGGAACGGATCCTGAGGACGTCATCCGCAACGCCTTCGCCTGCTTTGATGAGGAGGGATCTGGTAAACCAGCATAAACCAAATATTGAGTATTGTGCTGAAGGCTTTGGGCTTTTAACTATTTCTCGTTTGTGTCTACAGGAATGATTCATGAGGACCACCTGAGAGAGCTGCTGACCACCATGGGTGATCGCTTCACAGACGAAGAAGTGGACGAGCTGTTCCGTGAGGCTCCCATTGACAAGAAGGGCAACTTCAACTACGCAGAGTTCACTCGCATCCTCAAACACGGCGCAAAAGACAAGGATGACGAGTAGAAGGAAGAAAGAACTGCAATGGGCCCACAGAATCCACCATAAATCAAATCCCAGTTCCTACCTTTGTGGACCTCAGAGATCCACAATGAATGTAGGAATATTGAATGACAATATCATTTATAAATGGACAGAAGTAAATTGTGTTTTAAAACTAAGTGTATATCAAAGGTAGAATCTTGGTATTTAAAATTTTGCAATACTCAACTCGGCAGTTTTTGTCACTGAAGGTTTGTAAGGATGAAGAGAGGTGTATCAGTATCTGCTTCTCATAGCTACAAGCTGACTGCAAGTTCTTTCTCCTCGTCTGCAGTTGTGCTGATCTTTGTAGGAAACCTGGTTGGACTGTTGAGAATACCAATATTTGAGCGTGGGGATGTTGGGACTGCTAGATTCACCGCTACATACAGTACCAGCCATGTTTACCTCTTCCTGCCAACTAGCTACGACATTTGCACAGGCACCAAGTCTCCTTCTGTCATTTGTGTCCCTGTATGTTGGAAAATGCATAAAGAAATTGATCATCGCCTGGTTTTATGACTTTGTGACAATCCAAAGTGGGGAGTACTTTTTGATGAAATAGTTGCTGTCGAGCCTCTAGTCTAAACCTGCCTCATCGTCCAATCAGCTGGTGGTGTTCATTTACTGAAGTTTATTCATGCCCTTGACTGCAAAAAAAATGCATGAATGAGGGTTTTAAGAAACTGCACAATGTCTGAAATGTCCTGCTTGTCAAAACAAAAGCACCTTTATAAATTAATTTGCCTAAAGAAACTTCCACTGATCTTTTAGCCATTTGTCTTTACAAAGCTGTGTATAGCTGCATCTCCTGACAATGAAAACTCTTTAGTGTGGTTTAAAACCAGCTTTGTCAGAGGCAAAACAACCTGGTGACTGTCTTCACATTCAATTACTTGATAGGATAAGCACAGGTGGCACTGAAAACAGTGAATGCTTTCATACATCATCCCAGAACACCAATGTGTGAGCCGGCCTGCACAACATCAATACTTTACTGTGACCAGCCAAAATGTCTCCCATGACAAACAAGCTAAAAGTAAAAAAAAGATATGAGTGCGTGTTTGTAAATCTATTACCACTCACTGATAGCGCAATTTGATTATTCTCAGAGAACTTTAGCTTGTGTAAGCAAGAAAGGTGAAAAATAGCATTTATGAAAAACTGAATTTTTATTCTTTGAAATGCTTATACAAAACACACATTTAAAGTTTAAGGCATATATTGCACGACTATTGAGAAGTTTTTATATAAAAAAGGGATGTCATCCCTCAGTCGTAGATTTAAGGCACAGCAGCCACTCATACTGCCAATGGTCAGTCATGGTTCACAACATGAACTTGGGGGGGGGGGAAAAAAAAGTTTTAAATGCATTTGGCTGGAAAGAAACTAGTTTGAGATTAAGTTCATGCCAATACATACAAAACAGGAAAAGGAAACAAGACCTTGAAAATATTTACATGCATCAATACATTGTAGTCTCTCAGAGCATCACATCTAAAACCCAATTGAAACCTTACTTTATAAAACCTGCCTTCTGAATTGTGAGCCAGCCATTTTCAGCATCACAACTGATTAGGTTTTGTCACAGTGTAGTATGAATGACACAAATCTTACTTAATATGATGGCAGAGTATTCACAACACATTACTCATGACCCAAACCTGGCGTGACCTGTGAAAATTGAGGTATAAAATGTACATCAATCTAGTGAGTACCTGTTACTGCTACTACACCGCCCCCACCGAAAAAAAGAAAAAAAAAAAGAAAAACAAACCTCACCAGAATTGGCAGCAAGAAGATGAGGAAAAAAACAAAACAAAAAAAAAAGCTCAAACAAACAAAGAGTTAAAGCTTCCTTGGGGGTGGTGTGATCAGTGTGCAGGAGTTTTGACCTCACGTTACAAGTCAAGTCCTAACACAAGCTAAATGTAACAGTTTGAACCAAGCGTAGGCTCAGAGACACTGGTAAACATGACAACTCTGCTACAGTATTATTCACATAGGAACCAGACCTTTCTGCTCAAGGCTACTGTTAATAGATGTCCAGTTGGCAAACAGCCATAATATTGTAAATTATGCTAAGACAGTTTCACAGAAACTACAGATTTATGAATGATTACAACTTCTACTGAACCCATTTCTAAATACAGGTGAAAAGAACTAATGGAGAGGAAAAAAAAAAAAAAATTGTATCTTCCTAGAAAAATTAGCAAGCCATATCAGCTACATTTGCATCACTACTATTAAGACATTCAGGTGTGAGATACACTGACCAAATCCCAAAGCTCCAAACGGACAAGGAAATCTGTTTTTTTTATCTTTCCCTCTCAAGTAAGAGAAGCAAACGTTTAAGGCGAACCACATAAGATGGAGGAACTGTGTCTCGTGGCAAGTGTAACATTTCAGGAGCCGTAGTACCTGGATGTCATCAGACCACCCCACTGAAATTGATTTCTGCAACGGATCCAGTGCAGCCTTCTCCCCTGCATCTTATAGCCACAGCCTGCTTAACAACAGCTCTCTGCACATTGTACACAACTGAGCAAGGTCAGAAACAATTCACAGACGAAATGTGTCTGGCAACCACAAAAAAAAAAACAACTAAAAAAACAAAACAAAACACTGATCGTTTGTCTGAATATTAGTGTAAACAAGAATGGTGTGGTGGTTGAGGGCCTGTGCTGAGTGGCTGTGAGGACAATTAATGTGAAGCAAAGCCTAATGCTACAATGAAACAAGAAGATGGGGAGACGGGGAATAGCAATGGAGACACGTCAAGGTGAGTCAGTCAGGCTCACTGCAGAACAATCAATTTCCACTTTGCCATCGCCACAAAAACAAAAACCTAACTAAACAAAAAATAAACAAACGTTTTACAAAAATGTAGTGTAATAAAGGGATAAGAAAATCTCTCAGAAAAACAAAAAACCAAAAACTGAATTGCACAACTATAGAGAACTATAAAATTGTTGCTGTACATAGAGAGAGGAGAAAAAAAAAAAAAAAAAAACACTGTGTGGATAACACTAATGGGAATGGATGACAGGCAGCCTAGTCATTCATGCGAGTGCCTTTTGTACATTCAACACAGTCCAGAACCATTACTGAAGAGGCCAACTCTGCTGGTGCTCACGGCGACACCAAATGAAATTTTATACAATTACAGGATACTTTACTCCTCATTCTTATAATATAACATGGAAAGGTGGCATCAAAATACATTTATTCGGCCCCAGAGAATATTCTTGTTGCCAAAACATTTTGAAGCAAAAGCGTCCACACTGATCGGCAGATTAACCAATAAAAGTTGGTACTTCACTTTGTTCACTTTGTTGTTAGAGTATCTAATTCATTGCTGTTGTCAGGTACAGGCTCTTATGTCAAAAAATAAGCGGTGATGAAGACACATTCTTCTATATACAGTGTTGTCCAGCCTGAAGGAATGTCTGGCCTCTCTCCGCTCAAGAAATACATTTATAAAAAAAGGATTCCCAGTTCTAGTTCCTAGTTAACAGTCTCACTGACTGTGTGCAAGCTGTGCTGTGGACCCCACACTGTGGCGATGGGGGTGCTTACAACTTGAAGGGAACTGGGCTGTCTGGTGTCAGCATGGACCATGCTCCAAACACTGGGTGCTACTGCTGCATTCCTCTGGGTTCCACCACTACTAATGCTGCTGCTGGTGGAAGAGGGCTGAAGAGGAGGTGTGAGATGGGTGGGGAGGCCTGCAAGAGGTGTGACCATTGAAGTAGGGGAGGATGATGGGGCAGAAGCTGGGACAGGAACTGAAGCTTGGGCAGAAGAAGAGATGGGAGGGGGAACAGGGGCTGCAGGGGACACTGACGGAGAAACAGGCGATGGACATGGAACTGTGACAGGAATAAAGGGGGACTTATGGAATGGCAGGTAAAGTGGCACTCCTATGGGGGCTGTGAGAGAGGGGATGGCGGAAGGAACAGCAGCAGGAACAAGCGCTACATTCGGGCATGATGCCTGGCTTGAAGAACTGACAGAGGCAGAGGTCATAGCTGGGACAAGGGCTGGTGATGGCACAGAGCCTGGACCAGTTGCTGGTACTGGTGCATTTATGGGACATGTAGAGGGCAGCAGAGAGGAAGCTGTGCTTGAAACTGGCGCTGATGATGAAACTGGAGTGATAACCGGAGCTGCGGCTTGTTTCTGTCCAAAGGATGAAGAAGACAATGGCACCAATGTTGGCAGATGGGCCGGCAGAAACTGAGGCTGATTTGGGCTTGATGCTCTGGCCATGTTCTTCTCCAAGGGGCTCCAAATAACTTTATTCATTGGAGGGGGAGATAGTCTCGGGTTTGAGACCACAACAGTAGCTGGAACTAGTACAGATGCTGCTGATGACTGTGGCCCTGCAGCCCTCACTGAAGTTACAGCTGATGTGGGAACTGCCATAGCCTTTTCCATCAGACTCTGCACCCTGGAGGCATCCATAACTTGCTGGCCTTCTTCTGGAGGCGGTGTGGGCCCCATGTCACTGCTGGCTGCACCGCGCTGGGGCTGCTCTTGTTCAGTCTTTACAGCATCTGCTAGGTTAGTCTGGCTTTCCTGAAGTCTCTTCAGGTTCTCCTGTTCTGCTGCTCTCTGCAGAGCTGCATCCACAAGAAGCCTCAAATCACTGAAGTCTTGGGTTGGTAACAGCTCAGGAGGAGTAGGAGGTGGTGTATTGAAGAGGCCACTGGTGGGACTAGCTGCCATAATTGTGCTGGTGAGAGAAGCTGTATTAGCTCCTTGTTCTTCTGCTTCCCGCAGCAGACTCTGTGTATCCAGCCTCATCAGTGCCTGAACTGATCTTTCTTTATCTGGGTAGCCAGCTCCTGTCAGAATAGCCGTTGCCGTGTTCCCAAGAAGACTGAGATCCAGCATAGGGGCAGAGCGGATGACAGATGGGCGCTGTTGAGATGAGCCAGAGGGGGAGTTCCTTTCTGGCGAGCTGGCTCCACCACCATTTAACAAGTGGCTTTCATTCTTACCACCAACTTTGCGGGACATGGTGAACTTGGTGGGATCTTTTCCATCCTTGCGTAGGAGGTCAGGCAGGAGGCGACGACGAGCATTGATGAACCAGTTACATATCTGGGAAAAGGGGAGAAATGTCCTGCATCAGACCTGATTTTGACTACTAACATGGATATTTTACAAAAGAAAAAAAGTCAAATAATTTTTTTCACGTTTTCTTTTAAGACTTGTGTTGAAGTCACTGCGACATACTGCAGTTTCAGATCGGACTTTAGATGCCTCAATTAGCCAGATCCAAGACTTAACTACGGGAGCATGTCTAAAAATGATCTTAGGCCTGTGATTTCAACAACCACCTACACCTTTTTGTCTTCGTATCAATCTTTGCATGAGGACTTACTTATCCCCTCTAGTAGCCCAACCTCCCACACAAGAAAGAAAATGAGACAGACAGGTAAGAAACCTCAGAAAGCTAGCAATAATGAAGGTCTGAGCTCAACTCTGCTGCGCCAGAGGAAGCAGCCAAAGGCATGCCAGTGAACTGACTACATAAGAAACTCTGTCGCTGTCTCATGCTGATCTGTAATGTCTTGTCTAAAGCTTCCTGCCTTTTTGTGTGGGCCTTTGTGCTGGGAGGGAAAGAGGAAATGTATACTTGCGATGCACAGAAGTGAAATGGGAAGGCTGCAATTGTGTATTTTTGTGACGATACCATCAGATTATTACTTTACCTTCACTTGTCAAAAAGCCAGGGAGAAACTATTAAAATTCCATCAAACTTATAAAAACATGCATTTCCATGTACTGCCCATCATAGAGACTAGATATGCAAATACATTCTACCTATAAAAAAAAAAAGTGTAATTTCCTGCAGCAAGCACTGAGTATTTCTGGAAACACAAACAGAAATAAATATAAACCTGCTCCTCACCTGCAGAACGGAAAGGTTGGTCTGCCCTGACAGACTGAGTTTCTCCTGCTCTGACGGGTAGGCGTTGAAGCGATGCTCATACAGCCAGCTCCGCAGAATCTGCACCGCCTCCTTAGGCAGGTTGCCACGGCGACGGCGCTTCCCAAATAGCCCTCTTCCCGACAAGTCGAGTGGAGAGCCATCATCACTGTCCGATACGGCCGAGGAGTGCTCCTGCTCCGGGCAATGCTCTTCTACCACAGCTGAGAAAGAAGCAGCAAGTTGTCAGTCACATTCATAGCTGCTGCTCTGACTGTCATTTACTGAACCAATTTAAACCACATCTGCTAGTCATTACATCTAAAGTGGTAGTCATCCATGTTGTTTTTTGTAGGCACTTTTTTTTTTAACATTTACACCACGAAGTGTAAGGGGGGAGATAACGGTTTATGTATGGCTATATGCTCACCCGAGCCTCTACAAATAGGGTTTGCTATGATTGTGCACAAAATAAAGGCACATTTTCCCCACATTCATGCAAGTAATAACAATAGTCTAGGTAGAGAAATAAAAAAAAAATCCAGCTGTTGTGAACAAGTGCACAAACCATGTCAGTGATTTTTTGTTTCCAGTCCCAAACCAACTATTGAGCTAGATAGATAGACTAATGTTTTTGTGGCTTGGATGTGTTTTAACAATGGCTTTGTGGTTTGAACCTTGTTGTGTGTTTCGTTTCTATCCCTGGTTGGCCACTGGAGGGAATCGCCCTCCAAAATGGAGCATGCCTGATCCCAGGGGTGGGCCACAGAATGCAGTAAATGTTTTTCTCTGGGGCTGGGTGAAACCTGACCCCCAGGGCAGCGCCTGTCTTCACAAAGGAGATTGTGTGCATATCAACATCACAGTAGCCAGTGGCCCAGGAATCTATTGACCATGTAAAGGAGGCCGTTTTCACCTCATGCCAGTTGGGCTCAAGACTGCTACAGCAGTTTACAAATCTTTTGAATTCTGCATTTCTCTACAACGAGGGGTGTACTGACCGAGCAAAAATAAAGTTGGGGGGGGACTAAAAACATCCATATGCAAATTTTACTTCAATGCATTTCCCTACCTAATTCCTGTTAATGAGTTTAATTCCACCTTAACTTGTATGTTGTTGTAAACCAAATTGCTGTTCTGAGGAATGGCTCTTGCAGATTGAGTAAAAACAAAAAAGCTACCTGTGCTTTGACATGTGTCTTTCCTAAAACAAAGCACCGGTACAGCCAGATTAATTGTAATGAACACTACATTGAAATTCTTTATGTGCTTTTATGGGCATTCACTTATGATGTCCCCATAAACAATTGGTCTACTGATTTCAGCTGCCCAGCTCTTAATTGAATTAAGCTAAATTACAGGGTCAAAACCATTGAGTTAAATGTAGTTTAATGTATCTTGATTTAACAGTCCACAAAAACAGTCTTCCTCTGATGAGACAGTCCTGTGGGAGACAAAGCTTCTGGATGTGATATGACATTTAAACATTTGTCAAGAGGCATCAAGACGTCTTTAGGGTGGATTTGAGGCTCGGCAGATCAGTGGACAGCTGCTGGTTTAGTCCAGTATGTAACAGCAGTCAGGCTGTCAGACTGGACAACTTTTTGTTTACAAAATGTCCCCCCTGCGCCAAAAGCCAGGCTGCTGAAACCTGTGGCCCGATTGTTTGGATGCAGTTTAAATTCAAAAAACAAACAAACAGGGAGCCAAATGCTCCTGGGTGTGTGAAGTTTGAAAGCTCAACAGTTTCCCCCAAACTTCCCAGCTCTGGTCCTCTGATGAGGATTTAAAGCGGCCCGTTAGTATCTCCGCCCGCATCAGACAACTTTTCCCAGCAGCTCGCTTTGTCCCGGCCGCAGCAGTCACGTCCCTCTACGTGCGATTGAACACGTTTAGAAAAGCCCCAGTCGGCCTGATGTAAAAAGGCAGCAGAAATGTTACCTTAAAAAGACAAAAAACCAACAACCAAACAAAAAACACAACAACAACAAAGCAAGCAAACAAACAAACAAAACAACAAAAACGCCACAAACCCGAGGAAGCCCCCCTCGCTCAAATTAGCCATCTGGAGCGCACAAAGGAGGCGGGCAGCACCGCACAGCTTCCCGCATGTAGCTCCGCCAGATGGACACCATGCCTGCCTCCAGAGATAACTAGCTGGCTAGCCGTCCCTCCAAATTCAAACACAAACACACGCTGCATTTGCTCGCAACAAAAAGCCCCCGCATACCAGGCGAGAACCCGACTGCACACAAAAACACAGCGGGGCTGCCGGCCGATACACACTTTGCAGCCGATAGAAAAACAAGCAAACAAACAAACAAAAAAAAAACCCAACAACAACAAAAACAAACACACAAAAAAGGTGCAATGAAAGAGAGGACGCGAGTGGCGCTCACCTCGTTTGAATGCTTTCATTCTTTGTTAATGGCTCAACAACCCGCAGCTGTCCGACTCGCTCCGTACACGGCGTGCCCGGCAGCCCAGCGATGGTTGACACAGCGCCACTTTCTTCCAAGACGCCGAAGGTGTTGCGCTCGCTCCGCCGACTTAAACGCGTCCCTTGGAGGGAGAGTTTGGAGAGAGAGATGGGGGGGGGTCCGCCGATTGATAAGGCTTCACCCGACCGAGCGCTCCGTTGCCATCTCCCTTCCTGCCAGGGAAAGAAAAGCTATCTGTTTTGTGTCGCTTGCTCCTTTTTTTCTTTACCTGCACGCAGCAGCAGCGCCAGCTCTTTGCCAATCTTGACAGTCGGAGCCGAATTGAGCCCGCCTCGTCGACCGGCGTCAGCCAATCGCCGCCCTCCGTGGCGCCTCTTTGGAGGCCGACAGCCAATGAGCGCGCTGCGCCAGAGGAGCAGACTGGAGGGGGGCGGGGGGCTCCGGCCCATTGTGACTGACGGGAGAGCCATTTCATTCAAAATATAGTGCTGTCATTGAATCTCAGTTATTTAGTCGACGCGTTTCAAAGCCCCGGTCACAACGGCCCCCGCCGACGCGGTGGATCGGATGTGGCGGCACGGCGGTGGGCTAAAACGCGGTGGTCTGCCGGTGGCTGTGTGCGGGAGGAAGCCGCACACTATGCAAAGGCTTTACGTAACGTTGAGCAAAATGTTCTCGTTACATAAGTCATAAACGTCCAAAGTGTCCACCGCTTTTGACTCGTTCTCATTGCCCAGATGTTTTTTTCTGGACTCCTGCTGTTAAAACCCCTTTTTCTGTTTACAATAAAAATCTGATTTATTCTCGTTTTATGATAGAAAGATTTCAGAGGCTCAGCAAAAAGAAGAAAGAAAAAAGTGACACTTTGGATCTTCCAAGTCCGAAGGAGGTTACCCGGGATAGATAGGCCGAGATTTCAGATTTCACGGTGAGCGCGTCAGTGCAGACTTTCAGTCCGGACAACAAAAACGTGTGCGTGGGTTTTTAGTTAAAATTCACATCCATCAGGTTTTTAAAAACAACAACAAAAATAAGACCCATCCATGTCCCTAAAAAAGAAAAAGAGGTAGAAAACACAAACTGCATCACCCCCCTCTCTCTCTCGAAGGTCAGCAAAAAGCTTTTACAAACCAGTCCACAAATACATTCATGCTGAACTTTTGAGAAAGTACTGTGTGCCTTTTATTGAATGTTACTTCTCTCTGTTATACATTTGAACAACCTTGAAACAGTATAAATAGATCTAGAGCACTGTAAAAGATGGAGCGTTTCAGTCTGCTTTTGTTCTTATTTACAGAGGATAACTTATAGAAGCACAGAGGGACAAATGCAGTATCATTAGTTTCATCTTAATATCAAAGGACCCTTTTACTCAGTACTGCACCTATAGTTTAAATGTTACCAGACTATAGTGACATGAATCTAAGCTTCATCTTATCAACCACACACCCACTCTTTCAACTCTGTCTTGGACAGTAAAACCCGTTTATACTAAACCCCACAAACCCTGACATACACACGGCCTATAGAGGACTATACTGAACAAATCCTAATTGTTAAAATATGTGCTTGCTTCACAAATTATTGGTTCTAGTATTTTAACAGACACTTTTTGCTACATCACATCTCTTTTGGTGAGGGCAAAGGTTCTGGGCCTCACACCTTCCCCAGGTTTATGCCCAGCTCAGTGGAACAAAGCAGAGATGCTAATAAGCGTGTTGTTTTTTGTAAGCAGGCCTTTGGACTACAGTATGGGAGTGGATTCACTGGTGTCTCAGCTAAGGTAACATCTCCTCTTGGACATCTAACATCAAAACATCTAACCTTCTTGTCTTTTTCTGTGTCTTGTAGCATCTACTGAAGTGACCTATTCTCTGTCCTGGAATGTAGAATGGCAATCACATGAAACATCAAAGACGTTTAATGTTTGAGGCTAGGAAAACTTTATAGGGCGTCTCATAAAGACATTTCTAGAGTCAATAATAAAGATACATTGATGTTAGAGCGGGGAAGTATGAATGCAGCCACTTTGTAATGACATTTTTGTGTCATTTCTGTGTAAGGATGACCCAGTTTACGATGACCCCAAGTGGCACATGAAGAGTGCAGCTCAGTGTCAAGAAGCCAAAATTTAATTTGACCAAAACAAACCGCTACTTAAGTAAACGCTTTCACGACAACACTTTAGACTTTAAAAGGGCAAATCCATCAAACCTATATGAGGACCATTATCACCCCCAAATCAACGGCTTTACAGCAACCCCCCACCTCCCACAGTGCAGCTGTTTGGATCATATATAGCCCTCCCAGGAAATAGTCCTAGGTGTGTCCCAGTGATGTGTGTGTATTGGAGAGAAGCCTTGTTAAAATGTATACCTGTTACCTGACGTGTCTTGGTGTTGTTGTATGGCCAAGTTAGGCCAGACGAGTGCTGTTTATCACTTGAGGTGGTGGGGTCACAGAACAGCTTTCTAATGACACATTAAGTTACAGACACAGACCTGCGGTTTTGATTGGAAGTTCACAGCAAATGAACAAACTGTGGGAATGGGAATAAAATAAATGATATGGTGTGATACTGTGTAATGTATTAACCATATCTGTGACAAAATAACACTAATATAGCAAAGACATTTAGATGTGGTAAAGGAAATATTCTGATGACAAGTAAACAAGTTTACTCATACAAGACAACTCCTCACTTTCCTCCCCATTGCTTATTTTAGGAAAACTATTTGTCAGATGCTTACAACCTTTTCCTGGCAGTAAGAAATAAAATCAAGCCCAAGGCTGACTCGCACAAAAGGCCTTCAGGTGCTAATGATGCTGCCCCCCCTACAGTCAATTGGAAGGAGGCATTGACAGTGAGCAGGGAATAGGCTATTGACACCCCTGGGCCATTTTCCTCACAGTCATCCCCAGCAGGCAAACACAAGAAGCAAACAAAGACCCACCATCAAGGAACTTCTCTTGCCAAGATAGAGAGCGAATGGTGGATATCAGGCTTTTTTTCCTATTCAAAGCCGCAGGCTGCATTTTTGAGTCACAGTGGGTGAGAAACAGACATTGCAGCAATCAAAGCCATGTAGTGACACTGCAGTAGTTTAACATAATTAGCAAGGAGCGATCTAGTTTTGTTTACGAGCAAATCTGTGGAAGACAGACAAACGGTGGAATGCCAAGACTGTGTCTCAAGATGAATGTGCAGTCCTGGGTGGGTGTATATAAATATAAAAAGCAACAGGCCTCATTACAGACCTTTGGGTTTGGGGAGAGATGATTCTGTAAATATATGCAATCCATTCAGTGTCTTCTTAATGCAAAACAGGAGAGAAATGTTGACGTACAGCGTCAGAACCTTTGCAAAACAATGCATTGTTCACTCAATTGAGAATTGACTACTGTTGCCCTCTAGAGGTAAGAAGGGTCACAAGCAGAGGTTGAAACAGAAATGTTGATGGAGGTCTGTCTCAAAATGATCACACCACTGGCCAATGCCCCAAAGAAGTTAGTCGGTGTTATTACAGTGCTAATCAAGCTTTCAGGTCATGTGCATATCTAAACATTTCAGCTGTGATGCATATGGTGCTGTGGCTAGAGTCCAATCCATTTGAGCTCCCTGCTCATGTGACATTTAAATACATGAGATGAATCTGAAAATTCATCTTTGGCTTATGTAGTCTTCCATGAAAAAAGCAATCTGCAGTTAATAAATGATGAAAACACAGTGACTAATATATGTAATGTTTTAATTAAATACTTCTCCTTTGAATAAAAAAGTGCAGATACTTTGGACGATTTCAACGGCAGGAAAGACAAAAATGGTAACAAAGAAATAGGATTGATTTTGTTGTGTGATGCAGGCAAATTAAATCATAAACGTCCTTAGAAACATTATAAAAGTAAGACTAAGACGCGTACTAATATGTCTCCACAATAACAATATTATCCTGCATACTTAGCCTGCTGCACTACTTCAGTAAAAGCCCTAGATTCATTTGAGATGAATGAGTTGAATGCCAAGGGAGATTAATAAAAGCACTTAAAGAAGCCTCAGACAGACTGAAATATTCATTATCTGCAGTTACAGCACAAACATGAAGTTAATGAAACAGAGAGAAGCAAAATAAACTAAAATTGGATGTTTTCCCTAAAGAAATTAATATATTGTAGTATTGTGACCGCTGTCATTCTGACTGACGCTGAGATCTTCATGTCGGTCACTGTTAACATTGGGCTGTGCTTTCATTGAAAACCATTAAGAAACTAAACTTCATAGATTCTTGCCAGTGTTTAAAATCTTTTGACATAAAAACATTTTTGAAGAACATACACAAGAGTCCATTTTTAGGATATACAGATATATCCCCACAAACCTGACATGAATATATCATCATTCCAAAAATATTCATAGTAACCTGATCTAGATGGGTTTTCATACAAACAAAGGATGAATAAAGTGAACAAATAAATACAAGGAAGACATACATAGGTGTGAGTTTGTAGAGTGGAAGTGTAGTGGATGTAGTGTGTGCAATGTGTGTGCGATGGCCACAAGGTGGTGTTCTGAAAAGCTACACGATGGCCATGATCTGGGAAGAGGACGACAACAGGAGACAGAAGAGCGCTAATGCTCGTCTTCTGCCCACTTAATAGATCTTATAGCCATAATAGAAGGATGTTTAAAACAGTCTTCATGTAGATTCTTTAGGTTATAATCTTCATAATAACAATACTTTCATTAACAATTCTATTATATCAAGAGTAGTAACAAGAAATGACAAAGTTCAACTGAGGTTTTCAATTACAGCCTCAAGGAACGAGTCTCCTTCACAGCCCGTCATCCACAAGTTCACCGTTCCCTTTCCTTCGTTAGTTGAGTGCTTGATGCCATCAGGACCAGCCTATAACTGCATGAATGCATCAAAAATGCCCAAATTTAACCCAACCCCCATCTCAGGCAATTTGCTCTCTTCTCACCCAACATCCATCCAAACTCAGAGTAGCTCATTTGCATTGCAAAAGTTCTCCTCTACTTTTTCCAGGTATTTCAGTGACACTTATTGATCCTTTGATCCGGCCCTACATCCTTCTTTGTCTGTCTGTCTCAGAGGCGAGTCTGGGCCTCGGGGACGTAGATTTCGATGCTGTCTGCGCTCTCTGTGGCAGAGTTCTGGCGAAACGAGGCAGCCTTCTTAGCAGCCAGCAGACGCTTGCGGGCCTCCTGTCTCTGCTTCTCTGCCGAGGCCGAAGAAGAGGTGGATGCAGAGTCGGCACTCTTCTCCCGGCTCAGCAATGGTCGTCCTTTACCGGGCTTCTTTGATGCCGGAGGGGCCACCTTCTCCTCGTCCTGTTATTGTGGAGTGGTGACATTTGACAGATAGAAAAAGACAGAGGGAGGAGATAGGACAAAAGACAGATGAGACAGTGAGAGAATGTCATAAGGAAGCACTCTTTGTTTAAGCAGGTTTGCCAGACAGGACTTGGACAGAGACAATGCTGTTGTTAAAGCTTTGTCACTTTGTAAAAAGTGACCAAAAACAAACAAACAAACAAACAAACAAAAAAAAAAACAAGTACAAGTACAGACACCACTGAAAAGAACAGTCATTTGAATGATCATTTCAAAGACATGAAATGGCAACATGAAATAATGGCACACTGGATTAAACTTAAAGCACAGGCAAAGGATCACAAGACAATCAAAACAACAAAAAGCGAGAAGAGCGCTTCTGCTACAGCAAGGGCTCATAAAGACAGAAACACACACACCCACCACACCAACCAGCAGCTGACAGAGACACGCAAGCACAAACAAACATTTAAACAGAAGAGGAACAAAAGCAAGACTCCATTCTCCTATCAGCCACTTTTTCTTAGCCATGCTCTGCTGCGGCACACATATCAGTAGGTAACACATGCATGCTCAAAGCAGGGCTTTAACCTTCCAAGACAGAGTAACAACAGCCCTCTTTGAGATGAATATTTCCATGCATGCCTATAGGGATCTTTCTTGCCCCTTTTGTGTTGGAAAGGGAGGCCCTGTTTATCCCACACAGGAACTGAGGAAGTTGAAGGGAGGTTTTAAAAAAAAAAAAAGAAAAAAAAAAGAAAAAAAAAAGTGGGAACAATGGTGGTGGTGGTGGGAGGAGAGAGGCCGGTTTCGGCGGCTTTCCTACCCCAGCCAGGGCACTGGGCAGCAGGGGTGGGAAGTACCTTCCGCTCTGGGGGCGACTGGGCAGCTGTAGTTGGCGCGGACTGCCAGTCATTGGACTTGAGATGGTAGAGCTCATCAAACTTGAGGCTGATGTCCTCGATGGAGAGCTGTAATAGGTCCCAGAATCCAGCCAGGTCTTGGGCTGTGGGTCGTGGATTGGCATTCACATTCTGACCAAGAGAGGGATGAAAGTGGATGAATAATGTATGTGTGATGAGGAGTGAGGACATGTACTGCAGTTTATATGAAATATCTTAGAATGGAGAACACATTTGCATGTAGGATTAAATGCTGGCACAGAAGGCAGACTCAATTGCAGAATTGCTTAATTTGTTGGACTTGGGTGGGTTGTTGTTTTTGTCTGGTATTTCAACCTTACACGTCTCCCTGCTCTGAGCTACTACAAACTTTCCAAACGCTGATGTTTGGGTTGGGTAATTAGCAGCAAGGGTTAGGGTTAGGGTTAACCCTAACCCTAACCCTAACCCACATACACACACAAAAAAATGCAATCAACCAATAATCTGACTCTGGGCAGTGGGTAGGACATCAGGGTCAGTTGCACCAACACTCATCCCAGTGTTTGGCAATTTCTTGACTTCACTGGTGCTCTGTTCAGCAGTTGAGGTGATATAATGAAGCTGTGGAATTGTTTGCTCACATCAGCTGGGGTCATCGCACAACCATAGTGATTATCTGGTTTAGCTGAGCATCATTGATTAACTCACTGGAAAGAAACTGCAGCTTGATCTGTCGCTGGAACACAAAACTAAATGTGGCATACCTTGCGGATTGTTTGTCCCTCTCAACACCCCCCCCCCCCAAAAAAAAAAAAAAAAAACAAAACAAAAAAAAAAAAAACATCAGAACACACACCACACACACAAAAACAAAAAAAACAAAAAAAAAAAAACAAAAAACAAACAAAAAAAAAAAAAACCCACCACATCAGAACACAAAAAATTTCATTTAAAATGAAATTTTGAAAAAAGCTGTTCAGGTGGCATCTAAATGTCATGCCTAACTTAAATGTTAGTGTCACTGACTGGTCATTGTTGATGTCTAATGTGAGAATATACTTCTCTATTAGACACAAATGCTGCTACTTTCATGAAAACAACTAGGGGGAGCCATGTTACAGCACAATTACTTTGCAGAGACAGGAACTGCACCGAAAAAAAAAAAAAAAAAAAAGACCTCAATCCTGTCAAGCAAGATTACTTCTGAAAGTGACAGTATAAATTATGTATCATTATCAAGTTGAGTAAAGCATTATACTGAACCAGAAGAACACATTTGTGACACCATTACCAAAACAAAAGAGCATAATTACTCAGCATTCACATCACCAGAACAGACAAGACTCTTCGCTTGTTTACAAACAGCTGTCTTTTTGGTTGGTGTCTCTGAAAAACCGGAACAGATTATCAAGCAGGCATCAAGTAAATCCTGCTCTGACATCTTTTAATCTGTCACAGCCACTGATTGTAATGCTCTGGCCTTTTGTTTGTATAGGCTCTGCTGTGTTCTTCAGATTTAAGGAGCTGTACTAACATTTTAACAATTTTTGGCAAAAACCCCCTATGGGCAGAGCCTTCTCATTCTAACTGAATAGTGGAGATGAGAGATCAGGAGGGCAATTACTGTTTCAGGTTACACTCCTAACTTCATGGATGTTCAGCTGAAGATGTGAGAGGCAGAGTTTCTGAGGAGTTACCTTTTCGTCTGATATAAAAACACAGGACTGCAAAGCAGACAAAGAAATGCATCACTGAATCTTATAACATACTTACACATTGCACAGTTACATCAATGAATATGAGGCATTCATTGTTATTTTTCTTATCTAATCAGGTAAAATCCTTTTGCCACATTGCCACGTCTGTTTGAGAAGCAGTGACCATGATGACAGTTTGCTCTATCTGGATTAAACCACTTTGTTAAGTAGAAAATTCAGGCTGGGGCTGGGTTTGGTTATTTACAGATATTACTGAATTTGGAAATTTTTCCTTTTCCACAATGAAAGTTTGAAGTCAACTTCAATCAACCCGCAAGAGTTTACCAGTCAATTTTATCTGACACATATTTGAGAAACTGCACATCATATCTGCCAACAGGACAGATGTTTGTTGGCAATCAACTGCAACTTGTAACGGGCTCTTTCCAGTAAAAATGTGTCATCTCTTAGAAATAGCTTAGTGGCATACTACAAGTGCCACATAATATGTGCTGATGAACTGCCATGCTTTATTATGTGACTAAATGTTGCATATCAGCACAGCTTAGTCAGATTTAATTAGTGTGAAAGGCTTTGTTTCAGGTTAAGAAACTGTTGGTGAAGAGAGAGTTAGGATTACATTGAGTTTCAGTTTTATACCTGTGGAGTGGAATTATTAAAAACAGGCCATATACACACCAAGTTTTGTTCACACAGCCCCCGAAACTGCAGAAACTTCTGGGACATTAGCAGCTGGGCACTTCCTACGGCACTGCGTACCTTTCCCAGCACTGAAGAGAGCACACACACACACACACACACAAAATTGTCACAGAATTGCTTGTGAAAGTAGTGTCCTGTTATTTCAACAATGGAAGGTATTTTATTCCAATCCACTCCTCTTTAGGTTAAGAAACACACCAAGACCTGCTAATACATTACAGGCCAAAGGTTTGGACACACCTTCTCATTCAAATGAATAGGAAAGTGTGTCCAAACTTTTGGCCTGTACTGCATGTAAAGTACATCAACACATACATAACTGTAGTTTGTCAGTGTTCTCTATGCTAGTCTGTTGCAACTCGGGAAAACATTTGCCCTGACAAAATTGGGACTCTATCTGATCACTGGATTGTGAAGTTATGGGGCAATTTTGTGTGGTGAGACTCAGCTGTGGAACAAAGCTTTGCATCAGATTTAAGATTCCTTACAACAGAAGCACATAGACACACAACATATAGACTTCTGTGCTCATATGTTGATTCAGCAACTCAGATAATCGAGCAAACAAAGCCTCCCATTGTTTGTATACTTGTGCGTAGAATGTGCATTTTTGTGTTCACTGCTGATGTTGAAGCACTAATCTAATCTGGAGCTTTAATCAGTTCCAGAGTAGATTTGTATAATTCTGGGGATTACAGGGCTGCTTGTGTGTGGTCACCCCAGGTATTATCGCCTCATCCTCTCCATGCTGTGTATGTCTGAGTGATTGCAGGGCCAGAAGCAGAACACTATAACTGAGCTCTGAACCACATGCTGAGGTCAAACACGATCAGACCTCTGGTGGGAAGATCAAGATGCAGGTTTCAATCAGGGCATCGCATAATGACTTCAGCACATTTGGTATCACTCTACTTCAAACGATAACGATTAATTTAACTATGAAAACCATTATAACTAACTTTCAGCTTACAACACTTTTTTTTTTTTTTTAAATTGGGAGAATCTGCTCCCTTTACCATTTGCAATATCCACCTCCTTGTCCTAGAATAGCAGCCATACTGTGCTAGCCTCACCCTCCTCTGAGAGCTGGTTGTCTTTGGTCTCCTGTTCCATCTGCTGGCACCAGCCTTCCATGCGTCCCGTTTCCGCCTGCAGTAGTTTGAGGAACCAGTGGCCGTCTCTCCGACACAGTGTTCCCCCTCCTCCGCTTTGTGGAATGCTGCTGTTACTGCCATTGCCACTCTCCAGCCAGGGGTCCGGAGGAGGTAGCGATGAGGGGTCCAGTGCTGGGTCCAGACTTTCTGAGAATGAAGAAGAGCTACTTCGTGTAGTGGAGCGGTTGAGGACCTGCCTAGGAGGTGGAGGTGTAGAGGCGCCAGCAGTAGGTTCTCCATTGTCTAAAGAGTCCTGTGCAGGAGGGGAGCTCATGGATTGGCTAGCACTATTGACCATGACTTTTTTTTCGGTGGGTTTGGTACTGTTCAGATGGGAGATGACAGGTATGTCCTGTGTGTCTGAGTCCGTTTCTTGCTTTGAGGCCATGCTACTGGAGCGGCTGAGTCTGAAAGATACAAGTTGAGAGAAACTGTTAGAAACCGGCTTTTTCCATTTTTCAATTCACCTTTTTTTAAATCTTTGACAAAATTTGTGTGTGCACAACAATGTAAAAAGAAAAGGATAAACCAATCAAGAACAACAAAGAAGCACTGCTTAGTTGAGTCAGTCAGTTATTTTTGCTGGTCAGTAGGGGGATAAACAAGAGGGGGAGTATGTAGCTGCACTGTGCCATAAGCTATTTGCATGGTGGCACTACTAACAGAGCAGAATTCCCACTAAATACATTTTGTTAATTTTTTCTTGTTCTCGTGCCAGACAATGGAAAAAGAATGACATATTAAGACTGTATGTTAACTTCCAAGCTGCTGATCTCCACTGTTCAAATCCTGATCCTATTGAGACAATGTTATCTGATAAAATCACCACAAAATATAACAAAAGAAAATGGCTCTACTGTAATCTTGTCTATTTTTCATTTAAAAATTATGCAAATTATACCAGATAATGAAATATCAGAGCTTGATTGAAGGAACTGTGACCTATATTATGGGAGGCTAGGAACAGTAAGAGACCAGAATGGAATATGGTCTCATTATGGCAAATGAATCAAAGTGATACAGCTTAAGCATTGTCATGTGGCTCAAATGTGAGTACAGCATAAATATAAATCAGGACTAAGAGCGGCAGCTAATCCAAATGCAACATGCAAAAGGAAGTGTCCCAGTATGTCCTGACATTCAAAACATGAGCACAGAATGCATTGTGACAACAATGAAATGGGGTTCAAATAAAAAGTGGGAAGGGACAAATTCAGATGGATAATAGTCACTCTAGGAATCAGCTTCAACATTACCAGCACAACACACAAAGACATTACACATTTCTTTCACATCTATATAGTGCCTGTTAACAGAAATAGTAGTCAGAGTAATGTGTATGGCTATAATATAAATTCCTCACGTTGTAACAAGGACAGGAAGAGGACTTACTGCCACCCGTCCTCCACCTGTACTCCGATTGACTGAAATTTGGCTAGTGGTGGGGTTTCCTCTCGTGGGACTTCCTGAATACAGTCAACCTTAGAACAAACAATGACATGGAAAAAAAACAAAAACAAAAAACAACAAAACAAAACATTGTCATTGAACTGGCCAAAACACAACCACAGTGATGCATATGAGCAAGAGCTTTACCTTTCCAAATGATAAAGTAAAACATCCAAAGAAAAGATATTCCATATAATTCAGTTCTTTCTTTTCAAAATGATGCCACAAATGAGGGTTAAACTTCATTTAATGTGCTGTGTTTGGAAAATTGAGGAAGGGACTGTTATTTCAGCACATGCAGAAGAGAAAGTTGTGGTAACACAAAATTTATTTTTTGCCATCTATAGTTCAATAATAGCCAGCTCTAATGATATAGGGAGGATCACCCCAATGAGAGCTCTAACTTGCAAGCACATTTTTGGCCTTGAAGTGACAGACTCAGACATGGTAATACACCAGAGGACATCTTGTGAAATTACTCTCAACTAATTCAATGAGCTACACTTCAGAAGACTAGTGCACCATGTTGGTTGGCACTGGCTGAGTGAATTTCATTTGATATGTACAGTAGTAAGAGCACTGACTCAACTGTACTCTTCCTGGATAGTACAACATTCCCACTGCCTACCTGAATGCCAATGGAGGACAGTTTCCGCCTGGGTACTGGGGCCACTAGGGGCTCCTCGGCCACTAGATTTCCTTTATTTAATCCTGATTTCAGGGATTCATGTTGGACTACTGAGTCACTTGTCTCAGTGGAAGCATTGGCTGTAGTGGGAGCAATTGGCTCTCTTGGGGTGGCAATAGGAGTAGGGATGATGTGTGGAGGGCGGGGAATACCCCGGGCCAGGCTGTTGGCACGGGTGCTATCAAGGCTGTCAGAGGAGTTGCTGTGGGCGTGGCTAGACTGGCTGTTGACCTCTGACCTCCGGTCTTGTTGATCCAGGTAGTTGTCTTGGGCGGACTCTGTGCTACTCTGTACTGTCACAGAGATGTAGGGCTTGGAGGTTGTACGAGGTGGTACTGGTGGGGGCGCAGTCTTCTTACAGGTGGTGATGCATGTAGAGACTGAGAGAAAAAAAAAAAAGAGACAAAGGGGAGCAGGGAGAGGAAGAATTGTTGAGAAATTTGATTTATCAATCTTCAAAGCCTACTCATATCTAGGCTTAAACTTGACAAAAATGAGAAGCAAATAACAGAAGGTAACTAAGAAATACAAAAAAAAAAAAAAAACAAAAAAACAAAACACCCAAGCAGAACTCTTCAGACTAAACATAAATACAAAAGAATTTTGTTGCATGAAAGGTGGAACACCAGTGAATTAGGGAAGTATCTTGTAAATCAGAAAATAAAATCAGAGGGGTACTGAAACAAACACATTGTGCCACGCAGGTGACCTATATGAAGTCACACACACTATGCTTCAAAGCTTGGATCATGAGACAGGTGATAAACTTGGAGGCACTTAGCTGACCATATGAGTCTTACAACCAAATATGGTAGAAAAGTTGAAGGACATTTACCTGCAGCACTCCCTAACGTAAGACCAAAGGAGGAAGAAAAAAAAAAAGAAAATTATAAAGTCCTGTGATTAAATAGTTATTTAAGTGCTTAGTGCCATACAAAGTAAAAAGTTTGACACTAATGATAATCTGACGATCCACCCAAAGCCAAATGGACACAAAGTACTAAGCTTTGTTGTTGTTGGACCATTATATATTGTTTAGTCCTTTAGTCACGTGATACCATATATGAAAGGTTTTAAAATCTAAAACTGAGCTCCTTAAAGTGGGAGCTTACATTTAATCCACGCAGCATGTGTCCAACATGCAAAACAGAAAAGCAGGTTTTACAGCATAAAAAGGCTCTTACAGCCACACCCATTGGTTTTGCCTTCGGTCTGACAGCCTGACATGATACCACTCTTTCACTCATCTCATCTATTAACCAAATCAGCACTGCGTTGAGGTCAAAGATTGTCTGTGAAGAGGAATTCACCCAGTCATGTAGACTGTATCAGGTAAAATACACATAAAAACTGCAAAATAGAAATAAAAAGCAAAATAAATCCCATGTACACAGATCACATTAAAAGCTGACATAAGAAAAAAAAAAACAAACCAAAACTATGATGAGCCCTTAAAAATCCCCTTTTTCTGCAAACACAGTGAAGGCAGTAAAAGATGTGATGTTGGGCTCTATAATCTAAACATAGAATTCTACTGTATTATTATGAACCTTGTGGCTGCTTTATGATTCCTGAAGGATGCTTCATTTGACACCATGCTTGAAAAACAGTGGAAAGCTTGTGAAGAGTTAGTAAAGAGAGAGAGACAGTACCAGAGGGATATAAAGAGTGTAAAAGATAAAGGCAGTTTTGACAGGACACACTGCTTCCCAAGCCTGATTTGGAGCATGGCAAAACACTGAAATGTCTTCATTTGTTCCACTGTGGGGAAATTTCAGGAAGGGATTTCTACTTAGAGAGCCATTATTAAAACTGATTTAATACTTTTGAATTTGCTGTCTTTCACATTTTGCTTACAAAGTCCCAGTTTGAGAAGGCACTGACCACAGTTATTGCAAACATAGCCTGATCATAATAACATCAGCTTCAATTCTACTAGATGAGAGGGACCTTTACAATAGCATTTGAATATCCTGTGAGGGACGACATGCATCAAACAGTGTGCCTTGCGTTGCATCACTGAATGTTGTTGTCAGGAATTTCAACCACCCATCAAGGATTTTGCCTTGCAGCAAACATGTGAGCGGCTGAGGAAACAGTCGAACAAGAGGCTTTTTGTTCATTGCAATCTACTTCACAGCTTTAATTCTCATGTTTGTGCCAACTCACCAAACGCGGAACTCATGTAACCTCACTCATATCTTCATGTCAGATTAAACTCCTGAACTATAAATTGAGTTGTCAGACGGTTGCAGGCCAGCCACTTTACTGCAAGCCAAACTATTGTACAACAGCTGGCCCTCGGGTGTCTAAAAGGGCAACTATGTACTTCCTACCTGATTCTTCCCACGAGAGATATGAAGTCAGGTGTGTAAAGAAGTGGCTCAAGTCCCAGCAGTGAGGCTTTCCAGCAAACTGCCTTGAAGCACTTTAAGGTCACATTCCAATGAAGCCAAAACACTGACATCACTGTAGACCACAGAAATGACTCCGAAACCAGCCCATCTCTAAACCTCAGCTGCCAGACATAGATACAGTACAGGCCAAAAGCTTGGACACACCTTCTCACTCAAATGAATAGGAAAGTGTGTCCAACCTTTTGGTTTGTACAGTACATGCACAATTTTTTGGGTCAAGAACAAAATGTAAATTATGAGCTGACAAAACAAACAACCAAATGTACAAGGATGCATGCTTGCGCCTCACCCAAGTTAGTTTTTTACAGAAATGTTTACTCTGAAAGTTGGACCACACCCTTAGCTCAATAATTTAAAAGTGAGAACCACAAATCCAGTCTGCTAGTTGAAAAGCTGTCGCTGACATCCACAAGATAGGGGGGGGGGGAGTGTCAACCACAGCATCTCTATATCACAGCTGTCACCTCTCCTGCCTTCTTGTAAAACAGAAATTCAGCCTAACAAATCCAGTTTAGGAAACTTGGTGGTTAAACATCTATCATTTCTATAGAGAGCAGCCCAACAGACATGGATTAGCCACAGGCCTCTGACCACCACCTCAGGAAACTCTGCTGTGGCAGCTTTTCTATGTCTGCGTTCCCACACATGACAGCGATGGATCTGGGGCAGAATAGCGTCATCACTGTTGCTGCAGTTCTGTGATGATCTTCCATCACTCCCTTATATCTATAAGCAGGATAACTGAATACTGTGCCGAAAAGCCCAACTGACTTCCGTCTCTGAAATTACACAAGGGATAAAGTCATAGAACTGAACACAACATTAGGGCCGAGTTCTCATCATCATCTGATTTTAGAGTTTCAGAAGTATATCAACATTGATGTATATGTTGGTCTATAAATTACAAGAGACATAATTGCCAAAGATAATTTTGAATTATCTGCTGGTGGTCATTCAATCCACTTCTTTTAGCCATACTGGCATAATGGATCATTTGTAATCACACAATTTGTCAAATACCCCCATTATGAGATTGAGTTTTGACCAATATTGTAGAATGTGAGTACAATACTGAGTTAAATTCATATCAGAGGTTGAAAATGATTGGGATAAATTATGAAACAGGAATGTTGCTGTTGCTACTCATGCTATACATCAATGTAGTGAGAGATGTGCAAACGATTTAAATGTCATGCATTAATTCACCATATGCAGAGTCTTTTTGAGAGTTTAAATTCTTCACAGTTCCTCTGCCTTTCTGGGTCTTCTTGTCACAATGAGCTGAGCTGTGAAACATGAAACTGAGTACAGTCTCACAGAGCTGCTAACAGATGTAGATTACCCTTGACTACATGTCACTTTCAGTTGTGAAATATCATGCAATCCTGACCACAATATCCAAATGTACAGAACCCTAGCATAGATACTTGACTATATTATGTGCTAATGTTGAAACTGATTATCAACTAACCTAACAGATCCAGACAGTAATTCTACTGGACACATATCTTCATTTGCCCAGGACAACCAGATAAGCGATGCGACAGTTTTTAGCCTGTTGTCTGCTGTTAATTTTTCTACTTTTGCTGTGGCTTCTGGTAATGTTACATAAACACAAATAGAATAAAATTTCATTTGTGATAAATTTCCATTAAAATGCAGAAAATGCAGACATGTCAGAAACATCCAGCAGACAGATGGATCATAGGCGGCACATGCTCTAATTCATATGACACACTTCTTTGTTTACTATGCAGAACTCAGCCCCAAAACACTGTCGTCATAGTGTGAAAAATTTTCACACTAAATGGACGCAAATTAAGCCGGAGAACCCATCTGATAAGATTTAAGTTTGAGATGTTTTATTTTGAGATGTTTTATTCCAGAAAGTCTTTGAAACCCAGAAAAATGCTCCTCTTGTCCTCTGGCAACTTTTACAAATACCAATTACCACTATACCACTTAACAACGATAGCAGTAGGGCTGACAGAGGCTTTCTTTTTAAACTTAAAGAATCATTTCAAACACCTCAGCAGCTATAAAATGAACAAAGCCAGCTACTGTAGCTTCTTAATTAAGCAGACTGTTTACAGGAGCTGTTCAATAGGATGAATTTTACAAGAGCAACAAGCAGGCGCTTTGTGCCAGAATGCTTAAGTGGAATTTGGAGTGGGCACTGAGCGCTGCTGTTTCCATGCCATCTGGACAGTGGTGTTGTTGTCCACTGCAAGGCCTGCTTCAAGATGTGATTTTCAGGGCTAGAAAACGATTAGCTTTCACAAGCTTCATCAACAACAGAAAACACCTTCCAGCTACTTAATGACTGCACGTTATCCACAAAGAGTGAAATAAGAAAATGTTTAACTTTTTAAAACCGCCCCAATCATCTCAGCAATACAACCCATACTGAAAGTTTAAACCTTAGCTACATATGCCAAAATAGGGGGGGAGCAACAACAACAACAACCAAACAAAACAAAACAAACAAACAAAACAAAAACACACCACATGAAAATAGGAAATAATGCTTTAATATGACGGAACCCACATGGTGGTCCCCCTCTATGATAACAGCATTTTACTTTTCACCATGTGGAGACAGCTGAGGCATGATTTACCAACCACCGTTCCAATGACATCACCACTGGTAGCACACATATTTTCGTGCTCTAAACCCAAGATCAGTTTAAAGATATCTTTTCTATTTATCATACAAATCCTAAACTCTGTTACATTAGTAGTGGGCAACTGAGACCGTCAAACAAAGAGATTTAGAAAGCCCATGTGACATATTACTGCATGCATTAATTTATGCATGTCTAATAAGAGCTTTGGTATAGTATTTAGCCTATAAACCATAATCCACGCAGTAGATTTTGACCTAAAAAATTGCTTATATTAAATGGACACATTACAAATGAAGTATATTACCAATGAACCCTACATCAGTCAGAATGCCTTCTTGCCTGAATTGAGACTAACTGCAGTGGTTGGAGTGTGTCATTGTGGCAAAACAGTTCTGGCAGCAGTGGGACAGATAAACTAATGAAGATTACAGTTTTCTTCCACTTCTCTGGTTTTAAAACGCCTTCTGAATTTATTGGCTGAAAACAATGAAAAAATTAAGTTAATTTACTGAGCTGGTGCTGCACTGGTGCCGCTGGTCAAGGGGCACAAACAATGAAATACAAAAGATGGATTGTGACGCTCTATTTAATGGCATTGTTTGCCAAATTGCCTGCTGGCTTCCAGCTAAACCATCTGCATTGTAAATAACAGTCAGAAGACAGAGACAATCTTGCCCTAAACCATCGACACTACCTGCTCACCCAAACTATTATATCAATTATCACACTAAATATGTTCAACAACAACACCTGCAAAAAACGGCACAGGCCTTTTAATGAATGTGACCTAAATGGGGTTTAATCCACGTTGCAATAGACAAGCAACCATGTGGGACAAAAGTGGGGCAGCACACTAAATACTCCTCTGTGAAGGCCAATTTTCCATTTCAGCACCCAAAGGAAGGCGCATTTATGAGGATGTGCGACAACAACATTTAACTGCAGGCGGTTAAAAAGGCAATTTCGACTAGTTCACATACCGGTTCACATCCAATTTAACAGCAAGTCCCGCTTTCATCAGGCAGACAGAGCAGACAGTTTCTGATCACAGCAGATGACAGGGAGCTCTCATTCATTAACACACTCAGCCAATGACTTGCTGAAAACATGAAACCTGTATATACTTATACAGGGAAAAAGCACAGACACGTCAGCTGGTGTCTCAGAAAGACACACCAAACCCTGTTACTCCTCAATCTGCTCCCATCTCCATCAATACTTCCTGCACGGTCCACATTCACCCTGAGCTCACTGCTGGTTTTTAGCTGGATGAGTGAGACTGTGTAAAACTCTCTTTGTGGGGTTACACACCTGCTCGGTTTTAATTCAACACAGACGGAAGACTGAAGCAAAGCGGCTCCGTTTTTACGGCTAAACTCAAACAAGACGAGTTAGTAACGGCTCGCCTCCGTACCAACTTCTACCGGCAACAAACAACAAACACTTACCGAGCTGACAAAACAAGGCAGAGATTTAAACAAACAAACAAAAAACTTCTATCCTATGAAGGCGGACGGACCCAGACTGGACGTCTCTCTGCCGTTCCGGTCCCGGCTGTGGAGCAGACGCCGGGCCGGGCGCCTTTTGTTGGGCTTCGCTTCTCTGAGACCCGGGAGGCGTGGTGCCCTGTCCGCTGCCGCTTCACTGACGCCTCGGACAATCTAACACTAAGTGACATTTAGGACGGATGCGGTTTGTTTGTTTGTTTATTTATTTATTTATTTAGCAGCACACGGCTCGATGCTGCCACCACAAAACTAAACGTGAAAAATATTATCTTTAATGTTTGAGTTTGCAACATATCCCTCTTAGTCCTGCTGCACGGCAGAAAATAAATACACAGAACCAATTCGAAGAAGTAATACGGGATTTTGAAAAGTAAAAGTGCGGGGTTTGTTGCTCCCATCGATTTGAGCACCTTTTCTTGATTTCCTGTGAAAAGTGAAAAGCCATCATCAGATTTCATTCTATTCCAATAACCGAAGTCTTCAGCATTAAGAGACAGAAAGTGTAAAATCCCACTTTAAGGCAGCATATGCGTTTGAGAGGATGCAGAGAGGAAACGCTGTAGTGAAGAGCGCGACCCTGTGGATGCTCAGTGATAATAATAAAAAGCCATGTTCGAACAATTCCGGTAAACCTGCGCTCTGTTTTCTGACCTGTTGAAGGTCAACCGCCTGTTCAAGGCTTCTTTGGCCTAACGTATGTCATCAGACACACCTACTATCCCTCTGCTCCTGAAAGTTCAACATTTTTAACGAGGTCTCAGTGCAAACTTGTGGTCCTGTGCCTGTTGTTGCCATGTACTTTGATGAAAAGTGAGAACCAGACTAATAGCATGGTCCAATATTCCTCTCTGTCCATCAGTTGAAGGAGGACTTGTGTGTGTATCACTGCTCCATAGACTTCTTTCTGGTGAAGCTTGTGTTTATAGTACTTCTATTTATTTTTGGTCCATGAAGTGGTCAATTACCTGTGCGTGAGGGTAGGATGCACGGTCTGTCTCTTCCCAAATGCTGTAGAAAAATTGAAAGTTGTTTCTCCTTTGGGGCTTTGTCCAAGCCCGTGGCTATCAGACGAGAGCCAAACTGTTCTTTCCTTGTCTTCCACTGGATAGAAAGGGCGTCTAGCATGGGCAAAAGAGGCTGCAATTGAGCTATAATTGGTGGTGTGTGCATGTTGGAGGACTTCAGTCCCATCCAGAACCAAGGCTATGAAGAGCATTCAAAATTATATTACAAAAATTACAAAGCCACAGAAGAATTTCGACCCCTGTGCCTAGCAATGGGGTCACAACCTCACAAAACAATGAGGTTTAATAACCCCATAAAAAACTAAACAAATGCGTGCCAAATAAGCAATGCATATATTATACAGAAAGCATTCAGATGATGTCAGTACATAAGGATGCACCATGTCAGAGCTCTTCAAGTTTTTTCCCTCTATCTATGGTTAAGGAAGTCGAATGAACTCATTTGCATGTGTCTAGTCACATAAAGTGTAACATATGTATTTCAGCCAGTGACTCACCAGTACTAGTGCTGTAGGTGCGAACACTGGAGTCAGTTGGAGGTGGTGAGCAGCCTGAGTCTATGGACACTGTGTCATCATCTTGGGAACATCCTGCCTGGATGGCTCTCAGGTAGCTGTGGCTGCGAGATCGGAAGCATGTTGGCATGGGCAGGTCTGGAGGATCTGGGTTGTCCTGAGAATGCGAACGGGAATCTCTGAACGTGGACTCTGAGCTGCGGTCCTCATAGTGATGACTCAATTCCAGGTCCTGTAGCTGTAGTGAGAACAGGACAATATTGGTTAAGACACATCTGTATATAATGGCAAGGAGAATAGAACAGTATGGTATGATTCATTTTGACCAGAGCAGTTGTTCCCAGCACTGGAGGTGACCACCGACTGGCCAGCGGAGTGTCCTTTACAGACATACTCAGCACCTCCACCTGTGAGACAGATTTGATGGGATATCATAAAATGGCACAAAAAACTAAACTGTTGCACTAAACTGAAATTGGTGCGAGTAGTGGAGCGCACACTGCTGAGCAACCCCAATAAAACCTGTTTGCTCCTCAGGCTGGGTCTCTAGATGGGGTGTCATTTCATCTATCAAACGAATTTTCTTCGTTTGACATTTCCCACATTGCCTAACCTGTATGACTTTTCAACTTACAAGGAACAATGAAAGAAATACCAAGGTAAGAAGCACCATCATTTTAGTAATTTTTCACAGAAACATGCTCAAAATGTGAACCATTTCCACGCTTTCTGTTGGAGTGGAAGTCTTGCAGATGATGGGTTTCATATTTTCTTGGTTGACAGAAACAGCCTCAGTAAGAGTCAACAATGTGTAAAAAGGGGTATTTTGATAGTTCACTGACTAGCAACAGTAAGATCTGAGATAGTAAGTGCAAGTACGGCAGCAAAAATGCAAACAAAGTGGAACATCTTGGGGTTTAGAACTATGCACAATTTCACGTAAAAGTTTTGGCAATGGAGGATTTTCCCTTATTCATTTTTGCTTAAAGAAGTTCACAATTACACAAGATGACCTCAAAAAGTTCAAGTTATAATGAAAATTTAGTTTGCTTGGCATGCTGCTGTGAATGAAAATTAAAGCAATAAATTCATCTAACAGGCACATTCTTTGTAAAGCAGTGACCTGACAGTGAATGGGTGCAAATCCTGTACTAATAGCTTGTATTGCCTCATTTGACTAGTTCATTGGAAAAGATCAGAGCCACTCTTTACAGCTGTTCATCATCTCACCGACCTTGTCAGTTGGAGGCTAATGGCTCTTATGTAAGTAAATGAAATATAGACTTAGAGCTACCAATGTCATTCACTTGGCTTTTAGGTTCATGACATCAATGGGAGATAGTGTTGAAAAATGTGGATTAGTTCATCTGACGCTCATTTATTACTGTAATTCTGTCAGGCTATATCTGTTAAACTGCTAATTATATGTCAGAAATGAGTGTAGCTTAAGGCACACAAAGAAGTTGTGTGAAAATGATTTGATGATGAAAGATTTGAAAGAGGAGCAGTTGCTAAGAGCTATGTGAGATAAATACTGAGCAAATGCAAATGTATAATGTATGATCATAACTAACAGGAAGAGAGGACCAGACCTCTGCTTGCACTGACCTGTCCCATGCAGCTACGTCTGCCCAAGGTACTGCAGGCCTGGCTGAAGTCATCGTCATCCCAGCGTGGCAACGAGGAAATGGTACCCTCAATGCAGTCAAGGTTGTCCAGGCTGCGGTTATTGGCAAGCTCTCTCAGAGATGGAAGACAGCTGGAAATGGAATAGCAAGAGAGGAGGAACAAGATTAAGGAGATGTGTTAAACATATGACCCGTTAAGGGGCAAATTAAAAGCAACATTAGGACTGAACAAGGACATATTCAGAGAAACAGTTCATGTTGTTCATATGTTATGACGTAGAGGCAGAAGGGAAATGGATTTGGAGGAAAAAAAAAACATCAGCAAAACCAGGAATTGAAAGAGAGGCAAAAGATAAATGCAGCTGATCTTCAACTCATCCCTTTCATTTCCACATATATGAGTCATAATGAATCAAAATCTCATCCGAGTTATATCTGATTTCAATTTTACCATTAACTGCCAGAGCACCCAAGCATGCAAAGCCAGTGATGTGAGGCAACGTATGTACAGAGCTTTGTGTGCTATCATGGTGCCAAAGCCAAAGAACATGGGCAGGTTGGACTGAACAGTAGCTCTAAACAATGTTTTTACTCATTCTTTGTTGGCACACAGTGATTGTTACATGACAGTAAACTGCCATGCAATGGTCTATGCACAAAGATGTCCCTCCATTCCCCCATTTGAAAAGTGTCCCACTCAGCTACTTTCCACCTAAAAGCGTCGGGCAGATGGTATTTACAAGACCGGCAGTTGTTGGCAGCAGAGCATGAATTTGGCATTTGGAGTCGCCGCTGAACTTACATACATCTGAGGGGAGTGGTGCAAAGCCAATGATGATGCATCATCCAATCAGACAGTGTATTGCACCATCCCCCTAAGAGGTGGCTTGCAGACCTATCACTGACCTGCTCATTGACCTGCCCAGCTGGTGCAGAGAAGACACACTGTGGAGTGGAGACCACAGGGCATCCAGCTCCCCCTGCAACAGAGTGTAATCCAGGGTTCTGCTGCTCACACCAATCGGGGTGGAGCAAACCGGGAGAGAGTGGGGTTGGATGGTCAGGGGGTTGGCAGGGGAGCATGGTTAATCACTCAAACACGCTTTAGCGAAGAATAAAACTTTAAATTTCTTAACACAAACTTTATAGTGATTTGAAACCTTGATTTTATGTGTACATTGGGTTGACCTGCAGGCTGGTTTCTCAAGATGACCGAGTTAGAGAGTCTGAACAGAGTGAGATTAAATTTGACACGGAAACCTTTACATGTCAGAGATTACTCTCACTTTGTTGTCACTCAATGTTTTAAATCACTGGATCTTCTTTAGTGATTTATATAATCACACATGTAATCAGAAGTTGTCTACATGTGTGCTGATGAAACTTTAAAGGAAATTGACATATTGACATAAACCCAACTAACTACCTCATTACAGATAGCAGAGACACTTGCGTTAAGATTTCCTGCGCATTTCAAATGTTTTGCTGAAAGAATGTCTTTTCCTGTTATCTTATACTATATCTTTGGTTTCTCTGTGTTTTTATTACTACTTGTTTATTATTACAATTTTTTATGTGACTTGTATTTATTTAGCCACATATAATTTCATTGTACATGGCAGAACGAAAATAAAGCTGATTCTGATTCTGATAGTTAAATTTACTTCTGATAATTTATTTCTTGTGATAGCATTGCACAGAGTACATTAAATGTATGGCACAAGACAAAAATAACTTGAATTATTACAGCTTTGTACATTTTTCAAAACAGATGTGTGCAGATATGAGATACTGACTTAGAAACAGAATATATTTATTCTTTGTTGTTTTATGAGAAACCTCAGTTGACTCAGCTGCACAATATCACATTGTACCTGCATCATATCCTTCTGCCTCTCATGCCTCTGAATGCTAACCCTTTCAAGACAGGTGAAGCACAATGCCAGCCAGTGGAAAACATGAGGCTCCTGCATAGAGACTTACTGGCCGAGAGCAAACAATCTCAATATGTAAACTTCACTAAAAAACTTGTGACCTCTGAGTGTGGGACCAACAGTTAGAGAGTGAACAGCTGAGATACGGTACTCAAGCTGAACCCACTTCATTCTATGGGTAAGTAGGCACAGCTTGGACGGTGTTTGCATTTTTATTTTCCCGTGTGCTTGCGCAGTCAAGCTGGACTTGGCTTCTTTCCTGTAGGGAATAGGCTGGTTTATTTATTTTCTTTTGATTGTTGAGACATTGTGTCAATCAGAAGTCAATCGGTGTGCGCTGTGGTCACTGATTATCAGACCCAACAAGAAGCTTTACATTTGAATACCGAATGAACCAGGATGCTACACATAAAAAATGTGAGGAGACTGGAGTAAACAAACTTATCAGCATCAGAAATCATTGATCACTCCAGCTCATAGCTGTCTAATATCGGTATTTTATCAAAAGACAATCACCTTTGTGACCTTTTTTGAATTTTAAACATCCAGATCACGGATTGTACCTTGAGTATGAGTTTGTTTACTTTAATGTTGAGAGCTAAAGTGTGCTGCATGATAAAACACAATTCTATGTCTCAATTTATCCCCTTACTTGCGTGGGGGTAGCTGGTCGCTTAGGGACTGCTGCGTGGCCCTGAGGTAGCTCTGGCGGCGAGCAGCAGTTTTTGGAGAGGGTTTGGGGCTTCCCTCTGAGTCGTCGCTGTCTTCCATGTCTCCCATGGCCTTCACATAGCTACCACTGCGCATCCTTCGACATGGAATTTCATTGGCACCCCCACTGTGGCCTAATGTGCTACTCCAATCTCCCTGTAGGCATTCAGTGGATAAAGTTAGGGTACTTAAACAACCATTTATATACTTTAATCTATGAAACTTTCATCAGACTCCAGGCCTACTCACCCTTCGTCCAACCTGCAGGTAGTTGCAGGTTAATTCTTGTTGGCAGGATTTGGACTTGAGCATGGACCTATCCAGAGTAGCTGAACCCTTCTGGATCACAGGTCTTGGCTGGCCCATAGTCAACGTGGACCAGGACCCTCCTTTCATATAATCATTATCAGTCATTAGCATACTTCCTGTTCCACCAATTTCACCACCTCCTCCACTCCCAGGCCCAGGAAGCCCCTGATATTTCATGTCATTGCTGCTTTTGGAGGAGCTTATAGTGTTGTAGCCACTGTGGATGTATCTGTTCTGTCCGCCCTGGCTGTTGTGGCCACTCGGACGCCCCAGAGTCATCATGGCCATCGTGTTATGGTAGCTGCTCAGATCACTGCTATCCAAATCGTCTGAGCTCCAGTAACCTGACATATTGGAACGTGGCCGTCTCTTGGCAGTTGTTTCTGATTTTGTACCCCGATCTTTACTTTTGGAACGACGAGTCTGCTTCCCACTGTCTTCTGTGCCAGAAGAGCCTCCACCACTGCCAGTAGAGCGTCCACTTACATTTCCTTTCATGTTGTGGCTTTCCAGTGACTGGGACTTTGCAAACAGCTTCTGCACTGAGTGCAGCATATAACGAATGCGACCAGGGCTATCTGTGCGCTGCTTGGCGGTAGCAACAGCGGATGTGCGATGATACTGCAATGTGCTGAATCCGTCATGGCCTCCTGGTAGTTGCTTGTCAAACTCCAGCAGACTAGTTGGTGCCTGGTTCTTGGTCATATGATGTGATATAGTTGCTGAGCCGCTCGTAATCATAGGCGTTCGAGCACTCAAACCTGTCATGCCTATTCCTGTTGTTCCCATGCCCATGGATGTCCCTATAGTCCCTGTACTTATCCCCCCGATACTGTCCCCAGGTGGTGAGAAGTCAGACTGCTCATAGGAGTTGTAGTGAATCCTGGGGAAAGTGCTGCTGTTGGACAGCTGATTGTTGAGGGGCAGCATGCAATCCGATGGAAAGGAGCCTGTGTTTGCTGAAGGGTAGAGGTGGGGGTCGATGGTGCCATAGTGGTCCATTGTTGGGCTCAGCAGGTAAGGGCTGCGTGGCAGGGTGCTGGTCTTCTGAGGGTAGAGGGCATCAGGATGGCCTGAGGAAGGATCACAGGAATCAGACAGATGTCTGTTACGGTTTGTCCCCAATCCTTTCATGATGGTGAGGAGGACAAACCCCCTAGAAGACCTCCAGGCCAAGTAGTTACGACTGACCGTGACTCCTGGAAAGCAGAGACAAACAGAACAGAAAGACACAACATAAGACAGAATAAAGGAAGAAGTTTAGCTCTGGTCAATATTTCTGTAAAGAATACTCAACAACATACAAAACTCAAACTCAACAGCTTCTATCCACTCAGCCATACAATACTCAGCTGCTTTCTATGTGCCAAACTACACAACACCATCTAGCTGTAGAGCTGTGAGGAAAATACTGTGCAGCGAATGAGCCAGCTTTCCACTGCCACCCACAGCGAACATCTGTGTTAAAATGAGGAAAATGGATCGAAAAACAACTTGTTGAATAAAGTCAAGCTGTTGCTAGTGGGTCAGGACATCCATTATGGGTATGAGAACAATTGCCAACAGTCATCTGTAACTCCAGACACCTCCACAGATATGTGGGCCTTTGCAGCTGCCAGTGAACAAGCATCCCCTCTTTCTCTGTCCAATCATATTCAGAAAGCAGAGATTCAAAATCATTCAGTCATTGTGGATATATTTTGGTTAATGAGCCACAAATTAAACTTTATGTTGGTGAAGCATTATACATTGAACTCCTTTCTCCTTTCATAAGAAACACACCAACAAAAAAGTTTATTGGTAAGATAAAATTCCAGATGATATACATGCCTCTGCCTTCCTCTCTTTATATCCTACAGCTTAGTTGTGATACAAAACAGCCTAATTTCTGGGAGAGCCCTTTCTTTCAGCCTGTAGCACTCGCCCATAATTCCATCTGTTTCTCTTTCTCTCTTCCTCCTCTCTCCTATTCCCACCTCCAGTGGGTATCCCTGGCATTGGCTACCAAGCTCCTGTCCTATCTTTGCATGTTGAGCCAAGGATGGTGGGCAGACTGTCATAGTGAAACCAGCAAAGAGGATTTGACCAGTGGGTGGTGGGCGGCAGGAGCTGGCAACTACATCTCGTTGTCCTCCTAGTCAAGCTGTGCCAATGCCCTGGCTGACAAGGCGGTAAGGACGCTACTTCTTGTTATGGAAAAGGATAGACAGACAATGGATGAGGAGTATTATGTAAAGGCTAAGCAAAGAGGATACAGAAAGTAATGCTATTTATATATCGGAACATATGTTTGCCTGTAAAAGAAACGGGATCCACCATTCAAACAATCTGATTTCAGCCTCTTAATCAGCCTGGTTTGCACTCTTCATGAGAAAAATTAAAAATCTTCCTGCATTTTGGTTGGATATAGGTATATTTAAATAAATGTGATTAGTATCTATAAATTCCTGCGACGGAGCCATATGCCATTGTTGAAATGCATATTAGAAACTGGACAGCCAGAACGCTGTGTAAGGGTTGGTGTAGTTAAATGTACGCAGAAAAATGACTCCTCTACTCTGGTGCTACAGGTTATCTGAAACCTGACAATTGTAAATTTGCTTGCCTGTTGCTTTTACATTAATCCAGACAGAATTTGGGGCTTTTTCATTCTTATCTTTCCTATTGTAAATGTTTTTTGAATCCATCTGTCATTTATTATTGGCTTGGTTGCTATTAGGTATGAGCAGAACTAGAATAACACTGTAAATCAGTTTCCATAAAGCAACTCTAGTATTCATATCCCCCTTTCTCGTGTTTGCTCTTATTAAACAGTCAAACAAGACTTTACTATGAAATTGTCTCAAGGCTGGTAAATAGTAGTTACAGTGTATGATCATGTTCAGTACATTTGATTTTTATTAGGATGAAGGATAATGAATGATTAGGGCCCCTGTAGATTAACATAGCAGATAATGACTAAGAAAGCAATTACATTTGCAACTGCTTTGTGCAACCACTGGCTATGGACTCTTACTGCATTAAACCACCAAAAAAACTTGCCATCTCCTTGCTGCGTCCTGTCTTAAGTAAACAAATGTATATTTGTGTTGTAGTCCTGTAGAGGGGCCATCTGACTTGTTGAAAAGAGACTGAAAGTCTGTAGGGAAGGACCGTTAGTAAAAGCCTCTGCGCTGAACTTCAAAGTGCTAAGATCGCTGGAGAAAAGGAGAAAATGAGACAATGACAGTGAACTGCTCAGCGGATAATGTGAATATGAGAGGAGGAACTCACTTACAAGACGACAAAACATCTGCAGGCCAGTTTCAGCAGAATATGATTCACCAATCAGAGGAGTGAAATGTTGGGTGTGTTACCTTTCTTTTACATAAGGTGTACATACATGCACATTACTTTTTCACACTTCTGGAAATTTGCTATTTGCAAAAATCTCCATATGAATTATAAGCCTGACTTTTAGAGAAGCATTATTAGCATGCTGCAGGCATAGACTCATTTAGTGTCATTAACAGAGACTTTCTGAGTGCCATCTCCACTGATAGGGTCAAATCCTCTAAATCCTTTTACACCACATTAGCTAACTGCCTCATATCCCGTTGTGACATGCCACTCAGCTAAGCTTAGCATGCTCTGCTCAATGTGTCAACCAGTATGGCTTGAAATGACAGTGATAGTGGCATTATCAATGAAGGCAGGATTGTAAACTCTACACTGCCAGTCAAATGTTGAGAACATTTTAGCATTTTATGTTCATGCTCTGTAATCATACACTAAAAATAGAAGAAAACACAAGTAAGGCTAAGGTTTAAGAAACAGATCTAAGAAATGGTCCAGCTCTAATAAATCTAGAAATTCAAATTTGTGTTTTCTTTTTCTTTTTTAAAATAATTTGATACACAATGAAATAGTTCAAAATAAGGCTGTTCATATTTTTGTGTATGACAGTGTATGGGGTGAAGTAAGCTGATCCATTAAGCACATTGATTGCTCTTTTCAGTGTGTCCAGCAGACAGTCAGTAAACAGCTACTGGAAAATTTTAGGGTTGGATATTTATCACACTGTATGAACCCAATGAATAATAAGGTGGTGTGAGCATGCCTTGGAGTGCTTGCAGATCATTACAGTTCATAAAAAAGAGCTGTATGAAAATTAAGCTTAACAGCTAATGTTTGTTCAGCATCATCTAACATCATTTCTTCTTTGGTACAAACCTTTTACAGTATCAATGCAGTGAAATGGTAATAGGCGCCAAAGGGGAAGAAAATAGTTTAGGTAAAGCATCTGCAATTGTTAGATGTGTGTGAGTGTGTATCTGTGTGAGAGTATAGCACCCATTGATAGTGTTGTGCTCACCAACACATGCACACAGCAACATTAATTTGTCTGTTGTTTGTGTGTCTTTACACCCTGCTTGGAGCGTCTGGTGGAAGCATCTCCCTGCCTTGTGCACCGGGGAGCTGCCATCTGCTCCTCCAGTGGGGAAAGGGGTGTTTGGCTTCATGTCCAGCTCATGACCTTACTCCTCTCAACCACCACAACCTGAGAAGTACTGGCAGTTCATGCTCTGCACCTGAAGAGGGCGATCACAGTCAACACAAGCAGGACTATGAATCTCAAGTTGCGTCATTTTCTTGACTTTTTCATGCATCAAATTGGTTGGTTATGGAAAAACTTGTTCAGAATTAACAGATGCATTTGACAGTAAGGGAAAAATGATTTCTTCTGATGTCGTTGATAAATCAGGGAATGACAATAATGTTCAGCCTGGATGGATTGCAGTGGCGCAAGTATTCTAGTAAACTAAATTCACTGTAAATACAAATTCCTACATTATAAGGTTTTAGCAGACAAATCATTTAAAATATATAAAACAAAAGTATTCATTCCCCTCTAACTAAATATATAAATATTTATATAAATCAATTACATCACTACATTGTAAATACTGAGGCAGCAATGAATGTGCAGCATTTTACTTTTGAGGCAGTTTGGGGTGGTGAAGGTTGTAACTACAGTACACAGTAATTAGGTATTTGAAGTTGATCCCTCTCTTCAGGCTACGCCCACTGACCCCGCTTTCATTTAAATATGCTGGGTTTCACCTCCTGATGATTACAAAGTGATTTGCTTTTAGTTTGAAAAATCATATGACTCATATAGTCCATGGTATGATTAATGAATGAAGAATATATATATATATATATATTCAGCTAAATCTATTTTCCTACTTTTCAAATTCAGATGAATCAGCCATTTGCGTCCTTTGTCATGTCATAACACCTTTGACTCATTTGGGCTGTGACCAGTTATTTAGAAGGAACTTTTACACTCAGTCATTAGACATTTCGGCAGGCAAAAACTTCAGCAAAAGCTTGTATAATTTTCTATCCATTGCCCCAAATATGTTGTTTTATATTAAGTCTTAATTATAAAATTAATTTCCTTGTATTTACTCGCTCCTCAAATATAGCTCATTGGAAATGCACCACCAAATTTAACTGAAGTACATCTCCACTTCTCTCCACTTGTCCACTGTGGGCAGCAGTCGATCACTGGAGGGGAATACAGATTTTTGGCTGACTGGAATCAAAATAAGTCAATCAAATAATTTCAATGTGTTTCTAATTCTAAAAATAATTAAACTGACTGACGGATTATGTATCAAAACATCTCAAGCATGTATCTGTTGTAACCTAAGAGTAGCCAGACAGTTTACCCAGTGGCCAATTTCTAGACTGGCATGTCTGTGGACAGCCAGATTTAGATGAGACTGTGCAAAAGGACATCATTCCTTCATCTGAGCAACACAGGCAGTTTGTCAGAGCACAGCTCAGTCAGTCAGCCAACCCTGAGCCCATCTGCTCCAATAGGCTTATAGCAATGCCCTGGAAGAACAGGGGCCAGGGGATTCTTTGTGTGTGTGTGTGGTGTCCAAAGGTGGTGTGTTACATGTGACAAGACCAACGAATGGTTGCGGACTGCTGGTAAGGAGGAAGGGACAGCAAGGAGTGTGGGAAAAGCTGTGGGGAGAAAGGCGTGGGTTTTGTGACTGTGAAAATGAAAGCAATCTAAAAGGAATGAGAAGGTGTGAAAATGAGTAAGTGTGTTGTAAGCTGTGCACTGGGGAGACAGAGAAGAAGTTTAATGAAGCAGAGGAAGTTTAGGGGAGGAAGACAGCTAGAGGTACATTTTTTGCACATGTGAAGGAAACAAGCCAACCATTTTGGATGACGTTCTGTTTATCCCAGAAAAGGCGTGAGGGTGTAAATGATTGTGAATATGTGAGACGTCTGTGCAAAAATAATAAATGCGGGGTTTTTTTTTTCTGCTGTCTTGGTAAATTATACGACTTTGCTCCTTCAAATCAGAAGTAATTGAATTATTTGCCATTATTTGCCAACACAATCAGAATCACACATACAAATAAACAAACACTCACTTACATGTGTGTCAAATACTTAATAATGAAAAGAGCATATGTGAACGCGTGCATGTGTGTGTGTGTGTGAGTGTGTGTGTGTGAAGCAGGCTAACCTTGCCCTAATTACACTCTATCTATTCCATCAGTGCTGTGCTCTGGCCTATTTTCACAGCGATAAATTTACCACTCTCCCCTCTGTTGTGATAGATGACCCACTCATTTTAGCCATCTCTAAAGACTGCAAGCCAGAAAGGAAGTCAGCGAAAGACAGTGGCACCACTTAACTCTTCACTGCTTATTGTGCCAAAGGAACTTTCCTTGTCCTCAAAGCTAATTCTGGTTTTGAAGTTGGTACATTTAGAGTGCATGGTGTGTAATTATTGTTGTGGTTTTTTTTTTTTTTTTGGAAAGAGGAAAGCCAGGCATAAAAAATAATAATAATAATAAATAAAAATCATGGCACCTGCAAGTGTTTTTCATATGAGAAAGCAGTTTCTTGCTGTTGCTGTATATTTGCTACTCTGACCTCAAACAGGCCTGAAGGTTAATAAGTCAGTTAAAAAAAAAAAACAAGAGGTCACTAGGTCACATTCTTTTATGGATCAGTATGGATCAGATCATACACTCTAACAGTCAAATAGGTAATTTCATGATATGTTGCTGAACACAACAGTGTTTATTCAGCAACGATACCTGTGGTATGGTTCAAACATCATGCAGCCCAGTCACCTTTGAACTCGAAGCAGAAATCCTATAAAAACGCTATAGTCCCACTATCAGACCCTCGAGGAGACAAACTGTGTTGATTTTATGTCAAATTATTCTTCAATCAATTTTATGATCCATACGGTAAGCAAACACAGCGGCACTTATGTTTGTGCTGTGGTTCAGATCTTAAGCATGAATCATTCAAAAACCTGAGTTCCTGTGAATTTGAGAATATAAAGTGAATAGTTTTATTCACAAATCCACATGATTATTTAATGGATACAGTTTATTGTTTTGACCCTGAAAATCTATGTGACAGCAGTTGTCAACAAAAATTGTTTTTGTACTTGAATGCCTATATTCACACTGATAGGGTAATTTTCATTCAACATCTTCAGGCTGCGTGATTCCTTCATAGTGTGAGTCCAGCGCAACAGATCTGCCACAAAATCTAGCCCTTGTAAATGTTGCTTCAGTTCTCTAAGATTGGACGATAAACTCTGTATCTTCCAAAGTTACTTCATCTTTTGAACACTAAATCCCTCTTCATGTTTTCTTGCAAAGCTGCTGAGAGAGAAACACAATAGGGCAATTTTTACTCTGACTTTTACGCTGGCCTAATTCAGTGAGTCGAAAACCCCCCAATAGCTTCAGCGAAGTTGTGAATTAATTTCTGAATTAGGATTGACATTAAATAAATTTAACAAATGGGAATTTTATTTTAAAATATTAAATCTACAGGAAGCAGGCGCGGTGGGTTTAAATCAAAATTTAAAATACATTACTAACTATATTATAACTCATTCAGGATCCAATTTTCAGCTAAAGAGTTGGTGGGCAGACATGGCCAAGTGCAATTTTTTGGGGGATTTTTGGCACAGGAATGGGCATCTTTTGCTCAGAAGCACACAGGGAGGGGAGGGTTGTGTGCAACAGCTGTGGCCTCTATCTCTGGATTCGGGGCAAATCAGAGGGACTAATGCAAACAGACACAGATGTGCACATACAGTATGTACGCACACAGACAGACACTTTCAGACTTTGTGTGAATTCAGATATAACAAGAAGCTTCACTGCAAAGACACAAATAAAGTGTCTGTTCTCACACAGACACTGAAGATTCACTTCAAAACCATTTAGTATAAATTCAGGCCAGAGTTCATGTTTTTGAGGACAACTACTAATCCAACTTGCGGAAGACCTCCAGAATGTAAGACACAGTTAAATGAAGGGATGAGGGAAGGCAAAGCTCTCATTCTTATAACTGAGCTACAGCTCAATGACATACTGTGCTGTCTATAAGTTGTTGGGTTGAATGTGTATGAGCCATGAACAACCAGGACAAAGCTATAAATCCCACCAGGATAAGCTATAAACCTCACCCCCTACAGAATGCCCTTGGGCTGACACACAATAGCCGTAGTTCACGCTAAAGTTTCAACAAAGCCTTGAACCCCACAGAGGAAACAGCAGGACTATGAGATTTCCTGCAGTGAATAGAAAGGGGGAAAAGTCCCTTCCTGTCCTGTGGTCATGTGACAGGGAAGAGAGTGCAGGGGTCCCTTCTGGACGCCAAGTGGGTGAACCTGGTATTCATGTCTCACAATCCCCACGTCACGTCAGAATAATAACCATGATGGCCGTCTGTCAACCTATCAACCCACCAGCTGCCTGGCAGTGAGCTGTTGTCTTGACAACAGTCAGAAAGCCAGCGGGACAGGCAGAGAGATGGTATACAGTAGATGTGAACTACGTGAGCTAGCGATGTGGGCAGCATGGATTCCTGGTAATACATCACAACCTAAGAAAAGGACGTGAAAGGATTTGTTGGGGAATCCCCCGAGTGATCACAGTTCATTCTGAGGGGGACATAAAAATGGCTACCAAATTAAAAAGACAGGAAAAAATAAACCCAGAGCGTGTGCTTTAATTGCACCTGTTAGTGGTAATACAGTATAAATGGCTGTAAAGAAAAGCTGTGTTTGAAGGTCAATCTAAAGACGGAGTGTGTCAATTGAAATCTGCAGCAGGAAAACACTGACCATGGACTGAGGCCATGGTGAAAATGCTTGTCTCGGTGGATATCTTTTTACTTCAAAAAAATGAAAACATTCCCACTGTGGCTTGAACATGACCTCTGGGATTCATTACCTCATTCAACTGCACTGTAGCAGGTAATATGGATATTTGCTGAAAGGATTTCTGAGTAAGAGAGGATATTGACCTTGGCATAGTGACATTAATTATTTTTTTTCGCTCATTCTCTTCACTGCGTGAGTGGGCTGTATGTTTGCAAATGACTTTGCCCTCATGTATTAGAAGATCTCCATTAAGCAATTGTTTTCTCTGGTCTGACTAATCCAAAAAAAAAATCCAGATTTCAGAAACAGCTGCACACCTCGTTTCTTGGGGGAAACCACCTATTCATCAGAAGGCAGAAAAGTTAGGGTAGTGCATGCATAACTTTAAACTTGTTTGTTTGTTTGTTCAGAGCAATTTAGTGGCCACAGGAAAATGCAATGGATAAATTCTAGATTCTTCAGAAGTGATTCCTCTCTCTCGCTATATATATACTATACTATATTAGCGTAGGAGAGTAAGAGCACTTCTGCACTGTCCTAGTCAGACTGTTTCAGTACCTATTTCTTTCTGGATGAGCACTCCATAATCCAGTGTGAGAGAAAGAGTGAAGAGACAAAAGAACTTCTATACTGTGATTCAGGGAAATTGCCATGGTCTCCTTTTGAGTGCAGACAGCTAGGAGAGACTAATGCCTCCATCTCAGCTGCCCTCGCAGCCCTGCTCTCCTCCCCACATTCTCATTCAAGGGCGAGCTCAGCTTTGATCATAGTGTTTCAGTACTATAGTCATATCAATTTTTTCCTTTCTCCTGTGAAGCTATCATTGATTTGATTATCCTCTGGCAAATGCCGTGTCTCTCACTTTGACCTACTAAGCAAAGCATGAATTAATCTGCCACAGTGAAGCTTGTATGATTAATTTGTTATAAAGCAATGGTGCACAACAGGACTGAGCCTGTAAATATTACAGAAATACTTTAAAGACAGAACCTTCTGTGTGTGTGTCTGTAATCACAGACAGCGGCTTGACACTGTGTATGAGAAGTGATCATGTTTGTGGGCATAATCCTTAAATGAAGTCTGGTTCGGTACCATGTTGTTGTTTTGAAATTTTCATTAAAATGACAGACTGATGAAAAAAAAAAAATGTAAAATGAGCAGGCTGTCTTCAGAGGCAGATCCACTGAGAGCCAAACAAAAAGACAATCAAACAATGCATTACAGAGTACCGTGCACAATAGCACCACAAAACTCATGTTCTCTCAAGTCATTTCTGCCTGTAAGTGAGTCCTGTAAATCAAATTTTCTTCAAATAGGGAAAAAAGAAACTCAACCAGCAATGGAAAAATACTGCAACTTGTTCCCCAGGGTGCACCCCGCCCTCGCCCAGTGTGAGCTGGGATTGGCTCGGGTACCCCCCGCCACCCGGAAATAGATAAGCTTTAGAAGATGAATGAAAATGATTTCATGTTATCCTCACTGAGTTGGGGTTTACGATGGATAGAACATTTGTCTAACTGAAATTGAACACGGCATTTTTTCTGTAAATCTGTAAATTTTTTCTGGGTGACTGCAAATTGTTGCAAAGCTGCAACTGGTTAAAAAAAATAAAATAAAAAAAATTGTACACTCTTCGTTCCGATGGGACTTGTTATTTTGTGTTTTCTGTCCCCGTGCCCCTCTGGAATTGTTGCTGTGTTATGGTTTCTCTTTTTCCTTTCTTTCTCCCTGATTGCTGATATATTGTGCGAGTGAACCTGAGTTCAGGCAAACTCTCATGTAAATACAGATTTGGATATGCCTGGTCAAAAAATGAAAAAACTGTTTTGTGAATATGTTATAAACGTGAAGAAACCTCATCCACTTTCTCTGTCAAACACACACCTCATACTTACTGGCTGCCGATATTACTGAAGTCTAACCCATATCTGTTGTGAAGTGGTGAAAAGTGAGTCTGATAAAGAAGTTCACTGAACAGTCCCTGACTCAGAACTCAGACACAACTGACAACGACAGTGCAGGGGGACGGGCAGAGACCAAAAAAAAGAACAAAACCCGAAAATAAAAAAGTGTGACCAAATAATGTCCTGGTATGAACAACTGAGGAACTGGCAGCTTACGCCCCCGGAGCTCTCTATTTTTCAACCACATGGCCCTGGCCACAGCTTCTTATCTCTGCTGTAACAACATTGCCTCGAGAAGTGCTTGAAAGCTACATCCCCAGTTTCCAGGTGTACAGAGAGCCGTTCCTGTCAGATTTTAGATGCAAGCACTGAAGCTTCTCGAAAATTTGCTGGAAAGTCTCACATCTTCATCCATTATTAATAGCACCTCAAGCCTTCCTTGTGCGCAGGATGAAAAACTAAAAAGCAGAATTAGTAACTCAGTAGGAGGTTTGTTTGAAATTAGACTTTGGCTCTTGCTTGTCCTGCATTGAATCAACATTTGATGTCCCATCAGTGTGTTTGCAGGGAATAGCAATTAGCTACTAACAAATGATGTCAGCGGTGAATCCCATCCCTGATGGCTGGTGAGGAAAAGGCAGTTAAAGGTTACCGGTTCACGGTACAGCTCTGCGCATGCATGATTGTGTGTGTACTTGTCAAACGTGTGAGCAACTGCGTGTTGAGGTGAGGCAAAAGACTTACATTGGCAGCTCATTTCTCAGAAGGCTGGTTCTGAGAAGGTGGAAATTTCCTGAAAGAGATAGGAGGAAAACCGTGTCAGTGTTTGTGTCTGCTATGAACCCGTAGAGCCGTGTCATGCCTTCCTTGTTAACCCACAACAAAACCACAGCATATTTTATCACAGACACACACCCACACGAACAGAAACACACACAGAAGCAAACAGAGCTGTGGATAAGCCTTTGCCGTGGCGCATTGTGAATCGGGTTAAAATAATCTGATTGAGAAGCAGTGCTCGAGGGCATCTTGTATGCAAGCTCAGACCAGAGAAGCATCAGCAAGAAGCCCCACCTTGATGTCTACTTTACTCTTTGCTGCCCTACTTTCTCTCTCTCCTCCTCCTCTCCCACACCAATGGAGTGTAGCACAAAGGCACCGACTCGCTTTAGTACATTTCAATCACGGTAGTCTCCCACTCATCCATATTCCAGTCGCTTTTATAACACCTGCAGCGTTCCAGCAAGTATGACAATGTTGGATCAGGGGGCTTTTCACCTCAGGCTTCCGCAGTCACACGCTCTCCATGTGTCTTGCCTGATAACATGTCAGAGCACACAAGATTGTGTCTTTCATTGGGGTGCCTTTGGACATCTACAGTGATCTATGTGTGCGAATGCATGCTGGGGTTTGTTATGTTTATTTCCTGCAGTCTGTGTTAAGCGTACATTACAACCCTGTGAAACATCCACTCATCTTCTTTTTTATCATTTCCCTTCTCAGAAAAGTGGTTCAGGCTCGTCAGTGCCAACTACAACAGGCCCATATGATGAGCAGCTCTCTGATGCCATACACCAAACTGCATCCCAGCCATTTTGTTTTGCATTACGGATCCCTCCTTTCCTCAAAAATTCAGTCAGAAGATGCTTTGTTCACCAGTCTGACAAACACTCCAATCCACACAGTGCAAAAAAGGTTTAACCTTGATGTGAATATGCTGTATTTGGTGCTTTATGCTACTATGGCAAATATTCTCTTTGATATTTTTGGCATTCATCTGTTGCCCGAGTATTTGAGAGCACATATACTATCATTGGGAGATGGGACACAAACAACACATATGAATAATGTATCCACACAGAATGCTGCTTGTTAATGTAGAGTAGATGACACTTAGATAAATGAATATTCACAGAGTATAACGAGGTGTCATGGAGGTATCTCCCCTTCTGCACAGAGCTGCAGCCTTGAATGTGCACAGTTTACCTCAAAGAAAGCACAACCATCATCTCTACAGATCCACAATCAGTAGGGATTTAGGAGACGTGGCTTCACTCAAGGTACATCTTTGCAGCAGTTCATCATTTCAAAATCTAGAGCAGAAAGTAGTGCCTTTCACATTTCGTCCAACCACGATGGAAATCAGAGATGTTTATATCTGTGGTGAATGATTGTGCTGGAAGGTGGAGCCAGAGACATGAGGGGACGAGGCAAGTTTGTTTGTGTAACGAAATAACTCAGCACATATTTCCCTGGAAGGCGTTCAGTGAGCCGAACATGAAGAGGAGCTCATTAAAGCCGCTGCTGCACCACTGTCGCAAATCCCAGTGCTCCCAGTACAAACAATTAAGTGCTCATCGTGGAAAATTGCTCTGAATCTTAATGATGTAATTATTTGTCATCCAAAAAGGATCCAAAGCACTTTTTTTTTTTTTTTTTTACTGTTCAGCGCTGTTTTCTTATAAAGCACATATTTGGTTAAGTTGTTAACTCTGGTTGTGGTTGTTGACAGTGACCAGGAAACAGTGTGGGAACAGCAGCATCTCATATCCAAATCATGCCCCATCCTCCACCCAAAGCATCTTTGCCCTACAACATCATGGTACCTCCTGCCTCTTAGTGAGAGCAGCCATTTTTCACAACGCATCATGAGGCCTTCAGAAGGAGAAAGTCAACACGAGTTTGCAACTAATTGAACTAATTCGCATCAGCATTTAGGCGCCATGGCTCAGGTGGTATACGGAGCCATTCACATTTAATCACATGGGTGGTGGGTGGTTCGACATGCTGACAAGCCGTTGAGCAAGATATTGATGTCAGGGTGGCACAATCATTTAATCATTATGGCATTCAAGCAATTTGGAGATACTATTCAAGTTTGTACAGTCAAAAGAGGGTATTGATGACCTTGGACATCTGGTTAGTGGTCTTTCTCTTAAGTCGGTATGTGGAATTTGTTTACAAGCATGTGAGAGAAGGAGCCATGAAAAAAAATTGCAGACCAGACTGTGAAATGCAGGACGAAGTGGATGAGACAATGAACTCAAGAGATGGCGTTGGTTTGAAATGTTACGTTGTCCCTCCGGTTGACTTTAATAACACGACACTGCAGGATGAAGCTCCTGCCATTCAGACAACTTTACTGGCGGAGGCAACACAAAATGTCATGTTCTCGAGCATAACATTTAGAGTGGCCAGTAGATGAACTGCTCTGTCCTGAACATCCACAGCCACTGTAACATTCGTAAAAACCTTTTCACCACTGTGGTTCATTTTGATTTTTGGGACAGAATGAGCAAACACAAAACTCAAAAGTGCTGTGACCTTTTGCAATAAAATGTCAAGGAAAATTGCACAGACTCACAAATACTCTCTCTCTCTCTCACACACACACACACACACACACACACACATATACACACATGTACACACACACACACACACACCCTAACAGTGTTAAAGGTCATCTTGTATTGGCTTCAAAGTGTTATTCAGAAGAACTGAAATGACACGAACAAGAACATAATCCGACATCCACTAGTAAAAACCATTATCAAGATAGATCACATTAATTGGCCATGGAAGAAAATTGCTTTTACAGTAAGCAGTGACTTCAGTTGAGAGATATAGAAACGAATTTTGCATCATGTAATTTTCCTCATCTGCAACCGAGTCAACATCAGGAAGTCGTTACGCTTCCTGGGAAAACAGATTCTCACACTTTATTCAACTCATTTATAAAGCACAGATAAACTTGGCACAAAAGACAAATGAAAGGCATTTCCTGGAGGTTTGGGGGTGGGATCCATGCCAAAGCACTCTTCAAAGCACAATGTCAAATTGCGGTTCACAGCAGTGGGTTTCTTAAATTAAATTAGAAATGAGACTGGGACACAGATTGAGGTATCAGGCTTGGGTGATCTGCTGATTGGGCTCTTCATTTAGGGAATGCATTATGAATGACTGCTCAGTGTGGAGAATCTCTCCCATTGATGCTCTACGTGGACTCTAAATCCTAATGATGATGATTGACGATTACCACAGCAGATGTCTCGCAGCAGGAAAACTGCAGTTTTTCATTGAAAAACAAAAACTAAAACATGTAACCAACATTTCAGCAAGCTTTATTTTAGACGGGGGACAGAAATTCCATCTGAATTTGCCTTCCACATTTCACTTTCATGTATATGGGAACTAAGTGATATTCATTGAGGTGGGATTTAAGGTGGAGAAATCCTTTGGCTTTCAAATGTGATGTGACAGTGAAGAAATGCCAGTGGCTCTACACATTAAAATGGTCTGGTTGCTGTCATGGTAATAACTAATGTATTATGCATGAGTTACTGAGAGCGCATGAGAGTCATTATAAAGAGGGAAAAGTTGTAAAACAAATCAGGATACTTAGATCAAAATTTCAATCCCCCCTCCCTTTTTTTAAGCATTTTTCCATCTTTCCTCGGATGTTCTGTTTCTTTGGGGACAAATGTCTAATTACATGAACATTATGTTTTATTGTAAAACTACATCAAACTAATAATTGCTGTGTTTTGATGTGTGTACAATGAGTGTCTACATGGGTAGGTGGGTGTCTTCCATCCATGGGGCAGGGATTTGTTACGTTTCTTCCATCCATATGTAGTAACATGTTTAATGACGTTCTGTTTGTACGTGTCTGTTTGCGATGACATCTCAGTGAAAGCACCAAACTTCTCTGCAGCAGATCTGAGGCAGTTGAAGGGTTATTATTTGGAGTGTCTGTAGAAACCTGTGTTCAAGGCCATGATGAAGTGCAGAGTACACTCCCACGTGAGCACACAGGGCTTAAAATAATAATGAGCATATTCAGGGAGTTGATAACAATTATTACCTTTGAAGAGCAGAAAATCTTTCACATCAGAGATGAGAGTAAGGTGAATAAGAAGATTCCAAATTTCTGCTCCTTTTCATCTGAGGACTTTGTGCTTTGCATTCCAAATAAATCATCAAGTCTTCAGGTATGTATTGGCGGTGTTGGACAAAACTCTATTGGCCTTTCTTTTTATCTTTTTATTAGAATCAACCCATACAAAACTCACACAGTTGCAGAGATGCATTAGACTTTAAGAGCACAAGTGTACATTACTGTGAACTTCTGACGAAAAGCCTTTCAGCTCTATCACCAGAAATCCCTCAAACACTGACGTACTCTGATCTCATCACTCATGGTGCTTTGGACCTCCACTAGCATTACTTCAGAAAAATAAATCAGTTAGGTAATGTGTCCACTTATGATGTCTTGAAGGAAAATATTGTCTCAAAAGACATTTTGAAAGGACATTTTTTTTTTTTTACCCATTTCCATTAGATGTGCTAATGGGATCACTAAAGGTTCTCTTGAGACAGCGATCATTAAGTGTTATTGCTTTAACCTGATGTTGAATTTGCCCTCAATATTTTCTTTTGCTGTTGGTTCAGCGTTTCATCACCAACTGGATTTCAAACCATTTTGAGTTTTCTGTCAGCTTGAAGATCTTATTTATATTTTTAGTTTGGTGGTCACATTTTCAGGCACATTGCTCTGACTCCTCCAGAGATAAACCAAGAAATAGTGTGCTTATTTTCTCCTGTATTCACTTGCCATACTTCTTAAAATAATGACTTGCATCATTTTTATATATTATTCAGCTTTACTATGACGGAACTGCTCTCACTATTTTGTGTTTTTGGGCAACACTGATAAATGTTTTGCAAGATACAGCTGCAGTGAGATTCCATTTGAAACGATTTGGCCTCATTGGATGAAGAAGTTAACATTTTGAGGAACCAGGGAAGTAGTTGTTGTTGGAAATGTTGATTCCTTTTATTTCTCAGAATTAAAAAAGGCCCAAGTCAATAAGCCATCACAAGCATTTACAGAGACCAATTAGAGTAAATTGGTCTGGAAACATCAACCCATCGTCTTGTGTACTCAACCTGCAAAAGTTCACTCTCCTCAATCAATATGTCTTCCTCACTTGTTTTGTTATTTATGAATACAGGAAGGTGACAAGACAGAGTCTTGACAGCAAACGACCCAACTACAATGCTGAGTGGTGTTCTGTGCATACTGCGCAAACATAGAATAGAATGAGCAATCAAGTTCAAATTTCAACCACATAAGACTTTATATATTGTTTATCGAGCCTTCCCCTTTTTTATTCTGAACATTCAGAAAGATACAATATATCTTAACCATTTTTGAGATACCCATTCTAAAGAAGAGAGCCCATATATGTATGAGTTGCGGACAGCCGAGTAGCAGACGGTGTAAATGGAGACTGCTGGTAAAATGCACGCTGACTGTGAAGCAGCACGCTAGCTCTGCAGGACCTGGCTCAAGAGAGAGATGCACTGCCTTCAGCACACACACACACGCTGAGCATATTGGACATATGTGTGCATACAACACAGAAACACAATTCTGAATACACACAAAAATGCATCCTTAGACACCTACACACTCTCACAAGGGCACAGAGAAGCAGGCACTCGTGCCAGACAACACCTGTCCCTCTGTGCTCTGTTTGTCCTCCTCTCTGGGGCTTCAGCTTGAACACAAAGTGAGAAAGTCAGGGAGATATACTGAAACTGAGCTTTGTTCTCTGTCACCAGCCATATTCATATAAATTCACACAAAACACACACATATGCACGTGAGGAGGTACGGAAATGACAAACAATGAGTAGTACCTCATTGCAATGGCTGAAAGTGATGAGATGAAATGGAGGGTAAAAAAAAGCCCACCTATCTTTATGAGTGTGGTAATTTGTGTGTGTGTGTGTACGTACATGTAGTTGTCCAGTCATTTGTTTTGTTAATCTGTTTCAGAAGAGTTATATCTTGGATTCTCTTTATTATCTAGTCTGTTTCAGAATGACTAACACTTTATTAGACACCTTTTTTTGTGTTTTAACTTGAGATTCCTACGATAGTTTCTTTCTCTGAACCGTAAGGCCGACACAGCACACTAGCAGCCAGACAAATTATTTTTCTGTCTGTTTGATAATTTTCTAAAATATCACCTGAAATCTGCCATGCGTTTTTTTTGTGACAGTGATGCAAGTGTTTCTAAAAATTTCCTATTTAACATTTGCTAATAATTGTCCAGGCAATCTAATCTAATCAATCTAATGCAGTCTGGAGGCCTGAAAAATAACATGTTATAGGGACAAACAACAGGTTACAGTTACTGTGACAGATTAAAAGAAATACACACTAATGCTGTTACAGTATTACAGGTCTGTCTGTATGTCTGTGTGTCAAGCTTGGTCTTCCCGGGCATTTGGTAAATAGGGGCCTGTAAAATCTGTGATCATGAAATCACTGTAGAAAATACCTTTAGTCAAATATAATACCTTTAAAATGCTCTTACTGAAAAAACATCAGCACTCTGTCACTCTTGTCCTGATTCTTACTGGTAAAAAAGTAAAAAAAAAAAAACAAAAAAAAAAAAAACTCTGAACTGAGCTGAACCTTGCAATGATGCAAACCCGATTCATGTCAGCGACACAACTGGAGAACCATGTGGCCATTCTGCCTCTCAGCAAGGTTGCTGAATTTGAGTAATGGTACGTGAGCCTGAGGCTAACATGTATCCACATCATGCCAATTGCTGTGAGGAACTATTGGGTCTTAATGGTAGCATGAATATTTTCCCCCCTCATGGTGGGACTCTGCAATGAAAGTATCAACAAAGAGATGCCTGATGATTTAGTATCATTTTCGATGTCTAAGGTTAATAAAATTACATCATCAAGCCATGAAAACAAAGGGCCAATATGACGCCTCAAATTTTCAATTACACTGGCAGGAAGTAGCCATTAAGCTGGCATTACTGTTATTAAAATCTCTGCCTTCGTGATTGCTGAATGAAGCTCAAGAGACGCTTTCCACTTTCCTTTGCCCGACTGGGAGACATAGACATATATGTGTAACTGAATAAGTCTCATTCAATTACAGCCCATTGAGACCCGCAGCATTACCAGTGATGCTCTTACCGCTGTCTGGAATATGGCCGACGGTACTGCCAACAACCCAGCTATCGCAGGGATTCTCAATTTAACATCCTCTTTATTGGCTTAGAGCAGCTGCTGACGACTCCCTGCTACTGTGATGTTGTTAGCCTTGAACATAGTGTCACCCAGCCTTTTCACAGAAGGCTGGGTGACACTACGAGAGTACAGAGGAGAGTGGGCTGGGGGGATAAAACACTAACTGAAACTAATGTTGTGCTCGCAGCTCCTGACCATACGGTCCAGATTCATGGGAAGCAAAAGATGGATGAGTGTCGCTGAGTATGCGTGCACAAGAAGAGGGAATTGGATTTTAGAGAGGCACGCACACTGAAACAAGATGGATAGATGCACACTGAGCCCCCCTGTCTCCAAGGGTAGCCACTCTGCTGTCTGATACCTCAAAGAGGTCGATGAAGGGAGGGCCAGCACGTCACATTTAACAGACGACACAGAGGCTGGACAGGCACACTGGAAAGTAGGACAAGAACAGGCTGGCCTACTGTAAAAGCCCACGGGATGTTCGTGGATAAAGAAAGACCACTCAGACTGACAGCAGAGTGCTGCATTTACTGAGTTACAACAATGGCCTGTTTGGTCAGCAGGAAAGCAGCACGTGTGATCCAAAGCTTCTCTTGAAGTTGTTAAAGATGCTTCTTATATTCACTTCAAGCAATGGATAAGTCACCGACTACTGTATAATACAGGTTTTAGCTAAAACTAATCATTTTCCTTTTCTTTTTCCAAATAACACTGATTTAATTATAACTAACATTATAATGACTACAGAGGGTGAAGAGACCACTGCAGGAAGGTAACAGTCTTAAAATATCTACAATCAAAAGCTGCATGTGTTCACAGCCGTTGCAGGAACCTGATGAACTGATAATTTCACAGTCACAACGTTTCAACAATTCAAAATCCCCAAAAAGTTCTCAGAAATACATTTTTATGCGTGTTTTTATCTGCAAAATGTGCACCTTTGCTTTACTGATTTACTGCCACGCAGTTGTATGACTCCACCTCACATTCACGTCTCTCCAGACTCATGAAGTGAAGTACGTCCAATGCCTTGCATGTACAAAAATACGGGTCAGTACTTTCTCTGCAGTTTCACGGCAGGCCCCCAACAATGGTTTCACCTATTAAGCAATCCAAAAAATGCAAATTGCAGTCAAAATGCCCTGTTAAGTTACATTGTTGTTACACATTGATTCATGGCCAGAAAGGTTTTTTGCACAACATTATGAGGCATGGCACTTTGGATCTTGGTATATTAAATACTCTCACTTCATTATTATATCCTCATAAACATTTGTGAATTTCTTTCATAATTAGTTCATGAATTTTTCAGTCATGACCAGAAATGTGTTTTCTGACTTTTGAGCAAAAAATTCTAATCAGGTCATCATTTGAGCCAAGTGAATATTTGTACAAAAATTTCAGCTGGTGGTTCCTACTATCATTTTCTCAAGAATGCCACAGATGACCTTTGAACTTTGAGCTGTAGTGGATGGTTGTTCCAAACCTGAAGAAGAAGCCTTCCTGAGAAGTTTAGGATATTTGGAAGGATGGACTAATGCCTCAATATGGACATGGATGCATAATAAACAATCCAATCCAATTATATTTATCCGACCGTTTCCGGAGGGAGATTCTGCTGAAGAATACGCAGCTTCAGTAAACCACTTAAAGTGAAGAAAGGCGGACAGAAGGGCGTGGAGAGGAATCTAGGCTGAGCACAGGATGGTCCCAATATGCTTGTCCTAAGAATAATGGTCTGTAAATGCTCCATGCGTGCTGAGCAGTTTGCCTTTTCTGCTGATAAAAGCAGGGATGAAGAAGACATCTGGGCAGTCTTCGAGCACTGGCACAAACATCTGCTGCGGCTCAGCGGCAACAAGAGTGTGTGCGGACAACTGTGCAGGTGTTACTCCAAGAATGCACATGCAGATCTCTGCTCGCTGGAAATTGACATAATCACTTCATTTGTGTCAGCTGTTTTGCTCAAGGGGGAAGGAGGGGGGTGGGATGGGATCAGTAACTACCATTACAGAGGACAACCGGCATCATCTGTCGCCATCTGCACCTGATTATTGAACGGATCTGCAAAATTGAATCTAATTTTGGGAAGCAAAGAAGATATGTTGATGCCTTAAGGAGAGTGAAACTGATTAGAAAGGGATCAGCAAGATTTGCATCATATCTGTGGATATGTCTGATGTAGCAATTGTGCAGCTTTGATTGCTCTTTGTTGATCAGTAGTCACAGCCAGTGGAGTTGTTGTGGAGCTTTGTGGCAAACGTGCAGATGTGTCTGTGCTTTGTGTGAAACCACTGGTGTCACTATGAACACAACAATTTCTGTGGGGCATGTAATCCCACACTGTGTCCTTCCTTCTTGGTGTTTCATCACTATAACGTTGGGTAGACCTTTCAATGTGAGATGTTGGGTAAAAATTTTATTGAATGGTCCCTTGATGCACAGACACTGATGTTCATCTTACGTAACACAACTTGCATCAAATCACGACCATCATACTGGATGTTAGATGACATTTGGAGCCTAAAATGTCACTGAACCACAGAAAGGCTTTGATCCACAGTTTTTGTGTGCACAACAAAATGGGAAATGCATGCAGCTCCTTTCATGGCAGGATAAAGAGACTGTCTGAAGACCCGACCAATGCGACAGCCAGGACAGAGACGATCAAGACCTCAAGCTAACCTGTTGAATTTTCTTTTTCCGATACAAACATCCTGATTCTATCAAATATTACACACCAAAACACATCGTGAAGTCAGATAAAGTCTTTCATCTTCCTCTTGAAACTATTGCAATACTGGTTGGTAAAATCCTGCTTATTATTCAAATCTGAATTTGCTAGTTCGCAGTATTCTTCGCTGCATTAAAGCTGGCACTTCTGGATCGCAAATCTCTGCATCTTATAACCACCTGCAGAACTGTTGCACAGCGTGAAACCATTGACAGGTATTGGCAGCCTGTCACTCAGTCGGTGCATGCGCTGGAGTCTAGTGCATGTGTATAATGTAGCGCTCATAGATGTCAAAAACACCACAGGGAACCTTCAAGTTGAAACGGAATCCATTCCTCTGATGAGTAAGATTCACCACCGCAACGTGATATTTTAATTAGTGTCTTTGTTAGGTTTAGTGCACGCTGTGTTCATGTTCATGCCCTGAACATGAAGTGGCGGTAACGCTGGTTGATCTACCACTATAATCTAGGTAGAAATATCCAAACAACTTTGGGACTGATTCCCATTGAATTCCCCAGAGGAAGAATTCTGCTGACTTTGGTGTCCCCCCTCTCCAAACCTCCAGTGCTATCATGGGTTTATATCAAAACTGGTACAGTCACAAATCAATATGCACAGGTATAACTCCCTTGAGTCAAAATGTCAGTTTAGTTGACTGACTTTCAAAAAACATTTTATTTGCTGCGTTCGTCGTTTACCATCGGTACTGCTGAGATGGCGGACAGGAAAAGCCGTATCCCAAAAAACATCAGCATGTTTTTATTGTCATTGTGAGGCCATTAGCATCATGAGGGCATTTAGCTACATATAGCCACACACAGCCACTAAAATGTCTGTATGGTCTAATCTTATGATTATTATTATAATCATTGTTATTACTGCCTTCACTTTATCTGTGTCATCATTCACAAGTGCAGTTTACGATAAAACTCACTAGGCAGACAAGAACTAAACTAAAACTAAAAAAAAAAACCCACACAAAACAAAAAACCCAAAAACAATCTGTCCCTAATACTTAGATGATAAGGTAAAATAAAGCAAACTGATAAAATGCATATTCTCAGTCAGACAAATTGAATGGAAAATGTATAAATGGAGGCCTCTGTCTGCTCTGTAGCGGCACACATCTTGACTCACGTGCTGTAATCTAATACGACCTAACTGGTACTCACTGAGAATGCAGCCATCATGGCCTCAAATAAACATGACAAGAGACTTGAATACTGTAAGCATTTCATGCAGATATTTGGTTAAAGAATCAATAGTGGCGTGTCCTTGATGCTGCTCGTTGAGGTTAAATGCTGTAGCGGGTTTCATTTCTGCAAACCAGGAAGACATTACAGCTGTTTTTAATGGCCGCTGCTGTAAAGCTGCCGAACGTTTTTCCAAGCACATGATAAGAATGTCATAAGCTTTGCATGGCTTCGTCTGTCAATCCTCGCTCCGCTTAACAGCGCCAGAATCACAATGAAGATATTATAATGCAGAATATGAATGGATGTGGCCAGTGAAAGGTGCCTGCTGCCTTTCTGTGGATTACCTTGGTATGAGGGACTCTACTTTTTGATCACATGTAAATTTCAGTTTTTTAGATTTTCTCTGACGAGTTTCATCATTTATTCTTCACGTATCCAACATCAGCTTGGGACACTAAACCTGTGACTCCACTCGTTGATCAAGAAATTTCTAGAGGCTACTTAAATGCAGGACCTTTTACACCAATCAAATCAGGGCCAATGTTTGGCAACACTAAATGGGATGCCATGAGCTGATGGATGATACCCTGGATCTTTGGAGTTTCAGGGAATGAGAACTGGCTGCGATTGATTTTCTTTAGCTGAGAATGTGAAGCACTGTGCGATGTATTTCTCTGTTCTAACAGGGTTTGTACTTTGAGTCGTCATGAGGATAAACCTCACACAAACACACACAGGGATTCCTAACTTTGTTTTCCAGTTGATTTTCATGCGAGAAGCTCAGTTGTACTTGACACCTATGCTTGAAAATGATTGACGTTCATACTTCTGTATTTGACTGAATAAGAACAGTTTAACAGCCTGGAATTAAAATGCTTTTGGCGCTTGCAAGGGTCAGATTATGATTTATTTATTTTTTTATCTCAACAATATGTTTTTGTTTGGAAACTTGTGCTGTGTTTGAGCAGAAAACATGAAAACATTTCCTTCATGTCCTCTTTCCCCCCATGAAATTTGTCTGCTCCACTTGTCTTCGAGAAAGTCACAGTAGAAAGATTTGAGGACATGTTTCTCACTCCTTGAATAGTCAAATTCCTGCTGAGTTCTTTAGTATTTTGTCCCAAGTCATGTTAGAAAACCTTCAAAGCCAAACATTACCATTTGAAATACTGGTACAGACTTTTTCACTTTGGTTATTGCCTCTGCAGTTGAGAGAGTCCAAATCAGAAGATGTCCCAGTTCTTTATTTCTGTATCTGTGACTTGGTCCCAGGCGGACTCCTGAAAACAACAATGACGTGCTGCTGTGACGTCAGCTGCACTAGTCTTCCTGGTCATCACTTCTGACACACTTCCCTCTGCTCCCAGCACCAGTGCAGAGGGGAGCCCCAAATAAAAACGTGATGCAAAGGGAAAAATAATGCAGTTTGCCACTTTAATAATTCACTGTTGATCTATTCAGATGCTGTCTGGTGACAGAAGCCTAACCAATGCTTCTGACTCTACATTCTGTATGTTTGCCTCAAAACACTCACTACAGTTGACAGTGCCAGCGTTAAAGGCAGAGAGGAAGAAGGTGTTCCTGTGCTCAGGTGCTCAGGTGCTCTTTGTCAGCCACAGTTAGTTAAAAACAACAACAACATAAAAACAAAGCAATGAACAGCGTGGACAAAATGTGTGAGACACAATGCTAAGTTCTCACACCATGTCATGGAGGCTTGACATTGAGTTTTATTAGGGAACACAAATGCAAAACTAAAATCACTGTACTTAATTATATGCTAAATTCTGAAATAAAAATATTTCCTTGAAGTAGTCCCTCCAACGAAAAGTTCCCTGCAACATTCACTGTTTTAGGATTAATGACTTTTTTTAACCACGGATACAGAATCAAATAATTCATACGTTAAAAAACCTTTTCCTCTTTATAACTTGATAACTTGTTATCTGTTACTGTTGGCAGCTCACTGGCTGAGGCATGTTTCTTCATCCATAAAGCAACACCAGCTGCAGTTGAGGCTACATGAACTTGGAAGTACCAGGCGGCCGCACACAATCAATTCATACAACTCAAACTGAATCCTAATTTTGTTTTGCCGAGCCCTGACTTAGTACCCACGCAACTGTCTGCTACAAATTGTCCTGAACTGTAAATGCATGAGCTGAATCGCACACTTTACTTTCATATTCCTATAACCATTAGACTGTGCATCTCTAATGAAATCAAGAATGATTAATGAGGTGGGCTAATGTTTTCTCACATGAATGAAAACCAAGAAAGATTACATGGTCAGACGAAGAAGAAAATAATTCTCTGACTCCCCCACTTGAACGGAAATTAGTGCAGCCCAGAATAATTAATTGAACCGTTTATGATACCATATCTGAGACTGAGACCAAGAAACAAGAGAACTCTCAGTGACCGTGAAAGTAAATTATCTTAGCAGATATTTAGCTTATAGAGCCATGACATTGAACCAAATTAATCAAACTGTGGCATCAAATCAACAGATTAGCATTTTATACTCAAATACTACACATTTTCTTATTCATGCAAATTTTTTTCTGTGGAAAAAAAGCCTTCACCTTTCCTGTGACAAATAAATAGGACAAGACCTGCTTCTGGCTCTCCTTTATATATTCCACTTTAAATCCTGAATCAGACTATGTAAATATGACAAACAGCCATGCCACTCAGTAACAGAATAATCTGCTGTCACCCACAGAGAGGAACTGGTGTTTTCACATGAATACTGTCATTCACTCTCACTTGATCGAGCCGGACTGAATCCCTGTTTTCCGGAAGCAATTCAGGGAGCAAAAAAATTCATCTGTGAGATTGGAATAGTTGATTCACTCACAGATGTGTCACAGGATGTGTGCTCGAGCGAAGGTTTTGGGACGATTTAGTTGATTCACAGAGAAGACAAGACGTGGATGAGTTGGCGTGTTCCCTCTGACCTCACTGGCTGATTAATAACCTGCTATGTATGACTCCTGGGAGCTCGGCTGAGGCTGAAGTTTCACAAGTGAGGAAAATGCAATTAGCACGGATGGCAGAGGTGATCAGTGTGGCAGCAGTAAACACAGCTTGAGTGCTGCTCTACTTTTACCTACACAACTTTTGCAGGTCATAAAAAAAACAAAACAAAACAAACAAAAAAACTAAACAAAACAAAACAAAAAAAACCTTGGCTAAAGGCCATTTTGAACTGAGCCCTAATAAAAACTGAGCTGTGCCAGCCCACTAGCCTTTGCTGTGGTCCAGGCTTTGTGTCAGAGAGAAGCATCTTAAAGTGTACTCCTCCGCTCCTGCATTAAGCAGGCAGTGCTTCAGACTGAACAGGATCGCCCTCTTTCTTAACGCCTACCGCAACTTAGCGCGTCACATTTAAAATGCTAAGTAGAATTGAATATGTCAACCATAACTACAGAGAGTCTATTAGTCCTCTTTAATGTAAATCACAGAGACGTTTTAAGATTCCTTTGAAGAGTGGGAACATTACTGTGTCACTGCCAAAGGCTTTAGAGGTGCTCAGGCATTGGCGAATCCACAGAAATACAGCTTAGTCATCTGTGTTGTGTGTTTGCTGCTGCGTGATATCACTGACTTCCTCTTTCTCTCCCCACCATCCGCATTAACCGTCTCTCCTCTTCCTCATTGCTACTGTATGCCACTTCACACTAATGAAATGTCTCCGCTCCACCTTTTTCATCTATGCGTGCAGGAAAAAGGTGTCTCCACTCAGAGATGTTCTCTGGTTTGCTCTCTCTCTCCCGCTCTCCTGTCTTTCTCCCTGTGAGGCTGCTGAAAGCTCTTTAAAGATGCCCCAGGGCTTAAACATTTTGACATTATTACATCAGCCTGCCTCACTCAAACCAATCCCAAGCCAATTGAGAAGCTTATGTCTTTTCCACCGCAGCTTTATGAAGAAGAGGGAAGCTCCTTGTCCACATGCCCAAACAACGATTTTAGACTTTAACACAACTTGCTCATTCATGCTTTGTTACTCGTTACTTTGTGTTACTTTTACACTACAGGATGGCCACAATAAGAGCAAAGCCCCACTTTGATTTTTTGCATACATTTGTTTTCAGCCCACAGTGAGTTTCTTACAAAGAGCAGATCTTATACAGTATAATCCTCAAGTTTAATATTTCATATGTGCTATATGTTATATACTGTGAGTCACTGTGGTGTAATTACAGTCCTAATCAGCTTATGAAAACAGAAAACAGCTTGCTACATCATGTTTCCAAAATGCATTTAGAGAACACATATTTTAGCTATTCAGGAGTGAGTATCTGCATATTGTAAATGCATGTTTTGAATTGGGACAGAAATTGTTTTGATCAACCGTAACCCAGTTGAGGGGAGATTTAAACTTTTCATTTATGTCTGTTTAATAAAGCGGTGGCCTAATTCTGCAAGTTCAATCACCTCAGTCATGCACACCCCCTACCTGCAGACAATTATCGTTTAAATATAAAGGCAATGAGAGACCGTCAGTCATAAGCATAGAAATGTATCATGGAAACTGTAGCTAGAACCACATGCATAGTTAAAGGGTGGCAGCTTTTATGTTGTCTTGGCTGGTAACAGATGGCCAAAGAACTAAAGGAAAAACACAAAGAAAAAGAGTGCAGATGCTTCCATACAGGAAGAAGGAGGTCACTGAATGATTTATTGAGCCTGCTAAGGCTTTGGTTTGCAGATATCAATCATCTGCTGGACTGACCTTTTTATGTATTAATTAGAAATCATGTCATAAAGTCAAGGCTTAAAACTGTCCCTTAGTTTTACTGCAACATTAAAACATCCATACACTTGTACCATATCCTGCTGCATGTTGGCTCATCTATGCCCAACAGCACCATTCCCAAATGTGCATTACTCTATTCATTACTACTGCAGTGATTCTGTCTCTTTTATAGATTTCGATATTAAGTGAATCAACTCAACTATCACTCAAAAAGCATGCAGCAGCCCCCACTCAATACCAAAGTTTCGAGTTAGTAAACTAGATTAAAAAAAAAAAAAAGGCTCATACTTTCCTGGAAGTATCCATATTTGTCAAACTACCCTGGGTTCAGTTGACCTGTCAGCTTGATTTGGCTCTGCCTTTTGTTCAGTGGCCTAATGCACTGGAGCAAGCAAGAAATTAATAGCAGCAATGAAGGAGGACAAAGGGAGAGAAATAATACAGACAGATAAACCTTCACAGTTAATACAGTGGCAAACACATCTAACTTTCCAGGAATGATTATTTATTTATTTTTTTGCACGTTAACAGCAAAGTACAATCTGTTCAAAAACAGTTAGCTTCAATCAGTCAGTTTCAACATTTTTCTTTGATTCCTCCTATTTTTGTCTTTCAAATGGGAAAAGCAGCCTCTAAAGCGCCTGCTCAACCTTGATTTAATTTAATGACTTTTGCAGAGTTTTTAAAACCCAGGCCTGACTCATATTTCCCAGACTGCCCATCCTTCTCTCACATTTAATACGACTGTGTGGCTGTGACACAGAATGTGATAGCAGCACATCCTTTGCCAAGTACACAGTGTGTCTCTGGGGGTGGAGGGTGAGGGGGTGGGCTGTAGAATGCAGGAAACTGTCTCATCCTGGCACCCACGCAGATAAGGTCCATGTTCATGGTTAATCGGTGTCGCTGAATGAACTCCCAAGATTAAACAGCAATTCAAAACAGTCTGAGTGAGCTATCATCCCTAAATAACTCTGACAGTGGACTCAAAATAGCAATTGGTCTGTTGTTGGAATGTGTCAGCTCTTCTCTTTGTTAGCATTGTTATATTAGGACTTCACCGTAGCTGAGGATCAGGGGATATAGTCAAAGCTAAGGTTTGTTTTACAAATTTACACCAAGTCTGGCCATTTTTAAAGCATCTACATCCATTATTTCTCCTCAGTAGCAAGTGACAGCAGATGTGACGCTTGATCTAAACAGGCCAATGACTCATATTTCAGGCAGGTAACCACTCACTTTCTGCAGCAAAACACTCTTACATAATAAGAATAAGAATAAAAAAAAACATTGTGTGCTTCCTTGGAATTCAGATCTGAGAAAATTCAAAAAGCATTGCTTTGTCACCAGCCCTCATACTTGTATATTCAGCTCCTTATGATCTTCAAGAGGCAGGCCAAGTCAAATCAGGTCAAGCCTGAAATGCAGAGTCACATTCATCATCGCTGACTTTTCAAATCTCATCATTATTATTTATAAGAGTGTCTAACTAAACCTCCGCTTCGCTACTTCTTAATTTTAACTAGTTGATCCTTGATCTCATTAAATTGAGGCAAAAACAGTCTTCTCACTTCTAGCCTGAGAACATGACAATTACAAATGCAGATTTTGAAGTAGCTTTCTAGGTAACTACGCGAGGAAAGAGCTATTACCAGGGGTGCCTTGTGGCTAATGTGGTAGAACACATCCCATTAAGGCTCTGTCCTAACCACACTGACCAACTTCTCAATCTGTTAATCTTAAATACATGCATGAGGGCTACAAACTGTGCTCACAGCCATTAGTGTGAATCCCAAACATCTCCAGCGTCCGTACCTTTTGTTCAGAACAACAACAACAACAACAAAAAAAACCAACCCAACAATTCTTGTATTGCAGTGTGTGGCCCTTTATGTGACTGAGACCAGACGCAATACATGCTGGGGAATATTAACAAACTGTCCCCTTTTGGTCAGTATTTTGGTTTCAGAGACAGTAAAAAATATACCACCCCTCACGTTCTCTGTGTAAGGAGTACATCCTTAGGACAACACATCAAATCAATGTGACAGTTGCTTTTGAACGAATACGTTTAGCAAATGGTTGATCAAGTTTTAAAATCAACCTAACGTAAAACTTGTTGGAGGACATAAGTACCCAGTGACTTTATGAACTAATTTTCACATTTTTGTGCCCATTGGAAATACTACATACACTTACACTGACCTTTTTCATTACATACAGCACAGCCAATAGATGAGTATATTATATACATGAAGCAAGATTATAAACTATAGTTCCGTTAGTAACATTCATTTGGAGACCAACTAAAACGTGATGATGAATATAAAGAAAAGAGCAGTGATTTTTCAAATTGCTGTATGAGAGATACAGTTAATCTGAATGCAAGTATGCATGTGAATGCTATTTTTGCTGCAGCTCAGGCTGGACACCTGCCTGAGGCCAATATGGTGCATTCATCAGCATAAGATATGCATGTCATGGGCTGTAAGCGTTGTGTAAGCGCATGCTAACCTACAGTATGTGTTTGAAGAAACATTTTCTTCCCTGCACGTATAATATACATTCTCCAAATTCATTTAGTTTTGTGTGAGGACAAGTGAGGAAAGAAAGACAGATATGAATGTCTTCACAGAAATACGCAACACTGCATGCTCCAGGCTTGAGTCCTGTTTTTTTTGGCTTGGCCAGATGGGATGCTCAACTTACACACAATCCACAACCACAGAAGCAGACTTCCACACATGCATCCAAACACCAGATGTGTTCCTCTACTCCTCCTCTACTGCAATATACCTCTGGAGGTCATCGTCAACTGAGGCTCAGAGAGCGGAAAAAAAAAGAAGAAGAAAGGAAACAAACAAATGCCACATTCACATTTAACCACAATAACCTCTTTCACTTCCCATCATTCAGCACATCATTATCTTTGCTAGCTGTCCAACCATCAAGCTCTGATGTGGAGCAGACAGCAGGTGGTTTAAAATCCTAAGCCAGACAAAGTCACGCGTCACATTTCCGGAAAGGCTCAAGAGTGCCATGCTAATGGGTCCACAAAAGCCATGGTAGCTCACTGGAGGGGATGGGACATGATGCTGTAACAGACAGACAGAGGCCTGGGGGATGGGAATGTCTATAGGCTTAACAATCGTACAAGTTGAAAATGACCCAATGACCTTAGTTTGCTGGTGCTGACAAACTGATTAGATGTGTGTAGCTGTGTGAGTCAAAGAGAGAGACAGGAGTGTTTTAATGAAGCTTTGCACAAAGGTTGACATGTTGTCATCCCGTAGTGATGTGTTGATGATTCCAAAACTCAAGCTGCAGCCAGTTCATGTGGCCTTAATCTCCTCACAACCCCCATCCCCAGCACTATTTACCATGTCACTGCATTAGCCTCGTTCTAAACCCTACCCTCAAGACAGAAACGGGAAGACAAGCTTGTGGCAGAAGCCAATTCTGTGTAATAAAAATAAGAGCATTGTTGAAGTGACATGCTGATAATGCTAAAGTTAGCATTGCTTGGCAGCTGTGGGGGCTTAATCTAAATCCTTTATTTCTTCAGGAGGATTAATTGTGCATGTCGTCTTAAATGGATAGCTTCGTGCAGTTTGTCAGACCAGCAGCTTCTCCTGTATTCAGAACGGCGGGATGCTGTGATGGACATGCAGTGTCTTATACTGCTGGGTATGCCGAAAGACACGTGAGGGATGTAAATGTTATTGTGTTATTATGACATTTACATCCCCAAGAAACGATCTGTGAACTTTATCTATCAATAATTCTATCCTAAAGTGAAGATGCAGTTTTAGCAAAAAGTAGCTTTTTATTGGTCTCTGATGTTCGCTTAGTGGAGAACATTATTCCTCTTTGCTACCACCGTTGTGATACTAAAATATCCTAACGTTGTCATTCACTTCGACACTGATAAGAGAATAATAAGTGAAAAATGTAATAACCCTGTAAATAGGATATACTCAAGCCGGTGTTGCTGTAGCAACATATGAAATCTCCTGTCCACAGATCCAACAGAAGGATCAAACACACCATGAAGCAAGACTTAACAGAATTAACCCAATATGATCGGTTATTTGGTTGTTCATTGAGCAGCTCCACTAGGGAATGTGACAGTTAAGTCATCACTTTTTACAGCTGATTAAGGAGGTGTGTGTGTGTGAATACTAATGACGAGCCTTCCAGTTACAGTATGTAAATTCGTCCCTAACCTTCTCTAACCTTCAGCTTACTGCCACCCATCCAGCATAACCACCCACACCCCACATCTGACTTAACTGCCATATCTTAATCTCACTTCCTCCTGGGAGTGCTAATGAGTCCTCCACCTGCTAACATCTGGAGTCTGCCACTTTACAGTGCTAATCACTGCAAAATCCCTATATATATTAATAAAGTGCAGTTTATTTTCCACCTCTCATTTACCGACACAGGACAAAGCCCATTACCCGCACAGTCCCCGTCTCCTCATTAAAAAGAAGAAAAGCCTGTAAAAAGCAGTTCCCCTGATGGGCTGTGGAGCTGAGGAGGCTGCTCTTCCAGTTTTTCAGCGAACTGTTCTGCAGAGCATTAAACCTCATCTGCAGATTCACATCTGTTCTTGTACTTCATGTTTTCAATCATTTTCTTGTTCTTGTCCACAGAAAGCAAGGAAAAGGAAAAGCTTTTATGGCCTTGAGGCCAATATCTTGTTCATCATTATTGTCTTCTGTCACCAACGCTTACATCTATGAACGTGTCTCTTTACAGAGAGAAACAATGTCACTTAGTGCCCATTCATAAATAAAATAGCTCACATTGTCCAAATAGTTGATTAAGGGAATTGAAAAGTCCCATTGGAGTGCCAGTTCACAGATATCATGACCCCACAGGGCTTCACCCTGTGACTGTGCACAAGAGATTTAATAAAGAAACTTTTATACAGGGCTGGATATATTCATAATAATCCTTAAGCCACGAGAGCCCAGAGAACAACAAGTATGTGTTCGGTAACCATGAGCCAAAAGTGTTCATCAAGCCTATAAGCCTCTCTTGGCTCATTATTTTGGCCTCACAGCCCACATATTTAGTTTACCACCGCAATGCAATGTTTTCAACAAGCACTCTGATAAATTGACTGTAACTAACTGTCCAGAAGGCAAACTTAACAGCTGGCTGGTGAAGAAAAATGGACATTTAACACAATTTTTGCTGGGTCAGTGCCAAAGGAGAAGAAACTCTTGCTAAAATCCAGATACTCACGTTTACATTTGACAGACAGAAACACTGGGGGGTCCAAAAAATTTATGTAGGCTACTTTTGCAAAGTGCCTGCAATCACATCAGCACCATAATATGTAGTATTAGTATGTCACCTGGTTTTATAGTTACTCATCCTGCCAGTGACCAAATAAGAAAAAGCATAATAAATACATACATGGAGGTTTTCAGGCTGTAACGGTATTTATACTAAAGGTTTCATAAAGGTGGATGACTTCACTGTTGAATCATTACATTACAAAAATAAGTTGTATTGGTATTGTGCTAAGGGAAGTTTCAAATACTAAACGCTCCCCAGAGAGCTGAAGCGAAGACTGGTCTATTTTTGAAGTGAAAAACATTGCACAGCAGACACATTTATCTGGCAAGAAATTCAGTATCCCAGAGTCGTGTTCACAGACGGAGAAGGCAAAGGACTTACAAAGACAAAGGGGTGTAACAGAGAAAACCTGCCCACGATGTACCTCTGCTTGCTTTTTCCGTATGGTCAAATTACCACTTTAATTGAAGCCAGTCTCATTAATTAGCGTGCAAGATAAATTGGTTGGCTGGAAAAGTAAAATACAAAACAAGAATGAGAAGAGGTTAAGAGATGTTTGGAAGAAAATTAAGGAGCATAATGTGTCTGGAAGGGTTGAAACTATAATTGGGCAAGCAAGATTAAGATTAAGATTTATTGATCTCTCAAGGAGGGATTTGTTTTGTCAGAACAGCACAGTACAAAAAACACAAACACAGAGTAAAAAGTAGACCATAGAAGAGTTGTTGAAAAAGGTAAAAAGCTATGCAATAAATATATTTTCACTATATTGGAGGATGTGCAATGAGTGAGTAAAGTGACTGGTGACAATGTGTTAGGTGATGAAGCTCCTTCTTGCAGGGGGGGTCCCACCATGTTCTGCAGTGGGGTTGTCCATAATGGCTGCCATCTTGGCCAACATCCTGCTTTGTGCCCACCTCCTTCACACACTCCAGCGAACAGCCCAGGACTGAGCTTGTCCTCCTGACAGTGGCCCCCTGCACACGCAAATGGACCTCATTCTCCTCAACAAGTGAAGACAACTTTGACCCCTCTTGTATTGCACTCCAGAGGCCAATCCAGCTCATTGCTGCGGTGAACATCCAGGTATTTGCATGACTCCACCCGCTCATTGTCTAAAAGTGGATGTTCAGCGGTAGAGTCTTGGGTGCTGTTCTCTGGAATTCAATCACCATCTCCTTTGTCTTCTGGGTGTTAAGCCAAAGGTGGTCACGCTTACTTCAGTCTTCAAAGTCACTGTTAACCTTCCTGTACCCTTGATCATCCCCCCTCGGAAATGGTGGTCAGAGAACTTCAGCAGCTGAAAGTTGTAGCTGAAGCCTGATGTGTACATTGTGAAGAGAAAGGGAAAGAACACCTGTTCTGCAGACCAATCCTGAAGCCTCACATATTCTGGTCGTCCAGTGTCCGCTCAGCCAGGTGGCGGTCGACACCGGCTCACTTGAACTTCTAACTGAATAGTATAGCTGGATGGTGTTAAAGGCACTGGAGAATTCAAAGAACATGACTCTCACAGCACCGCTGCTGTAGTCCAGTTGTTTCAGGGACTGGTTCAGAAAGATGATTACGTTGTCGAAACTGATGTTCACAGCTGGGAAGTGAACCACAGGGGGTCTAGCTCTGAGCTCACCACGGGACAGAGGTTGTTCAAAATGATCCTCGGCATGGTCTCCGTCAGCTAAGGGCCACAGGTGAGGGCCACAGGTTTGAAGTGGTGGGCTCCCGGGGGTGCGGCGTCTTTGGAACTAGGACCACCCACTGGACCTTCTCCCGGCTCAGGCTGAAGTTGAAGATCCTGGTCCTCTTCAGTAGTTGGGACCTGATGCCTTTTTACATACCTTTGCATACATGTGCTTGTTTTTTCACCACAGGCATACAAAGGTATGTAAAAAAAAAAGAAAGAGTGTAAATGTCCCCCTCCCCAAAAACAGAATCACACATTAATATCACGGATGATTCATCACATCGCTGCCGTATGTACCCTGCACCTAGGTGCCAGGTTTAGCCAAAGGGTGTGAAATTTGTCATTAAGTGTGTGTGTGGTTTTGTTTTGGGTTTGAATGTAACATAACATATGCTGTGAGGGGGGATGTAATAAAACATCTTTCCAAGCTCCATGTTATATTGGATAACATAAGAGAAAAGTGTGACTTGCGGCCTAAGTACAGAGCAGTGGAAGCCAAGCTGATGATGGGACTTCCAGTCACAAAAGTCAGAAAAAACTTCCAAGACTTTCATTAGTATTCAGTTGAACTGTGTACACATGCAGTCCAACAAGTAGTTGTTGCTTCTTCTTTGAGGGCCAAGAAGGCTTCAGGTGTAAAACAAGTGACCGATTACACGCCACGTATGTCTGCAGCAGTATATTCAAACTGTCAAGTGGGCTGTTTGAATAAAATGAGAACAATTTAAATCAACCTCGGGCCACATTCAACTAATGCAGATGCAGCTCTTTATCCTGACTGACTCTCCGAGGCCCAATCAGACTGTCTGTTACCTGTGCATATTTTCAGAGACAAAATTAAAAGAGCGAAATTCAGCCAGCCGGAGGATCATTTGGTCAAATACCCTCATACTGAGAGATGCTTACTCAATACTGAGTTACATAAAGCTTCGCAAATGACGCCAAGACAGAAGGATTTAGACAAGGAAACACGTTTTTCCTCTGTTGGGGCAGGGGTCGATACCTAGAGGTAGAAGCTGTGGGTGTCATGTCTGCTTCAGCTTTCCACTCACCAAAGCTCTCATGTCGACACAACGCTAACTAATTACATTAACACCATTGCCCCAATTTTTCCTGAATATACTGCACATGCAGTAACCACTTTTTTAGGGCTACAATCCAGTGCAAGGGCTCTGCCATGAAAGAGGAAAACTTTTTCAAATGCACAAGGATGATCATAAATACATTTAAAACACAATGGCCTAAAACATATAATTGAATCCAGGAAAAAACAACAAAACATGGAAATCTTGAACAGTGCCATGAGGCAACCATGAACAGACCAGTGGCACAGTTAGATTAGCAACATATTTACTCTTCTGAGTAGTTTTTCTAACAGCGCTTCATTAGTGCTTTTGCTGCCCAGTTTCAATAGTTTCTTCTTTTGTCTGGAAGTGTCTTCAGTAAGATTTATTTGGTTCTGTTTGAAGCTTCTTTTATAAGCTTTTATACAGGACCAAGGCCTGCAGGTTTTATGAGCTACTGTTCTATTTTCCTTCCAGTGTTGTTACATCAAAACATTCTATTTGACCATATTCACTGACATGGATGCAGACTCAGTATTGGACGATATTAGTTATTATTGCATTTTACTGTCCACATGTTTCGCTCAGCTGATCTCAAAGCAATCAGCTTGATAATCTGACTGCAGTTCAGGACAGGGCAGTTTGTCCTGCCAGCTGGGTGGTTTCAGTGTGCCTTTGACCTCGGCTGACACAACTGGATAAAAGGGGTCACATCTTACGTTTTACATCTACATGACAACTAAAGTCACGCTGTAGTGATAGAGATTTTTTTTTTCTCCGAGTGTATCTTGGACATGTAATCCGTTTTGCCATGAATCAACGTGATTTGCCAGGTGAGCTGTCATAACTAATAAGAAGAAAAAATGTCTGCTCCTCTCATGACAAGTGCTGAACTTATGTCCTCCCAATGATCCCTATCAAAATGAGCAGCTTATATCTGTCTGAGTTGCAGTGTATTAATCTTGTCAAATGGATTCAAAGAGCAAAGATACTACAGGCTGAGGACAGAGGACCAGATGGCGTCACAGATTGCAGGGAAAAATACGGAGCCGTCACTGGATGTAAAGAGAAGAGTTAGAGGGGCAGGTTTTTTTTTTTCGTAAAGTCGGAGGGGCTGTGAAAGGCAAAACGCAGAACAGGAAGTGTTTGCATGAGTGAGACGTCATGGAGAGAGATGCTCAGAGGGTATGCAGTCAGTGAAAATGACAGGATTTGACTCCTCCTGTCTCCGGCTCTATGATGTTAAGTCGTAGTGCTTTCCTCTACAGCTGCTGTCATTATATGCAGCAGAAATCCAGCTTCCTGTTGAATTATGCATTTGGGGGTGTGTCGTGTATCCAGACCACAGCAGTAACACATCTAAATGAAAAAAATAAAAAATCATCAGTCATCAGTTGGGTGTCGAGGTCATCTTTTAGGCCAGTGCATATAAATGATGCGACGTGAGGGTGACGTAACTTGTCTTCTATGAATGCGCTGTTAGTACAGAATGTATCTGTACTAAATAATAACAGGCATAGCAGCCATATGGTGACAATATCAACGAAAAGTCACCAACTGTGACAGACAGGACAGAACTTATAAATAAATTACCTGAGTTAAAAATGACCTGAACTCAAAAACCTTATCCTAGCCCTTGAAATTCCTTGGAGATCACACAGGCGTGAAGATTGTTTCCTAAAGTCAAGCTCAAAACTTTCTTGTTCTTTCAGGCTTACGTTTAATTAGTGTGTGTAGCTGTATTTCAGACTTCTTTATTATACATCGTTGAACGTATTCTTTGTACTCGTAGAGCAACTATTTTACATAACATTGATCATATACAGTGCTAGTATCTTAACTTTCTCTGGCTTTTTAGCAATTACAATTACTCCCAGAAACAGACACAGTCAATTTTAAAATATACTTTCTCTCTTCAAATATTATTGAGAATGAGACCTTGCACGAGAAATTAAATGAGAAACTAAAGCATCTGTTTCTGTCACATTAATTAGGTTACGTCATGTGACACTGATATTGAAGACCTCCAGTAATTGGTAGTCAGGTTATTAAAATAGAACCCACATATTAATAATAGGCACATTTACCCTGATATTCATTTTCTCTGAGAAACACTTACAACCAAATCAGACATTTTTAATAAGGACAAAGAGAGAGGAGTAGAGCATGATTTAATTTTCTCTTTGCACAGACCACCATGGTGTAGATGAGCTGACAATAGGCGTTTGCACTGTTAAGTGTAATTCTATTTCTGTTCCAATCCCGTCATAGACAAAGCAGTAGAAAGATCTGTTTCTGTGTGTGTGTGCGTGAGAGAGAGAGATGAAGGACTGCCGGTGGTGGTACCTGTCTGATACAGGCATATAACTATGCCTGGTGAAGGGCTGGCAAATCAGGGATACTGCAGGCAATTTGTCTGTTCAAAGTCAGCTTACATAATTTAGCTTTTAGCAAAGAGTTACTTTTCTTAAGACCTGCAGAGGTAAAGAGAACGGATAAGAAAAGCTGTCAGCTAGTGTATGTATGTGTTTGTATTTGTATCAGGAATGGGGTTAACATAATGCAAGCTGGAAACAAAAAGTGACGGAGCAGTCAGATGCCATGCAACAATCCTCCCTGGTTGGATTCAAACTGGGAACGTTGTGGTTCCAAGACCACATCTTAGGCCACTGGCCACTTCCTTGGTATCACTGACCAGTCCAGCAGAAATCTAAACATAATGCTTAAGTAAATTGGGTTACTGCTTTGTACTGAAGAGCAATCAATAAGATTGAGTCAGTGAGCACTAACACCTGATACTGATACTCATAGTGAAGTAAACTCAAGACAAAACGCCTTTTAATTTACTGATTGTAAGGCACTTTTATCGCTTGTATTTTACTATATAAGTGTAGTGTGGGTGTAAATATTAGTCAGTAACAGCAGGTGAGGCTACTTTAGCAACATAGGTATTGGTGTGTCTTTACTATATGAAAATCATAACCAGATAGCAAATGCAATTAAATATTATTTATTAGTGTGATCCAAACTGATGCTTATTCATTAGTGGTGTTTAGTCTGGCCATAAAATGCAATCAGGCAGTCAAACAATTTTGAATTGAGCTACTTGCGTTTCTGTGTAAAATGCCTCTGTGCATTTGTGTGCCTGCATTTGAAGAGTTTATATACAGAATGTAACAAAATGTTAGTTTGGCCCACAGGCAAAAATCACCTGAAACAAACAAGCATGGCATCTAGTTGGAGTATTTAGGTGAAGAAACTGTGTTATCAAGAGTCTGATGATGGTCTGAGAGAGAGAGAGAGAGAGAGAGAGAGAGAGAGATGGACAGAGAGAGGGAGAAATGAAAAGGCAGGAGCTTTAAAAGCTTTGAGAGGGATTTGTATCCAATAAGCCATGCAGAGGATTAAACCATGTTAATGCAATGCCTACACAAACTGGACAACACACACGAACACACACACACACACACACACACACACACACACACACACACACACACACACACACACACAGATGATGGCATGTCAGCAGAACGACAGGAATAAGCTTTTATACTGTAGTATGTTTATAGGTTAACACAACTGTGTGGGCGATCTGAGGCAGTGTGTACACAACAATACTGTGTCAGTATGTTTGTAGGTACTTTAACTCCTGCATGGAGCAAAGGCCACCAGCTTTTTACCAGTGTTAAGATCAAGACACTCTACAAAACTTTCACAGTCTTTACAGATTTTCAAAAGACTTGGAGTAGACACTAACAGGCTGGTTTCAGCAGATTTTTGTATGACGACCAAAAGGGGATCTGGACCAGACTGGGGATCACACGCTGAACAACTGCGCCATATGACATTTGATCACACACGACATGATTTGCAAAACCAGCTAAAGCCAACTGTAAGCATCAACCTCTTTCACAGACTCTCCGGAAGACGAGAGTTTAAAGGGTTAAACATATTAGTGTGTTAATGCATCAATTTGTTGTTTGTTAAACGCCAGAAGAAGAAGAAGAAGAAGTAAACAAACATGGATGACAATCATCTCTCTGCAGCTGTTTGTGCAGCTATCTGCTTGGAAATAAACAATCAGGAAGAAAAAAAAACAAACAAAAAAAACAGTGTTTGCCTCCATTGTTTTGATTTTCCTGCTACTTCCCGTCGTCTTCCGATGCCCGTTCCTGTGTCCCACCCTCTCTTTTTCTCTATTGGCTGTTGGCAACACGTGTTTGCAGTTGGGCCAGTAATCAGGTGACATGACCCGTCGGGTGGGTCTGTTCCCCTCATACACTACCAGAGTTTTGTTTAGACACACCCCAACTACAGCAGACTGGTGCAGACTTTTTCCAAGTGGGAATCCTATCTCACAGAAAAATCTTGCAGTGTGCCCTCAGCATTAATCTAAAGCAGACTCAGACTGGCTGGTGGAGACCTTGCACAACCAGGAAATTATGGAATTCTCAGAAATTAAGCAAGAAAATGAGCCATGCTAAACATTTTTAATATCTAATGACTCTGTGTTCCAGTACAGGGCTCACTAATAAAGCACAGAATTTTACATCTAATATACACTTCAACTTCCAGTAGTGTCAGCACTTTTGCTCTTTTGGCCACAGTAGACTTAACATCCCAGAAACAAGTGTTACAAAAGTTCCATGCATGAAAAGCTGTGCTGTAACTTATAAAGCCAGTCCAACGCTTCTATGTGAATGAACAGAACAGAAAGCGCTCTCATTAGAGACGCAAATCCCCTGCAAAACTGCAGCCCTGGCCTTAGCCTGCTCCAAGCAATGGAGAGATCGTTTCTCTAATATAAGCGACAGCGGCATCGGCTGAAGTTCAGAACAAGGAGGAGATATTTCGTATTTAAATGATGAATGTGTTAGTATTTAGTTGGTAGAAGAAACTGATCAATGAGTATTTAAATAATAGACGAATTAGTGAAATAATCAATCAAGGAAAAATGCACAACTGCGCTTTTGTGTACTGCACTTGAAAGGGTATATTGTCGGAGGTGCTAACTGTAGTCACTGCTGTGTAAAAGTATATTTCTGAAGAGGAAGAAGAAAATAGAACAGATGAACAGTATATGTGGACCAAAATAAAATAAAATAAAACAAGAACTCATCTTGGTTTCCAATCACAAATCTGCCTCTACTATACTGTAGCTGCATAACCATGAATGCTCCTTCAGCTCAGTCCTTTCTGCCTTTCACACTGAAATGCTTTACATAGACAGTGGGAGATAAATGTCTACACTTTATCTCGGGCCGAAAGAGACGGCATAATTAGCATGTATATTTTATGACAACAATAATTTGAATTACAAATGAAATGTTTAATGCATATGTGCTGCACTTATAATTAAACAGTGAATCCAGATGTCGCAAGTGCAACTCAAATCCATGTTTCACTCAGAAAATATGCGTGGTTTTTTACCCTCTAATTATCTCTACCATGGAACATGAGGTATGAAAAGCAGTTAGCTGTATTGTCTGAGACAACTGAGTCATTAATTAACTTAATCTCTGGATCAAATAGTGTGAGAAACTAAAGGAGGCACTTACTGGGCAATAATATGTAAACGAAAGATGGTGGGGTCATGTAAATTACTGCAACAAAATTTATTTGTGAACTTCAAAGTCAAAGCGTCTCCTCGTAAAACGAAATATTAGACACCTTGGATTTTATTCTGATGACACATATTTAATGTGTAGCCTATTTCTTTCTGAGTTAATGTTTAATTGGTTGTCATTTCCAGTAATGCTCACATCACCAGTTGGGAGGGATTCACCCAGAAAGTTAGTTGATTTCCCTTTGACAGGGTAAAAAAAAACAAACATGTATTTATTTATTATTAGGTAATATGATCAATACTTGCAGAGGCCATCATTTCCTTGGAAATATATATATTTTTCTTAAAGCCAGTTTAAGTTGAAGCTTTTAAACCTTTCACCCTGTGATGTATTGAGTATGCCCTGATCAATGGGTCACCTTTATGTGGAGCTACGCACTTTGAGCAGCTCAGTAGAGCACAAAATCACCAAGGCAACACCCGCACAAAGGATATTGATTTGGTTCTTTAGCACAAAAACCAAGGAGGTTGGAAGTCATAGATCTCTCGTCCTCCTGAAAAACTCTCCATGGGAAATTACACAAATGAACTTTAACTGTTTCCTTGCAGAGTTTAGTTGGCTTCTGAAGTTCAACAAACTCCAAAGCCCAGCTTAAGCAGGAAGACGTGGAAGCAACGGCTAAGTGGATGCAAAGAAGGCCGAGTTCCTTCACATGCTTGTTTACTCCGCACAAGGACGAACATTGCGCTCCTATGGACGTTATCGTGGAGAGCTGTGCTCAGAATGAAATTAATCCAGCATGAAATTTAGAGTCCAGTGTTGTACCTCGGGGAAGCCCTCAGAGGAAAGTCGTGATGCTCAGCACCGCAGCTATGCTCCATCAGTGCTCACTGCTCTGGAGGCAACACTGTGCATGTGTCTGCATGAGAAAACATGCCCTTTCACAAACGCAACAACACAACACTGGTGCGCTTACTGTACTCATGGTACATTCAAACTCTTTAACATCAAATACACTGACATTTCTATTCTGATCAGTTTTTGGCCTGAGCCAACAATAACCCAGAGAGATTTATTAGCCTGAACAAAGGACAAGTTCTGCCTCCCAGAGATTCATACTTGTTTTCCATTTGACAGCCATGTTCAGTCTAAATGCCCTCAAGAGTCATCGTATACTTCAATCCAGACAAGGTCAAGGCCTGTTGCCGCTCCATAGCCTGTGAGATAATTCTCCTGGCGTTTAAGACATTTCAAAAAATTCAACAGCAACATCAAGCAGGCCACTGCCTCATTAGCACTGGATCTGCAGTCCATTCACAACATGCTAATGAAGGCATTGAAGACACAGATAGGCACTGCCCTGAGGGCTGAATGAAAACAGAGATCCATGTATGCCATACCTTGCTGGTGAGACTGCCGTTTGTGGTTGAAGTCGATGCAGAACACGATTGGAGAGGAAGAAATCCTGAAACACAGAGACGACTATTCAGGTTTGATCATCGTACCAACCGAAGAGTTTCAATGCATCTCACAATATACATCTAACACTGGCAGTACGTTCGTGGTAAATTGCTTTAAATTTAATGCCAGCAAAGGCATCGTCAGTGGATTTTTATCAACATAATTCTGATTTCTGTGTATGGGTATTATTAGAGTGCTCTGATAACATCTTTTTCTCTAAAACCCCTTATTTTCCTCACAACTTTTTCAATACTTGGAAAGTCAATTAGCATCATGAGATAGGCAAAGTGCCGCATCTTGAGGGATAAAACGTTTCCATTAAAAACCATAGATTAGATTTGGAAAATGCTTCAAAGCCAGCAAAACTCCAGGAAGTAACATTGTAAATCAGCAGACACACTTTCCTCCAAGTTTTCAATATTTTCCACTGACAGTTTAAAGGCACAGAACAGTAGAAACGGGTAGCTCTTTAATTCCAGCATCTTAAAATGGGTTTTTTAAGATTATGTCATCCAGGACCTCCTGGGTTGTGTGCTCCCATCAGATAGACAACCTCCACAGGTGGTTGGCCATACACCATGGCCACACTATACATGTCAACGCAATTCACATACTGGTACCTGGGCAAAAATAAATAACTACACCGAACCAACGAGCTAGTGGCCAGGCAGCTAACAGCTTGTCTTAACTTGTCTTCTCCCTTCTTATTACTGTTTTTGTTGCAAATGCAAGCGGTTTCCAGGCAGACAGCACAAAACTGACCCTGACTTTAGCCTATATGTAACCACTCATTTACCACTTCAGGCTCCTTCCATTTCACATAACTGTGACACACACCATATCAGATTTCCAACATAAATATTGACCTGATTATTTTTTGAAGGAGATTGCTGTGGTTCAGGTCTACCATCCTTGTGATTTAAATCTATTCTGTATTCTCTTCTTCAGGGGGATTGATTACGATATGAATTATTTTATATTTAATGTCAATTTGAACTTTTGTATGTTTTTTTAGGTGCCACCTTTCAAACCATCGTACGTGTTCAAAGTGTTATGCTGCAGCGCCAGTTCAATAAATGTCCCAGTGAGCTTATTAGCATACTTCCAAGCGTGCACTTTATCTTAAATCTCTGCAGAAAGCCTTCTGCTGTAAATACATGATGCAGATCTACCTGCATCTAGGATGAGTCGTAATCATCGCTGGTGAATAAATAAAACACTGCGGATGGCTAGGCTGAACTGAACAGATGATTAAAATTGTCAGACTGTAGAACACTTCAGAGTCCTCCACATTAGCAGGAAGTCAATATTTATGAAAATAAAGTTAAAATTTGGGCTGTACCACTGGATTCATCTTTCATTTGCCAGAGGTCAGCTCTGAGGTTCGTGTTTGTGTGTCTGTGTTCACTATGAAATTTAGCACTAGAATGAATTGGCTCATAAACCTACATTGCATGAATGATGTAGGTATCTACTCAGATCACTGCAATCAGTACGATCACAACTGCGTGTTTTATATGAGAAAGGTACCCAGAAATCTAATGGGGAACCTGCTGAAACACAACGCGATGCCTGCAGACATTATCAAATGTGACTGATTCTCAAGGTAGACCAGGTAAAGGCCGGTGAAGTACAGCTCATAATGTCAGTTTCCTTTACCAGTAGGCTGAAATAAAATTTCCAAAATCTTTCAATCCTCTGTAAATGTCACTTGGACTCTCCTAATTCCCTTCTATATGAATATGTAAAAGGTTACTTGGGTATTAGCAAAGTAAATGAAATCTGATAGTTGGCTCAGTTATACCTGGAAGTTTGTATCTCTAAATGTTAAAAAATTCCTATACTTGAGAAATTCACTGTTGTGTATGCTGCAACATGAAGTGATTTTTTTTTTCTCTAAATTATAAAGTTAACATTTTCGAGAAAGCCTGTGCACAGGTTTAGGCTTTCAACATGATTGTTTGGCCTTCAGAATATGCACAACATATGGCATGATTTACTGTCAGCAAAGCTGCCAATGTTTTTATTGACCCTTGAAACGGTGCATAGCTTTGATTTTTATATAAATTCCACAGCCCTGCCAACCTCTAGCACAGTAAGGGCCATCTGAAAAATCATCATCAGAAAAAAAAAAAAAAAAAAAGAAGCAAGAAACCATTTCCACTGACTGAGCGAGGAATAAATGACGAGCATGGATTCTCACAACAGAGTTTGACTCCAGTCTTCATTTGCCAAGTTACGAGCTAAACTCTTCACTTTGTCTCATGTAGTTTTGATTTCTCAGAACGTGACTTGTGCTAACAGAAACAGAAAGTGCTAAGTGAAAGGTCTGGCTGCAGCAGGGATTCAGTGAGGCAATATTAGCGTAGCTCTCTGCTGACACACTTACTTCCTGTCTGAGGCGGCCACTCTGAGCTAACTCACTGCAAGCCATACCGCCTCTCTGCTGCTCAGTCACTTGTCCCTGTTAGCTCCCCATTTATCTCCTCTGTCTTTCTGTTAACCTGCCAAAATGTTTGTTTTGCCATTTTACCTAATTGCTTTCTCACAAACCCCCCTGTACCCATCTCATTTTATCTGCCGCTTTCCTCTGTCCTGTTTTTTTCTAAAACTCCACCTGAGTGAGTTGATCACTCCCAGACCTGCTTTGATCTGATCAAGCTGCTTTGTAAATCGACTGCCTCCCTCTTTAATCCTGCTCCTTTCTCGTCGCAAACGTATTACAAAAGGCCAAAAACGAATAGTGATGAGCTCACGCAGACATCGGTACAAAGAAATCTATTTCAGATAAACAAACATGACATCAGAGTCCTGATTCCTGTCTCTTTTACCGCACATGCTCTTATACATAAATTGTCATACTCCTGTATCTAACACCTGTTGTTGTCACCCCTTCCCCTTTCCCAGCAGGTTCCTTCGTAAAAATAGTCTGACTCCGGTAGTGCCAACATAATCCACTCTGGATGAAGGATTTGTCCACCGTCCCCCTCTTCCCTCTTATCTGTCACAGGAGTATAGTATTGCCTCAGCAAGGGGTGCTTAAAGGTAACCAGCTGGTGAGAACCAGAGTGGTGGGTCATTTCTAGGCGAGGTTGCAGATAAAACCATGCAGGCACCAAATGTGATACATTTGGACAGCCACCTTTCAAAGTGTTTGAGAAAATGCTGTGAAGCTTGAGGGTGAACTATTTGTTTCAGAGTGTGATTAAATTAAGTGACGGTTGAGAAGGCAGTGGCAAGGACTTGGTCGATATTTCATATTGCCCCAGAGATATTTTATCAGCTTCTCTATTTCCAGAAGTAGTGACGGCTACTCAACAAGCTCACATATTTTCACAAATACAAACGCGCACACACAAAACCAAAAAAAAATCATGGCGATGCAGTTATAGTGCAGTGTGTGTATTCTGACTAGATGCCTTCCTTGGGATTAAAACACTTGAATGTCAGCAAAGTTCATTTCTGCAAAGCAACAACAACCATTTTGCCTCGACAGATGTGACTCACAGGTCACAGGCTTAGTGTTCGCGCGTTCTCTCTGTTGTAAGAGCCCATAATTATCGTGGTCAAATATCTTAGCGGTCATTGTTACAGTGTGACTGCAGTGGACTCCGGGGGGAATACTGAGAGAGACTCACTTTACTTAGCTTTGCTCTGAGTGCTACTTTCTTGCTCTACTTTCTGCTCCACTTTGTGTCCCCTATAAGTTATGTTGCTGTGGCATACTTTACTTCTTTAACTAGCCCATCACTGTGGACAAATGCCATGAAGAGATTAATAGGCAAAAATATATGTTTAGTCATCTCAAAAACAGGGGCAAATAGATAACTTCATGCTCATGTATTTTTTTCAAGCTATTTTTAGTTTTCATTGCAAAGTAGGTCTGAAGATGGCAATGTCACAGGATTGGTTGGTTGATCCACCTCTTTGATAGACTGCCATAAAATCTTTTACCAACCATTACTTTTCCCAGAAAAATTCAAAATAATTTTAGAGGACCTAATTTATTTCTTTGGTCCACTACTTTGGCACAAATTTTGTAAGGAACTAACAAACAAAACTCAACTAAAATGATGAACATGGCAAACATGATAATAAGTAAAAGTACACATGGCCCATTATAATAAATATATAGAATTATTATACAAGACAATTCCATCTTATTATCTTGTGTCTATAACACCTTTTGGTCAAGTGTAAGTCTTTAAAGCCCGTGTCTGAGGTTTATGTGCAGACCATTCAGTCACTACAATCCTCTCAGTCATTAGACCAACATGCTTTATGGGTTCATAATTCATTAAAAACGCCTTTGATTTCTAATCAAGTTGAATACGTTATCGGGCCAGAACTCACTCCAGTGGTCACTTTGACATTACACTGTGAACAAGCTGAGCGTGCTGACCGTAATTGGAGGTGCGGTGTCTCTCCTCTGATCTCTGATTGCCACTGGGATCCTCCTTGCTATGGAAACAACCCCTAATGACCGCCATTGTGGCAACAGCTGCAGGCGCAGCAACAGTTGGCCAGGGAAGCTTTTTCACACTGAGAGAAAGGACAAGAGGGGAGCAGACAAGATATGCATCGATGTCTGGCTTACCTCCCCTCAATCCATCCATTTTTTCTGTCCATTCCTGGATTTGTCTTGCTCACTTTCCCCTCTGCATTATCATTTTACCCCTGAGGGTTTTCATACATAATTAAATCCTTAATGTTCTTCTCAAGCAAATAGGTTTTCAGAGTCATAAATATACAGATCATTACCAGAATCGCAATTATTATATCTTTCCCTCTTCACCCTCCAGTTAATCATGCAACCCTGATTTGGCAGCAGAAAGACATCCATCCAAAAACAACAATAGAAAAATTAACCCCTTTAACCCCATCTTGCAAGCACCCCACTTCCCCACCCAACCTCTCCCATCTTTCTTTAATGCACACTATAATTTTTTTCTTCATATCCATTCACCCCTCTCAATGTTTCTACCCATCCTTCCCACACTCTATCATTTACTCTCCTATATCATACCCACGCTGTTTCACCTATCTGTCCCCAGCTCTAGCTTTTGCCCTCCTGCTCTGTCTCTCCATCGGCACCTCTCAGCACCTCCTGGGCTCTGAGTGGCCTGTGCACTCCCGTGAGCCGAGACAGTCTGAAATATTGATGTCCCCAGGCGAGGTCCACCTCCAGCACACTCTGCAGGAGGTATAACCCAGGACCACAGTCAGGTAGTCAGAGAGAGAGAGAACCTACACATTAAGGACGGCTTTGCCATGGCAGATGGAGTGAGACAATGAGAAGGAATGCTGGAGTTTATGTGTGTGTGAGGAAAAACCATGTTATCCCAGCTGCCAGCTGGCTTCTTCATATGCATCCGGTGATTTGCTTCCAGGTGATCTGGAGCTTCAGCCAATGACGTTTGTGTGTGTAGACTCTTTCCATTTAGTGTTCGCTAAACATATCTCTGCCAGATTAGCCTTAACAAAAGCCTGAGGTTTGCTTAATGGAGCCCTTTGTTTTGTTTATGCACCCCTCCCCCTTTCCTGCATGTCTTCCCTGTTGTTTTCAACAATCTCCTTCCATCTCTCTTGACATCTCTCTCCCCCACAGCAAAACCCTTCATTTTCCTCCTCCCCTTATTTTCTGCTTGTTAGTCACACTCCCTCTCTTGTGTCAAAAATGTTCTTTACTGTATAGAGGTCTTTTTTTTTTTTTTCGTTTTCTCAGGGTAACTTTCTCTCTCTGGTGAAGGTGACCTTGCCAAGGAGACCACTGAGAATCTCCATGGAGACAACATCCAGAGAGGTGACGCTTAAAGAGGGAGTGGGGGAAGGGAGTTTACAAACAAGGAGACAGGGAATGAAAAAGCAATGGTGTGAAGGCAATTTCTCCACAGAGCTTATTTTCTCCAGCTCCTAAATCATGGTCCCATAACTCTGCTTGAGATTATTATATAATATACTCCACTATATTCCTTTCTTTGTCAGCTTCTTTTTTGAACATCGAGCAAACATAAGATTTTTTTTTTCTTCATAAAATTATAACATAAATTTTGATGTGAAACAACTTGCTGAGCCATTTTCCAGTTTTGGAGGATCACAAAGTATAAGTGTGATGCCCATATAGCTGGACATAATGATAAACATAATTACTGAAAAAATATGTCAGGTCTACATATCTATCTGTATTGTATGTAATAAAACTTTAAAAAGTTAATACATTCTTCTTCAGTTCCATGTAGGCCTTATGAAACTTGTTTACGGTGGGAGAAATCTAAATTTTAACATTGTTAAGCACTGGGAGATCACAGGCTTGATCAATAATTGGTGATGTGAGCACTAATTTTGCTTCAGTTTAGTTTAGTTTTTTTTTTTTTTTAAGATAACTTTTGTCACTTCAAGAAGTTACCAATACCACGGATTTGACCTTCAGTCATCAAAAGGGATCTCTTTAATATATTTTAAATTCATTTCATAATTATTTTTAATTCTATAGTGATGATCTGGTTTAAAATGTCAATAACTGTGATAGATATACCTCAGAATAATATATAGCTACATTATGCAGCCAAAGAGCTGAGGCGTCTAGGTTAAACTTCTAAAAACAGCCAGTGTTAGCAGTTTGGATAACACAGGATCCCTGCTTTAGCTTTTGAGTTGACCCGCTTGAGGAGTGACAGCAAATTTGACCCTGGACACTGAACACTATGAATTCAAAATGCACAAATGTGTAAGAAAATGATCACACATAAAAAAAAAAAAAAGAATGGAATGATAAACTTCTGTTCTGATGTTCCAGTTTCAGTGTCATAACATTGTCAGGTGCTTTAATGTAGCAAAAAGTCAAGTCAACAAACGGAAAAATTGGCAGAAACATTCCCTCGTGGGAAACAATTTGGTTCAGCAGGAAAAAAAAAAAAACAAAACAAATTCACGAGCAATTTTCTGGCTCTCAGTTATTGCGTATGTGAGATGCAATCAGGCCTGCAATGCGTCACTCACACTGCTGCAGGGAGAGACATTCACAGCTGCCTGTCAAAATTAGGGCCACCCTACTTTCCCCAGGCACTCGTTCTAAATGTAAATGTATGTGTTACATCTGAATATAAATACTTCATACTTTATGTCTTGAACCCCAGAGAACCGCACGCATGATTTGATCCACGTTGGGCTCTCAGTCCGATGAGCTTCAGAGGTTGAGCCTTATGTTTCATACACTGAAGTGTGGAGATCTGCATGTTATAGAAAACATTGTGGTGTATAATTTCCTATTGTTGGAACAGCACTGACTATTACACAAAATATAACTGGGACATCATGGGGGGGGAAGAAAAAAAAAATCAAATATACGTGAATACTAAAAAAAAAAAAAGAACAAAGATAGCTCATCTGGTTCAGAAAAACCTACAAGCTGCTGTGTTTCAGTTTGGATTTTGTAGTTAAGAACCAAATGTTTTGCTAGGAATCAGTAGTTCAGATTTTTCAAACAAGAAGAAAATCATCCCATGGAGAATTGAGCCCCATACAAAGGGAGCAGTACTGGCTGCATGTTGTGGAGGGAGTGATGCGTGACCTGGAGCAGGAGGAAGCCAGAGACTTGGGGGAGTATAGTGTGTTTGATCAGGGGATTGGGGGGGTGCTCTAACTCAAAGGACCATGCCAAACATTTTGCACACCAAGGATTGTATAATTTTGGTCATGGCCACCGCTGGCTCTGGGGCTGTTCTCAAGCCAACATGGAAATGAGAAAAACTCCAAGGAATACTTCAGTTAAAATTCCCAACTTTGCAGCAGAAATAAATGTATTGACAGTCTGGGACAAAAAATGGTTTCGGTCTTTGGTCATTTCAACCTTCATGCCAACTGTGGGTGGTGAGAATGTCTATAGAACTGCATTTGATATGCCCCAGTAAAGCATTTCCACCATCTTTGTGTCTGTCTGGTAAATGTTTGATACATTTTCACCAGAAGCCACCGCTGTCACATAAACACATTCCCTACATCTAAAATTAAGATAAATAACAATTTATGTTTATGAAGTTGATTAAATAAGATTAATAGTGGAATAATTCATTGCCTGCTTTGCTGATTACAGATTTTATTGTTTTAAAAAATTGACTTGCAGTTCAAAGTAAAATTTCCATCTAATATTTGGTGATTTGGCAAACAGCAGGTGGTTTCGTATCCCAAGAATATGTTATTCAGACACACAATAGGTTATCAAACAATATGTACATACAGTGAACATATATTGAGGCTTACTGGCGACTGTGAACAAGTGTGGCCATTGCCAATGCTGAATGCTCTCCCACTGCTAACTGTGGTGGACCAGATGGATGGAGGCAACTCTGTACCTCTGCCCCGTCATTGGGAACTTTGGGAGCTTTAGAGGCCATTCAACACAGAAGGATTTAAGAAGTAACAAGTAACGGGTATGGAAAAAGGAGAGAGCAAAGTGAAGTTGGAGCAGGGAAGTTTAAAAACAAGGACACTGTAGTTGTTGCGTCTCAGCCAGGCGAAAAAAATCATTTCATTTAAACCAAAGTGACCTTAAAAACTAAATAAAAAAAAAAAAAAATCACAACACATCTGCTGACTAAGCTTTGCAACCCAGACAACGATGCACATATAGCAATGGCAGCAGCACACTCGACTCACATGTAGACATTCACAGATTTAAGAATTATTCTCAGTCCTTTAGAGCAGATCTATTAGTGAAATATCCCCACAATCCAATTATTAGACTAAAACCCTCATAAGAAATTAAATTCTTAATTAGTCAAATTAAAACTCAGAACAACAAAGTGTGATTAGTGTGATTGTGCAGAGTTATTGACCCCTGAACAATGTGTGCTGAGGATTTGTTCACCAGGAAAGTAATTTTAACAGCCAACTAGAAAATTCCAGGGAAATTTTGAAGTGCCACGGGACCCGGGGCCCGTCGTCCGTCACCCCTCGCCCATCGCCCCTCGACTGGACGAGCAACCCGCGTACCGTCATGCTGTTGAAAGCCATCCTGGTGAAATTTCCGTTCGGAGAACCGATTGAGCTCGATTCAATGAGCGTGTCTTTATATCTGTCTCTTTGTATGTCTGTGTAAATGTGTGAGTGCATCTGTATATCTGCCTCTATTTCTGTCTGTGTATATGTGTGAGTGCGTCTGGATATCTATCTGTGTCTACATCTCTATATCTCTGTGTCACTCTTTGAGAAGAAATCATTCAAAGTGATGGCCATAGGCCACAGACAGAGTGAGATGAGACCAGCATGACAATTGATCTATGATTGCGTAGTAAGCGTAGGAGCTATCATAAAGCCTTTTGTCACAAACAGAGTTCAAAGTCTTCAGACCCGTTTAAACTTTGAACAGCGTTTCTGTGACAAAGTGTGACGAAGCAGTGAGGCTCCAAAGTGGGGTGGGTTTGATCGACAGACCTGAGCTGAGAGAGATGCGGTCGTCACGGTGTTTGCAACCCGCGTACCGTCATTCTGTCGAAAGCCTTCCTGCTGAAATTTCCGTTCAGAGAACCGATTGAGCTCAATTCAATGAGCGTGTCTGTATATCTGTCTCTGTGTATGTCTGTGTAAATGCGTAAGTGCATCTGTCTATCTGACTGTGTGTATGTCTGTGTATATGTGTGAGTGCGTCTGGATATCTGTCTCTGTGTGCGTCTGTATATCTGTCTGTGTGTGCATCTGGATATCTATCTGTGTCTGCATCTCTATATCTCTGTGTGTGTCTTTGAGAAGAAATCATTCAAAGTGATGGCCATAGGCCACAGACAGAGTGAGATGAGACCAGCGTGACAATTGATCTGTGATTGCGTAGTAAGCGTAGGAGCTATCATAAAGCCTGTCGTCACAAACAGAGTTTAAGGTCTTCTGACCCGTTTAAACTTTGAACGGCGTTTCTCTGACAAAGTATGACGAAGCAGTGAGGCTCCAAAGTGGGGTTGGTTTGATCCACAGACCTGAGCTGTATATCTGTCTCTGTGGATGTCTGTGTGAAGTGTGAGTGCATCTGTATATCTGTCTCTTTGTATGTCTGTGTAAATGTGTGAGTGCATCTGTATATCTGTCTCTGTGTATGTCTGTGTACATGTGTGAGTGCGTCTGGGTATCTATCTGTGTCTACATCTCTATATGTCTGTGTGTGTCTTTGAGAAGAAATCATTCAAAGTGATGGCCATAGGCCACAGACAGAGTGAGATGAGACCAGCGTGACAATTGATCTATGATTGTGTAGGAAGCGTAGGAGCTATCATAAAGCCTTTCGTCACAAACAGAGGTCAAAGTCTTCTGACCCGTTTAAACTTTGAACGGCGTTTCTGTGACAAAGTATGACGAAGCAGTGAGGCTCCAAAGTGGGGTGGGTTTGATCCACAGACCTGAGCTGAGAGAGCTGCGGTCGTCACGGTGATTTGAGAATTCGTTCGGGTCAGAGCTCAGACTCTCCCGAAAACGCTCCGAAAAGTGGATTTTGACCACGTCCCGAACTACTTCGAATTGCGAGCAAACCGTAGCTCCGGTCCGAAAAACGAAAACACCGTGAGAGACAGAAGAGTCTGGGGATTCTGCCAGTCTTATTTGAAAGGAAAACTCCTTAAAATGAGCGTGTAGGGACAGTGCAAAGACAGAGTGAAATTGTTTTTCGGAAAACCATGATTTGCATTGCAGTCAATTGGGCCAAAAACAGGTGTTTCTGACGCTCTGAGCCCTCCAGTTTAAATTTGGTGAGGAGTAGAGTTGTAAAAATTTGATTTTCTGAATCCCAAGACCCGTGTCTACGTTTTGCCAAAAAATCTTTTGTCTCCCTTTCACGGTTTGGCCGTGAGCTCGAGTTAAACATGAAAATGTCGGTTAATTTTTCACAGTGCTCTCACTCTACTTAACGAGCGGTTACACTCTAACTTTGAGGAAAAAGTGAATCGGACTGCTCCTTTGAGAGCTCGTAGTTTGAAAAGTGGACTGTTTAGGAGAAAAAGGTTTGATTTTGTGGAAAGAGCACAAGATTTCCTCCGTTTTAAAGTTTGAATGATATTTTCAGGTGCACGTATGACTGAGCTATGCGGATGAGAAAATAGGTGAATTTTTGAGGCGATTTTTCGTCGTCTCCCATGCATTCTCTATGGAAAATTTCGGCTGGTTTTTTGGGAATAACTTTGGGAAAAATCGGAATATCGACTACCCAGAACTTAGCACACTTGTCCCAATCGAGCCGCACGTTTTGATATATATATTGTTGGGCTACGTCAAGCGGTACGACCCGCATTAGACGCCGAAAATGTGACGGAATAATAATAATATTAAGAAGAACTAGAAAATTCCAAGAAATTTTGAAGTGCCACGGGTCGGCGTCCCCTCGCCCGTCGTCCCCTCGCCCGTCGTCCCCTCGCCCGTCAAAGCAATCCCGCTGAAATTTCCGTTCGGAGAACCGATTGACCTTGATTCAGTCAGTGTGTCTGTATATCTGTCTCTTTGTGTGTCTGTGTATATGTGTGAGTGCATCTGTATATCTGTGTCTGTGTATGTCTGTGTAAATGTGTGAGTACGTCCGTATATACGACTCTATTTGTGTCTGTGTATACGTGTGAGCGCGTGTCTATATCTGTCTCTGTGTGTATGTCTGTGTATATGTGTGAGCGTGTGTCTATATCTCTCTATTTCTGTCTGTGTATATGTGCGATTGTGTCTCTGTATATGTGCGAGTGCGTGTCTCTGTGTGTGTCTCTGTATACGTGTGAGTGCGTGTCTATATCTGTCTCTGTGTGTATGTCTGTGTATATGTGTGAGCGTGTGTCTATATCTCTCTATTTCTGTCTGTGTGATTGTGTCTCTGTATATGTGCGAGTGCGTGTCTGTGTGTGTGTCTCTGTATATGTGTGAGCGCGTGTCTCTGTGTGTGTCTGTGTATATGTGTGAGCGTGTGTCTATATCTCTCTATTTCTGTCTGTGTATATGTGCGATTGTGTCTCTGTATATGTGCGAGCGCGTGTCTCTGTGTGTGTCTGTGTATATGTGTGAGCGCGTGTCTATATCTGTCTCTGTGTGTATGTCTGTGTATATGTGTGAGCGTGTGTCTATATCTCTCTATTTCTGTCTGTGTGATTGTGTCTGTGTATATGTGTGAGTGCGTGTCTCTGTGTGTGTCTGTGTGTGTCTGTGTATATGTGTGAGCGTGTGTCTATATCTCTCTATTTCTGTCTGTGTATATGTGTGATTGTGTCTCTGTATATGTGCGAGTGCGTGTCTCTCTGTGTGTCTATGTATATGTGCGAGCGCGTGTCTCTGTGTGTGTCTGTGTATATGTGTGAGCGCGTGTCTATATCTGTCTCTGTGTGTATGTCTGTGTATATGTGTGAGCGTGTGTCTATATCTCTCTATTTCTGTCTGTGTGATTGTGTCTGTGTATATGTGTGAGTGCGTGTCTCTGTGTGTGTCTGTGTGTGTCTGTGTATATGTGTGAGTGCGTGTCTATACCTGTCTCTGTGTGTATGTCTGTGTATATGTGTGAGCGTGTGTCTATATCTCTCTATTTCTGTCTGTGTATATGTGCGATTGTGTCTCTGTGTGTGTCTGTTTATATGTGTCTCTGTGTGTGTCTGTTTATATGTGTGAGTGCTCAAGGTCAGAGGTCAAGGTCTTCTGAGCCGTTTAAACTTTGAACGGCGTTTCTGTGACAAAGTATGACGAAGCAGCGAGGCTCCAAAGTGAGGTGGGTTTAATCTACAGCAACAGCTGCACACAGACCTGTGCTGAGGGACCTGCGGTTGCCACGGTGATTTGAGAATTCAGTCTGGTCAGAGCTCAGACTCCCTCCAAAACTCTCCCAAAATTGGCTTTTGACCACCTCCCGAACTGCTTCGAATTGCGAGCAAACCGTAGCTCCGTTCCCAAAAGCGAAAACACCGTGAGAGGCAGAAGAGTCTGGGGATTCCAGCAGTCTTTGTTTGATTTGAAAAGTCCTTAAAATGAGCGTGTAGGGACAGTGCGAAGTCAGAGTGAAATTGTTTTTAGTGAAACCTTGATTTGCATTGCAGTCAATTGGGGCAAAAGCAGGTGTTGCTGGCGCTCTGAGCGCAACTGTGTAAATTTGGTGAGGAGTAGAGCTGTCAAACTTAGATTTTATGAATCCCAAGACCTGTGTCTACGTTTTCCCAAAAAATCATTCGCCTCCCTTTCACGGTTTGGCCGTGAGCTCGAGTTAAAAATGAAAATGTGGGTGAAATTTTCACAGTGCTCTCACTCTAGTTAACGACCCTCTCCACTCTAACTTGGAGGAAAAAGTGAATCGGACTGCTCCTTTGAACGCTCGTAGTTCGAAAACCGTACAACTTAGGAGAAAAAGGTTTGATGTTCTGGAAAGAGCACAAGATTTCCTCCGTTTTGACGTTTGAATGACATTTCTAGGCGCACGTATGACTGAGCTACGCGACTGAGAAAATAGGTGAAATTCGGAGGCGATTTTTCTCCAAACCCCATTCATTCCTATGGAAGATTTTTTGAGGTTTTTTGGGAATAACTTTGGGAAAAATGGGAATATCGACTACCCAGAACTTAGCACACTTGTCCCGATCGAGCCGCACGTTTTGATATATATATTGTAGGGCTACGTCAAGCGGTACGACCCGCATTAACTGCCGAAAATGTGACGGAATAATAAAAATAAGAACTAGAAAATTCCAGGGAAATTTTGAAGTGCCACGGGACCCGGGGCCCGTCGTCCGTCGCCCGTCGCCCGTCGCCCCTCGCCCCTCGACTGGACGAGCAACCCGCGTACCGTCATGCTGTCGAAAGCCTTCCTGCTGAAATTTCCGTTCGGAGAACCGATTGAGTTCGATTCAATGAGTGCGTCTGTATATCTGTCTCTGTGTACGTCTGTGTATATGTGTGAGTGCGTGTCTATATCTGTCTCAGTGTATGTCTGTGTAAATGTGTGAGTGCGTCTGGATATCTGTATATGTGTGATTACGTCTGTATATTTGTCCCTGATCATGTCTGTGTATATGTGTGAGTGCGTGTTTATATCTATTTCTGTCTGTGTATATGTGTGCGTGTGTCTGGATATTTGTCTCTGTGTGCGTCTGTATATCTGTCTGTGTTTACATCTCTATATCTCTGTGTCTGTCTTTGAGAAGAAATCATTCAAAGTGATGGCCATAGGCCACAGACAGAGTGAGATGAGACCAGCGTGACAATTGATCTGTGATTGTGTGGTAAGCGTAGGAGCTATCTTCAAGCCTGTCGTCACAAACAGAGGTCAAAGTCTCGTGACCTTTTTAAACTTTGAACGGACTTTCTGTGACAAAGCATGACGAAGCATTGAGGGTCCAAAGTGAGGTGGGTTTGAGCCACAGCAACAGCTTCACATAGACCTGAGCTGAGAGAGCTGCGGTCCTCACGGTGATTTGAGAATTCGCTCAGGTCAGAGCTCAGACTCTCCCGTGGCTTTTGACAATGAGTATGTCTGTATATCTGTCTCTTTGTATGTCTGTGTATATGTGTGAGTGCCTGTCTATATATGCGTCTATTTGTGTCTCTGTATATGTGCAAGTGCGTCTGGATATCTGTCTCTGTGTATGTCTGTGTAAATGTGTGAGTACGTCTGTATAGTTGTCCCTGATCATGTCTGTGTATATGTGTGAGTGCGTGTCCATATCTGTCTCTGTGTATGTCTGTGTAAATGTGTGAGTTCATCTTTCTATCTGACTGTGTGTATGTCTGTGTATATGTCTGAGTGCGTGTCTATATCTGCCTCTATTTCTGTCTGTGTATATAAGTGAGTGCGTCTGGATATCTGTCTCTGTGTGCGTCTGTATATCTGTCTGTGTGTACATCTCTATATCTCTGTGTGTGTCTTTGAGAAGAAATCATTCAAAGTGATGGCCATAGGCCACAGACAGAGTGAGATGAGACCAGCGTGACAATTGATCTGTGATTGCGTAGTAAGCGTAGGAGCTATCATAAAGCCTGTCGTCACAAACAGAGTTTAAGGTCTTCTGACCCGTTTAAACTTTGAACGGCGTTTCTGTGACAAAGTATGACGAAGCAGTGAGGCTCCAAAGTGGGGTGGGTTTGATCCACAGACCTGAGCTGTATATCTGTCTCTGTGTATGTCTGTGTATATGTGTGAGTGCGTCTGTATATCTGTCTCTGTTTGCTTCTGTGTACATGTGTGAGTGCGTCTGTATATCTGTCTGTGTCTGCATCTCTATATGTCTGTGTGTGTCTTTGAGAAGACATCATTCAAAGTGATGGCCATAGGCCACAGACAGAGTGAGATGAGACCAGCGTGACAATTGATCTATGATTGTGTAGGAAGCATAGGAGCTATCATAAAGCCTTTCGTCACAAACAGAGGTCAAAGTCTCGTGACCTTTTTAAACTTTGAACGGCGTTTCTGTGACAAAGTATGACGAAGCAGTGAGGCTCCAAAGTGAAGTGGGTTTGATCCACAGACCTGAGCTGAGAGAGCTGCGGTCGTCACGGTGATTTGAGAATTCGTTCGGGTCAGAGCTCAGACTCTCCCGAAAACTCTCCGAAAAGTGGCTTTTGACCACGTCCCGAACTACTTCGAATTGCGAGCAAACCGTAGCTCCGGTCCGAAAAACGAAAACACCGTGAGAGACAGAAGAGTCTGGGGATTCTGACAGTCTTATTTGAAAGGAAAACTCCTTAAAATGAGCGTGTAGGGACAGTGCAAAGACAGAGTGAAATTGTTTTTTCGGAAAACCTTGATTTGCATTACAGTCAATTGGGCCAAAAGCAGGTGTTGCTGACGCTCTGAGCCCTCCAGTTTAAATTTGGTGAGGAGTAGAGCTCTCAAACTTAGATTTTATGAATCCCAAGACCTGTGTCTACGTTTTGACAAAAAATAATTTGTCTCCCTTTCACGGTTTGGCCGTGAGCTCGAGTTAAACATGAAAATGTCGGTTACTTTTTCACAGTGCTCTCACTCTACTTAACGAGCGGTTACACTCTAACTTTGAGGAAAAAGTGATTCGGACTGCTCCTTTGAGAGCTCGTAGTTTGAAAAGTGGACTGTTTAGGAGAAAAAGGTTTGATTTTGTGGAAAGAGCACAAGATTTCCTCCGTTTTAAAGTTTGAATGATATTTTTAGGTGCACGTATGACTGAGCTACGCGACTGAGAGTATAGGTGAAATTTTGAGGCGATTTTTCGACGGCTCCCATGCATTCTCTATGGAAAATTTCGGCTGGTTTTTTGGGAATAACTTTGGGAAAAATCGGAATATCGACTACCCAGAACTTAGCACACTATTCCCGATCGAGCCGCACGTTTTGATATATATATTGTTGGGCTTCGTGCAGCGGTACGACCCGCATTAGATGCCGAAAAAGTGACGGAATAATAATAAGAATATTAATAAGTATGGAGAAGATTAAGTAGTGCCTCGTGCTATGCACAGAGGCCACTTACTTCTACTGTGTAGAAGTAGTGGCCCCTGTGCTTATAGCCCGTGGCACTAAATAATAAGTATGGGCGAAGAATAAGTAGTGCCTCGTGCTATGCACAGAGGGCACTACTTCTACTGTGTAGAAGTAGTGCCCTCTGTGCTTATAGCCCGTGGCACTAAACTAGAAAATTCCAGGGAAATTTTGAAGTGCCACGGGACCCGGGGCCCGTCGTCTGTTGCCCGTCGCCCGTCGCCCCTCGCCCCTCGACTGGACGAGCAACCCACGTACCGTCATGCTGTCGAAAGCCTTCCTGCTGAAATTTCCGTTCGTTGAACCGATTGAGCTTGATTCAGTGAGTGTGTCTGTATATCTGTCTCTGTGTACGTCTGTGTATATGTCTGAGTGCATCTGTCTATCTGTCTATGTGTAAGTCTGTGTTAATGTGTAAGTGCATCTGTATATCTGTGTCTGTGTATGTCTGTGTATATGTTTGAGTGCGTGTCTATATCTGTCTCAGTGTGCGTCTGTATATCTGTCTGTATCTGGCATCTCTATATCTCTGTGTGTGTCTTTGAGAAGAAATCATTCAAAGTGATGGCCATAGGCCACAGACAGAGTGAGATGAGACCAGCATGACAATTGATCTATGATTGTGTAGGAAGCGTAGGAGCTATCGTAAAGCCTTTCGTCACAAACAGAGGTCAAAGTCTCATGACCTTTTTAAACTTTGAACGGCGTTTCTGTGACAAAGTATGACGAAGCAGTGAGGCTCCAAAGTGGGGTGGGTTTGATCCACAGACCTGATCTGTATATCTGTCTCTGTGGATGTCTGTGTAAAGTGTGAGTGCGTCTGTATATCTGTCTCTGTGTATGTCTGTGTAAATGTGTGAGTACGTCTGTATAGTTGTCCCTGATCATGTCTGTGTAAATGTGTGAGTGCATCTTTCTATCTGACTGTTTGTAGGTCTGTGTATATGTCTGAGTGCGTGTCTATATCTGCCTCTATTTCTGCCTGTGTATATGTGTGATTGCGTCTGTGTATATAAGTGAGTGCGTCTGGATATCTGTCTCTGTGTGCGTCTGTATATCTGTCTGTGTGTGCATCTCTATATCTCTGTGTGTGTGTCTTTGAGAAGAAATCATTCAAAGTGATGGCCATAGGCCACAGACAGAGTGAGATGAGACCAGCGTGACAATTGATCTGTGATTGCGTAGTAAGCGTAGGAGCTATCATAAAGCCTTTCGTCACAAACAGAGTTCAAGGTCTTCTGACCCGTTTAAACTTTGAACGACGTTTCTGTGACAAAGTATGACAAAGCAGTGAGGCTCCAAAGTGGGGTGGGTTTGATCCACAGACCTGATCTGTATATCTGTCTCTGTGGATGTCTGTGTAAAGTGTGAGTGCATCTGTATATCTGTCTCTTTGTATGTCTGTGTAAATGTGTGAGTGGGTCTGTATATCTGTCTCTGTGTATGTCTGTGTACATGTGTGAGTGCGTCTGGATATCTATCTGTGTCTACATCTCTATATCTCTGTGTGTGTCTCTGAGAAGACATCATTCAAAGTGATGGCCATAGGCCACAGACAGAGTGAGATGAGACCAGCCTGACAATTGATCTGTGATTGTGTAGGAAGCGTAGGAGCTATCATAAAGCCTTTTCTCACAAACAGAGTTCAAAGTCTTCTGACCCGTTTAAACTTTGAACGGCGTTTCTGTGACAAAGCATGACGAAGCAGTGAGGCTCCAAAGTGAAGTGGGTTTGATCCACAGACCTGAGCTGAGAGAGATGCGGTCGTCACGGTGATTTGAGAATTCGTTCGGGTCAGAGCTCAGACTCTCCCGAAAACGCTCCGAAAAGTGGCTTTTGACCACGTCCCGAACTACTTCGAATTGCGAGCAAACCGTAGCTCCGGTCCGAAAAGCGAAAACACCGTGAGAGACAGAAGAGTCTGGGGATTCTGCCAGTCTTATTTGAAAGGAAAACTCCTTAAAATGAGCGTGTAGGGACAGTGCAAAGACAGAGTGAAATTGTTTTTCGGAAAACCTTGATTTGCATTGCAGTCAATTGGGCCAAAACCAGGTGTTGCTGACGCTCTGAGCCCTCCAGTTTAAATTTGGTGAGGAGTAGAGCTCTCAAAGTTAGATTTTCTGAATCCCAAGACCTGTGTCTACGTTTTGCCAAAAAATTATTTGTCTCCTTTTCACGGTTTGGCCGTGAGCTCGAGTTAAACATGAAAATGTCGGTTAGTTTTTCACAGTGCTCTCACTCTACTTAACGAGCGGTTACACTCTAACTTTGAGGAAAAAGTGAATCGGACTGCTCCTTTGAGAGGTCATAGTTCGAAAACCGTATTATTTAGGAGAAAAAGGTTTGATGTTCTGGAAAGAGCACAAGATTTCCTCCGTTTTAAAGTTTGAATGACATTTGTAGGTGCACGTGTCACTGAGCTACGCGACTGAGAAAAAAGGTGAATTTTTGAGGCGATTTTTCGTCGTCTCCCATGCATTCTCTATGGAAAATTTCGGCTGATTTTTTGGGAATAACTTTGGGAAAAATCGGAATATCGACTACCCAGAACTTAGCACACTTGTCCCGATCGAGCCGCACGTTTTGATATATATATTGTTGGGCTACGTCAAGCGGTACGACCCGCATTAGATGCCGAAAATGTGACGGAATAATAATAAGAAGATTAATAAGTATGGACAATATTAAGTAGTGCCTCGTGCTATGCACAGAGGCCACTACGAAGTAGTGTCCTCTGTGCTTATAGCCCGTGGCACTAAATAATAATAAGTATGGAGAAGATTAAGTAGTGCCTCGTGCTATGCACAGAGGCCACTTACTTCTACTGTGTAGAAGTAGTGGCCCCTGTGCTTATAGCCCGTGGCACTAAATAAAGGGCAAAACCAATATCTGTAATTACAATGTTATTAATAGCAAATAAACCAGTTAACAAGACATTTGGGACATAATACAACCACTAAGCTGTTGTAGATGCTTTAAACTTTAAGAAAATTCTCCAGCACCATTGGTCATAGAATATTCATCATGAAAAAGAAGGACTGAAATTTGTATTGTACAGACAAAGTTGTTAAAAGTTGTTTTCTGTTGTTTTGACTCAAGGCGCTGAATGAATATTTTGCCAGGTTTGTTCTGGAGGTATAAAAACCATGCAAACAAGTGAATTAGCATGAAAAGCACACAACTGGGCCTTGGGCACACAAAATTACAATTACATGGAATTAGCTGCGCAGCCCCTGACCATTTGAAGCGTTAGCTTGTAAATATTTGGAATTTTTAAAACCCACATAGGTCAACATTTTTCAGTGTGTCAAGTCTAATCTCAACAATGCACCTTGGCGTCCTGTCACTTCATATTTCTGCATGTGGTGTGATGATAATAAGATTTATTAGCCAAGTAGGTTCACCCATACAAGGAATTAGAGTCTGTTTTCAGTTTGCATTCAGTACTTATCCAACCAGATAGATAATACTGTCAGCAAAAAGTTCCTCAGCCACATTTTAACAACAGATTTTCCATAAATACGTCCTGCGTCACAAACGAGGTCAGTTCTTGATGAGCTGAATGAAGTTGACTCACGGGCTTACAGCACAGCCATGCTGCAGTAGTAGCACACTTTTCTAATGAGCTGGATGAGTCTCAGTGTGACCTCATGGAGACCTCTGTGCTCAGATAAGGTTCTGGTCAGCCCGAGTACTGTTTTGGTGACTGAGGGCTACAGCTGGTGTGCGGCATTTACACACTTATGAGGAGACAAAGGACGATGAATGGGTCAGGCTTATCAGGCAAATGGGTTTTTGGACTGAATTATAGCGTGCGATGAAAGCATCTGAAAAAAAAAAAAAGAAGAAGCTACATTTGGTATTTTTAGAAACTTCTGATATGTTTGACATTTCAAATGTTTTAGTGTGAGCGATCACAGAAAAAGCTGCAAAATAGTCTGATATTTATCTAGCCACGGCTAGAGCAACAACAGAACACAGCACCTGGAGTCATGCGCCTCAACATCGGTCACACTGACACGGGTGCTACTTTAGTATGAGCATGTTTTCATCAAAATCATTGCCAAAGAATGACAAAAATAAAACGAGAACTAAAAAAATGTCTTTGCAGCCATTGATACCAAAAGTTAGTCGTAAGGGACCATGTGTATGGGGTGTGCTTGGTAAAGCTTCTGACCCATAAACAGAAGGCTATAGGGTCCACTTTCCCTCCCCAGCATTCCCATCTGATAAAACCAGTAAAAATCAAAAACAAAAAAACAAACTGCATATTTTAACCTTAGTGCCAGTCCATTTTAACAGGTTAATAGATGTTCCCAATGAGATTTAACATTTTAACACATACAACATTCTACATAACATATTGCACTTCAACTAAACCTTTTACATTGATAGATTTTGTCAGACCAAATTGTGGTACTTGTGACTAAAACTAGACAAATATATGACTAAAACATTTTTTTGTCAGAAGACTAAAAAAATAAAGTATCTGTCAAAATTAACACTGACTGAGAACTGCTGCAAAGTACCTTGCACATCACATTTTTACTGCGGGATTTTGTCATGGAGACTAACAATCAACACAAGTCTACACCTGTAGATTTCCAGATATGATAACTTAGCTGTACCTGGAGTGAATTAGACCATGTTAATTATACAGCTTGTCTCCTCTGAAAGCAAACAAAAGAACCAAGTAGAAATCATTTTGCGGTGTCGACCGAATGGAGTGTGAAATAACTACTTGTGTTTATTATTCATCACAGGTACCTGTGTGCATGTGTGCTACTTCAAATGAGTTATCAGTCGCTTGTCTTCGCACAAATGCTGCTTTACGTTCTGATTCTGGTTCCTACCACATGCCTATAGTGTCAGTCCTGAAGTGAGCCATTATCTCCAGACATGGGCGACCCTTGAGGATTAACTGCCAATCCTCTTTAATTCTGCCCTCTACGTAATAACCATGACCCAAGCTCTTGCAGGGATACTGTTGGTGCAACACAAGCATCTATAATAATAATAATAATAATAATACCAACAGGCACTGTCAGGATCCCATCACTATCAGCTATCAACAGCCAAACTTCACCAGCCAGCTCTCCCTAGGGTTCAAATGTCAGACTGTCATAGCGATTTGCTAATCCTGTTGCAGATGTCCCGCTGAGAAGTTGAAAGCTGCCTCCTCTGTTGTTGTGTGAACATTGCTTTATTTATGTTGCCTCCTCAAGAAATTATTCTACTTCTGATTATTTTTTTAAAGCAGAACAAACTTATCCACTGTGACAGTTGAGCTAAGTGAGACTAAAAAGGGACTAAATCGTAGCTGAGGCTCAATCAGTAATAATCTCAGTGATTTTCTTTCCTCTCACATTTAACAGAAATGTCCTCAGGTATACAGTAGCTGAATGTGCCAGTTGGGATTGTTCTGTGCTGTTTGTGAAAAACAGAACATTAAATCCTGCAGGAGAAAACCAGGTTTTGGTGCCCTGAATCACATCCATCCTAACAGTTTTTTTTATTCTCTGAGGCAACTCACACTGCCACGATGACGCTGATTGCTGATTGCTAGAGCAAATGATAGAGCAATAAATTGAATTTGAAACGCTGATGGACTGGTGACCTGTCCAGGGTGACCCCGCCCTCGCCCAGCGTGAGCTGGGATTGGCTCCAGCACCCTGCAACCCGGAAACGGATAAGCAATGAATATGAATGAATATGAATATGAATAAAAGAATTAATAGATATGTTGAAACAACTCAAAGATGACATGAGTAACTTCCAGACTTTGCTTGTGAGAACAGTTCTTGGAAGGGGAATAGACAGAAATGAAGGTGATGCAACATTGGCTATGATGAGATTCAGTCTTCTTATACCTTACGACTCCGACATGCAGCAACACGTTGGGGGTTGGCTAAGCGGAGCAAGGGCTGACGTAAACATAACATCTGATGGTTCATTGTGTTGTCAGGACATGGGCCAGGTCATTGTATAGGTCAAAAACATGGACAGTGCCAGCTGCAGTAAGGGTGGGGGGCAGAGAGAAAGCAACAGGAACAAAGGAGGAAGAAAGCAGTGGCAGTAAAAGAGAGAAGCTGACCTCAGAGCATACTGGCATTAGTTTGCTCAGAAGACAGCCTGGTTTGAATTCAATTGAGGAAAAAAAAAAACAAAAAACAACACTTCAAGATAATACACATTTAAAATTAGCTTCCAATCATACCAGTCAAAAGCTCAGCAGTCAGACCACTGACACAAAACAAAAATATGTATCTTTCTCTGTGCTTCTCACACGGACACACACACACACACACTGAACTTTGCCTTTCCATCACCACAAGGTTCACGACCAGTTCACCATTTTACTCTTACATCTTCACATCTCTATTTTCTGCTTAACAAAGGCTGCCGTTCTGTCAGTGCTGAAGAACTGTTTCCTCTTCAAGTCAATTTTACTGAGGTAGTGTCAAAATAGCCGGTCTATTTTTGCCCTCTCTGTGTGTGCATGTGTGAGTGCATGTCCGTACGTGTGAATGCACTGACAATGTGTGCCAATTTCCACAGTCAAGGCAACCTCAACAGCCACCTACTGCATACCACACTCCATCTCCCCATCATTCTTCACCTGCAGAGCACTTCATTACTTTTCTCCATCCATTACTTGTCTTCTGAAGTCTCAAGCATCATTTATATTTCCTCTCCTCTCTTCTCTTGTCCTCTCCTCATTGGTGTAGCAGTCCCATTTCCACTGACAGCAGTATTGGCATTTGGGTCAACATTTGGCCTATTTAAGCCACGAGGCACTCAGCGCCTAGATATGCTCTGTCACTCAAAACCATCAAATGTGTCAATAAATCACACATGAAAAGTATGAAAAGCTTCGGAGACTAAAGCATCAAAACATACCCAATTTGAGGAGGTACATCACAAAGAGTGCTTTCTGTTGTCCTTTTGAAGAGGTTGAGAGAGGTTGTGCATCAAATATGTATAAGCTCTTGTAGCCTGCAAACAGTCATGGACCACTGCAAAGTGTACTGCTGCAGTGAAGGTCAACCTTCTCTCACAGCATCTTTGACACACTCAGTGAGTGTCCAGATGGCCCAGCAGACCAAGTTGCGTATATTTCCTTGAAGTATCACATACTGGAATGCTGCTTCATTTAATCATTATGTAACATCTCACAAAAAGACCTGTGAGATGTTAAATAGGTAAGCGGCCTGACTGAAGCACAGGAGAGGTGCTTAAACAGTAGAGTGGCCTAATATTTTAAGACGTGCATTACCATTACCACATTACCACAGCGCACCCTTCCAGATGAATTCACTCCCCAAAAAAAGCTGCTGTGACTTAGAGTAATGCTTTGTTGCAAGGCTTGGCGAGCAATGCACAAACAAAGACATTTAAAGTAAAGTTAAACGTCCAGGGCTCCCAGAGCCTGATCCATGTTGACATGCTCACATAATTTCTTTGCTGCCAATCTCCTGTACCCAGATCTGGTGACCAGAGAAGCTATGACTGAAGTCATTGTCGTGTTTATTAAACTGCTTTGAGACATTTCCTTTTAGTTATTAGTAATAATGCACCATCATTATCGCTAATTAAAAAAAACAAGCAAAAAACCCTCCAGTATAATAATGTGTAAACAGATTACAATTCATCTGCGTTCCTTTAAAAATAATCACTTTGGGTACTTGTGATGAATGTATGAATTATTGTTGGTGGGCATTAATGCTTCATTTGTAAGCAGTCAGACTTTTGTTCCTACATGACTGAAACATGATGGTTTGGCATCTCCTGACACTGACTGAAGTCTATCCACAGGAAGATGCATGAGAATCACTGCAGGCAAACTCACTTCAAGATAACGCTCGTCACTGCAGGAGGACGATACATGTCTGTCAGTCAGACAGCCTTCAGGCAACAACAACAACCAGGTAGTCACAGGCCTTAGCCACTTACTATCACACAATTCAACTCGATTCTGATTTTTGGGGCTATGATTCGATTCAAAATCGATTTTGGATTGAAAACAATTGAATTCATATTGATTTCTGCCTCATTCTATAGGTGTGAAAGGATCCTCATGATCTACTCCAGTCCGCTTTGCAAGACAGAATGAGAAATAGAGACATTAAAGTGTTTTTTTCACATTTATTACGTTTTAAACATTTATCCATGCTCAGATGGAATTGTTGCATAAAGGCAGTATCACATCTTGCTTAAGTAACAAAAATAAAAGTGTCTCTTTATTAAAAACAATAGTGCAGTTAAACATGGGCTCCTCATTTTGCAAACCGCACACACTGTGAAGCTCATCTTGAGCTCAGTCTTCCCGGGCATTCGATAAGTAGGACCCTATAAAATGTGTTTTATAAGTGAATAAATAAATGATTAAATGAATGAATGAATGTGGTGACTTGAGTGTAGTGGGCACGGTTCGATTCCCGGTGTGGGCACCTGAACATGTCTAGGTTTATTGGTTAGTTGGTGATGAGTAATGCACTGGGCTACAGCAAGGAACGGCAACCCCCCAGCTCCTGGACCAGACCAGAGACAGGACCCCTGCAGAGAGTAGAGACTCATTGACTAACTGAGCTCAACACAAAGAGGTGGACTATCATGTAGTTCAATGGAGATGTCAGTAATCGGTGGAAAACCAAAGAGCATGGGGACGGAAGAAATTAAAAAGTTTACACTGGATTTGATATTTCCACCAGAGCTGTGGAACGTATGTTTCATTGTTTTATTGTCATGTTTTTGCTTAAATGTGTGGAAGCATTAAAGTTTTCAGTTATAACTAAAAAAAATATATATTTTATTACTGAAAACACTGTCTCAGTTAAATTAGTGTAAAATGCTAAAAGATTCTTGAAAATTAAAAACGGAATTTGGGAAAAAATAAAACTGGATTTATAGGGCTCTAGGTAAAAACCAAAACGAGTCCAAATCTTTGCCTTCACGAGGACGGAGCTGGTTGAATGTCTTTTTCTTCCTTCTTCTTCCTTCTTCCTTATTGTAGTTTCCTCGAGGTGTGGGTGAACATGTGTATGTTCCAAAACCGGCTCCGTGTCAGACAGCCTGCAGATTGATTGTTTTTTTTTTTTATTAATTAATTAATTAATTAATTTATTTATTTATTGATTTTGGGACATTTTAAATCAACTCTGAATCGTAATAAATAAAAAAAATTGCGATTCTTATTTGAACTGATTTTTTGGCACACCCCTGTTAGCTACTTTCTTGCAATAGTGTTCCATGTAGTGAGCACAGGTGAATCCTGAAGAAAGTGTTTCACTGTGCTACTCCATTTGCCAACACATGTTAAACAAACACCAGCAAAAGTTATTTTTCTTATTCAGACATAGCAGGGCTCAGTTTCATGGGAGCTTCCAGATCTTTACCAAAGCATTGAGCGTGACCTCCATTGCTTCCAGTGTCAGTTACCTCTGGTCCACACGCCAGCACAACTCAAGTCCCTCTCCAGTTCTTTGTTACTTTGTTACAGTGAATCAATGACAAACAAACCTGATCAGCCTCACATATGTTCATTGCACCACATAGGAACACTACTCCTTGCATCCCTCTGATGGCTGGTCTGTTTGTCAGTTATTTTTGGGAACAGAACTAGCTCGACAGCTGTTGGGTATATTGTATATGTATAATGTCTCACTTTAGATGGCTTTCCGCTGATTTTCATCTCCTCCCAGTGTTTCAGTGTGTCCCAGTTTGGTTGAAGATAGCGAACATAGGCTACAACGTCAGCTTTTTAGCATTGTCATAGGGAGCATGTTGGTATAAAACTGAAAACAGCTTCACAGAGGGGAAAGACACACATCCTCTATTGACACATAGAAAGTCAAATCAGTGTATACACACATACACGCAATGGCTAACCCCCAGGGGAGGGAGCTGGCTCATTTTGAGCCATTATTCCCACTAAGTGCTGCGTTGCATTCAACACTGCTCTTCCTCTGAATTCAGTTGATTTGTCACACTAGAGATTTAGCATAATTCCCTCAACCAATTTGGCACCTCTCCTTTCTTTTTTTTTTGTCTTTTTTTTTTTTTTTGGTTAGACTGTCAACAAACGATGTTGGGCACCATTGAAGAGACACGGGGCATGAGTGTTTGCGAGACAGACAGAAACCACCAGTCAGGCAGAAAACGGTCGCATGCAAGCTCCACATCATTGTATCAGTCCTGCTCCCTTCAAAATGTATTCACATGTGAATTCAGTATGGTGGCAGCCATGAGTGAAATGTACAATGATTCAGCGTAAGCTCAGTCATCTATAAAGATTACAGTCCTTTGAAAGCCTGAGAGCCATTTGTATGTTGTTTCATTGCATAAACCAATGCTCATGTTTAAACATGATTTCATTATAATCTGCTCTGTAATGGAATTTACATATACAGGCCACATCCAAGATGGCTATATGCAGCTGGTTTCCCTGCAAAGGTTTTGCAAGCAAAACATAAACAGACCAAGGGCACTTAACATGAATATGGCTTCATTTGATAGTAGCTACTCTGAGTACTGTGACTTAACTAAAAACATTGAATACAGTCAGATGATCGTAGCTGCGATGAATGAATACATTTTAAAATTGCCTCAGTATACCACTGATCAATGGGGCTCATTCAAAAAATCACTCAAGTGCATAGCTATTGTTGCCATCAAACAAAGCATGGATCATGCTGCACATGGGAGGTTGGATGATATGCTGAGGAATAACACACTCTGCTTCGGTGTATATGCTGTTTACTGTGCAGCACATTGCATTACAGCACATTCAGTGCCAAGGATTTCTAAAGAGCACGAGATTTGGCTTCATTAGCTCATTGTCATGTTTTGGATTATTTCTGTTCTTAAATTTGGGGAAGGTGACCTGGTGACAATTCTGAGAGCAGCACCTCCAGAAGCAAAAAACAACAGCAAAAAATATGACAGAAAAACAGAAAAGAGTTCAAATTGAAAAAGGTGTCAATACAAAGGCCGAGTAGACACACCTAGTCCATTGACTTTTTGGCTTTTGTGAAATTGCATGTTTCCGTCTTTCACTTGCTGCTGATACAGTACACATGAAGGGCAGATAATGCATTTGAACCCAGCCATAAAATTAATTATTCCAAAAATTTAAATAAGCACTTCATTGCGAACAAGATATTCCAATGTGGTTTTGTTCAGTGTGTGCATAATGGTTTGCAAACATAAACTTATCAATATAGATTAATTCTGAGTGTCCATGCATTCAATAATTCTTTCATGTTCTACTGCTTATCCATTTCTGGATCGCAGAGGTTGCTGAAGTTCATCCCAGCTCACATTGGGCGAGGGTGGGGTACACCCTGGACATTTTACCAGTCTGTCACAGGGCCAGCACGCAGACAGACAGAGACCAACAACCAGTCACACTCACACTCAGACCTACAGTCAATTTAGAGTCACCAGTTAACCCAAACATGATGTCTTTGTCATGTCGTCTTCCCATGCAGGAACTGAACCCACAAACCTTCTTGTGGGGCAACAGCTCTAACCACTATGCCACTGTGCTCCCCCATCTTAAATCCTTACTTGGTGATAGTAATACCAGCTGCAGTTTTTTTATAAAAGATTTTTGTTGTTGATGAGGCAATAATTCTTTTAATTAACAGCGTGTACTTTCTGTAATTCATGATAAAAATTCTAATAATCTCAGCCAGAGTTTCATCAGTTGGATCCTCAGCTGTAATAAAGTCACTCTGAGAACCAGAGAACAAGATACTCTCTTCAAAATGCTATAAAAAGAGGAAGAAATCCAAATAATGGGCATGCCTTTCTAAATCCTTCCCACTTTTGTGGCCATATTCTCATTATTGTGGAAAATTTTATACATGAATCATTTTCTCTACTGCTTTATTGCAAAATGCAGGAGGTTGGTTTTCAGCCATCACCTAGCTCCATCTCTGGCATCTGGCTAGTTATCCATTTTTAGAATTCCCTGTAAGGTTTGGATGGTCTCGCCTACACTAGTTATTCTCCAGAAAATGTGCCCCTGTTGTTGCAGAGAGGTTACATCAACAGCATCATCATATACAATGTATTCATGAATAGCTGTGGTATTCTCAATTTTGTACTTTAATTCATCCAGTACAACAAACTGCAACCTCTGGCCATTATTACTGCGACAGAACAATGCGAGTAGCACCAAATCCAATGAGCCAGACAAAGAAGGCTAAGATCACAGATGCATTTTATAGCTTCTCAACAGAAATCTGAAAATCTTTTTTTATTACAGCTCAGGTCTGGGTTTTTTTTTTTTTTTGCAAAGTAAAAAGCTGGTGAAATTTGGTAAGCGCTTTCGTGCCAAGAGGGCTTAAACTTCCCTTCACAACTTCTCAAATGCACTGACAAGCTGTCAGTGACTCAGCCTCATGGGAGTGAGTGAGGAATGTTAGCATGAATTAGCTCTCCAGTGCTACTCTACTGTGAGCCAGGAAAAAAAAAACCAAGACTAACAACACCAACTAGTCTTTTAGCTTATAATGAATGGTTGGAGGCTGGCAGGTTTATTGAGAAGTGTGAGTGTCCATAAGAAACGTTTCTTAAATAAAGTGAGAATATTTGCCACTTATATAGTCAGAATTTTATAGACCACACCAGAAAGCTTAATAATAGAGTTAATAAAGTCCTAATGGATATTTTAAATAATCTATATTTTAACACTTAGTGATTAGAGAAGCAGTATTTCTTCGAGGCAGAATAGATGCTACTGGCTAGCCTTCTAACTAGAGATTTAAAAAGGTGATTGAATTAGAAACAAAACAAGAGGTCTAAGTTCCCGTGCTGGAGACAGCTTTTTCTGATTAACTCATCATGTTGCTCATAACATCTGTTATGTAGTAGTAGCAAAACTTTGAAAATGATGATGAATGGTGCTTTGCAGGTTGGATTGTGAGGAGATCGGGATTTTTCTGTGTGCCATATAATCATTAGGATTCACGTTCTGGGCACCATGAATGTCTAAACGGAGCCAACAGGAATCCATCCGACAGATGCCATGCATACAGCTGTGTCATCAGCATAGGTGAAGACACACACACATGAAAATATATTTTTCAAAGAATTCATACCACTGTCTGTGCTACATGATGCTAACGCAGAGTACAGTAATATGAACAGTGCTACACAGGAAACCTTGTTTTCAACCTTGAATTTTGCAGATGTGAACACAGATTTAAAAAAGGGGCACCGGCTTCTAATCCTGTCAAGACAGCACTTTGATTGGCAGGTAAACAAAAGTCACTGTGTAAAAAAAGAAAACGACAATGCCATGATTGACACAGAAAGGGAACAATATGCCAGACACGTTGTTTTTGTAGTGATCGCTCAAAGGCAAGTTCATACTGTAATAAACAGATTTTGTTAATACACCACATAGATATCCACTGTGCTTAATAAGTGATCATTGCTTCTTTGTTTTCTGGACCTGGCATTGGGCATTTTGCCTGTCTATTTATCTGTCTGTACTGGCCTCACCTTACCCACCTAATGTGTTTCCTCTGTAATATTTTTCATGAGTCATCTGCAGGTCAGTGCTGCAGAGGAGTCAGGTAAATACTCCAAAAAAGACTAATATCGAAAGGCATTGGCAAGGTTATTGATATTTGAAACAGAGGGCATATCAAAGTGCTTCACAAATGCAAAGAAGAAAATCAAAAATAGAATTGAATAAGAGAGGAAAAAAAATCTATTAAAAAAAAACTATAGGTAAAAAATAAGAGCTAAAAGTGAAACATTTAAAAAATAAAACAGTGAATACAAAAAATAAAACATACAAATCAGACAAGTATGTAAGTGCATGCTATAAGCTCATAGTCTCACGTAAACAAAAATAAACCATGTCTTTAATCGAGCTTAACGTTTCCAGCTTTCATGGGGGAAACGGCATTTGATTCAAATCAGAAATTAGACAACACATCTTTCTCAACTCCCACACAGACAAATCAAAACCCAAATAAAAATTTCCATCTGACAAAACTGGTGTCATATTTATGTGGCAACTGGTGTATTCTAAATTATTCCAGTTCAATCAGCATTATTTCAAGAAATTACAGAGAGGAGCCAAACTCATTGTATTCTTCCATAGCCTTTTCAGTGCCATTAATGTGCCATACTGTTATTTCTCCTGATGCAAATGCATCTTTTCTAATTGACAATTACTGTCAAAAATCAGCCATTTGCAGCAATGGAATGATGCATTATGACTTGCTCCACTATGTACTGAATATTGCCATTTAGTAATAATCTGACATTTCATACAACATCCCTTTTCAGCTCTTAGGGTGGTGAAAGCCACTGAACAGGATCCACTGCTCCAACTCAAAATAAAAACATGAGACAGACAAAAGTGGAGCTCAGTAAACTGAAAAAGAAAAGGAATCATTCATGGCCTTGTGCAGATGAGAGATGCAGAAGCAGCAATCCAAGAACAACGTGCAACTGCTTCGGAACAGCAGCTGCTTCTGATTATATTAGACTGGCACCTTGATTAAACTTAGATCTTCTATCAATGTTAATTGATAGAATCTTCAATCTTTTGCCAATACAAAATACATCTTTGATTCAGTGCAGCTTGTGGCCCTGAGCTGTAATAGGTATGGCGTGACAGTGCACCTGAGGAGTAATTTCATAATACTTGTTTCAACGTAGTGTAGACACATTTTTGCTATTTCTGGGGACATGCTAAAAAACACACACCTTGTGAGGGCCAGGGGTTATTTCTGTGGGATGTGAGAAGCAATAGGAGAACTATGAAGGTTTACTGTACCAGTCACTAGGAGGTGTTGCGCTCAAGCCCTGATTGATCTGAGCAATTATCAGAATTTCTTACTATTGTATTTGCTGAATATGTTTAAGAAAAAAAAAAGAGACAGATGCAGAGAGCAGGACACTAACAGAAATTACGACTGACCGTAGCACACAGGGAAGAGACATGAAGCAAAATACTCAAAACAGCACGTTTCATGCACACATACAGCTCAAAAGCCATCTCAGCGCAAAATTAAGCAGAATAAAAAAAATTATAAAGTGAAACCAAGAAAAATAGAAGAAGCTAAAAAAGATAAATAAAACCAAGTTCCCAGGTTTCTTTTAAAAATGTCAACGGAGGTGGACGATATGGTGAATCATAATCTCGTTTCTCAAGAAAAGATTTTGTTCATCACAATTAAGGTCTATCTGAGTGTGTGAAACTGTTCTTGCACAGTGTTTCTTTGGCTAACTACTGTAATAAACTGTAAAAAAGTTAAGGGTAGAAGCTGACAGTGTGCAATTTATCAGCCACTGCCATCAGACACTGTACAGGCAATGAAATGACATTATCATGCAGTGTTCACAGACAGTATCTAAGTGAATTCATTCATCGCAACACAATTCATGTAGGTGTGTGTGTGTGAGGGAGGGATGTTTACTGGGGCATTGTGAATACATTTAGTAAAGTAAGTTGAACACAGAGGTTGGCCTCCCTTCAGCTTGTTTCCATGTCCTCTAAATTCATTTTATCCACCTGGCTTTCTGGTGGGGGCCCTGCATCTCAATGAGGCTCCATCCAGCTGGAAGTGGCTTCGGGGGAGGGGAGCAGTGGTGGCAAAAAAGGTTGAAGTAGTACTGGTGTTCCTGGATGTGGCTTCATAATGACACTAAGGGCCTTCAGTGTTACCAGTCCTTTCACATCTCAGCATGAAAACACAGAAATTATGTCCCATAAAGTCAAAATATGTTCTATCAAAACTTTATCTTCATGCAATTATTATGTATTGTTTTCAAATAACCAAATGATTTAATTGGAAGCAGCTTCATATACTGTGTCTACTTAATTCTGGTTCATTTCCCCATTGAGATAAATCATCTCATTAGCATTTGTACATTACACAAATGTACAAATGTAAATTGTGAATTAAACAGAGGTTATTATAACATTTATTCAAACACTGAGCTGGTGAAGAGTAAAATCAGGCTATGCCAGAATTCCAACAGAGCCACCAAGTTTTTGATATGATCATGGCAGGGACCTTATTCACTCTGCGGGGCGTCCAGGTCTCAGCTCCCACCATTACTAAGCAGCTGATAGCTTGACCTCTCCTCACAAAGACACATCTTTTGACTTCGGCCATTTTCTCACCATTATGTTTAGTGACGGGCCCTTGGCTGGCAGAGACAGGAGGGGTAGTTGCTGAGGCTATCATTCATAGCAGAGAGGAGGAAAGGATTAAGGCCATTGAAAAAGAGCTGGAGAGAAGAGGGTCTGCATCCTAATGCAGGCCTGAGTGTGGAAAAGCCTTGTTATTGGGTGGGTGGGTGGCAAGTGGTGGGGGGCAGGATGAGGGCAAGGGGGAGGAAAGCAGATGCAGAAAATAAAAATGAACATACATAAGAAGAGAAACAAACTATTAACCCGACTGTTACATTATTTTTATTGTTTCACTTTACTGTCCCATGTTTAAGTCTTTACTATGGTAGTTGAAGGAAAAAATATTGCATTAACAAATCCTCATGTTCATTTATGCGTCTTCTTTCATCCATTTTAGAAGGCACCTAAAATTCTGGTTTTCAAGACAAAATATTTTTGTGTAGCAAACCAAACAGACCAAACAAGGACAAAGATGGGATACCGTATGAATATACACATGTCCACCTCAATAGTTTCAGCCTTAAGTTTAACATCACCAAATTTGTAGCCAAGGAAAGGTAAAACAGTAGTGAACTGTTCGAGGCCAGGCCTATCTGATGGGCTGCAGCCATTATAAGAGGGAAATCTTTGGGCTGTTTGACTTTCAACCAGCCTCTGTGATGCTGGTATGCAACAGTGGGAGGAGCCTGGTTGGTGCAGGTGAGGGAACAAACGCTGTCAAAATATCTAATTTCACGCAAAATGCCACAAAAAGCAGCAAAGATACTTTTCGACTTTCTGACTACACAATCCAAATCACCATCGGAATTTCTTCTAGCTGGCCCCTAGCTCTGTTGTTGTTGCCAACAGTGAAAGGTATTTTGGAAATGGTAAGAGGCAGTGGAAGCAGAAAGGGAGGAGAACACCACCTGAAATAGGCATTCAGCGTCAGGCGTATACCAACAGCCCACATCTGGTGAGTCAGACTGAGGCAGTACAAAGTAAAACGTTTCAGCAGTGACAGAAAGGAGCTGAATAGAGGAATTTGGCTGTGCTTTGGTTTTGTTTGAAGGGAGTGAAGTGAAATCAGTTTACTCAGAAAGTATAAAACACTTCAAAGGGCCTCTCATAGTCACACCCTCCCACAAATACACAACATATGCAAAAATATACAGACAAAGCATGAACCGCAAAAGCATGACATTCCATTGTCATCCTTCACAGCCGTTTACTCTCACCCGATGTTACATTGCTCGATGGTAATCACCTTGAAGAAAGCAGATGCGCTCCCAGCCAAAAAGAAAAAGATCTCCTCGACATCACTGTCAATGTTGCTCCACAACCAAAACTATCATTCTCCTCTGTATTCTGTCTGTTGATCTTATTAAGCGCCATCGGACTGACGGTGCTTGTTTGAAGAAAAACTTATCAAATGGAAAGGTGATTTTGGTGTTTGCATCAGGTGCTAAGCCTGGATTCCTGCTTCCATACAGTCATAGTGCTGAGAAGAAACTCAGCTGAGACAGAGTAACCAGAGGTCTCCTGGTAAAAAAAAACAAACAAAAAAAAAACAAACAAAACTAAATACACACATACACACTTTTGTATTGCAGCTGGAATCGAAATGAAAAGAAACCGTTAGAATTATTAAAATTTTTTCTCAGGCACACCCTTGTTGACCCTAGGTGGGTGTTTTGCTCAAGTTTATGCAGTCATTAGCAAAGCTTTGAAAAGTACATAATTATCCTTGGGCTTCCACACAGATTAAACTTTGCTGAATAGAAAATATGCGGAGAGTTACCATGCGAAGAATTTTCAGTAGATATTTATTTTGATGCCTGATGTGCATTTTAAAGAGGCAGGAGATGAAGATTTGGCAAATTATTATTATTATTATTTTCATTTATATAACGCTTTTCAAAACAGTGCTACAAAGTGCTTTACACAAGATAAAGTAGTGCACATAATCAAGATAAGAACAGGATAAAACAAGGACAAAGAGACCATGATTAACATCACTTGATAAGAGGATTTAAAAGAAGATATGGAGCTGGTTAGCTGGAGCTCCTCAGGTAGAGTTCCGTAGCTGTGAGGCTCGAACTGAAAAAGCACCGTCTCTTTTTCTCAAACCGGGTTGTGGGAATAGTTAGGAGGGTCCTATCTGATGAACACAGGCAGTGGTTAAGATCATAGGGAATGAGTAGCTCTGAAATGTAGTGAGGGGCAAAGCTGTGGAGGGCTTTCAAAGTAATTAATAAAATGCTGAAATCATTTCAATAGCCGACTGGTAGCCAGTGAAATGTTGCAAGGATGGATGTGATATGGTTTTGTCTTACAGAATTGGTTAATTATTTGGCAGCAGCAGCATTTTGAACAAGCTGAAGAATAGAGACTTCCTTTTGGATGAGATCTGAATACAAGGAATTACAATAATCGAGACGGGATTAAATAAATGCGTACATTACTTTCTCATGGTCTTTTTTTTTTTTTTTGTATAGGAGCTTTTTCACTTTTGAAATCAAATTAGTCTGCAGACTTTGCATTGTGTCTTTTCCCATGTTTGACCAGTATGCTCATAAGATACAGATTAGCATTAGTGCAACTAAATAATGTCACATCTGCAATTCAGACTCGAGTTCCCTGCAGATGCTTGTGGCAAGTGCCCATGCTGGACACAATCTTGCTTTTAGCTTTGACAGGAGCTCAGGTTAGCATGCAATGTAGTACCAACAATTAGAAGACAATTCTTTGATTAGCATTACTTAACATACGAGTGTTGTATGTTGTAAAATGTAAGTTTACACCTCTAAGGAATGGAAAAAAAGCAGCAGTTTGCAGAATCCTTCCGTTTGACATGCGGGTTGTGATATCTCCCTAATTCCTCCACATTTAGGTGCAAAAACAGATTCTTTATGCATTGTTGCAGAGCACTTCCTGGTGTCGCACCAACCGTAGTAGCACGTCATGTTGTGTGCAGAATTACAACAACTCAGTGGTAAAGCTTGCCAGCCTGAACCTCTGCCAGCCCGAGTATCCCAGCACAGCACAGTTAGCATAGCTATTATCTGCAGGACAGGTGAAAAGATGGTTTGGCACCCAATTCCCAGCCTGCAGGGAAGTGAGACGTAAGGGGGGGCAGAGGTGCATAACCTCTTTCCAAGTGTTTCCAAGCAAAGATGGATTCAGCAAGTTTCATGACAAGTGGAATGAGACTCTGACGGAAGAGCAAGGGAAGTGTGCAACACTGTTGTTGACATTATCTGTGATCACACACCAGTTTGTGAATGTCACTGTCATACTCGACAATCAGCAGATGGGTGAGAATTGTGCCAGGACATAATTTGAATGACAAAAATTGGTTTCATTCAATTCAATCATCTTTCATGGCAATCACTGGAGCTTCCTAGGCAAATTACTGATGGTAACTTTGAGCCTGTTCTAAGAAAAATCCACATCACTGACAGCATTCCTCTTGATTTTCTTGTTGCTCTGCTATCTTATTAATTGCCCCACAGGCATTTCTACACCTGAAAATGACTCAGTGGCAAAAAGGTGATGGTGTGAAAATGCTCAGAGGCAGTTATTCAGTTTTGCCCTTGCTTAATATACCTGCCAACTGCTATGGAAGATAAATAAACAAACAAGACATCTTTTATCAAAACAGCCACACACTCAATCCAAAACAACATTTAACAGTATGGTAAATACATTTGCAGCTGCGATCAATTTCTAAAACACTTTACCGAGAACAAATGCAAAAACAAAATGAATAAGACAGACTTGGTTCCTTCAGCAGACACAATTTCCTACTGGGGGAATAAAGACATCTTATCTGTCTAGTGAGGCCATTTAAATATAGACTTCCGCTCTATCCGTTTCTGCAGCCTCTGAGTCAGTGTATAGGAGATCACAGACTTCCTTTTATCTTTTCATCCTTGAACTTCAGCGACATCAAAATTTAGTCTTTAACCTTTTGTGTGAGACATCAGCTCCGCAACTCATATTTACTGCAGTAACATTAAAGCACCCGGTTAAATATTCACTATTGCATAGTCTACAAACTCCAGTCACAAGACCCAAGTGAAATTTCTGCAGAAATGCAAGCGCAAAACGATTTTCTCTCTTTCCCCATATTACCTTCATCTCTCCATTGATGCAATACGGTGTAATCTAGCCCTCCTGCCCCAGCAGTGGAATATACACCTCTGTCTCTGCAGATATTTAATACAGGACTGGGCTATACATTATAAATGGCTTTTTGCAATATACTAAGCCACTGCTCAAACAGAGAAAATAGAAATGACCTGCCCTTGAAATACCACTGGGGTTAGGAAGCTCTGTTTCTTTCTGTCCATACAACATGAGACAGAAAATACAAACATGTCTTACAGACTAGGAGAAAAAAAAAACCAAACATAACCTTGTTCTGAGTTTAAAGACGTAATGTAAAACGACTCAAGAAGACGTGCAGAATGTTGACAAATGAACCAAAGCCAAAAAGACACTTCCCAAAAGTAAATGAATAAAATCAAATTCCAACACTACAGGATGTGTGTGAGAGTTAAGTCCAATGATCACAGGTTTTATCAATTAATACCCAACATGGCTGTGGGCTGGTACGCTGCTTTGAGTGTCTGCATGTGTGTGTGCATGTGTGACAAGCAGAGAGGGCAGAGTGCCGCTGAGAGTGATGAGATGCGATGAGACACAGTTTGAGTGAGTGCATACTAGCAGGAGGGAAAGAGAGGTGGAGTGTGTGACAGTGCATAAGAGAGCCCGCTTTTTTTTCTTTTTTTTTTTTTTTTTTGCAGTTGAAGCAAATTGAGGCCACTAACTCAGCAGTTAGGCTGCTTTTCAGGTCACTCAAAAAGCTGTGCTAAAAGGGTAGCTGGACCTAGATCCATTGTTAATTTGATGGATGAAAGACATTGCAACCTACTGAAGGATTTACGCATGCTGGAGTACATCAAGTGACTACAACTTGCCTCATGCTATCTATACAGTGGGGCAGAACCAGAGCTAACTTGATTAAACTGTTGGGAAAAACACTATTGATTTATCTTGACTGTTCGCTGTGGCTGAGCACAGCAGGGTCTGGAAATACAGCTTCCTTTGAAGTGCCAAACATGGTCTCCTGATTATTTATGACACTCAGTTTACAGTTTGTCTCGTCAACATTTCTGCAGACAACATATCGTCATATCCTGGGTATTTTGAGCCGCGCTGTGGGACGTTGACTGCTGAGTGGACAGAGCTGGGTGGGTGAGTCATTTGGATTTGTGGGGTAATTGATCTTGTAAATATGGGACTGTGAGTTGGAACTAAATCATCGTCTCTGAAAGCAAGCTAAGTGCTAGGATGTTCCAAGGAATACTTGAAAGACATTTTTGATTTCTCACCTGCTGCAAAGCTCCCATATACAGAGCACAAAATGTTTTGGTTTTTTTTCCCCAAGCACATGTTTGGATCAGGGTTTGGGTGGCATTTTTAATAAAAGAGATGTCAGTTCAGGTTGTATCAGCTCTCGGTGTAACAAAGGGAAGGGGGAAAAAAATAAAAATAAAAATACGACCTCATTCGTGATTGTGAAGAGTTTCTGGGCTGAAGTGTTTTTTATCCAGTGATGATGCCCCTTGATGTTTATCAGCGAACAGAGACCCACATAACAAGTTTCTCAGCTTCCTCAGGGCCACCTGACATTGTGGTGGAGAACAAGCTCCTGCTATCTGCAGACTACACTATATAAAAAAATAAACAAAACAAAACTATATTTAGCTGCAATGCTTTCAATATGCATTTAACGGAGAGACGGCCTGCTAATTTTTTAAGAAATTACAGCTCCATGAAAATAATAAGAAAAACTATCCTAAAGGACAATGTTAAATGTAAAATTCTTAAATACATTGTATCTGCACAACTCTTAGATTGTAAGCTGTACACACTACATCATATGTGTGGGTGCAAATAGGAATGTGTTATTTGTGCCGCATTAGCTTTAAATCTCATGATTACTGTTACTTTCTTCTCTCCCACTCATTTACAAACACATGCAGGGAACTAATCCTGCAGTTAATTAACATGCCATTAACCGGATGTGACAAGCCCGAAATGTCACCGGCCAGTAGCCCCCCACCCGAGACTCCAGACCTCCATCACGCATCTCTTTACCTGTCAGATGGGATATTGCTGAGAAAAAAAAAACGGCGGAGGAGGATCTGCATCATTTCAGAAGCCCTCCACAACAACACACAGGCAGATCGCCCATTGTGAGGTTTTAGTTGAGCCACGGAGACACATCGGCGGACCCGCGTCCTGCCGGAGAGGCTGGGGAATGTCCAAGAAACAGCCCACAGCCCGCATTATCTTTAAAACCCGCAAAGGCGCAGCGTAAACACCGAGTCCAAAACAGCGCCAGGATCGGCATGAGTCACCTCCCCACCCACTTTGAACGAGATGTTCACTCCTATCTGACACATCTGACTTCATATGCAACAGACACAGCAGCATGCAGCCGCAGACACAAACAGCGAGCAGCCATTCAACAGTTTCTCCGTGTTACCTTCAGGTCAGCTCGCCTCCGGCGGAATTGGAGAAGATGACCTGGATGGTTTATCCGTGTTATGTCCGTAACTTCCAGCAGGGCATCTGTTTTTGAAGGCGTGTTGATAGAGGAGAAGAAGAAGCAGACCAGGAAGAAGAAACTGGTGAACGTCAGTGTGCCGTGCGGCGGCAGCGGTCGTTCGCCCTCAGACGCTTCACTGCTCCGCTGAGTTAGCGTGTCTCCGGGGGAGGGGGAGGCACAAGCCCCGGTCCACGGTGCTCTCCATCACCGAGCCCCCAGCCTCAGGTCCCGCGGTCAGGGACACACTGATGGAGAGGCAGGCAGGTGGGGAGAGAGAGAGAGAGAGAGAGAGAGAGAGAGAGAGAGAAAGAGAGGGGGGCGGACTGCGTCCCTCTGTCAGGCCGCCAGGAGAGCAGGAGAGATACTGAAACACTGCTGTAGCCCACCAACTAAGTCCAGAGAGAGAGAGAGAGAGAGAGAGAGAGAGAGAGAGAGAGAGAGAGTCGGCAAACCACAAGTGAAAGGCTTCTGTGCTTTCAGACTACCAGTCGTTCAGTTTCGGATATTTGTGTTGATTTGGACTTTTAGCCCACACTAAGCTTCCCCACAGTTTGAGACTTTGGATATATTTTGTCTGCTGTATCTGGCAACCACTGATTTCCAACCACTGAAATGTGTGTATTCATGCACACATTTCACAGACATGAGTGACAAGCTGCTTTACAGAGCCAAAAACAGACAAAATAAAGGATCCAGTTTAACACATGGGACATATACATTTTAGGAGCTTCATAGACCTGTTAAATTCTCTGATTTAGATTTTTTAAAGGATAAAAATGGGAGCAGAAAGTCCAAGTTAGTCTACCTTGGCTCTGGTTTGGGCGAAGCTCTGAAAAGACTGTGTCCCCTAATGCCTATAATGCAGCCAAAAGCCTCCAATCATCACTTTGTAGCTGCCTTGGCCTGTAAATGACCATGGACGCGTCTAAAAAAGTCCCTCATCCACTACCCTTAAATCAGAAATACACAGGGGTGTTGCACTATAGCCAGCAGTAAATTGAGATTTTATTGACCAACTCAGCATTTGGACACAGAAATAACACAGCAGGATAGAGCATATAGTACTCTAAACTGACCTTCATTACCCCTTTGACTTTGATCAAATTTTCATTGTCATTATAAACCTGTTCATAAAACACATTATCACCCTGTATACAGAACTGCGACAAAAGAAAACAAAATTAATGCTCTCTTGGTCTTTACTGCAACATCAGCTCCTTTCAAATGGATTTGGAAGCCAATGGGCTTCAGCAATGATTCAGAAGATATGAAAGAATTCATATTCTGATGATTTACAATTAAAGACATTATAGTGCAAAAAAAAGAAAAGAAAAGAAAAAAGACTCCTGAGATGCACTTATTCAGAAAAAATGTGTCTAAAAACGTGTTGTATATTTTGTGAGAGTGAGACATTAACCCGTTTGTCCTTCTGTGTTGGCCCTGCAATGGACTGGCAACCTGTCCAGGGTATCCCCCGCCCCTCGCCCAATGTGAGCTGGGATTGGCTCCAGCAGCCCCGCAACCCGGATACGGATAAAGCGGATGAAGATGAGTGAGTGTTACTTGTCGTCTCACAATAAGGAAGATAGCCAACCATAATGAATACAAAGCAACACTGCAGATCTGCCCATCTGTACCTATCAGAATGCTCTTTCTGTGCAAGGAATGGAATTCATTTTCTCCTATATCCTGTATGGAGTTCACATGTCATGTCAATAGAGCTCAGGCAAGTCTGAGAAAAATCGAAGGCTGAGATAGGAAATGGATTCAGTACCATGGACAGCTCACTGTCTCCCACCTAGGCCAGACACCTTACGCTTGTTCTTCCCATCAAATCTTTTATGATGTAAGTCAATCTACATTCAGCTTGAAACCATCTAAAGTTACGGAATTAGTATCATCTCACTGTAACAAGATTATTATTAACACTCACAAAGCAAAGAACACACATGCCCTATGGACTGAATAAGAGGGAAGTGTCTGCAATCTTAAACTAATTTCCTGTAAAGGAAAGTAATGTCTCCTGTGAGACATGAAGCTAAATTTTGTTGTGATGATGCAGCTGGAGGACCACAGCATTATTGTTTTATTATAGGCCTACAGGCCTACTTCCACCCCTTATATATGAATGCTCTTGTCCCCAGAAGATGGAAGTAGGGAGAAAACATTTAAGCCTTCACTAAATGTCAACACTTACTGCAATGTGTTACAAAGCTCCATCCAAAATAAGATCCCCATTGCTCGCTTGCGTACACACACACACACACACACACACACACACACACACACACACAAAGAGACTAAATCATAGATTTTGTAGGATATGCCAAAAAATTTATTCATATAAAAATTGCAATTCCCATTTACTACAATTCAGAATTTATTTAAAATGTCCCAAAATCTATTTGAAAAAATAAATAAAACAAATCTGCAGACTGTCTGCCTCCATTTTGTATGCAGGACGTCCTGACGTCACCACAGAGCCGGTTCTGGAACATACGCATGCGCGGTAAACACCCAAACAAGGAGGAAACTACTACACAGCTTTGGTGGAAATATCAAATCCAGTGTAAACTTTTTAATTTCTTCCGTCCCCATGCTCTTTGGTTTTCCACCGATTACTGACATCTCCATTGAACGACATGATAGTCCACCTCTTTGTGTTGAGCTCAGTGAGTGACTTAGCACTTAGCACTCAGATGGCCACTTCACTGTCCCATCTCTGGTCTAGTCTCTACTCTCTGCAGGGTCTGGTCTCAGGTCTGGTCTAGTCTCTTGCCTCTGGAAGGTTCCAGGAATCGAACCGTGCCCTTCTTATTGTGGGGCCACAGCATTAACCACCAAGCCACCGTGCTCAATTCACAACATTAATTATTAATTTATTCATTCATGGTTAGGGAGACATGCATTATTAGTAACCCCATCGGAGCATTTTCCCGACAGATATGTTCCTTTTATTCCAGAAAAAAAAAAGAAAGAAAAAAGGCGAGTTCCGTGTTATTCCATGTTTATAATGAATTTAGTTTTTTGCATGATCGCAGATTTTAGGGAAGACCGAGCTCGACATGAGCTTCACAGTGTGTGAGGTTTGCAAAATGAGGAACCCATGTTTAACTGCACTATTGTTTTTTATAAAGAGACACTTTTGTTACTTAAGCAATATGTGATATTGCTTTTATGCAACAATTCCATCTGAGTATGGATAAATGTTTAAAAAAAAAAAATACACTTTAATGTCTCCATTTGCCATTTGGTCTTGCAAAGCAGACTGGAGTAGATCCTTTGAAGACCTATAGAATGAGGCAGAAATCATTATGAATCAAATCGTTTTGAATCGAATTGTAGCCCCAAAAAAATTGAATCAAATCACATCGTGAGATAGTAAAAGATTCCCACCCCCACTAAACCGTTCATATTTTTCAGCAGCATTGCAGCTTCTACTTTTTTATAATTTCACACTTTGTTTACCATTGAGGCACAAAAGTGTGTCGTTTGAAATTTTATTTAATGGGAACATATTTGAACTAATGCCATCTTAATTAAACAAACTAAACTAAATGAACTAAGCTCTGCAGTAGCAATGCCAATACTGGGCTAGAGTGCAGAAGGGTAGATGTACATGGTGGATTTATTCAAAAGAAATGTCTCTCACAGAGTTGTCATTTATTGAATTCTCATCAATCAGACCTCTTTTCAAGTACTTCAGGGTAAAAATGTTGAAATGAAGCAAGTCCTCTGTGACTGTTCGACACTTTCTCCAGGTGAGGCAAGGTTTTGAACACTGAGGGTAAGATGCTTTCACTCTGTCATATTCATTATCGTGCATCTCTGTTGCTGTCAACCTTGGGTAGGAAAGCTGATAATAAAAGCCCCCCCCCCCCGAGAACCATACTTGAACCCAAAATGCATGACAGGCACCAAAGCATGTATTCTGATCATGTCTGTTGCAACATGAACCCTGCAGCCAGGCCCAACTCGTGGATTTGAATCAAAGCGGCCCTCTCCTGTCATTCAGCAGCATCTGTGCTGTGTGAGAAGGGAATATGAGCGAGGATTACCTGCTTAATTAGAAGGGGGAGGTGAGTTGTGTGTGCATGCATCTGTGTGTGAGAGCCTTATGTGCACAGCAGACACGAGGGAGTGTAATCACAAGTAATCACACACCTTAATAAGCATCTATTTGAGCTTTCCCACAGCATTTGCTTTACGAGATATTGAGTAATTGTGGCACCTATTAGACCTTCTAATCACACACATATATATGAGTTATATTTATCTTAATAGATTACATCAGCCTTGAATTAATTCATCTTCCAAATTCATACCTGTTGTAAATGTGCATTTATTTGCACTATATTATTGGCTTAAAATGAGGATCTGAGCATGACTGTGACAGAGCAGTAAGACATGTGATGGTCCAGCTGATAAACAGATGGCCTCTCGTTCTGTCTCCCTCTGTCTCGCTTACACACACACACACGCACACCCAAAGCTGTTTAGCTAAGTGCATCCTCTCCGGAGAGGAACATAAAGTTTGTCACAACCAGGAGCTTGTCAGTGAAAATTGTGTCTCAGAATAAGTGAGGGCATTTCACAGAGAGGAAGGAACCTTTCACTTTGTTCCATGAATGCTGCGTTACGACTCTGGCCTGGACTAATTAGGGTTACAGCACTTCATGCGTATTATGGCTGCACCTGCTTATCAGCATTCCCTGACAACTTCAATGAGCAGCATGTGGTGCAAGAACAGACTTGGCAGCTCATTAACCAGAGAAACAAAAGATGAAGGGCAGTTGTTATTTTATGCTACAAAGCAGACCTTTGTGTCAGTGTCACCCTGAACTTCGACTCCGGAGGAAAAACAGACAGGGCTTCATAATTTCTAGCAGACTTTCTCATACAAGTTTGAATTAGAAGTTTCGGTTCGGTTGTTGGACACTTGATAACAAGTAAGAATACACATATATATATATATATATATATATATATATATATATATATATATATATAGAGAGAGAGAGAGAGAAATTTATATCAAAATTTGGATGAAAAATAGAAAATATAACATCTTCACATTAACTGAGCTGACACTAGAACATTTCTGCCTTGTTCGCTGAAGATTAATGAACAGGTTATCAAATTGCTGCAGATTAATCTGTTATTTGACCCATTTAATCCACTGATTGTTTCAGATCTGAACAGTGTAGCTCATTTTAATGTGGTTAACCACCAAAATATATAATGGTGAATCATATATCTATTTTTCTGATAAATAGATCACAATATGGGTAGTAGCTTGCATATACTAATGAAATTGTTTCTTAGGAATCATCAGCTAATACGTTAGCAATACGTTTTGGAACAGATTTTCTTCACATTTCTCAGTTTGCATTTTTGTTAGCTGTAGACAAATATGCCAATCCCACCAGAGATTCAGCACCACCTGATTTAAATTCAGTCCAGCAATCATTCACTATCTGATTCCCCAGAATACAACCACTTGAAAACAATGACATAATGAAACAAAAAACATTTATAGAGGCTCTAAAAAAGGAGTACATGTGTAAACCTGGACATGAGTAGACGTATTTGATATCTTTCAGAGGTGCACCACTTGAAGTGAAATGTATCAAATAAATGGAGAGAAATTTGTACAAATCCGTTCTAAATACTGGAACTCAGCCAACACCATGAAGTCATTACCCTCTGCTTTGGAGCATCTAACCCTGCCAAACACCTGTACTCCTGTCAGAGTCCTGTCCTGTCCTGTCCTCATTTCAGACCTGATATGGCTGAATGCTTAATAAAAGTCAACAGAAAGAGAGTGGGGCAGATATACAAGTCAAACACACCCCTGTGCACACATATGTGCAAACATGCACACAGCGATGCCCCTGCCTCCCTTTGCTAAATGTCGCCATCTGAGTATATGCTGTCGGTTGGTTTGTTTTGATTGTTGGGTAATTGGACTTATAAAATAGAACAACCTGTACCGGAGAGACAATGTAGTCAAGTAATCAACACACTCGGGCCAATTTAGTAGGTGGTATTGAAACCACCGTTAATTTGTTTTTGTTATGGGGAGGACATTAGTGCTAATTCTGTAAGCCTTGTGGAATGTGTCTGTTCATTAGAGTGTATGTTTTGTTGCTTGCGCAATTTGTTGATATACTGTAAAGCAGTTATTGGTTCAATTGCATAGCCATTATTCTACAATCGCTCCACATGGGACGCAGCACTGCAAAACACACAAGATACATCAAAAGTGTTCTCTCCTCCTGCAAGAAAACAAAATAGTACCTAAGAAAAGTGGTACTGTTGGAGCATTCCTGAGGGTATACAATAATCAGTCTGCCTAGAAAAACAGAATGTACATTTTCAGTATTGATGTGGGATTTCAGTTCTATACATTTGCCTGTCAGCACCTCTCAAGTGTGATACAAAGGCAGAAAGACTACCTCGAGTTCTGTTCTTTTAAAAGATAAGCCTGGGTGAGAGCTCTATGGTGTAGGAAATATCTACAGTAGGATAGTGAACTTGTGTGTGTTCAGTCTTCTCTTAATTTAGCGTGAAACATACAGTAGCTTTAGCTGAAGACTATTATTATAGAAGATTCTTTGTAATTGATGGTACTTTGATGTGTTTTGCTATATAATGATACTAATTGTGATGACACCTAATATAACATGGGTTTTTATAAATTATTCCCGGTCGTGACACTAAATAAGCTGCTGCGATCAAAGATGCAATCAGGTACTCAGGTTATCACAAATAAACTCCCCATCAATTATGTAAATACATTCCGCAGAGTACTGTGTTTGGCAGGTCATGTTCACCTCTGGGGTACAGTTGAGGCTGATCAGAATTTGTGAGAGCATGTGCTTGCAAACCAAATCCTGTGAGAGACATTAATGTCAGTATCAGATTTCATTAAAATTCATAGTGAGGTGAACTGATAGTTGCAACCATTCCACTGGGAGACTGACCCATCGACAGACAGTGTGCAGTGAGCCACAGACCAACCAGCATCCTCCCAAAGCACAAGTCTGTTCTCCGCATCCTGAAAAACTGATTTTCTGCACACACAAACAGAAAAGCTGACGAAGAAACAAGGACAAGGGAAACGAACAAGGAGAAGAAACTCTGGTTCTGATCATTCAGGTGATGAGTTCTGTGCGTACAGTGATTTAACCACAACAAAGCCTGTGGATACTGCCAGTCAGCACATAAAAAGCAACAAGAGGGGTACATTTAGTCTATTACACAGATAAGATTGAGATTGTGAAACGCGCTCAGCTGATGCCATGGCAGGGCTTTGCAGAGCTCAGGATTTGACAGAACGCTCACAGCAGGACTATGCAGACGCTGATCCTGATTTTAGCCAGGCCTCTTTCCATGACTCTGGTCCCTGGACTGAATGATGACAAACAACGCTTGAAGCCAGCAAAATGAATACAGGGAGTTCATGGGCCAAGGGGAGAAGCCATCGGCTAATGATGTCCTATGGCGGTTGCTGCCTAAAAATCCAGGCCGTGGCTTTTAGCAATCAGAGCAGTACATTGTCGCACAGGGATTTCTCATGTCAGTGAAACAAACTTTTATCTTTATGCAATCAAATGAAAGTGCTCTGGGAATTACTATATTACATTTGCTGCTTATAAATAACCTGCAGGATTTGCTCTAAATATCATTGTATATTATAATAAATTGTGATTCGTATTCTTTATCCCATGCAGATTAAAATTAAATGAATTAAATCTCCCAGCCTGAATAGAGCAGTCTCAGAAAGCCATTTCCTTTTTGAAACAGAGCAAATGGAAACAAACAACAGATTGGCCGATAAATATATATATTTTTCCTCTCATTGTGTCACATGCTAAACCATTTGTATTCCTGCCAAACACATAAATGAAAATTCTCCACCATCTCTAAAATAGCTGATTTTGCTTGTTTTGAGATGTCACTTGTAACTTGCTTTTCTAATTCTTCCAATATATGTGAGATTTAATCCTCCACCTGTATCTGTGCTTCTCTTAAAGACTTTCCACGGCACTACAATCAAATTTCTTATTCCTTTTTTGGTATTGCCTGCTGCTCAGAAATAACACCTATCCGACACTACATCGCTTCTCTGACCTTTGCCTCATCAGGTCTACAACAAGACAGCTCTGAAACCAAAGCAAAATTAATTGATCTGTGCTATACTCCCAGAGGTCACACCAATTATTTCCTGCAAAAGCCAAGTAAACGGAAGATCAGCTAACATTGTTTTGCTTCTACATTTCCTTCTCCAGCAATCTCTTTTCTCTCCGTCAGCCTGGAAATGTTATCAGAGGAAACGCTAGAAAAAAGCCCTGCCTCTCACTCAACCCAAAGCAAAATGCTTTCTTTCTTGTTAATGTCCTCAAGCTTGTATCTCACTTCCTATCGTCTTTGTCAGACTAAAGATGCCAGCATTTGTCCAGCCACAAGACCTGTGACTCACAAACATAAACAAGAAGTGGAATGTGTGACAGAAGCTGGTAGTTACACCTAAGCAGCTGTAAAGCCTGTTTAAAAGGAAAAAGTCATCATGTCAGGAGCATGTTTTGTGCGAAATGGGAGTGCGTTATCCTTCCCTGTCAACTGACATTTGACCTCAGTCTCTTTCCCACTTTGTCCTTGAGTTCTTCCTCCCACACACCATGCTTAATACTGTCCACCCTCACATATTATGCGCTCGCTCTCACTCACATATCTGTAAATTCTTTGGTCATTAAAAGAGTTCACAATTACCGGGGATATTGTTTTGTTCCAAATTTAGGAACACACTACACATCAAGCCTTAGTTAGCCTCTCATTTCTCATTAACACATATCTAACAAGGTGATCTTCATAGCAATAACTGCAACAGCAACTGGATGTCAGCGGTCTCATTTTCAGTAAATTTGCAGTAGGAGAAATCCGCGTGGACCTTTGCACTGAAAGGTTTTGCAGGTAATGGAGCTGTAGCTGGCTTCTGTGTGAGAGTGAAGTTTCCTGGTTTGATACCAATCTTGGTGTAATTATTACCTTTACTTTTTTTAGTGCATATTCACTGAGATGTTTCCAAAGCCCGACCTGGCTCCTTCTGGGTCTAACGCATCCTTTGCTTCTATTTAAAAACCGAAGCCTTGAGCCAGTGGCCAATGAAACGCAGTCACAGATGGTTCCTTAATGCTAGCATGGACATGAAGAGTTGGGGGTGGGGTTGGTGCAGAGTAAAATCATCCTAATGGGGACAGAAGCAGCTTTGTGACCGATGTATTAGCATGGCTGCTGAAGTACAACACTAACTGGATGTTTTTTGCTAATGTCCCCTGTGCAGAAGGTCACAAGTTGTCTACTTCCCCATTTATTTATAGATGTTAGATGGACAAATTGTAGTTGATTAGAGAAAAGAGAAGAAAGAGAAAAGAGAAAGCACTTCTAGAGAAGAAGTGAACAAAACTCTCTAGGATGGTGGTCATTAAACTATCTGTGGTAAATGGCATGAAAAACATAAATAAGGAGAATATCTGGTGTCAAAGCGGAGCCTTTGCAGTAATGCGTTCGCATTTTGTCATAAAAATTCTTGCCCAAAAAGTGAGTGACCTTTCCCTGAGGATCTGACAAAAACATGATGAACGTTCCTCAGCTGGCATCGGAAACTAGATCTGGAAAACTTTCCACTCCACATAAACTCAAATCACATACAATACCCAAGATAACTGACCACCTATGGGTAAAAAAAAAAAAAAAAAAAAAAAAAAAAAAGTCCACATGAATGTGGAATTGCCTGTTGTTCTGGGAAATCCAGCACCAGCTGCTAGTTAATTCTCTTGGTGGTTTCTTATGTATTATAAATACATCAACTACAATGCATCTGCTTGGCGCCACTGCATTAATACATTATTCATGCCTACAAGGCATTGGAAACTGTTGGCGCATTCATGCTGCTTGAAATGAAATCTTGAAATGACATACTACTGACTGAAGATGAAGGTGTGAGACTGCAATGATTTTAATAAAAAAAAAAAAAAAAAAGTTGAATGAAAAAGTGCTGCTAGATTATTAAATGGATGTAAAACAAAGGAAATGACACGTCGTGTTGTACCTTAAAACACTGTTCAGGCTGTTAGCACGTCATGGACATCATGCATGACCTCGTATGTGCTAACAAGCTTGGACATGTGCCACGTTCAGCGTATCTTAATCACCCCCACAATCTTGTATTACTCAACTTCCAAGGACATTGTGCTGACCCAGAATTAGACATTGTAATAGGTGGTCATTAAAGTGCAGCCGTATTCACTATTCACATAACTACATGTTCTCCAGGAAGACAACTAATTACTAACCATTTGGCTGCAGCTGGAACTTGGGGGGGAGAAAAAAAAAAAAAAAAATCAATAATGTGATTGAAAGTACTTCCACGACTTGTGTGTGACTCAAAATTATGATAATGTAATGGTTTAGTCTTATTGATATTACGCTTGGTGGGACCATTTCTTTAAGCCTGTGAGGTCTCCCAACAGAAGTTGGGAACACACACACACACATTACGTAACATTTCTGTGCTGGATGAGCTTCAAAGGTTTGTGCTTTTCACGTTTGGGACAAATAGGTATCCTTTAATGTTAGTGCACAGCAGTGTGCGTTTTCGTATGCATGTGTGTGTACAGCTCCCTGTCTTTATCTTCCCATCTGTCCTCAGGCTTCCTTTCCTCTGTTTTCACAAAAACGTTGAAAGCTGCTGTATTCCCGAGGGTCGCCCAACTGTGCCTCTAATGCAAATGAGCCAAATCCAGTTAAAGTGAAATAACCGCATTAACAGTGAAGATTAAACATACTTCTGCTGTTTAGTGTTCATAACAGCTACAAACTTAAAAAAAAAAACCTAACCCTGAAACTTAAATATGCGGGGCTATGGATTTTCTGGATTTCGTCTAATGCTGCTGATTGTTGTTCACATAAGAAAAGCAAACACTAAGTGGATTGTTTAATGTCACCAAGGTGTGTGTTGTGGTTTCACTCGCACAGCAGAAATATTAAGAGAATAAATCCAGGAAGTCAAACAAGCTTCCAATAGCTCTTCATACTGGCTCATATTATTCCTACAGAAGTATAGTGCTGCCATGTCAGTGAAATAAAAAAAAATAAAAATCTGTGTCACGTTATAACGTGATATGTATTGTTTGAACAATAAACTTTTCGTGATTTTGATATTGTTATAACGTGAAAGGCTTCGTGTTTGAATGAGGAAACGGAGAAAGAATATGGCTGATTTACACCATTTGAACAAGTTCTACTTCATGTGTGTGTTGGGTTGAGACATGGCAAGATGCTACTAATATTGCGCAATGTGGATGATATTGTCATAAGTATGCGTACACTGGGGGGGGGGTAGTTTAAACTGTTTTCATTGCGTGGTGGTAACTCAGGATTTTTTGTTTCACAATCTAAAAGAGTTGCACTGAAATTCGTCCCCAAAGCTAATAATATATTAACATTTCTTTCACCTATGTGGTTGCCTTATCTAGAGATCAGTTGTTTTTGGTTACATTTCTGAGTTGAAATGTGTTCAACAGATTTTCATGACACTTTTGCATTTTCATTTCCAACATGACATCTATTTTACTCCTCTCGTGGTTATTTTATTGTTAATGTATAACAATATAATAGGAAAATATGAGAGCTTTGGTTATAGGATCTTTTTTCATCATGCTGGGTTGAACAGCAGGTAGGTAGATGTCACACTGTGTGGAGCTCATTTCCAACAATTAGTTTGTGATCATTGCTGGTAATGTCTAATTAACAGACCCACATATTCATGGCGGTGTCTATATTTAGTCCCTTGCCACCTTGTGATTCAATTATTTACGCAATTCTGTTCCAGTCTTCTTATAAGGCACGTTTTTCATAAAAAAAATAAAAAAATAAATAAATCATATATTTTTGTATTCAAAAAGTTTGAAAGTGAAGTGAGAGCTTCCTGTATCTGAAATCTGTATCATCTTGTGATATGATCAGAGAAGAAAAGCTTTCAGTAGGTGTGAGCTCAGAATATATTTCTTTTGCCACTTTTAACCATTAACAAATTAAAAGGATTGCCTTTGTTTGGGCTATAAACAGTTTCACTGTATGACAGTATTACAGTATTACAACTCAAGGCTAATTTTCCATCCAAAGTTTTATTTAAAACCAGGGATGATAACAATATTTCCCTGAATAGCATTGGCTGGTTTGTTTCCCAGCCCAGACCTTTTCTCAGCATACATACATCTGGGATGAAAAACTGGCTGCCTTTGTGACCTCTTATATAAAGCAATATCTCCGTGAGCCTGATCAGTTTGGCTCCGAGAAGGAATGTTCCTCATACTTTTTCTTCCATTGTTTCTCTATGAAGCTGTTCTAGCTTTACATACCCATTTAGTTGCCATTTGTGTACATGTTTATTTGTGCATGTCACTTGACACTCAACGGTCTCAGCTGCAGTAATGTGATGATCAAACACGGAGAATATGAGCATGCAGGGAAATTTGACATCTTCATATGTAAATGCTACTGACAGCAATTAATGCTGTATCTGCTGAGAAAAAAACTCAGGAGGGGGGGGGAATTAAAAAAAAAAAAAAAAGCCAAATCCCATCTCCCACTTGTGAAACGTGACATTTTTTTACATTCCAGTTTTTTGGTGGTGTTGACAGTATCGTAGCAGTTTGCTACCACCGTGCATCATCAGCATAGTTTAAATGACTAATTTGAAATCAAATGCATTCAAATCACACACACACACACACACACACACACACACACACACACACACACACACACCACTAGAGGTTGCTGTTGCTTGTGCCTTATACACGTTTGCAGTGTCCTAGATTTGTCTATCATTTAGCACCTACTGTTTCTTACAGCCTGTTATTTAAAACCACCTCCCTACTTTGCTGTGTTTTCCATACAACCAAAGCAGAACTGTTTCATGCAGAGAAAGTAACTAAGGTAACCTTGCAGCACTTAAAAAAAAAAAAAAAAAAAAAAAAAAGGCTTTCATTTAAATGTTATTGTGAACGCCAAATGAGCTTTTCAATTCACCCATCTTAAACAACCGCTGTAATGTCAGAGAGTTTCATGACAGAATTCAGTATTCTTAGAACTTGTTCAGAAAGTAGGAAATGCATTTTTTGATTTTAGCTTGTCATAAACTGAAGAGGGCTCAGTAATTTGTTTTATATACCAGCCCACATATGTTTTTGTAATTTTTGGATAAAACCTTTAGTTTTATCTTTAGTCAGCTTTGTTCCTGATGAACTTTTTTTGGGCTTTCACTTTATCTGACTCAGAGAGGTGCTGATTGTGAGATATCTGGTTTGGAGGTTTAGTTGAATATAAATTAGCTTAGCTTGACATATACAGAGATACTCTGTCTATACACATTATGCTCCATCAGTATTCCAATTTGGAACAAAGTGGCACATAAAATTTCCTGCTTGCTTTTTAGGTGTGAACATCAACACCAATCAAGCGAGAGAAAAGGCAATATTTTCATTACAGCCTTCATGAGGTAGGCATGGAATTTGTCGTATAGTACAAGTCAAGTAGAAGTTGTTGCAAGTTACTGTTCCTAATGCAGAGGAATACTGAAAAGCACATTTTAAGAAGTGCAGGGTTAATTCATTGACTAATTATACACCTTAAACTAGTAAAAACTTATTATTAGTTCATCTGGTTGCATCTATTGCTGACAATGTTACATTGATAGATTACTGGTACATTGTTGATAGTGTCATTGATTCCAGTTATTTCCCTTCACAAAGCACAGCTGGACTGTTTCCACTGACTTCTCATGAGGTGCTGTTCAGAGGTGAAGCTGAAGGTTTTCAGAGAGATTTGAGCGAATGGAAGTGTTCCTCTTAACCAAGAACAGTAATATTTTGCTATAAAGCTGCAAATTTTGGCCAAAAAATAAAAAATAAAAAAAATTGGTATGACTTTATTGGATGGAAAACAATAATTACGATTTGGTTTTCCTGTGAAAGGATGTGGCCTAGGATTAAGTTGCCATTCATACACAAGTATTTCTGCCTCAAATAATATGCCTGTTGGCGGCACGGTGGAATAGTGGTTAGTGCTGCGGCCCCACAATAACAAGGTGCACACAGCATATGTCATCAAGAAGATTTGAAAGGCAACACAACTTTAGCTGTGAACAGTGAAACTGTCTGACAAACTGATCACCACCAGCTGCTTGTCATCGCATTTTACATTGGTAAAACATGCTATAAATAAAACGGAAACAATGTATGTATAAAAGATATAAAGCTAATTCTCAAAACCAGCACAACCAACCACCATCTCGCCATGGGTCAAAAGTTTACACAACATGTAATCATCTCGTTACGTGTGGAGAAAGAAAAAAATTGAAATAACATGTATTTCAGTTTACTCTGGTTGCTTGACACCTGGGGCTAAATGCAGTAATGATGTGTACACATAAAAACCATGTGTATCCCATTTCCCGCACATTATTTTTGTATTTATGAGCACAGCATGTTCAGTGAGACTGTGCTTACTGCAAGCATTCCTTTGACCATGTGTACACTTAGCATTTCTTTTTCTAAAGAAAGCCAAGTACGCACTGAAGTGAAATACAAAATAAAGACAAAAAAAAGGCACTAAATGTAAGGGTAAGAAAGAATCTTCATTGAGCTTGCATGCGTATCCGATTTCTCAATGAGTGAGATTTATAAAATAGAATCATGCGTATGAATGCCTTTGCACGTACAGTGAAATTTGCGAAGCTGTGGGACAAATAAAGAATTTAAATAAAAAAACGATACATATGCATATTTCTGATTTTGTGCATACACATGCCTTCAGACTACTCTGCCTAAGTGGCTTCATAATCCAAAATGGGCTTCTAGGAAAGCAGATGTGTACCTGTGGGTCCAAAACCTTTGAACTAACTATAAAACTCGACTTTAGAATGAGAAACTGGTCTGTTGCAAGATTTTTCGTTCTAACCATTATTCTTTGTGTTTCACCATCATTTATTTGGATTTAAAACCGCATTCTGCTCATCAATGTACAATTAAAGCAATATGATGGAAATTTCAGATTTCTTACTACAGTACAACAAGCGAACTCACCACAATGCCTCATATCAATAATCAAAGACTTAAAGATGAATAAGGACTTAAAGGGTGGCAGATTCATGCTCAGACTTAAACCTCCATTTCTACATTAACAACACAGCAAGGAGCTGGTGATAGCATCTTCTCCATATGAGGAAGCACAGTCATGCTGAGAGACTTGAAAGTGGAAAGCAACGAATGGACATCAATGTACTCTTAACTGTATGGATGAGCACATGAAGCAGTGGCTAATAAAGCCAAATCTCTCACCGTCTATTATTGTGCCACCTGTTTCTGAGACCACTTCACATGACTGGATGGAGCGGAGGGCTTTTTCTGGCAGAAGTGAAATAAGTGGGAGTTTTCCCCCATTCATCCATTACCTGAGCTGCTTATCCGTCATTGGCAGTCTATCAAAGGGCCAACGAAAGGATTTTTACCAGCTTTAGATGGCAGTCAGATAATATAACAAAGAGAACAGAGAGAGCAGCTTAGGAAAAGACGTGAAAAGTGATATGACATGCAGGAAAAAAAGAAAAAAGAAAAAAGAAAAAAACAGGCTAAATGAAGAGAAATTAACAAAGCAAAATGATGACATCAGATCTGAAGATTAAAGACTACAGGTCGGTTATGAATTGTCATGTATCTGAAATTTCACAACGAGCTGTTAAGGCAACTTGCCTGAGGACCCCCAAAGAAAACAGACACAAATGTTCAGGAGGTGTTTTGTTGACAAAAAGTGGAAGTTGAGATGAGTTGGACTTATCTGATGAACTTGCAGCCAGAGGAGAGGTGGCAGGGTGGCAGGCAGGCAGAGGCAGATTGAAACCTGGAGCTGAGCTGATGGCAGGGCGGAAAGATGACAGGCAAGCAGCCAGCGACAAACTGGGACTGGGGGCAGACGTAAGAAAAACAAACACGTCAACTCATCCATTCCAAACCTTGATCACATGCAAATACCAGACCGGCAAACTGAACAACCTGAAGAGCTGGGTCACATAGTGCAGAGGGCTGACAATCTGCTGAAGAACAGGTGAGTGGAGAACACAGCTGGGCAGGTAATCAGTCAGCCTGAGACTGGGAGAAGCCACGCCCACATGCAGACAAACAGCAGACTAACAAGAAACACCAGAGACAGCTGAAAACAAAGAGGAATGAGAGGAGCACAGCTGAACTATCTAACGAGAAATAGACCCTTTTTATGTTTTACAAAGGTTATACCTGGAGCAAATGAAACTAACTCCAGTCAACATGTTGCTTTGAGAGCAAGAAAACAAAATTTAGCTTTCAATGTGAGTACATGGAAATCAACTCAAACTCCTGAAGCAGAACGTCACAAGTGATATGACCGCCATCGTTGTTTGGATTAATGCAACTCCATGTTGGGAGCAGGTCTTGCTTGTATGCTCTGCGAAGTGGGCGGTCCTTTTCATCTAGTCACAGCTTGGTCTGGATCTTAGTAATGCCACTAATACAGTGTGTGAGCACAGCGGGGAAGAAAAAAAGTTGTTATCATGAGAAAAGTTGCAGAACGCATAGTGTAATGTATGCAATGATGATGCGGTCTGAAAAAGACAGCCTTGTAACTCCTGGGGCTGCTTGACCCAAATACGGAGCTCCATTTTGTGTGACAGGTAGAAAGCAGGCACACTGGGCACAGTGAGAACAGGGTCGGGCCGTGCATGAGATAGTACACAGCTATATTTATTCAAAAGAGGTGACCTACAGCAACCTCTATCACCAGCCGATCTCTTATGAAGGCCACTCTGCTCTCTGCGGAGTCTTCAATGAGGGCAGTTACTTGTTTCTAGCGTTGCGCAGGTTATAGCTCGTTAATCTTAATTCATATTTCTCATTTTAAAAAATGTTTTTATATATTCTGAGAATTATTTTGGCCTTAAAGCACAAGATATCATAAAAGGAGTTTCATCATGATCAGTGTATCGTTTACCCACAGTATCCGCCTTGTAACATTTTCTGTTTATTTTATTTTTATTTATTTTAATTTTTTTTAGGACAATCACCTTTTGTACACCCCATGTGAAAACAACTGTGGACTGTGCTTTTTATTCACAGCTACACATGGTGAACAGATATATTAGAGAGGAAGAGGGTACTGTGTGAGTGCCTGGATCATGAAAACCAGGCTCGTTGTACAGTAGTATGACCCCTAGATCTCATGAGAACAGGCCCGTGCATTGTCTCCACCCCAAAATCACATCCAGCCCTCCCTGTTTCTTTTCTTCCACCCCTCCTCCAAAGCTACACCTGTTCCACAGAACATGGCATGTTGTTGCAGCTTGTCCTCCCATGGAACAGATTTTACCCAGCACAGGGATGATCCTCCTTCACTAGATGGACATACAAATAGACAACTGCATTGAGTAACATCACAAGGTACGTTTGAACCATGATTTCTTTCTTTCTTCTCTTTTTTTTTTCTGCCGTTTCTTCAATTTAGTTTAAATTACAATAGTTTAGACTTCATGACACACAACTGCAATAAATGACAGGTAATTTAGCAGAGCAACAGCGCAGGACTGTATGAAACACTCCCACAACGGGCCCGTCTGCACAGATGAGGCTCAAACCTTCCTGAGGGGTTGTGTTCATATTTGATGCACTTCTCCGTTGTGAGGCTCTGTTATGTTCACCATAACTTTGTTGGTTTGCTAACTGTGAACGTACAAACACATTCAAACAGCATGAACCCTTTATGGTGGGGGTGCAGGGTGATGGACAATGCAAGCTTTATAGGACTGAGATATTTTTAATGAAGAGAATATGTTACTATCACTTTAGTTTCCATATACTGGGGGATTGTAAATGTGGCCCCAAAAGCAGCTTGTTCTTTTAAGTTAATTGAACACGATGTACTTTTTTTTATTATTATTTTTTTTTTCAGTGTAGAAAATGCCAGTGAAAACATGTCACATTGTCAGTTAGTGCCAAAATAAAAAGGTTTTCATTTATTATGTATCTGACAAAAAAATTATATATTTTTTTAAAAGTGGTAGTCTTGAAATATTGAATTTTACTTTTTAGTTTATCTACAACAGCAACAAAGGATGATGAGTGAAAATAATTGGGACATAACTTTTTAACTAACGCTCGGCTTTGAAGCTTGTCTTTGCCTCGTTGTCTGCATGCAGGTTTCACATCTTTTCAGGATCCTGCAGAGGAATCATGGCAAGCTGGTTTTTCTTTAATGTTTTCTTTCTTTGTTTTGTGGGTGTCTGGATATTTGATGGTACACAGAGAAATTTGCATCATTTAATTCATGCACATTCAAAAATATTGCGTGAGCTAGAAAAGTGATACAAGCTATCATTTTAGAGGCCGAGTTATAAGATATGCCATAGAGTTGGATTTTTAGACAAAAGGCATTTGGGCAAAGTAGGTTGATGTGTTTGTCAAGCTGGTAAAATCTATTCATTTGATCCTGGAGGTCACATTTCCTACCTGTAGGCCTGTCAGCCAAGACAAAGACAAACTAGTTTCACTGACCTTCCTGTTTGGGAATATTACCCCCATTAAAGAAATATTCCCACCCATTAACAAGAGATTTACGTTCATGTGAGTGTGTATCATGTAGATATAGTGTATGAATCATGGAGACTTAAGGTCATGACCTCTTATTAGCTCTGTGTGGCCAGTGTGGCGTTCAGCTGCTTCATGGAGATGAGTCTTTATTTTGGTACAATAGTGATGAGTTGTTGTTTTGAAATCAACCTGCTTTCAATGACATTTTCCAAAAGAAAACAAAATATGTTGAAACCAAACAATAAAAATCGAAGATTATAAATCTTTTCCATCTTTTCCTTTAAACAGTGACTGTGTTAATTCTGGATTTTCTATTATTAGTTTTTTGTTGTTCTTTTTGTTTTTTTTTTCTCTTGTCCAGTACATGCACAGTCACATTTTCCGGCCTGGAAAGACGGCCTGTGCAAACAAAGGCACAGACAGGTGTCAGTAAACCCTTAAACATGTTAACACACACAAACTAGTACTGTTTTCTTAAAAAAACAAAAACAAACAAACAAAAAGAACTAAAAAAAAAACAAAACAAAACAAACTATTCAGACTTTCAGCCATATAAACTCCAGAAAATATGATGAAACTCATTCAAATTCAATTCCTGCAGGGACACAAACAGGTTTACTGAATATATTAAGTAAAAAATTCAGTGAGAAATAGTTTTTGTAATTTTCTTAATGTCATTTTTGCCTTTGGCATCTGTCAAGATTGCACTAGGTGGTTGTTCTTGACCTATTGACATTTTGAGAATAGGTTTTCAGTCATTATGCTAAAAAGTTAC